>NC_060141.1:421127084-421768334 GCF_021461385.2 Schistocerca piceifrons
TCGTCGTGCCCAGGCGACAGTTGCCGTCATCGTGTCGACTGTCATTTGGTATGCAGTGTACAGTCGGTAACGTGGACCCCGGCCATTACATTCCTCAGTTTTTAAGACTGGTGTGTCTGTTGTGTTTTCAGGATCTCTGTGGCGCTATCTTTCAACAGAATAACTCGAGGTTGCACTTTGTCCATCGTGCCATGATCTACACCAAGATGCAGGGCCGTTACCCTGAGCAGAAGTTCCTCCAAATCTCTCACTCAGTAAGCATCTGGTCAGTGGTTGCCTCCACTCAGCACCCACAGAACCCCGGCACAGAGGTGACGCAGCAGCAGGCGGCATTCCCGTGTCCTGTCATCCTAGTGCAATGTGACCCGATGCCCAGCCAGATAAGAAATGTTCTTGGTGATACAGGTGGTAGCACTATGTACTAAATTTTGCATCCTGTATATCCCAACCAACTGTGAATGTAAGAGTCGCGTTCTGCCTACCATATTGTATACATGCTACAAATTTCGATAGCTCCTGTCTTTTCTGGTGTTACAATTACTGTAACGCTCAGGAGTGTACTTATAAATCCACAATATAGCAATCACTGTGAACTGCTTGGGAGGGGTACTTTCCATTGCACTATACACTAGGGTGTCTTCCCAACATTTTAGCACATTGTGCACGGATGTAAGGAAAGAATGCCTCCTAAAGCCGTCGGCACACGGACCGTGCTGTCGAACGTCAACGTTGAGCGTGCCAAGTTCAACGTGCTGCTGAACGCTCAGGAACGATGCGACTTGTGCACACGGTACGTGGCCCCCAACGTGGTATACGCGGTCGCAACGCACTGCAGCGGCAGTTGAGTGATGTTCCTAGTTCGTAAGTCACACTGTTTACTCAAAGGGCGCGCGTAAAATTCCCACATTAGCTCTATTAAAACGCAAATTTCCTCGATCGTCCACGAAAAGGAAAGTACCATGTCCAATCAATGAAGACACAGGCTTATAAAAGTTCCATTACAAACAGTGCAGTACAAAGTTGGAATACTTCTCCGCATAAGATAAACATAATTTCATCATTCCCACATTTTAGTAAAACCCCAAGGTCAGTCTTACTTGATCAGTGTTCCTACTCAGTAGCAGAATCTTTGCAACATGTGAATTACGAAGCGTAAAAGAAAAATGAGCAAAGTATCTTTATACAAGTAGCGCAAGCTGTCCTGTAGATTAAGCCAATCGAACAAAGTCGTCCCTCAGAAAAAGGTGAACTTATATTTACATAACATCAAATATTATAGTATATACTTATATTAAACTAATAATACAGTATCAGAACCCAATAAAAGCGCGAATGTTAGGAAAACATTGGAAGTGGCAAGACGCGAACCACCGCCCCATCAAATGTTCCTAATCTGGGCAGTGACGCTAGTCAATACGCTACACCAGTAACAGACAGCGAACGTCTAATCACAGTATTTTAGCTCTTACAGAAAACCTTAATGGTAGGTATGTTACTAATTGAAATTTAATTATAACAAATTGTACCAAGAACAATGCGTTTTGGGTGGATCTTCAGTGTGTCGCTGGCTTCAAATAGCCTACTCTCATAATACGCAAGTTACAATAATTCTTTTGCCACGAATATGATGTTTCTTATTATTTTATTGCAACGAATGACACAGTTAACAACGGGTTTTCGAGTGATTCTCAATTTGCTGGCGCTCAGAAACGGCATATATATATACAGGCTTGAAATGAAAGCCAATATGGCGCCTCACAACTCTGTACTGAAGTGGGACAGCGTGCGTGTGACGTAGGTGGCGTTGTGCCACCTCATTGGTCAACGCTCAGACGCACGCTCAGAATGTCTGACAGGCCAGATATTGCTCTGCACGTTCGGAAAGACTCCCGAACGTGCTATTTCACGCTATGACGTCAGAAACTCGGCACGCTCAACGCTCAACGTTCGGATGCACGGTCAGTGTGCCGACGGCTTAAGGTTACTCTGTGCAAGCAGCAGTTGGTCGAACCTTGTCTCCAAGGTGTCCCAGGGACCGATATGTAAGTAACTGTAGTACAAGCGTTGATTCCTCGCTTAATGCCCGTTCTTGATACTTTGTAGGCTCTCAGAGGACAGCTAACGTATGCTTCCTGCTAGGTTTTAAAACTTCCCTGTGACCTTCTATGAGACTGAGGAAAGCCTGCGACCATTCTTGTCACCCTCTTTGTATGTGTATATGTACATTCGACATTCCTTCTTAGTACTACTTAATATGGACAGCATGCACTTGGCCAATGTTGTGGAAGGGGTCACACACGCTTGTCTTATTTCCCCAGTATTCTACCACGTGCTCCAACTCTCATTCAACCTATGTGATCGTTCGATTTACAAATAGTTACACCAGATATTTCTACGATCTGACTGATCCAATTTCTGAAGTGCACGATTTTTTGTTTCTTAACATTTGAAGTAAGATGACATTCTTTGGACTATATAGAGATTGCATCAGTATCTGTCCGGATATTTGTGGAGCTTTTTCGACTTAACACTCCATTACAGATGAAACAATCACTGGAGGTCACTATTAAAATTTTCTACTGTATATCTGACATACGTCACTAACAGTAAGGGTCCCAACTTACTTCCCTGTGGTTACCTGTACATCTATGAGACGACAACCTTTCCATGCCATGTCATCTCTACCAGAATCAAGCCACGAATTTCATTTGATAATCCATTTAGTAAGCATTGGCCTGATAATTAGTCAAGTTCTATTAGAAAACCAATTAAAAAACTCTACCTGATTGCCTTCAACGTGGCCTTTGGCATGACACGTGTCAAAAGTGTAAGTCTGTGTTTTGCAGAATCTAAGATGGTTGGCGTGGAAGAGTGTTCAAGGTACTTCGAGTTTCCAACACAGTATGCAACAAATATGAGACAGACAAAAAATGGTTCAAATGGCTCTGAGCACGATAGGACTTAACATCTGAGGTCATCAGTCCCCTAGACTTACAACTAGTTAAACCTAATTAACCTAAGGACATCACACACATCCATGCCCGAGGCAGGATTCGAACCTGCGACCGTAGCATCAGCTCGGCTCTGGACTGGAGCGCCTACAACCGCTCGGCCACACCGTGCGGCGGAGACACACAGATAATTGGAACATTAAACACTGTTGTTACTAAATGGGATCGCACAGACCGTGGGCAGTTCGGCGAGCAATCCATAGAACCATAATTAACTCAGCATCATTAAGTTGTGGAATTCATCATTGCCCAAACACGTCCTACCATAGCAACGTGGAATGTACTCGGCTAGTCACAGAGAGGTTTTTCAAGTAAAAAATGCACTTCTAAAATGATTTCATTGGTGAGATCGAGTACGTGAGCTTACCAATCAGCTGCATGAACACGCCTATGTAAAAACATTGCAGTCTGCTAGGGGAGAGACACTGTTACGTTCGTGTGGGAGACGTCACTGCGACACTTCACAAGAGACGCTTGCTTCGATGTGAGGCAGTTTTGAGCTGCTGCTCGCAGGTGGCCCGAGACCCGCCCCTCAGTGCAGTGACAGTCAGTGAGAGTCTCTACTGCTGAGGCCGCGGCTCCAGTAGACATCCAACAGCGGCCAGCGACTCCCCACATGCCTCCACACCGACTGTCATCTTCTGGAATCACACATACTTTATCTCCCTCATCATTGCCTGCCAATGTTTTTCTCAGAGTTATAACCTCATTAAAGGGGCAGGAGGTCACAGGGGTCGAACTGGAGAGCAAGAGAGACACCACAGGACATTTTAATTTCTACTGTCTATACTTTTGCAAATAAATTCATAAAACTGTGTCAGCATCAGCAGGAAGGATTCAGGATTCACACTCATAGCAGTGGAAGTTCAACAACATAACAAAATAATTTTTTTTACATGTAAAAATTTCATCATTTTTTCACTTACTATTGGCTGCAGTTGTTGGTATAAGTCAACTTTTCTTCATAATTAAGAGAGATTCTCCGACAAATTTTGCACAACTTTGCCGCAGAGGTAGCACCGGTTCCCGTCGGATCAACGAAGTTAAGGGCTGTCGGGCTGGGCTAGCACTTGGATGGGTGACCACTCGGTCTGCCGAGCGCTGTTGGCAAGAGGGACGCACTCAGCCCTTGTAAGGCAAACTGAGGAGCTACTTGACTGAGAAGTAGCGGCTCCGGTCTCAGAAACTGACATACGGCCGTGAGAGCGGTGTGCTGACCACATGCCCCTCCATACACGCATACGGTGATGACTATGGGCTGAGGATGACACGGCGGCCGGTCGCTGTCGACGGGCCTTCATGGCCTGTTCGGGCGGAGTAGTATACAAACCATACTTACAGGTGTATGAAACTCTAGAATTTATTTAATTTATGGAAAAATGAATGAGCTGTTACATTTTAAACTTCATGTTTAGAAAAAACTCAAACTTTATAATTAATTATCTCAATTTTACTACAGTTTTTAATAAATCTGGAAAATTGTAGGGTTTCATACACCTGTAAGTATGGTTTGCATGCTGTGCAAAATTCATCGAAGAATCTCTCTTACTTCTGAAGAAAAGTGTACCTATAGCAACAAATACAGCCATTAGTAAGTGAAAAAATGATGAAATTTCACATGTAAAAAATATTTTGTTATGTTTTTGATTGATGTGAATCCTGAATCCTTCCTGGCCATGCTGACAAAGTTTTATCAATTTATTTGTAAAAGTATAGGCAGTGGAAATGAAAATGTCCTGTGGTACCTCTTCTGCTCTAAGTCGCCCCGTTTGGCGTCGTACCTTCGTTAATATAACGAACACACATCGTTTTCTTTCCTCAATACATGTAATTTCGGATGACTTCGTGCCTTCTCGTATATTCTTGTAGGCTGTGTCCCTGACATTTGTTTACCTAAACTTTAACTGAATTGGAATAGTGTCACAGTTGCGGCCAGTGGCTGAGAAACTTTGTCTGTCCTTTTTTATCACCAAAATGAAATGTTGTTACTAATATTTGTGGCTTTGTTATGACTGTAAGGCGCCCCTCCTCCAGGTACGTGACTGGCTGCAGGATCACGGTGTCTCCTCGTGAAGCTATCCTCGCCCACAACACCGACCTGTTGCAAGAACCTCACTGTACGGCATTTCAAAATGAGTACAACGATTACGAAAGGCTACAGCTATTTAACTCATAACGATTCAACGATAAGAGCTGAAGAGAACACGAAAGAAAGTTCAAAACAAGTTTACGTACGTAACAGGTGTTCTATGGGACTCCTCTCGGTCAAACGGACAACATCTAAACCAGAGGTCGGCAATGAGACAGCCCCATTCCGCAGCCAGCTGCATGAGCCGAGCAGCCGAGACCAGCTGACGTCTATCTAATACGAGGCGTGTTTTTTTTAAGTAAGTACGGTTTTGAAATTAAAAAAAGACGTGCTAAGATATCTCGATAATTTTATTTTTACATGAAAGCCTGTACCTTAATCTACGCACAATCTGATTCTTCCTTGTTTACGTTGTGTACTGAGTGTTTAAGATGCCTCCGACAGTCGTGAGTCCCGCCGACTGTGAAGTACGGGCTGTTATAAGATTTCTCAGTGCTAAAGGCCTAAAAGCGATCGATATTCATCGTGAGATCTGTGCAGTTTACGGAGAAAACATTATGAGTGATGGAATGTTAATAAAGTCGGTGAGAGCATTTAAAGATGGCCGCACAAATGTGCATGATGAACAACGGAGTGGACGTCCTTCGGTCGCTAATGAAAGTTTGGTGCAGGAAGTGCACAATAAGGTGTGAGAAAACAGACGCTTTACGATTTCCTCCTTGCGGGATGACTTTCCTAATGTTTCTCGTAGTGTTTTGTATGGCATTGTGACCGAGTTCTCGAATTACCGAAAATTGTGCGCACGTTGGGTACCGAAAATGTTGACGGATGTGCGCAAAACCAAACGTTTAGACAGTGCATTGACTTACCTTGAGCGGTACCACAACGACGGTGATGATTTCTTAAGCCAAATTGTTACGGGCGATGAAACATGGGTGACCTACGTCACACCAGAATCAAAGCAACAGTCTGTGGAAGTTGAGCAAGGGCATCCGTTTTGCTGCAAGACAATGCCCGTCCGCATGTGGCGAATCAGACCAAAGATCTCATCACATCTTTTCGATGGGAAACTCTAGATCATCCTCCGTACAGCCCCGTCTTGCGCCCAGTGACTATCATCTGTTCCTGCACTTAGGCGTCTTCAAGACGATGACGAAGTCAAAACAGTGGTGATGCAGTGGTTAACAAGTCAGGCGGCAGACTTCCATGAGGAGGGTATTCAAAAACTGGTACAATGTTATGACAAGTGCCTCAATATTGACGGATATTATGTAGAAAAGTAAATTAAGGTACAGGCTTCCATGTAAAAATAAAATTATTGAGATATCTTACCAAGTCTTTTTTAATTTCAAAACGGTACTTACTTAAAGAAACACGTGCTGTAAAGACTACATGGCGTTATGCGCAGTAAAGGCGCAAGAGTAGCCACAGAAACGAACCTTGCTGAATATAATACGTTACGGTACAATGCATTGTGGAGTTGAAATGGCTAGTCAAAGCAGTGCGGTAAAGTGGCCTTCTACTCTGAAGCGCCAAAGCAACCGGTATTGGCAAGCGTATTCAAATACAGATATACAAAGAGGCACAATACGGCGCTGCGGTCGGCAACGCTTGTGTAAGACAAGTGCCTGGCGCAGGTGTTAGATCGGTTACTGCTGCTACAATGGCAGGTTATCAAGATTTAGGTGAGTTTGAACGTGGCGCATGATCGATAGGACCAGCATCTCCGAGGTGGCGATGAAGTGGGGATTTTCCCGAACAACTATTTTACGAGTGTATCGTGAATATCGGGAATCCGGTAAAACATCAAGTCTCCCACATCGCCGCGGTCGGAGAAAGATCCTGCAAGAACGGGACCAACGACGACTGAAGAGAGTCGTTGAATGTGACAGAAGTGCGACCCTTCCACAAACTGCTACAGATATAAATCCTGGGCCATCAACAAGTGTCAACGTACGAACCATTCGACAAAACACCATCGATATGGACTTTCGCAGCCGAAGGCCCACTCGTATTCCGTTAATGACTGCACGACACAAAGGTTTACGCCCTCCTGGGTCCGTCAACACCGACATAGGACTGTTGATGACTGGAAACATGTTGCCTGGTCGGACGAGTGTCGTTTCAAATAGTGTCGAGCGGATGGACGTGTACGAGTATGAACCCACTAACCCTGTATGTCAGCTCAGGACTGTTCATGATGGTGGAGGCTCTGCAATGGTGTGGGGCGTGTGCAGTTGGAGTGATATGGGAGCCCTGATACGTCTTGATACGACTGACGGGTGAAACGTACGTAAGCATCCTGTCTGATCACCTGCATCTATTCATGTCCGCTGTGCATTCTGACGGACTCGGGCAATTCCAGCAGGACAATGCGGTACCCCAAACGTCTGGAATTGCTGCAGTGGTTCCAAGAACACTCTTCCAAGTTTAAACACATCCGCTGGCCAACAAACTCGCCAGACAAGAGCATCATTTTGCATACCTGAGCTGCCTTGCAACGTGCTGTTCAGAAGAGATCTCCACCCCCTCGTATTCTTACGCATTTATTGACACCCCTGCAGGATTCGTAGTTCCATTTCCCTCCAGCACTACTTCAGACATTAGTCGAGTCGATGCTACGTCGTGCTGCGGCACTTCTGCGTGCTCGCGGGGGCCCTACACGATATTAGGCAGGTGCAGCAGTTTCTTTGGCTCTTCAGTGTATTTCACAGTTCAATAGTTGGTAGTGTGATTAGTTGTTCACCGAAAGCGAAGGAGGAGCACAATGTTTAGTATGTGATAAAATATTAGGCATAAAAAGTACAATTTAGAATGTCGCTACATAAAACATCATTTCGACCTGTACGGAAGAGTAGAAGGTGAAATACAGTTCTCAGTAATCTACACGAGAAAGGGACTAAAGTAGAGGTATGTATTATACTGTTGTACCTACGTACGGTATAAGTGAATAACGGCACCTAATAAACCAAATTTTCGTTTTAAGTGAAAAATCCGCTAATTTCTTCCACAGGAATGTATACAGGGTGTTACAAAAAGGTACGGCCAAACCTTTCAGGAAACATTCCTCACACACAAATAAAGAAAAGATGTTATGTGGACATGTGTCCGGAAACGCTTAATTTCCATGTCAGAGCTCATTTTAGTTTCGTCAGTATGTACTGTACTTCCTCGATTCACCGCCAGTTGGCCCAATGAAGGAAGGTAACGTTGACTTCGGTGCCTGTGTTGACATGCGACTCATTGCTCTACAGTACTAGCATCAAGCACATCAGTACGTAGCATCAACAGGTTAGTGTTCATCACGAACGTGGTTTCGCAGTCAGTGCGGAGTTGGCAGATGCCCATTTGATGTATGGATTAGCCCGGGGCAATAGCCGTGGCGCGGTACGTTTGTATCGAGACAGATTTCCAGAACGAAGGTGTCCCGACAGGAAGACGTTCGAAGCAATTGATCGGCGTCTTAGGGAGCACGGAGCATTCCAGCCTATGACTCGCGACTGGGGAAGACCTAGAACGACGAGGACACCTTCAATGGACGAGGCAATTCTTCGTGCAGTTGACGATAACCCTAATGTCAGCGTCAAAGAAGTTGCTGCTGTACAATGTAACGTTGACCACGTCACTGTATGGAGAGTGCTACGGGAGAACCAGTTGTTTCCGTAGCATGTACAGCGTGTGCAGGCACTATCAGCAGCTGATTGGCCTCCACGGGTACACTTCTGCGAATGGTTCGTCCAACAATGTGTCAATCCTCGTTTCAGTGCTAATGTTCTCTTTACGGATGAGGCTTCATTCCAACGTGATCAAATTGTAAATTTTCACAATCAACATGTGTGGGCTGACGAGAATCCGCACGCAATTTTGCAATCACGTCATCAACACAGATTTTATGTGAACGTTTCGGGATCCATTGTTGGTGATGTCTTGATTGGGCCCCCTGTTCTTCCACCTACGCCCAAAGGAGCACGTTATCATGATTTCATACGGGATACTCTACCTGTGCTGCTAGAACATGTGCCTTTACAAGTACGACACAACATGTGGTTCATGCACGATGGAGCTCCTGCACATTTCAGTCGAAGTGTTCGTACGCTTCTCAACGACAGATTCGGTGACCGATGGATTGGTAGAGGCGGACCAATTCCATGGCCTCCACGCTCTCCTGACCTCAACCCTCTTAACTTTCATTTATGGGGGCATTTGAAAGCTCTTGTCTACGCAACCCCGGTACCAAATGTAGAGACTCTTCGTGCTCGTATTGTGGACGGCTGTGATACAATACGCCATTGTCCAGGGCTGCATCGGCGCATCATGGATCCATGCGACGGAGGGTGGATGCATGTATCCTCGCTAACGGAGGACATTTTGAACATTTCCTGTAACAAAGTGTTTGAAGTCACGCTGGTACGTTCTGTTGCTGTGTGTTTCCATTCCATGATTAATGTGATTTGAAGAGAAGTAATAAAATGAGCTCTAACATGGAAAGTAAGCGTTTCCGGACACATGTCCACATAACATATTTTCTTTCTTTGTGTGTGAGGAATGTTACCTGAAAGTTTGGCCGTACCTTTTTGTAACACCCTGTATACCTCCTCTGCCAGTGCAGCTGTTCATGCTAGTTACAGAATAGCTTTGCTGATCGCCCTCTCTTCCCAACCATTTTGTGAAGCACAGTTTGGAAGTCGTAGCAGACGAACAGTGTCCACAATTATCACGTTCTTTCGCAAGTTTGAAGCTGTCGCGTCGTATCGGAGTTCGTCAGCTGATGCTGTGGAACAGTTGCAGGATGTTACTTCGAATGTCTTGGTATTTCCTATTGCATTAGATGAGAGAACCGACTTATCGGACACAGCCCAGCTGGACATATTTATTGGCGGTGTCGATACAAACTTAGCAGTAAGGGAGGAAGCCCTTAATTCACGTCTTCTCAAAGACACCATGACAGGTGATGTACCGCAGTGCGTGGAAGATGTGTTTATCAGGTTTGGTCTGCCGTGGGGAGAGCTCGTTTCGGTCGCCACTGACGGAGCACCCTGCATGAACGGCTGTAGAGCAGAGCTCGTAAGTCGTCTGAGAGGCAAACTACTGCAACACGAGGTGAGGTTCGTAACTGTGCATTGCTTGATTCATCAGCAAAACCCGTCCGCAAAACACGTCACAACGGCAAATGTAATAATCGTAGTAGTGACAGCAGTTAATTTTATTAAGAGTCATGGACTGAACCATAGAGCCGGGCGGAGTGGCCGAGCGGTTCTAGGCGCTACAGTCTGGAACCGCGCGACCACTACGGTCGCAGGTTCGAATCCTGCCTTGGGCATGGATGTGTGTGGTGTCCTTAGGTTAGTTAGGTTTAAGTAGTTCCAAGTTCTAGGGGACTGATGATCTGAGAAGTTAAGTCCCATAGTGCTCAGAGCCATTTGAACCATTTTGAACTGAACCATAGATAATTTAAAAGTTTCAATTTGATGATATTGGGCAATTTTGTGAAGTTCGTTGGTTCAGTAGAGGTAATATGTTGTTGGGCGTTTTTGATTTGTTGGGCGAAATAGTTTTATTCATGGAAAAGAAGGGTCCTGTCCATGAATTCACTGATCCTAAATGGATTAATGAGGTAGCATTTGTCACCGACATCACATCCCACGTGAATAAACTTAATCTCAAGTTGGAGGGAAGAAACACAATTATTACTCATTGTGTAGACAGTTTTACTGATTTCAAGTAAATGGTGGAGCTTCGTCAGCGTCAGATATTGTAAGGTGAGTTAGGCCACTTTCCTAACTGTCAGTGGTTAATTTACATTCTTTTGAAACTGTGCCACGTGATATCTCCTCAGTCGAAAAAGGGCTGAAAAAGTCCACTGAACTAAAAGGTTGAAAATTAAGTACATTTTTCCGAAATAAGGATAGACTTCCACTGCGAGGTTGAGAACGCATTACCTTTCTTGACAACATCATGTGCAAAGCAAGCCAGCTCTCAGGTGTTCAGAACGGCACAGCGCTTAACGTCGTGCAGATCCGTGATGTACGAAGAGGTACTCACCGCGATGTATGCAGTACGTACTCCAGACCTCTGACAAACCAGGGCTGACTGAGACTCTACCCGCTTGTTCTCCGGCGAATTTGATTTGTTTACAGACACAATCGAGCAACTCGTTGTCATTTGCTACCAGCAAAATCACCAACGATGCAACTACGCCTCCTGAATTCATGATTAGCTGTTGGGACTGAGAACACAGAAAACGCACAGTGCGTATCGCGCAGAGCACGGGCCTCATATATAGCGACACGCGTGGCGAAGTCTTTCCGCAGGACGTGCAGACCGCAGCGAGTCACAGCCGTCCACAGACATCCGTCACACAACATATTCGTTCGATTTACGAGTGCGTTTACAGCTACAACTATATAAAGACAGCGGAAGCCACCGTACGGTGCGTGGCTGAGGGTACCGCCTACCACTACTTTGACACTGTACCACACAAGCGGCTAGTAGTGAAATTGCGTGCTTATGGAATATCGTCTCAGCTATGTGACTGGATTTCTGATTTCCAGTCAGAGAGGTCACAGTTCGTAGTCACTGACGGAAAGTCACCGAGTAAAACAGAAGTGATTTCTGGCGTTCCCCAAGGTAGTGTTATGGGCCCTTTGCTGTTCCTAATCTGTATAAACGATTTGGGAGACAATCTGAGCAGCCGTCTTCGGTTGTTTGCAGATGACGCTGTCGTTTATCGATGAATAAAGTCATCAGAGGATCAAAACAAACTGCAAAACTATTTAGAAAATATATCTTAATGGTGCGAAAAGTGGCAGTTGACCCTAAATAACGAAAAGTGTGAAGTGATCCACATGAGTGCTAAAAGGAACTCGTTAAAACTTCGGTTACACGATAAATCAGTCTAATTTTAAATTCAACTAAATGCCTAGGTATTACAATTACGGCCAACTTAAGTTGGAAGGAACACACAGAAAATGTTGTGGGGAAGGCTAACCAAAGACTGCAGGACACTTAGGAAATTTAACAGACCTATTAAGGAGACTGCCTACACTACACTTGTCCATCCTCTTTTAGAATACTGTTGCGCGGTATGGGATCCTTACCAGATACGACTGACGGAGTACATCGAAAAAGTTCAAAGAAAGTCAGCACCTTTTGTATTATCGCGAAATATGGGAGAGAGTGTCACAGAAATGATACAGGATTTGGGCTGAACTTCATTAAAAGAAAGGCGTTTTTCATTGCGACGGAATCTTCTCACGAAATTCCAATCACCAACTTTCGCCTCCGAATGCGAAAATATTTTTCTGACACCGACCTACATAGAGAGGAACGATCACCACGATAAAATAAGGGAAATCAGAGCTCGTACGGAATGATATAGGTGTTCATTGTTTCCGCGCGCTATACGAGATTAGAATAATAGAGAATTGTGAAGGTGGTCCTTTGAACCCTCTGCCAGGCACTTAAATGTGATTTGCAGAATATCCATGTAGATGTAGATGTAGATACTTGTCATTCCGTTTCCTGTTCCACTCGCAAACAGAACCAGGGAAAAACAACCGTATGTATTTCTCGTACCTTCGTGGTTCTTACGCGCAACGTATGTTGGCGGCGGTCAGCTTTAAATACCGTTTCTCTAAATTACCTCAACAGTTTTTCTCGAAAAGAACGTCGTCTTCCCATCTGAGTTCCCGAAGCGTCTCCGTAATACTTGCGTGCTCCTCGAACCTACCGGTAAACAAATCAATCAGCCCGCCTCTGAATTGGTTTGATGTCTCCCTTCAATCCGAGGTGGTACGGATCGCAAACACTCTCTTAGTGCTCAAGAACAGGTCGCACCAGCGTCTCCTTTACAGGTGAACAACTCCTTCCTAAAATTCTCCCAATAAACCAATATCGACCATTCGCCTTCCCTACTATAGTTGTCACATGCTCATTCAGTTTCATTGTAAGGTGTCAGGCAAATCCAACACCTTCCATGAAAACCCTGACATGATAGCAAATCCGGCAGTATGTCACATAGCTCCGAATGAATCCTGACATTAAATTAACCAAAGTAATACGATCAACGAGTGAGCAAATGGAATACCACAGACTAAAACAAGAACGCCTAAATGCATGTCATACCTTCCCACCGTGAAACAGACGCAGTTCCGAGGGGAGAAACGAGAATAGAAGCCGAGAGCAGAACCGTGTTGAGCTAGAAGGCCCTACGATAAGAGACAGACACCCACATCGCCGACCCACCGCCAAGACCACGCCCCCAGCCCATGTTAAAAGATAGAGCCCTCCAGAAGAACAGCATAGATCTTACGATAACACTAAAAGGGCCACACCAGCTGCAAGTTTTAGCGTGAGACTTTTTCGCGTCTCTGTTACGTAGCAAACATTAAAAACATTGCCCCACCAAGAAAAGTATAACGTTTCTCATTGGATAGACAGATTTTTGTAGGCGGAACTTAAGGTTAACATTGAGACCGAGATTGGTCAGTTGAAAACACAGCCAGATAGCTTTTCTTAAACCAACTTCGATAAATTGTAGTAAGGAGAAGTTAGAGAAGAGTTGCTTCCGAGACGGCGAGGTGTGTGGAGCTGCGCCGCCCGCCGCCCCCTGACGCTGACTAACCACCGACAGGGTACTGAACGCAGGCGATGCCACATAAGAGTCATAAGGCTTCACTCAGAACTGCAGAAGTCTCATCTGTTACATCCCCTTTTTGCGTAATACTAGTGTCGATCGTCAATTAAAGCTCATGGTATTCACATTTGCTATTAGAAGTTAAAAATCTGAAACGCGATGATTTTTCTGTTATATAATTATTGTAAAGCCACATCAGCCACAGTAATTTACGACAGGTTAAATAAGTAATTAAAGATAATTGAGGGTCACTGCAGACCATTTTTGATAGTTTTCTCTTATAGAACTTGGAAACCCATTCAGGGAATATTCGTTCACATTTTTATTGAACGTAGTTGGTTTTTATCATTCTGTATTAAAATATTTCCTTTTATCAATAGTGCAATTTATAGACAACGTTTTGGGAGTAGAATAAAAATTCCAATAGTAAACTTAACTACTTTCTCGACGTTATTTTACCAGCTAACTAAAATTAGGAAAGCCTTGAACCCCTTCCACTAAATTTAGTTAGTATTAAGATTCTCTTACAGGGAGTGCAGTGGAGCTGACGCTGAAATCATTAAGTATTTGATTATATCATCGCTAGTCTCACTGAACTCTTCTGAACTCTACATGTCATGTGTAGTCTCCTTACCAGCAACAGGTCCCAGGTTCAAACTAGTCAATTCCCTAAAAAACACGCTCAGAGCGTCGTTGCGCGAAAGTGGTAGGGAGACACGACTTAGAACAAACAGACACCACGCAGAATGTTAGATCATATGGCGTTGTATTGTTTCACCCAGGTATTTAAACAACCTGACTGAGTCTAAAAGGACTTGGCTGTGGTGGCCGAGCGGTTCTAGGCGCTACAATCTGGAACCGCGCGACCGCTACGGTCGCAGGTTCGAATCCTGCCTCGGGCATGGATGTGTGTGATGTCCTTAGGTTAGTTAGGTTTAAGTAGTTCTAAGTTCTAGGGGACTGATGACCTCAGAAGTTAAGACCCATAGTGCTCAGAGCCATTTGAACCATTTGAACTTGGCTGTGTCCGAACAGTACATGTTTGATGTTCCTATTCATCTTCATCAACTTACGGTCTTTCCGCATTTGGGGCTGCTACCATTCAAGACACCAACTGCACATTCTGTCTAAGTCGTATTGTATCTTCATACAGCCACTCAACTCCGACACCTTACCCTACACCACGGCATCATCAGCAGACAAGCTAATATTTGCTGTCCACCCTGTCTGCCAAATCATTAATGTATACAGAGAACAACAGTGGTCCTACCACACTCCCCTGGGGCACTCATGACGACACGCTTGTCTCTGATGAACACTCGCCACATGTGTTTAGGACGACAGCAAGTTCCACTAAAAGTCTTGTAGAAGATGTCTACAAGTGATGGACAAACAAAAAAAAAAAAAAAAAAAAAAAAAGAAAAAATGTCGCCAGACTTGCCCTTCCTCGGTACTGAAGTGGGAACTGAGACAGACTGTAGGTAACTGCGCTTATTGTAAAGATAAATTTGTTGATCACAATGACTGATGCTGCACACATTATGTAGATATACTCCGTTCATCATAAGAATAAACCTCATGTAAGCATTACACTATGTATTCTTCCGCGTTTGCTGGAACCTGATTAGATTTCGTTCCACGTGGAGCACAAGCCAATCTGTCTCGAGTACTGTCAAGTACTGTGATGAGGATACGTTTCACGCTGTACGTTACGCGTTCGTCGACTCAGCGATAGTACGGGGCAACAGGTTTACCAGCGCGTTAAAGTTGGACAGCACTGGCGAGCCACCTTGTCCAACTACCCTGCAGTGATGTGAACAGTTGCAGTAAAGGCGTAAAGAGAGACGAGCAGAGCACCATATAGTCGCGAATGTCATTTTATTTTTGAACAGAAGGAAAGAATAGTAAAACTGAGGCGATACGCTTCTTAGGTGATCTGAAGGACAACATGCTCTCGATCTTAGCTAACGTAGTATTGTGATAAAAACGAGAGCGATGAAAATTCCTGATTTTAACAAGGCTAACTTTCCTGCGGGAGCTATGAGCGGCGTAAAAGCGGACTGCTGTGATCTCACCGTGTAGTTAAACATTGAAGCCACTGAAGGTATTACAGCCAGTCGTCTCGTAATCTCTGATCTGCTTCCATAACGGACTCAGAAGAATGCGGTACGTCTCAGTACTGCCACGCTGATACCGAGGCGATCAACGACAGAGTCCCAGGCCAACAAAAAGTCCACATTTCCTCTTCCTCCTCTTTTGTGACGTCCTGTTTCGCTTTTCACCACCTTACGGCAGTGTCGTGTCAGAAAGCTTCGTGCATTAGTTCCAGTATGTTTTGCAGCTTAAATGTCTTGTTCTTTCTTGCGACAAATCACTTAACTCGGATGCAGAACAATTGTATTGGGTTCAGATAGCAGAGGTGCGGCTACAACTGTAAAAATGCGACATTTGTACAGAGTGCTCGACGCCGTGAAAACTGTTTTCCGTGTTTCTGCGACGTTTATCGCTCTGGCTCGTGTGACACCACATCTGTCCCATAAAACAGGGGGCATTCTCAAACAAAGAGTATTTGATTTTTCGTTTTGCTCCTAAAAATTTAACTGTGTAATGTTTTCTTAAGTTCAAAATCTGTAACAATCTTTTATAACATATCGATAATTAAGAATGTGTATTTGCAACGAAAACCAAAATTCTCCGTGTGCTATGTAACTAGAAACTAGAAGACGTGCATTTTTCGTGAAAAACAACGTGGTTAAGTATGAATTAATCACCACATATTGACAAATTTTGTATTTAAATCATTTAGGTAATCAAACTGAACAAAAAAATTGTTGATCACAACGGGCTTCGGCCACCGCCTACTAACCCGCCCGAGTATCAAACAACGACATGACCGATTAACCCAGGATCACTGTTACTTCTGCCTCCCTTATTTTTATTACATCGTATCTGTCAATAAACGCCAAAGCTCATTTTTCTCTGTAATGTTGTGAAACACATTAAGAACTATTTGTTTCTAGCCGCTAAATGTGTTCTGAGTGCGTGTTTCACTACGAAGCAGGAAGGAGCGTCATCCATTTTCGCGGTACATACACTATGACATCAAAAGTATCCGGACACATGGCTGAGAATAACGTACAAGTTCGTGGCGCCCTCCATCGGTAATGCTGGAATTCAATATGGTGTTGGCCTACCCTTAGCCTTGATGACAGCTTCCAGTCTCGCAGGCATACGTTCAGTCAGCTGCTAGAAGGTTTCTTGGGGAATGACAGCCCATTCCTCAAGGAGTGGTACACTGAGGAGAGGTATCGATGTCGGTAGGTGAGGCCTGGCACGAAGTCGGCGTTCCAAAATATCCCAAAGTGTTCTATAGGATTCAGGTCAGGACTCTGTGCAGGCCGAACAATTACAGGGATGTTATTGTCGTGTAACCACTCCACCACAGGCCGTGCATTATGAACAGGTGCCAGATCGTGTTGAAAGATGCAGTCGCCATCCCCGAATTGCTCTTCAACAGTGGGAAGCAACAAGGTGCACAAAACATCAATGTAGGCCCGTGATGTGATAGCGCCACGCAAAACAACAAGGGCTGCAAGCCCCCTCCATGAAAAACACAACCACACTATAACACCACCGCCTCCGAATTTTACTGGATGCACTACACACGCTGGATGATGACGTTCACCAGGCATTCGCCAGACCCACACCCTGCCGTCGGATCGCCACATTGTGTACCGTGATTCGACACTCCACACAACGTTTTTCAATTGTTCAATCGTCCAATATTTACGCTCCTCACACCAAGCGAGGCGTCGTTTGGCATTTACCGGCGTGATGTGAGACTTGA
The DNA here is from genome assembly GCF_021461385.2 of Schistocerca piceifrons. Taxonomy (NCBI): domain Eukaryota; kingdom Metazoa; phylum Arthropoda; class Insecta; order Orthoptera; family Acrididae; genus Schistocerca; species Schistocerca piceifrons. Next base: position 421,144,667 of record NC_060141.1, read on the forward strand.
CCGTGAAATCCAAGTTTTCTCACCTCCCGCCCAACTGTGTCAGTAATGGCAGTGGATCCTGATGCAGTTTGGAATTCCTGTGTGATGGTCAGAATAGACGTCTGCCTATTACACATTCCAACCCTGTCAGTCAACAGAGCCTGTGCGATTTTGTGCTGTACGTGTCCCTTCACGTTTCCACTTCACTATCACCTAGGGATGTTTAGGAGTGTGGAAATCTCGCGTACAGACGTATGACACACGTGACACCCTATCACCTGACCAGGTTCGAAGTCGGTGACTTCTGCAGAGCGCCCCATTGTGCTCTCTCACGATGTCTAATGAGTACTGAGGTCGCTGATATGGAGTAGCTGGCAGTACAATGCATCTAATATGAAAAAGTATGTTTTTGGGGGTGTCCGGATACTTTTGATCACTTAGTGTATGTACACTGAAATTACACATTTATATTCAGTAAGAACGGAACAAAAATAAACACTGGAAATTACGACTTATTAACATCTGGACACACACATGCGCACCCATTTGAAATTCACATTCGTTTGTGCTACAACAGTCAACAAACGGCTGTTGGTGATTACAACGTTCAGTCTACGTTATCTCGCACGTTATTTGCACTAGACTCCCACCATAAGCACCACTGATGTCCTAATTTAGTCTACTTTGATTGCGGTACTGTACCTTTTTTAAAAGAGACAGATCTCAAACTCATAACAGCCAGTGTATAGCCTGCACAGGCAGCCCCCACCTACCGGTCCAGTCTGTGACATGCACGCGTCAGTCACGACATGCACCTGTCAGTCTGCGACATGCACCTGTCAGTCTGCGACATGCACCTGTCAGTCTGCGCCATGCACGTGTCACTCTGCGCCATGCACGTGTCACTCTGCACCATGCACGTGTCACTCTGTGCCATGCACGTGTCACTCTGCGCCATGCACGTGTCAGTCTGCGACATGCACGTGTCAGTCTGCGACATGCACGTGTCAGTCTGTGACATGCACGTGTCAGTCTGCGACATGCACGTGTCAGTCTGCGGCATGCACGTGTCAGTCTGCGACATGCACCTGTCAGTCTGCCACATGCACGTGTCAGTCTGCCACATGCACGTGTCAGTCTGGGACATGCACGTGTCAGTCTGCAACATGTACGTGTCAGTCTGCAACATGTACGTGTCAGTCTGCGACATGTAAGTGTCAGTCTGCGACATGCACGTGTCAGTCTGCCACATGCACGTGTCAGTCTGCCACATGCACGTGTCAGTCTGGGACATGCACGTGTCAGTCTGAGACATGCACGTGTCAGTCTGCAACATGTACATGTCAGCCTGCAACATGTACGTGTCAGTCTGCAACATGTACGTGTCAGTCTGTGACATACACATGTCAATTTGCGACAGGCACGGGTCAGTCTGAGACATGACCATGTCAGTCTGCGACATGCATGTGTCAGTCTGTGACATGCACGTGTCAGTCTGTGACATGCACGTGTCAGTCTGTGACATGCATGTGTCAGTCTGTGACATGCACATGTCAGTCTGTGACATGCACATGTCAGTCCGCAACATGCACATGCCAATCCGGGAGATGCAAGTCAGTCTGGGACATGCACGTGTCAGTCTGGAACATGCACGTGTCAGTCTGGAACATGCACGTATCAGTCTGCGACATGCACGTATAAGTCTGCGACATGCAAGTGTCAGTCTGCGACATGCAAGTGTCAGTCTGTGACATGCAAGTGTCAGTCTGCGACATGCAAGTGTCAGTCTGCGACATGCAAGTGTCACTCTGCGACATGCAAGTGTCACTCTGCGACATGCAAGTGTCACTCTGCGACATGCAAGTGTCACTCTGCGACATGCAAGTGTCACTCTGCGACATGCAAATGTCAGTCTGCGACATGCAAGTGTCAGTCTGCGACATGCAAGTGTCAGTCTGCGACATGCAAGTGTCAGTCTGCGACATGCACGTGTCAGTCTGCGACATGCACGTGTCAGTCTGCGACATGCACATGTCAGTCTGCGACATGCACGTGTCAGTCTGCGACATGCACGTGTCAGTCTGCGACATGCACGTGTCAGTCTGCGACATGCACGTGTCAGTCTGCGACATGCACATGTCAGTCTGCGACATGCACGTGTCAGTCTGCGACATGCACGTGTCAGTCTGCGACATGCACGTGTCAGTCTGCGACATGCACGTGTCAGTCTGCGACATGCACGTGTCAGTCTGCGACATCCACTTGTCAGTCTGCGACATCCACTTGTCAGTCTGCGACATCCACTTGTCAGTCGGCGACATGCACTTGTCAGTCGGCGACATGCACTTGTCAGTCTGCGACATTCATGTGTCAGTCGGAAACATGCACTTGTCAGTCTGTGACATGCACATGTCAGTCTGCGACATGCACGTGTCAATCTGTGACATGCACATGTCAGTCTTTGACATGCACGTGTCAGTCTTTGACATGCACGTGTCAGTCTGCAATATGCAGGTGTCAGTCTGCGACATGCATGTGTCAGTCTGTGACATGCACGTGTCAGTCTGCAACATGCACGTGCCCATCTGCGACATGCACGTGGCAGTCTGCGACATGCACGTTTCAGTCTGTGACATGCAGGTGTCAGTCCACAACATGCAATTATCAGTCTGCGACGTGCACGTATCAGTCTGCGACGTGCACTTGTCAGTCTGCAACGTGCACTTGTCAGTCTGTAACATGCACGTGTCAGTCTGTAACATGCACGTGTCAGTCTGTGACATGCATGTGTCAGTCTGCGACATGCACGTGTCAGTCTGCAGTATGCACATGTCAGTCTGCGACATGCACGTGTCTGTCTGCGACATGCACGTGGCAGTCTGCGACATGCACATGTCAGTCTGTGACATGCACGTGTCAGACTGTGACATGCACATGTCAGTCTGTGACATGCACATGTCAGTCCGCAACATGCACATGCCAATCCGGGAGATGCAAGTCAGTCTGGGACATGCACGTGTCAGTCTGGAACATGCACGTGTCAGTCTGGAACATGCACGTATCAGTCTGCGACATGCACGTATAAGTCTGCGACATGCAAGTGTCAGTCTGCGACATGCAAGTGTCACTCTGCGACATGCAAGTGTCACTCTGCGACATGCAAGTGTCACTCTGCGACATGCAAGTGTCACTCTGCGACATGCAAGTGTCACTCTGCGACATGCAAGTGTCACTCTGCGACATGCAAGTGTCACTCTGCGACATGCAAGTGTCAGTCTGCGACATGCAAGTGTCACTCTGCGACATGCACGTGTCAGCCTGCGACATGCACGTGTCAGTCTGCGACATGCACGTGTCAGTCTGCGACATGCACGTGTCAGTCTGCGACATGCACGTGTCAGTCCGCGACATGCACGTGTCAGTCTGCGACATGCACGTGTCAGTCTGCGACATGCACGTGTCAGTCTGCGACATGCACGTGTCTGTCTGCGACATGCACGTGTCAGTCTGCGACATCCACTTGTCAGTCTGCGACATCCACTTGTCAGTCTGCGACATGCACGTGTCTGTCTGCGACATGCACGTGTCAGTCTGCGACATCCACTTGTCAGTCTGCGACATCCACTTGTCAGTCTGCGACATCCACTTGTCAGTCGGCGACATGCACTTGTCAGTCGGCGACATGCACTTGTCAGTCTGCGACATTCATGTGTCAGTCGGAAACATGCACTTGTCAGTCTGTGACATGCACGTGTCAGTCTGCGACATGCACGTGTCAGTCTGCGACATGCACGTGTCAATCTGTGACATGCACATGTCAGTCTTTGACATGCACGTGTCAGTGTTTGACATGCACATGTCAGTCTGCAATATGCAGGTGTCAGTCTGCGACATGCATGTGTCAGTCTGTGACATGCACGTGTCAGTCTGCAACATGCACATGCCCGTCTGCGACATGCCCGTGTCAGTCTGCGACGTGCACTTGTCAGTCTGCAACGTGCACTTGTCAGTCTGTAACATGCACGTGTCAGTCTGCGACATGCATGTGTCAGTCTGCGACATGCAGGCGTCAGTCTGCGACATGCACGTGTCAGTCTGCAGTATGCACATGTCAGTCTGCGACATGCACGTGTCTGTCTGCGACATGCACGTGGCAGTCTGCGACATGCACGTGTCAGTCTGCGACATGCACGTGTCAGTCTGCGACATGCACGTGTCAGTCTGCGACATGCACGTGTCAGTCTGTGACATGCACGTGTCAGTCTGCGACATGCACGTGTCAGTCTGCGACATCCACTTGTCAGTCTGCGACATCCACTTGTCAGTCTGCGACATCCACTTGTCAGTCGGCGACATGCACTTGTCAGTCGGCGACATGCACTTGTCAGTCTGCGACATTCATGTGTCAGTCGGAAACATGCACTTGTCAGTCTGTGACATGCACGTGTCAGTCTGCGACATGCACGTGTCAGTGTGTGACATGCACGTGTCAATCTGTGACATGCACATGTCAGTCTTTGACATGCACGTGTCAGTCTTTGACATGCACGTGTAAGTCTGCAATATGCAGGTGTCAGTCTGCGACATGCATGTGTCAGTCTGTGACATGCACGTGTCAGTCTGCAACATGCACCTGCCCGTCTGCGACATGCACGTGGCAGTCTGCGACATGCACGTTTCAGTCTGTGACATGCAGGTGTCAGTCCACAACATGCAATTGTCAGTCTGCGACGTGCACGTGTCAGTCTGCGACGTGCACTTGTCAGTCTGCAACGTGCACTTGTCAGTCTGTAACATGCACGTGTCAGTCTGTGACATGCATGTGTCAGTCTGCGACATGCATGCGTCAGTCTGCGACATGCACGTGTCAGTCTGCAGTATGCACATGTCAGTCTGCGACATGCACGTGTCTGTCTGCGACATGCACGTGGCAGTCTGCGACATGCACGTGGCAGTCTGCGACATGCACGTGTCAGTCTGTGACATGCACGTGTCAGTCTGCGACATGCAAGTGTCAGTCTGCGACTTGCACGTGGCAGTCTGTGACATGCACGGGTCAGTCGGCGACATGCACGTGTGAGTCTGAGACATGCACGTTTCAGTCTGTGATATGCACGTTTCAGTCTGTGACATGCACATGTCAGCGGCGCCTCTCCTTGTGGAAGCACTTGCGGCCCAATTCTCTCATGGTCCAGCTCGTGGACGCCCACTCTGCTCGCCGTCAGCCCCCACTCGGCCCTCTCGTGTCCCTGCACACGTCACTCCTTTGCTAGGGGCGCGCGCCTGCCGCCTCTGTACATCGTGCCGTCGATGTTGTCGGCATCCAACTCTTTTCTGCGTTTTTTTTTTTTTTTTTTTTTAAAAAGTCTTTACTCTTGTGAGTCGTTTGATGCTACTCGCCACGAACCCCTCTCCCATTCCAACCTCTTCACCTCAGAGCAAAATCTTGAACTACGTCCTCACTTACTTGCTGGGTGTACTCTGATCTCTGTCTTCCTCTACAGTTTTTGCCTGTACAGCTGCTTCTATACTCTGTTCATCGTAAGAATGAACCTGATGTAAAGATTGCGTCATGTATTCCTCCGTGTTCGCTTGAATCTCATTTGATTTCGTTCCACGTGGAGCGGAAGCCAAGCTGTTGCCGATGCAGTCAAGTACAATCATAAGGATACGTTTTACGCTACGTTACACGCACACAGACAGGGGCCGAACTAGCCTGCAATGATGTGTGGAGTTCAAGTTCTGGCGTAAAAAGAGATGGACAAAGAAAAAATACAGCTTCGAATGACATGTAATTTTTAAAGAGAATGAAATAATATTCGGCAAAACTCCAGCACTACCGCGCGCTTCTTAGGTGACAAGACGGAAAGCATAAAATGCTCTCGTCCTCACCTGCCATCATGTTCTAAGTACAAACAGGAGTGATGAAAAACCTAACTTAAACACAGGGTATTTTCTGTGAGCGGGCTATGCTTGACGCAAGACCATACTGTATGCACTTCCCCGTATTGTTGAATACCGAAGGCACTTAAAGTACTAATTACAGTCAGTCATCTGGTAATCTCTCAGCTCTTTCCTTACCCGAAACCAAGAAAAACATTTCAGCTCCTGAACTGCCATCTGCGACGTAGATACCGATACGATCAACAACAGAATACACGAAGCCACGCAGTGCCGCATTTTCTCCTCTTCTTTTATGACGTGCCGTTAAATGTCCCGCCAGTGCTCGGCTGTGACGTGTGAAAAAGCTACGTGCGCTAGTTCCAGTACGTATGGCAGCTTAACAGCCTCGTTATTTGTCGGCTCAAATCCTGTAACTTGGCTCCACATCAGTTCTGCTGGGTCCACATTGTAATGGTACAGCGGCAAATGCAAAAAAAAAAAAAATGCAGCATTTGTATGATGTGCTCGATGCCGTGAAAATGATTGTTTTCCGCGTTTCTACGACACATATCTACATCTGTGGTATAAAACAATGGACATAGCCAAAATAAATATTGCTTTTTCAGTTTTGCTTAAAAATTAAATTGTTATGTTTTCTTAATTTAAGCAACCACTATTGACAGTCTTTCACTAAATATTGATAACTGAGAATTTATATTTGAAATGAAAACAGGAATTTCGCATGCAATATGCAATTAAAAACAAGACGACGTCCATTATTCATAAAACATTATGATGAATTTTACAGTTACGAGGCGTAAGTATTTCAAATTGAATGAGAAGAAAAAACTAAATCACGCGAGACTTGAACCAGCGAACCATGGATTGCATTCAGTTTTCAAGCTGTTACGCTACTGATTTTGCTATACATTAGAGTGCAGTTGTGTTTCAACTGTATGTAATACAGTCCCGCGGGAAACTTCAAGGCCGCTTATCTCGGTAAATTTATGAAAAACATTAACAACAACCTATTTGTCGGCACTTTTCAACCGTGTTCCACTCACGTGTTTTACTGCGGATCAGGAAGCATCCAAAGCCATTTTCATACTGCGTATTAACAGCACGACAATCAGAGCACAACAGTACAGAGACTGTAACTGTACACGATCTTTGAAATAAAAAGCACATAGCTAAATCGTGCTTAACAAAAACGTTGATGGATGTTAATACATATGAATATCTTAATGTTTCATTCAACGTAACTTAGTAATGATATATGTAATACACAAGTACGACCTCCTTGCAAGACAGTAACAACACCAGTGTACGTGTTCTACGGCTTCTGACCAATCATTGCGTTTGTGCTTTTGTGTATCAGGTTTATTCTTATGATGAACGGCGTATAGTGCTATCAAGGTTATACCCTGATGTCTTTAACAGATATCGTATCATGCTGTCCCTTCTCCTTGTCAGTGTTTTCGACATATTCCCTCCCTATCCGATTCTGCGGAAAACCTCCTCATTCCTTATCTTATCAGTCCATACAATGCAGCGCTCCAAGCGTAGATTCTCAGAAATTTTCTTCCTGAAATTAAGGCCTGTGTTTGATAGTAGTAGACGTAGTCTGCCGCGAGGGCCCTTTTGGACATTGCTAGTCTGCTGTTCATGTCCTCTTTGTTCGGTCCGTCGTTGGTTATTTCGCTGCCTAGATAGCAGAATTCCTTAACTTCATCTACTTACCGATCATGAAACCTGATGTTAAGTTTCTCGCTGTTCTACATCTACATGACTAATCTGCAATTCACATTTAAGTGCTTGGCAGAGGGTTCATCGAACCACAATCATACTATCTCTCTACCATTCCACTCCCGAACAGCGCGGGAAAAACGAACACCTAAACCCTTCTGTTCGAGCTCTGATTTCTCTTATTTTATTTTGATGATCATTACTACTTATGTAGGTTGGGCTCAACAAAATATTTTCGCATTCGAAAGAGAAAGTTGGTGACTGAAATTTCGTAAATAGATCTCGCCGCGGCGAAAAACGTCTTTGCTTTAATGACTTCCATCCCAACTCGCGTATGACATCTGGCACACTCTCCCCTATTACATGATAATACAAAACGAGCTGCCCTTTTTTGCACCATTTCGATGTCCTCCGTCAATCCCACCTGGTAAGGATCCCACACCGCGCAGCAATATTCTAACAGAGGACGAACGAGTGTAGTGTAAGCTGTCTCTTTAGTGGACTTGTTGCATCTTCTAAGTGTCCTGCCAATGAAACGCAACCTTTGGCTCGCCTTTCGTACAATATTGTCTATATGGTCTTTCCAACTGAAGTTGTTCGTAATTTTTACACCCAGGTACTTAGTTGAATTGACAGCCTTAGGAATTGTACTATTTATCGAGTAATCGAATTCCAACGGATTTCTTTTAGAACTCTTGTGGATCACCTCACACTTTTCGTTATTTAGCGTCAACTGCCACCTGCCACACCATACAGCAATCTTTTCTAAATCGCTTTGCATCTGATACTGGTCTTCGGATGACCTTACTAGACGGTAAATTACAGCATCATCTGCGAACAACCTAAGAAAACTGCTCAGATTGTCACCCAGGTCATTTATATAGATCAGGAACAGCAGAAGTCCCAGGACGCTTCCCTGGGGAACACTTGATATCACTACAGTTTTACTCGATGATTTGCCGTTACTACGAACTGCGACTTTCCTGACAGGAAATTGCGAATCCATTCGCACAACTGAGACGATACCCCACAGGCCCGCTGCTACTTCTCATTAGTTTCGTTCACTCTCAGTCCCCATTCTGTACTCATTCCATTCAGCAGATCATGTAATTCTTCTTCACTTTTACTCAGGATGGCAATGTCATTAGCGAATCGTATCACTGATATCCTTTCACCAATTTCAATTCCACTCCTGAACCTTTCTTTTATTTCCATCATTGCTTCTTCGATGAACAGACTCAACAGTAGGGGTGAAAGACTACATTCCTCTCTTACTCCTGTTTCAATCCGAGCTCTTCGTTCTTGCTCACACACTCTTATTAATCCCTCCTGGCTCTTGCACATTTTGTATACAAGCCGCCTCTCCCCAAGTTTACCGCTATTTTTCTCAGAATTTCGAACATCTCGCACCATTTTACATTGTCTAACGTCTTTTGCATGTCGACAAATCCTATGAAGGTGTCTTGAGCTTTCTTCAGTCTTGCTTCAATTTTAATTGAAGCAAGACTGAAGAACACTCAGTCGCAACGTGAGAGGTGGAGTTAAGACACTCAAAACGAAAAACGGTCGAATGCCTACGCTTGCACGCACAGTGGTAAGAAGATGGACTTTTTTTATTGAAACACAAAGCGGCCTTCTGTGAATTTTTTACAGTACTGTTGTACTGGTGTGGAAGAAAAAAAACGCGAACCGACATTTTCTGCTGCTTCGTGAGAAACTCGTGATCACTTGGATACTGCGGAAAGCGAGGTCAAGCTTCTCGAGCCAGAACAGGACAGACAAAAAGAAGGAAGTTCCTCGAAAATGTTATTATTGTTTATTGTGGAGTTTGGCCCTCGATTTTTTCCTTGTAGCCTGTTTACGGGAAGGGAACCACGTAGTCCACACTGATGCTGCAGTGACAGTGGGCCATCACACAGCTCTTAAAAAGGCCAAACCGGCGCGTCCCTGCAGCGACGGAGAGTACGTTAAACAGGCTTTTACTGCTGCCGCGATAGAGTTGCGTGTAGCGACTCTTTCACATTTCGAAACGCTTTCCATTTCAAGGGAACAGTTAGCAGATGCATCGAAAACACGGCAAACGACGTGGAAAACTGACTGAAAGATAAGACTAAAGATTTGTTTTTTTGTCTTTGGCTTTGTTTGAAAGCACGGATGTGCTGCATTTGTGAGAAATGTTGACGCTCAGTTCATGTTGATGGAGGAACTCTTTGATTTAATGCCAGTGCACGATATGACTACCGCCGACAGCATACGAGGCCTGTTCAAAAAAATTCCGGAACATTCCTAATTTCGCCCCAGTGGTGTGTTAGAGCGAAATGCGGCTGGCATCCCTGCACACGCCTATGTCTAATGCTTCGTTGTTGTACGTCTGTACTGAGTAGAACGTTGTGTCGCACAGTTCGCGAGTTTCGAGATGGCATAGTTAGAGGGACGATGCGCCTGCTTTAAATTTTGAGTTAAACCCAAGGAAACCTTTACAGTGACACACCAAATGATGCAGGAAGCCTACGGTGATGCGTGCGTAAGCCGTACTCGGTGTTACGAATGGTTCACACGGTTTAAAACCGGCTGGACGGAAGTCATGACCCTCGTTCAGGACGCCCTTGGACGTCTGCCGACGACGCTCATGACAGGAACGTCGACGAAATTGCGCTTGCCACAAGAGTGACTGTCCGAGAGATTTCAGAAGAATGTAACATTTCAGTTGGATCATCTCATGAAATCGCGACACAGCATTTTGGAACTTATCCTGTAGCCGGCAAGATGGTCGTCCGCCTCGTGGTTCAAGACCAGAAAGACCTTCGCCTCGAAATCTGTGAAGAGATTTTGGGTCGCGCGAATGAGAACGAGATGTTCCTTAAGGGAATCATAATTAGTGATGAGACGTGTGTCTACGGTTATGATGTTGAGACCGAGGTTCTAAATTCACAGTGGGTCGGGAAAGGTTCACCAAGACCAAGAAAAGGTCGTCACGTCAGGTCAGGTCAAATTTCAAAGCCGTGCTGATAGTTTTCTTTGACTTTGAAGGATGAGTCCATCACGAATTCGTGCCACAGCGAGAAACTGTTACTCGGTGGTACTATCGGTATGTGTTGCGACGCCTGCGAGAAAATGTGAGAAGGAGACGATCTGAAATGGGGCGAGACAGTTCGTGGCTCTTGCATCACGGTAACGCACCCGCATATTCGTCGCTTTTGGAGCGTGACTCTTGCACAAAAAGCAAAATCTCTGTGCTGCCTCATCCTCCGTACTCTCCAAAACCTGGCCCCTGAAGACTCTTTTTTATTTAAAAAATTGAAAATACAGTCATTGGAAAAGGAATGGACAAGGTACAGGGACACAGTACTAGAAGTGGCTAAAGAATGTCTTGGAACAGTAGTGTGTAAAAGTAGGATGAAGAAAACAGCTTGGTGGAATGATACAGTCAAGGCAGCCTGTAAAAGGAAAAAGAAGGCGTATCAAAAATGGCTACATACCAGAACCCAGGTAGACAGAGAAAGTTATGTTGAAGAAAGAAACAAAGCCAAACAGATAATTGCAGCATCCAAGAAGAAATCGTGGGAAGACTTTGGAAACAGGTTGGAGACTATGTGTCAAGCCGCTGGAAAACCATTCTGGAATGTAATTAGCAGTCTTCGAAAGGGAGGTAAGAAGGAAATGACAAGCATTTTGGACGGGTCAGGAAAACTGCTGGTGAATCCTGTGGATGCCTTGGGCAAATGGAGGGAATATTTTGAAGAGTTGTTCAATGTAGGTGAAAATACGATCAGTAATGTTTCAGATTTCGAGGTAGAATGGGATAGGAATGATGATGGAAATAGGATCACAGTTGAGGAAGTGGAAAAAATGGTCAATAGATTGCAGTGCAATAAAGCGGCTGGGGTGGATGAAATTAAGTCGGAACTCATCAAATACAGTGGAATGTCAGGTCTTAAATGGCTACACAGGATAATTGAAATGGCCTGGGAGTCGGGACAGGTTCCATCAGACTGGGGAAAAGCAGTAATCACACCAGTCTTTAAACATGGAAACAGAAAAGATTGTAACAACTACAGAGGTATCTCTTTAATCAGCGTTGTGGGTAAAATCTTCTCAGGTATTGTTGAAAGGAAAGTGCGAGTATTAGTTGAGGACCAATTGGATGAAAATCAGTGTGGGTTTAGGCCTCTTAGAGGTTGTCAGGACCAGATCTTTAGCTTACGGCAAATAATGGAGAAGTGTTATGAGTGGAACAGGGAATTGTATCTATGCTTTATAGATCTAGAAAAGGCATATGACCGGGTTCCTAGGAGGAAGTTATTGTCTGTTCTACAAGATTATGGAATAGGAGGCAAACTTTTGCAAGCAATTAAAGGTCTTTAAATGGATAGTCAGGCAGCAGTTAGAGTTGACGGTAAATTGAGTTCATGGTTCAGAGTAGTTTCAGGGGTAAGACAAGGCTGCAACCTGTCTCCACTGTTGTTCATATTATTTATGGATCATATGTTGAAAACAATAGACTGGCTGGGTGAGATTAAGATATGTGAACACAAAATAAGCAGTCTTGCATATGCGGATGACTTAGTTGTGATGGCAGATTCGATTGAAAGTTTGCAAAGTAATATTTCAGAGCTAGATCAGAAATGTAAGGACTATGGTATGAAGATTAGCATCTCCAAAACGAAAGTAATGTCAGTGGGAAAGAAATATAAACGGATTGAGTGCCAAATAGGAGGAATAAAGTTAGAACAGGTGGACGGTTTCAAGTACTTAGGATGCATATTCTCACAGGATGGCAACATAGTCAAAGAACTGGAAGCGAGGTGTAGCAAAGCTAATGCAGTGAGCGCTCAGCTACCATCTACTCTCTTCTGCAAGAAGGAAGTCAGTACCAAGACTAAGTTATCTGTGCACCGTTCGATCTTTCGACCAACTTTGTTGTATGGGAGCGAAAGCTGGGTGGATTCAGGTTATCTTATCAACAAGGTTGAGGTTACGGATATGAAAGTAGCTAGGATGATTGCAGGTACTAGTAGATGGGAACAATGGCAGGAGGGTGTCCACAATGAGGAAATCAAAGAAAAACTGGGAATGAACTCTATAGATGTAGCAGTCAGGGCGAACAGGCTTAGATGGTGGGGTCATGTTACACGCATGGGAGAAGCAAGGTTACCCAAGAGACTCATGGATTCAGCAGTAGAGGGTAGGAGGGGTCGGGGCAGACCGAGGAGAAGGTACCTGGATTCGGTTAAGAATGATTTTGAAGTAATAGGTTTAACATCAGAAGAGGCACCAATGTTAGCACTGAATAGGGGATCATGGAGGAACTGTATAAGGGGGGCTATGCTCCAGACTGAACGCTGAAAGTCTTAAATGATGATGATGATGATGATGATGATTGAAAATACAGTTGAAAGGACGAAGATTTTGAGCGATGGACGAAATAAAAGAAAATTCACAGACGGCGCTTCGCGCGATCCAGCAATAGTCGTGCCAAGTATCAACTGTGGATGAGAGTATTTCGGAGGAGACCGTGCACAACAAGTGGAAGGTAAGCGTAGAAAAACTTTGTGGGCGAAATTCCAGAATTTTTTGAACAGACCTCGTATTTTCTTGCTTACGAAACATTATTGAGAAATATGATATTTGTTGGGAGAAACTTTGGTTGAGCGCAAGACGTGGAATTCCTGGAATGACTGGTCAAAAATACAGCATCATTACTTTGGCAGCGAATAGAGTGAAAGAAATTGGTATCCAGTTGGAAATACCAGCGACAGAGTCCCTGCTACATCGCGTTTATCTGCTGGCAAAATAAGGGGCGTCACGTCGGTATGGAGCTCTGAACATGGTCTGGCATTTTATGTGATTGATTTTACCGACGTGACAAATCATTCATTTTAGCGGCCTAGCAGCGCGGGGTAGCCGCGCGGTCTTGGGCGCCTTGCCAAGGTTCGCGCGGCTCCCTCTGTCGGAGGTTCGACTCCTCCCTCGTGCATGGGTGTGTGTGTTGTCCTTAGCGTAAGTTAGTTTAGGTTAGATTAAGCAGTGTGTAAGCCTAGCGACCGATGACCTCAGCAGTTTGGATCTTCAGAGGGTTGTCGACATATTTCACGTGGAATATTAGATCGCTTTACTGACTGACTGTCCGCTAATGTGAAGTTCGTTTCTTGTCCTGCTAAGAAGACTGTTTAAACCTGTTGTAACCATGTTAAGGTTAACTGAATACCACCATCTATTTTAACTGGTTAGCTATCTTGTTCGCCTGCTATTGTGTAACCGTTGATGAAGTGCAGCCATATACAAAATATAGACTTTGGTACATTTCACTTTGTTTCTGATTGCTGTCAGCCTATGCCGTCTATTAGTTTGCAGTACTAATTACGGAATTACGCAGTGCGAAAGATAATTCTTTATTTCTTCCTTTGATGCTGTGTTGCGCCTCTGTCTAGTTGCACACCGTACGCCGATTTTCCATCTGCTGTCCTCATCTCGACGTGTGTACTTGCGTTCAGTTTTTCGAAAGAAACTGAAACGACACATTCTCGCTCAGGAGAAAGTTGAACCTAAGAGCTGGACGGACAGCGGGAAAAAGTCAAAAAAATACAAAATTTCAACCGCTGACAAGCATAGGAAAAAAGGCGAGTGTTTTAAAACTTCATAGTTGACAGCTGAAACCTTATGTGACGAGATGACGCGTAAAAGCAGGCCCACTAGCGTAGATTCATTTGGTTCTCTTCATCACAGCAGTTATAAGCTGATTATTACTACTTTTTCATTCGCACGCACTTTTGCGTAACAATAGATTGGTCTTTAACATTATACTTCCGCAAATACAACGCCATTACTACGCTGTGTGGCAATACAGACTTGAGTGTGAGTTGTTGACCGCGTATTGTCGGCCGTCTTCCGCCCTGTTAACGAGGAAGACAACGAGAGCTGTCGTCAACGTGCAACTTTCGATAATACGAGCGTAGACCGAAGAAATGCATGAAAAGAATTCGCAGTTGCGAATATGGACATCCGTCAACTACACTCCTGGAAATTGAAATAAGAACACCGTGAATTCATTGTCCCAGGAAGGGGAAACTTTATTGACACATTTCTGTGGTCAGATACATCACATGATCACACTGACAGAACCACAGGCACATAGACACAGGCAACAGAGCATGCACAATGTCGGCACTAGTACAGTGTATATCCACCTTTCGCAGCAATGCAGGCTGCTATTCTCCCATGGAGACGATCGTAGAGATGCTGGATGTAGTCCTGTGGAACGGCTTGCCATGCCATTTCCACCTGGCGCCTCAGTTGGACCAGCGTTCGTGCTGGACGTGCAGACCGCGTGAGACGACGCTTCATCCAGTCCCAAACATGCTCAATGGGGGACAGATCCGGAGATCTTGCTGGCCAGGGTAGTTGACTTACACCTTCTAGAGCACGTTGGGTGGCACGGGACACATGCGGACGTCCATTGTCCTGTTGGAACAGCAAGTTCCCTTGCCGGTCTAGGAATGGTAGAACGATGGGTTCGATGACGGTTTGGATGTACCGTGCACTATTCAGTTTCCCCTCGACGATCACCAGTGGTGTACGGCCAGTGTAGGAGATCGCTCGCCACACCATGATGCCGGGTGTTGGCCCTGTGTGCCTCGGTCGTATGCAGTCCTGATTGTGGCGCTCACCTGCACGGCGCCAAACACGCATACGACCATCATTGGCACCAAGGCAGAAGCGACTCTCATCGCTGAAGACGACACGTCTCCATTCGTCCCTCCATTCACGCCTGTCGCGACACCACTGGAGGCGGGCTGCACGATGTTGGGGCGTGAGCGGAAGACGGCCTAACGGTGTGCGGGACCGTAGCCCAGCTTCATGGAGACGGTTGCGAAAGGTCCTCGCCGATACCCCAGGAGCAACAGTGTCCCTAATTTGCTTGGAAGTGGCGGTGCGGTCTCCTACGGCACTGCGTAGGATCCTATGGTCTTGGCGTGCATCCGTGCGTCGCTGCGGTCCGGTCCCAGGTCGACGGGCACGTGCACCTTCCGCCGACCACTGGCGACAACATCGATGTACTGTGGAGACCTCACGCCCCACGTGTTGAGCAATTCGGCGGTACGTCCACCCGGCCTCCCGCATGCCCACTATACGCCCTCGCTCAAAGTCCGTCAACTGCACATACGGTTCACGTCCACGCTGTCGCGGCATGCTACCAGTGTTAAAGACTGCGATGGAGCTCCGTATGCCTCGGCAAACTGGCTGACACTGACGGCGGCGGTGCACAAATGCTGCGCAGCTAGCGCCATTCGACGGCCAACACCGCGGTTCCTGGTGTGTCCGCTGTGCCGTGCGTGTGATCATTGCTTGTACAGCCCTCTCGCAGTGTCCGGAGCAAGTATGGTGGGTCTGACACACCGGTGTCAATGTGTTCTTTTTTCCATTTCCAGGAGTGTATTTGATGGAATGACGAAAATGAAAATTTGCGCCGGACCGGGACTCGAATCCGCACTTGCCGCTTATCGCGAGGGGTCGCCTTCACTGCTTCGGCCATCCGAGCACGCTCCCCCAACTTCCGTATGTCGTCAGCCATGTGTCTACAGCCTGTACTCGTACATCCATTATGTACATTCCTGTACAGCGGAGACATTTTACTCGTACTTGAAAGTCGCTTGTCTGGTGTCGGCGGATAAATGCGATCTTAAAGTGCCGGTCTTCTTCAGAAGTACGATGCGATGTTCCTTTGCTCACGCGTGCTTGTATACCTGTATCCATGTCCGAGGAAACATGGCATCGAACTTCTGAACAACGCAGACGCTGAAATAGCGTATTGTTCAAAGAAAAACTCTCGTGCAGCGCAAAAGTTTCCAGCATTAACTTTAGTCATACTCTTTGGTTTACTTACGTCCTGTGAAACACGTTCGAGTTGCCTGAGGAAAGATGGGAGGAAGGCAGATTGGGCTTAACGTCCCATCGACATTCGAGGTCATTAGAAACGGAAGACAAGCTCGGATTCTGTCACGGATGGGGAAGGAAATCGTCCGTGTCTTTTCAAAGGAGCCATCCCGGCATTTGCGGGGACCGATTTAGGGAAATCACGCAAAACCTGAATCTGGATGGCCGGGCGATTGTCGTCTGAGGGAAACTTTGTGCAGTCCTTTGTACTGAACAGAAGTGGAAAACATGAACCATGTTTTGCAAAGTGACTTCCGCACCAGCAGTGGCCCTATGGCTGCTAATACACGTGGGTAATGGCCTCTGGTGGTAGTGGTTTCAGGTTGTATCTCGTGACGTATACCAGTTTTCACCTTTTCTGTTAGGGCGTAAAGCCGAGCGCCGGCTCGCCAGTCGGAAACGAGAGAGCAGAGGGGGCTGTGAAGAAGACGTCAGCCCACTGCTCGCTGAACGACCCCTCTCCAGGATGACAACGCGACAGCAGCGGCCTGTAAGCGAAGAGGACATAAGCGCCACGCTGACTGGTCGGGGCCCAGTTCTGCAGCAGCATCAAGATTAGGCACTGCAAGACCAGCTACGTCGGAATTATATACACTGAAGAACACTTTGTCTGTCGCCCTTTGCTTGCGACACATCTATAAATACAAAGTATTGTCATCATTTCCTTTTATAATAAATTTCATTCGTACGATTTGCTTGAATTCTTGTATAACGATCCGAGAAGCAGGTTTTCTAGACACCCCATCTTTGACAACTAGGCAGGATTCAACATTTCCCACATTTTCTGTACTGCCACACGCTTCATTACGTTACCTGAGTAACGATTCCTTGATAACTCAGGCTCCATCCTGTCAACCGATTCCTTATATTGGTCAAACTGTGCAAAATTGTTTTTCGTCTGTTTGACGGAGTATCCCATCATTAAGTACGCAATCTGCCCTGTCTTATACTCACCAGTAGTCTTTATCACGTTTCACAAGGTGCACTCGTTGGGAGCATAACAGTTGTATTCCCCACGCCCCCCCTCCCCTTACCACGCTTTCATCCGTCCAGAACACTAATATGGGAAGGGCATGTAGGCTAATGTTGCAACTCCAGTCGTTCTGTCAGTCTTCTGCACTGCTCCGCTCTGACCCCAGAAAACGGTGCTACCCCTCCTCGGGAACTGCATGTTGGTCTGGGCTACCCACAGTCTCTGATCACGTGTTGCTGCATCAACGAAACGGCTGTCTGCATCCCTCAGGCACGTACTGTTATGTCCACCCACTGCGACAAGGCCTTGGTACTGAACAGTGGAGGCCAAGATGAGATTGGAGTATTTCAGTTTACACTGAAGAATGTTTTCACGAAGTGCACAAATGATGTGAGGGTATCACAGTTTCTCAGGATTGTTCCTTGCACTGATAATAGCCACGTAAAACTGGTTACTCTAATATTTATACGTCTATTGAATCCTTTTCTGCTCATTATTTGTGCCTCTTCTCGAACAGAAGTTTTAAGGTACACAGTTGTATCTGTGGATGTATAGGGCAATTACCGAGCAGGACTTGGGTAAGCGCGCCGGCCGCGGATCGAATCCGCCTGGTGGATTAATGACGAGGGCCGGTATGCCGGCCAGCCTAGATGTGGTTTTTAGGCGGTTTTCCATATCCCACTAGGTGAATATCCACGTCCAGCCTCAGTTGCACGACTTGTAGACATCTGAATATGTTCGCACTATGGCTTACACTAGACGCAGACTGGCCTCCCTCTGACACTAACATGAAATCCATAGTAACAAGGCCGACCCTGCGTTGAAGTTGGGCAAAGGCCCTAAGCCAATGATGACGATGATATGTACATCTACATCTACATGATTACTCTGCAATTCACATTTAAGTGCTTGACACAGGGTTCATCGAACCACAATCATACTATCTCTCTACCATTCCACTCCCGAGCAGCGCGCGGGAAAAACGAACACCTAAACCTTTCTGTTCGAGCTCTGATTTCTCTTATTTTATTTTGATGATCATTCCTACCTATGTAGGTTGGGCTCAATAAAATATTTTCGCATTCGGAAGAGAAAGTTGGTGACTGAAATTTCGTAAACAGATCTCGCCGCGAAGAAAAACGTCTTTGCTTTAATGACTTCCATTCCAAATCGCGTATGATATCTGCCACACACTCTCCCCTATTACGTGATAATACAAAACGAGCTGCCCTTTTTTGCACCCTTTCGATGTCCTCCGTCAATCCCACCTGGTAAGGATCCCACACCGCGCAGCAATATTCTAACAGAGGACGAACGAGTGTAGTGTAAGCTGTCTCTTTAGTGGACTTGTTGCATCTTCTAAGTGTCCTGCCAATGAAATATGTACAGGGCAATTAAACTCGAATGAATGACGGTAGCTATTCGATGCAGAGGAAATGTATTTTAGATTGTGTGCAGGTATTTTGCATGAAAGCCATAATGACGCACACAACATGTAAGTGACACATTTAGAAATTTGGAAATTTGTAGTAAGATCTTATGGGACCAAATTGCTGAGGTCATCGATCCCTAGGCTTACACACTACTTAATCTAACTTAAACCAACTTACGCTAAGGACAGCGCACACACCCACGCCCAGACCGCGCGGCTAAACACTTAGAAGCGCATGTGGAGTTAGCGAGGCGAGTGCATCAGAAGTGTGCGATTTGTGTTCTGGGACAGTTTCCGGCAAAGGAGGCGCATACACGAGGTCTTTCGCATAACCCCACGAAGATGACGCCTCGAGTGCCAGGCCCAGAGATGAAGGCGGCAGAGAACGCAGCGGGCCGGACGGAGTGGCCATGCGGTTCTAGGCGCTACAGTCTGGAACCGAGCGACCGCTACGGTCGCAGGTTCGAATCCTGCCTCGGGCATGGATGTGTGTGATGTCCTTAGGTTAGTTAGGTTTAAGTAGTTCTAAGTTCTAGGCGACTGATGACCTGAGAAGGTAAGTCACATAGAGCTCAGAGCCATTTGAACCATTTGAACCAGAACGCAGCGTCGTCACGGACGGTACGAGGAATTAGACGCTTTGGGAGACGTCCATTCACAGGTCTTGTCCAACAATGGAAATTCTGAACTTTCATTTAAGTTCTCTGCAACGCTTACTGATGTAACGGTAAGCGTCAGCTGCAGCCACGTGTGGTTGTGGGTCGGCCCGTACGGTGGTCCCACAGCCGGACTGGCGGCAGCGGGAAGCGGCTCCAGGGTCAGCGGACAGTTTGTCGGCTGGCCGCTGACCGCTTCTCGGCTGGATATGACGCCAGCACTTGCGGCCGCTCTTCCCACACTCACGTAAACACGTGGAGTATTCCTGTCGCACATCCGCAGTGGTGCAGTTCCGCAGATACCACTTGGAGGCGAGAAACCGCGACAGTAGATTCTCTCTAAACACTGAACACGTCCTTACACGGCCGGTACATCGATACTGGATGGACACCTCTCTGTCACGGTCTGGTGACGTAGTTGTCGCCCGCGTGATCTACGCAAACCGAACTCCCATTCAATCCCACCAAACGGCCGCGTTTATCGGTTCAGTACCACAACGTGCGACGGATACTCGTTAGTAACACGTGTACCCAAAGCCACCTGTCATAAACTCTCAATACTACTCGACATTCAGAGCGAAAATACATTTTCGCATCGACCCCCGGACAGAGACGCTGTATATTCTGTAAGGTTCGAGGAAAACTTGAGCCTCACTTCAGACAGGTCCCCAACTCTCACAATCACTCGAGGACTGGTCGGAAAGTAAGGTCCGATTGGGCGTAAAACTGGTAGCGGCAATGAGAATCCGATGAAGCTTTGAAACGAGACTCGACCGACCAGGCAACATGTTTCCAGTCATTAACAGTGGAATATCGGCCTTGACAGGCCCAGGCGAGGCGTAAAGCTTTGTGTCGTGCAGTCATTTACGTAGATTGTAAGAGGTCCATGATTAAGGAGTTTGTTGCTAGCGCACTCGAGTAGATGTAATTTCGATGGATTGCTCACGCGCTGCCTGCGATATGTAACCTATAAGAGAATCTCAGACCAGAGAGCAGTGTTGACTGCAGTAGGAACTGTGTAGCAGTAGAAGTAAGTAGTAGCTAGCAGTCTGGTGTATCGTGTTGGCTGGGCCGGTCGTGGGGAGCTATGGCGGAGCCTGAGCGATATAATATAAGGTAAAAGCAGCCTCGCGCATATGTACTATTGTTATGTCAAGTCCCACGGAAATTTTTTAAATAATCTCTTAATAATAATCTTTCTTATAAAAAATTAACTTTTGATAATCATTCATCTCAATTTAAAGAACTTACTAATTTCTCCAATCCATGGTCATCCCGGTTATTGAAAATAAAAATCAGTTGTTTCTTTTTATACGTGACAAATCTATCGGCCAGCATTGCACAGGGCTGTGCCAGAAAAATTTCTTATAGGAGCAGATATATACGCGTTATCCGGCGACCTTGTTGAGGTAAGAATTTTCAATTTATTCAGAATGATCTTTCAGAGCTATGATGCAGCGCTGCTTACGTCCAAAATTCACCAGTTTAAATTCACAGTCATTATTGAAAGGTTATAAGTGAGCGACAATTTTATTGAGAAGTTAGTTACATTGTATTATTGGTAGGTTACGAAATTTTACTGTTGGGAGGTTTTGGAGTGTATCTGTTGGAAGGTTACGCTGAATGTGAATTATATACTTATATTTTTTACTGTTGGGATGGTATTAGACATATTTATCTGTGGGGAGGTTACAACATGAATTGGCCTTCCGCTCCGAAAGCCCATATTGACGTTCCGGTGACTGGTTTGCGCGCTGACACTTGTTGATGGCCCAGCATTGAAATCTGCAGCGATTTGCGGAAGGTTGCACATCTGTCACGTTGAACGACTCTCTTCAGTCGTCGTTAGTCCCGATCTTGCAGGATCTTTTTCCGGCCGCAGCGATGTCGGAGATTTCACGTCTTACCGGATTCCTGATATTCACCGTACACTCGTGAAATGGTATTACGGGAAAATCCCCACTTTATCGCTACCGCGGAGATGATGTGTCCCGTTGCTCGTGCGCCGACTGTAACACAGTTCAAACTCTTTAAATCTTAATAACCTGCCACTGTAGCACCAGTAACCGATCTGAGAACAGAATCAATACAGCGTCAATATGTGAAACCGAAGACGGTTTCACGATTCTGTGTAACGCGTCCTTTCGTTCGAGTGACGTGGCGGAACACTGGTCGACGACCCGTTTCCAAGTCATTGAGTGATATACGTGTAACGGACGTCAAAAAAAGGAGCAACTTGAGCAGTGCTGATTGAGCGAGGCTGGCCATCGAGTACCGTCACATATGCCGGATATGACGTGACAAGAGCGAGTGTTAACCGCATTCTCAGTTCAGTACTTGGTGTTTATCAATATGGAACGTACTTCAAAACCACAAAATGATGGACTGCTGTGGTATCGACTTCCACTTTTAAAATGCAATAACAAATCCGGCATCTGAAAACGCACTTCGATAATCGACTCGGAAGTGCTCACATGACGAACCAGAAATCGTATTCACAGACCGCCTTATGAGAAACACTTTTGCTAGCCATATGTAGTACTGTTGAAGTACGTTTCTTGTTACGTTTGGTACAATTAAAGCGAATATTAACGTGCCGTTAATCTTCATCTTTAGACGTGCAAACAATGACTGTACTAGAACTGTTATTTTAATTATAGAGAAAAAGAAAAGAAAATTTAACTTCGTGTCAAAACTGCTTGAGAATTCACAAGATAACACCTTTCCGAAGTCATTTACCGATTTCAAACGTCTGAAGTGACGTGGTATTTCGACAGACACATTCTGACAATCACTCTACCTTATAGCGTACATGAACTTTGACGATAATTAAATTTGCTAGCCGATCTGTTCGAACGGAAGACTCGTCTGTTCTGCAACCTCTTACTACTAAGGTAATGATGAAGCTGTCAAAAATCAAATTTCATTTACCGTACTTGTAGTGTGCAATGGATGATGGTATCTTATCACTTTTCATAAAAATTTTATTCGGGCAAGGTCTGCAGGGAACTTTCCAGATGGAAGTATCATACTGAAGGTTTCTCAAAACGTAAAAGACAGTATGCAGAAGAGGTCCCTTCCATCCATTCAGCATAAGAATGGCGAGCAGTGGAAACCACTATATCTAAGTGTGTCGTCTCTTCTTCCGTATATCTTTTTGCCCACAGCCCGGCTGACCCTTCTGCTATGTCCTCCCCGTTACTGCGGATTCAAACCTCACACACCTCGAAGAAACAAATCCTCAAAAATACGCAAATAATAAATCAGCAGTTCTCACTGGGTTCCCCGTCAAATTTTATCAGATGTATTGGGAAGGTATTGGAAACACTTTTACATAAAATGTGAATGACGTTATTGCTGGTAACCGGATTCAAAATTTCTGGGAGGGGATGATTATACTCTACCAAAGGAAACATGTAGTCAGTGAGTGGTCCACAAATCAATAAATGGCACTTCAATAGAAACAACGAGAGTAACGGTCACAGCATATACTGATGCTGTGGGTCTCTCTCTAAAAGACGAATCTGACTTTAACCTAGTACAGACTTTACTGTCTATTTCAACAGGCAACAGGCACAACGATAAACTGGAGCAACAAGTTTGCACTGCCCACTGCGTCCTGTACTCCGTACTGCCAATTGTCTTGGAGATGTGCCGCCAACACACTTAAAGCGCTCGCAGTGCAGACAACATCTCGCCACAGCCGCCTACAGAGGCTACCACTGCTGCCAACTTTGTAAAAAAAAAAAAAATCTCACGAGCGTTCTCGCGCGACCAGTAACCACCAAAATCGCCTTTTAAATTGAACGCTAGGCTAGATGGGTGGATCAATGTTTCTGTTTTTTTTTTTTTTTTTTTTTTTACAGGTAAGGAATCGGGGAAAGGACATGAGGAATTTACATTTATTGTCTATAATACAGCACAAAGTCACCAACTACTTTCATTTTACAGTTTCCATTCATTACTTTGAATGAAATAACGAGATACTGGTCAGCATTCAACTTCTTCTTCCTTCTCGTGGATAGTGCAAAGTGCTCGTCCGGAACCAAAGTACCATACGGCACCTTAGCAAGTATCCCAGAAGTCTCCGTTATACTCCAAGTCTTCCAGGCAAGAATACTGGCATCAGGGAAAGCTTCAAGGCCACCGCAGTCTGCAAGGTTACCCCAAACAACAGCAGGAGTAAACGATGTACTATCTCCAAACACAGCAGAAACCTCACAGGTGAACTGCATTTTCAGTCCTCGGTCATACGAAAGTGTCGCACAATTTGATGTGATAAAACAATGAAAATTACGTTAGAGAAAAGTTAAATAATCAACATAGAAGAAACCTCCATACAGATTGATTTTGTTGTGTGAATTCGGAGGACTATAAACTACTTAAAACAACTCACTGGAGACCTTGATGTATAGATTCCGTGTACTCTACTCCTGTTTTTGTGGGCACTACTCTCCCACACGTCACTGAGCTGCATTTCCGCTCTCACACAGCACGGGCAGATGGTCTTTCTTCACTGTGATGCAGCTCAGGTCGCCTCCAAACACTACGTTTTCGTGGTTCCCTGCGATAAGGCTGCAGATATCTAGCCTAAATAACGTTGTTCGCGCTGGTTTGTTTTAGGTTCTCCAGGGAGCATAGGGAAAACTACCCAGTTATGTGCAGCCTTTAAATTATGGAAAATGAGCTATACTATTACTACGGGAAATGGAAATACTACCCTTGTAAAAATATTTGTAGTTTCTCA
Source organism: Schistocerca piceifrons (assembly GCF_021461385.2). Classification (NCBI taxonomy): domain Eukaryota; kingdom Metazoa; phylum Arthropoda; class Insecta; order Orthoptera; family Acrididae; genus Schistocerca; species Schistocerca piceifrons. Next base: position 421,169,017 of record NC_060141.1, read on the forward strand.
CTCTGCATTAGGAGAACAAATAATTTATATGTGTAATTTTTACTTCTAGAAAATATGGTACCTAATTTCGTGTTTGGAAAGAAACACCAAGATTTAATGAATTAATAACACAGCCTTTATTCGCACCAGATGTTAGTCTGAGAGGTAAAGACTGCTGTTTAATGGATGGCTACTGAGCAGACATTTCGTGCATAAGGAGAAAAATGTCCAGTATTTCTTTTCAAAGAGTACAACGTCTCATGATTTTACGAGTCTAAAAAGTAACAACAAAGTCGGTCAGTAATAGAATGCCAAGTAGATTGACTGGTGGGGCGGGAGGAAGAGGGGGGGGGGCAGACGGTAGGGGTGGTTTCACTTGAAAGAAAGAATAGCTGGTTGAGCCAACAGAAAAACCACATATTGGTTTCAAGTGAAAAAAAAGAATAAGTAATTCAGACAATATGCACAAGTACAGCGGTTGCTCCTACCAACTGGTTTTTGCTCCTACCAACTGGTTTCGCTCAAAAGAATGAACGAAAATTTCGACCGCCACCTCGCACAGTAGGCTTTTATAAGTATAGAGGGCGGTTAAAAGAATACCCGTGTACGGCCAATTCATAAATTCGTCAACTTCGGTCAATATCAAATCACCTTAAGGGCAGACGGATGGCAAGTGGGCTTCAAAAATCTGATTTTTAGATTTTAGGATATTTGAAATGCCTGGTCTTTCCTGAGTGAAACAGTTCTTGTTTTATACAAATACGACAATTTTTTCGTGATATATGATGGTTTTCCTGTGCAATGCGGCATTTAAATGCCACACCTTCCTTTTTGCGCCGTGCAGAGATAATGCACAGCATTCTTTTCCTTCTTGTGTATTATTTCACGCTTCTGTTGTTTCATCGCTTCAGTGTTTCCCACCCTGTATCCACTATCGATCTACTTGTCTGTCAGCACTCACAAGTTTGCGCAACCGTCGCTGCTCTCGATCGTTGACCTGCCTCTCAGGCAGTGCCTGCAACTTGATATCCTCAGCTCCGCCATAAGAAGAAAAGCAGGGAACTTGGAAAACGTGAAAGAAGCTGTATGGGCTATCTTTTTCCATAAGCTTTCCACAAATGAAAATCCAGAGCACGGTCTTTGCCCGAATGACCCTTGGTGCAAGTACGGGACAAGTGGCAGATACGACCACAAACATTCTTTACCTCCATCAGTAAAACCCGTCTTTAGAGACCTTTGTAAAGATACCTTGTTCAAGAAATGTCTTCATGGGAAAACCCAAAATTTAAATGAATCTCTGAATTCCATCATTTGGAACCGGTTACCGAAAACTGTAATTGTTTAGCTTACAACCCTCAAATTTGGTGTTTATGATGCTGTTTTATGCTTCAATGATGGTGTAACTAGAAAACTGGATATTTTGGAATTATTGGGCACAAAATCTAGTGGAAATACTACAAAATCCTCGGTGCAAATAGATGAAGACGGAATCCGCAAATCAGATATTGCTAATTTAAAATGCACAAAAGAAGCCAGACAGAAAAGAAGAGGGACCGAGAGAAGAAAAGAAGATCAGTATGAATCAGATGATGCTCACTATGATGCAGGACAATATTAGTGGTAAGTGATTTGACCAATAACTATACTAGAATTGCAATATTAAACCTTATATGTATTTTTCTCGAAACTACACTTTTTTTTTTACTTCCAGGTACCATTATTCGATAAACTAATGGGGTTAGAAACCTGAAATTTGGTCAATTTGTACTCCAGATGATAATAAGTTGTTATAAGTAAATTGAGAACCACCAATCAATCAGAAACTGTTTTATAATAATTAATGTACAAAAAGGTTAAATTTTACTAGTGAAATAATAAAATTCTTTTTTCTTCAAAACCATAAGAGGTATTATGTTCATTTTACTTTTAAATTGAGGCACATATGGCATATATATGCAGGAAAATATTTCATTGTTTTATCACTTATAGTTCTTATGAAAAGTGTACCTATTCAAAGGCAGAACAGGGATAAAAATTGCCTCCCGTCACCCCTTAACTGCTCGCTCTGTTGCAGTTTTTGTTCTCAGACGCCGTCACGCCAGTCCGTCCGCAGCGATGGCGGCGACTCTGCTCTCTGCCGGCTGCACGTAGTGTAGAGGAGTGCCGCCGGAGGGCAGCAGCTGCGTACGCTGGCGAGCGGCCGCCACACGTAGTATGGACTGCCGCCGAGGGAGGGCGGGTGCGAGGTGCGGAGCGGAGTCCTCGCGGCTCGCATGTTGTTGTTGTCTTCAGTCCTGAGACTGGTTGGATGCAGCTCTCCATTCTGCTCTATCCTGTGCAAGCTTCTTCATCTCCCAGTACTTACTGCAGCCTACATCCTTCTGAATCTGCTTAGTGTATTCATCTCTTGGTCTCCAGCGCTGCCCTCCAATGCTAAATTTGTGATCCCTTGATGCCTCAGAACATGTCGTACCAACCGATCCCTTCTTCTAGTCAAGTTGTGCCACAAACTCCTCTTCTCCCCTATTCTATTCAATACCTCCTCATTAGTTATGTGATCTATTCATCTAATCTTCAGCCTTCTTCTGTAGCACCACATTTCGAAAGCTTCTGTTCTCTTCTTGTCCAAACTATATATCGTCCATGTTTCACTTCCATACATGGCTACACTCCATACAAATACTTTCAGAAACGACTTCCTGACACTTAAATCTATACTCGATGTTAACAAATTTCTCTTCTTCAGAAACGCTTTCCTTGCCATTGCCAGTCTTCGACCATAATCAGTTATTTTGCTCCCCAAATAGCAAAACTCCTTTACTACTTTAAGTGTCTCATTTCCTAATCTAATTCCCTCAGCATCACGCGACTTAATTCGACTACATTCCATTATCCTCGTTTTGTTTTTGTTGATGTTCATCTTATATCCTCCTTTCAAGACACTGTGCATTCCGTTCAACTGCTCTTCCAAGTCCTTTGCTGTCTCTGACAGAATTCCAATGTCAATTTTTCTTTTGTTTCCTTTACTGCTTGCTCAATATACAGATTGAATAACATCGGGGACAGGCTACAACCCTGTCTCACTCCCTTCCCAACCACTGCTTCCCTTTCATGCCCCTCGACTCTTATAACTGCCATCTGGTTTCTGTACAAATTGTAAATAGCCTTTCGCTCCCTGTATTTTATCCCTGCCACCTTTAGAATTTGAAAGAGAGTATTCCAGTCCACATTGTCAAAAGCTTTCTCTAAGTCCGCAAATGCTAGAAATGTAGGTTTGCCTTTCCTTAATCTATTTTCTAAGATAAGTTGTAGGGTCAGTATTGCCTCACGTGTTCCAATATTTCTGCGGAATCCAAACTGATCTTCCCCGAGGTCGGCTTCTACCAGTTTTTCCATTCGTCTGTAAAGAATTCGCATTAGTATTTTGCAGCTGTGACTTATTAAACTGATAGTTCGGTAATTTTCACATCTGTCAACACCTGCTTTCTTTGGGATTGGAATTATTATATTCTTCTTGAAGTCTGAGGGTATTTCGCCTGTCTCATACATCTTGCTCACCAGATGGTAGAGTTTTGTCAGGACTGGCTCTTCCAAGGCCGTCAGTAGTTCCAATGGAATATTGTCTACTCCCGGGGCCTTGTTTCGACAGTCCTCGCAGCCTCCTGCGAAATCTCGTTAATCTTTGTGCTGTGGTTGCTCGACGACCTACATAAACACATGTGAGGAAACCAACAATTTTTTGTGAAACATAAATATATGCAACACAAGTGAAGGGGATGAAGCAATAAAACCTGCAAAGCGCGCCATATTCATAAAATTGTCCGTCTTTTTCTACTTGGCTTAACTTTTACAAAACTAGTGTATTACGCGAAAATTTCTATAGTACTGCCATTATCGCAAAACCGTGGGACAAATATATATACTCGGCTAAGTAGTTACAGGGTATTTTCTGTCACCAGTGAGGTCGCAGAGATCTGTGTAGTGTACAGACGGTGTATTCACAGAATTCCCTCCTTCTCAGGAATTAGGCTATCATCAGCTGGAGGCAGTTGTGAGTGCGAAACAACGCTGTGAGGATGCATTAAAACAGTGCACCTGGCCAGCGACTAGCAGTGTGATTCACATGTGTGGATGGACAAGAATCTCGTAAATAGCGGATACGCGAGGTTCTACTGTGAGTAGATCTTAAAAAGCTATCCCGTCTCCATTTATGTCTCAATACCGCTGTAACTCGCGAGAGAGTTGAACTGCCAACATTTCGGAGCCCAAGCAGCAACAAACTCGATAAGGCAGTGACAAAGCATGGCCGCAGGAAGCAGAGAACTAATGGAGAAATAAATTCGGCTTGTGCAGTACTAGGATCTGCATTTGCAATCGAATGTGGTCAAAATTATTACAATGTCATCGTGCGAATCGGACGCTGGATCGGTGATCGAGTGTGTCGCGAAGTGGAGAACACAGCCCCGAATGACTGCTTGTCGGATCGTCCGCCTCTGTGTGTGTGTGTGTGTGTGTGTGTGTGTGTGTGTGTGTGTGTGTAACGCACGTAGAAGGAAAAGGCGTAACGCAAGCAGTGCTGGTTGAAGGAGCTGTGCCACTCTCTGCACCGTTGTATGTGGCTGACGTGATGTGACAGAGAAACGTGCTGAAAACGGCATAATCCGGCGGCACACAGTAGGTACGTAAAAGGAAATGAGGAACGTGTGACGATGGCGCTACGACAGAAGATGTAAAAGATATTTCTTGATAACAAAAAGCCCTCTAGTAAAGTATTAGATATAAAATAATCGTGACAAAGGTACGTGTCACGCTATTATAGGGCATCATGCGAGACCCTACGGAATCGGTTAAGGACTATGCACCGTTTATCAACTGCCAAACTGTTCAAAATGAAACAAAGCTTTTAACTGCCTTGGTCACATTGGTCCCATCATCGTGAGTAAAGACGAAATAGTTTCATAGGGTCTCTGATTTGGAAGTGATGACACAGAGACTGCTAAATTCGGTGATATTAACTCATCTTTGTATCTCTATACATACCTACAATACATAGACAATAATCTATGGAACCAACTCGTTTCTTTTCCCGACCAGAGGCAAACACTATTCTACTATTAACAGTTTTTACTACACTGAAAGGTGGTAAATTTTATTCCTCAAGGTCTGCATCAAGGTGGGCTTCTAGAATTTAATACTTTTTGCGAGTTTCTGTGTATTTACTGAGCATGCGAGGTGAGCAGTACTACAGACATGACGTTTACACGAGACATAACACTCAGATGACGAAAATCGTTTTTCTCTAGTCCTGTTTAAATGATGAACGATACTCGTTTTTGTTACTCCTACGGACGTCCATGTCACGAGATTCAAAATTTCTCCACGCACGGTCTCTGCAGGGCAACTGTCCTTGGTGCTGAGAACTTAACAGTGTTTTCCTAACGTGAGGAGCAGACATTAACAAACAACGGAGAGTGTGGATATCCTATGGACGCCAGTGAAATAGGAAGGTGGATGATGATGATGCTGATGAGATTGCACGTAAAGGGATGTTCAAAAGTAGTATCCACGTCGATTAAAGCGTTCGTAGCGGCTTTGCTGAGTTGCCGAATTTACTCTCGTTGTGGCGTCAAAAGTGAGGCAATCACTGGTGTAAGAGTATTCCACCACAAAGTTTACGCGTTTAGGGGTAACCAGAACACTTGTGATCGAGTACAGACACATTGGTACGGCTGTGCACAGATTTAGGGGAATTCCCGCCACCGGGCACTGGCGGTGTGCGGCAGCCTCTGCCGCCAGGTGAGTGGGCGGCTGTCGTCACAGCTTCCAGTTTCCTGAACTGTTCCTCAAACACCGACACAGCTGCACTACACACCGGGGTGTTACACGTCACAACTCGGAGCCCTCCAGCCGCAGAGGGCTACAAACATGTGGAGTCGAAGAATAAAGACGTTCCCAGAATGAGATTTTCACTCAGCAGCGGAGTTCGAGTCTCGGTCCGGCACACAGTTTTAATCTGCCGGGAAGTTTCATATCAGCGCACACCCCGCTGCAGAGTGAAAATCTCATTCTGGAAACATCCCCCAGGCTGTGGCTAAGCCATGTCTCCGCAATATCCTTTCTTTCAGGAGTGCTAGTTCTGCAAGGAGAGCTTCTGTAAAGTTTGGAAGGTAGGAGACGAGGTACTGGCAGAAGTAATCTGTGTGGACGGGGCGTGAGTCGTGCTTGGGTAGCTCAGTTGGTGCCGGCACGGTAGCTCAGCGTGTTCGGTCAGAGAGCCGGTTGGCCTCTGTAATAAAAAACTGAGTGGAAGGATCAATCACCGAACTTGAACAGGATGTCTTGCGACGTCCGCAACGACCAAACACAACGATCAGAAACGAACAAAAAAAAAAAAAAGTTGGTAGAGCACTTGCCCGCGAAAGGCAAAGGTCTGGAGTTCGAGTCTCGGTCCGGCACACAGTTTTAATCTGCCAGGAAGTTTCAATAAAGACGTTGAATGTTAATAGCTTTATAAATTTTAACAACATCCAAACAAAAGAAAAAATTGCAGCCATTGCTTTACAGCAGGCCCTCGTAGATGAAACTGAGTCAGAGTGACAAAAATACGGAGATATGAAGTCCTCTTGGTATTTTCTTATATACCTACGGCACAAGGATAATAATATACGGGAGCAAAGAGCCTCATGTATTTCTCCTGGTCAGAGTCTAACTTGATAACACATACTTAAAATTTTAACTATATTGCCTCACGTCCTCCGTGTAGGTCAACTGTCGGGATTTCGTAGGCTACCCGCTGCATGTTCCCGTGTTCTTATTGAGCACCTGCAACGGCAGTACAATAAACACAGCGTTTACATGGGGCGCAAAACTGGCAACATGAAAATTTGGAAAAACCTGTTTCGCAGCGCTGATTACATGTTAGACCGTATCGATGTTGTTATAACGGTGTTTCGAGCGTCAGTCAGTTTTACACACTTGCAAAACTGCTGCCCTGGGTGAAACGAACTTAGCAGTACTTGTATAATATTTTTTTTAAAGCGGGAGAGCATGATTTCCTGTTGGACGACAGTGGAAATTGCGGGGGCGGAGCAGACAGCACAAGAAGGGGTGTCGAAACTCAAAAATATATCAGTCGAAGCGTTCGGAGCCGTTTTACAACCGCCCACCCTGATTACAACCGTTCTATGAATAAGCGAACTGGTCGCTGGTGGAAGACGATGCGACGCGACGTTTCTGAGTCTACATCTACATTTATACTCCCCAAGCCACCCAACGGTGTGTGGCGGAGGGCACTTTACGTGGCACTGTCATTACCTCCGTGCGCGCTCGAATCTCTCTAATTTTACATTCGTGATATCTTCGGGAGGTATAAGTAGGGGGAAGCAATATATTCGATACCTCATCCAGAAACGCACCCTCTCGAAACCTGGCGAGCAAGCTACACCGCGATGCAGAGCGCCTCTCTTGCAGAGTCTGCCACTTGAGTTTGCTAAACATCTCCGTAACGCTATCACGGTTACCAAATAACCCTGTGACCAAACGCGCCACTCTTCTTTGGATCTTCTCTATCTCCTCCATCAACCCGATCTGGTACAGATCCCACACTGATGAGCAATACCCAAGTAAAGGTCGAACGAGTGTTTTGTAAGCCACCTCCTTTGTTGATGGACTACATTTTCTAAGGACTCCCCCAATGAATCTCAACCTGGTACCCGCCTTACCAACAATTAATTTTATAATATCATTCTACTTCAAATCGTTCCGTCCAGGAATGACTGCAAAACCTCCGACTGGGAAAAGCCACACTAACACCCCTGTACACTAGGCTGGCATTCACGATGCGGCCAGCCGCCGCCGCCGGCTGTGCACGGCAGCCTCTGCCACTGTGTCAGTCAGACGGTGGGCGTGGCCGCGGCAGTTCAGAGGTGACACACGGCTACCGCGTATCAGCAAAAATATAGTGGTTCCAGTATCTTCCACGTTACAAATAAATTAACTGCAATATTTTCAGTTAAATGCAATAAGTAACTTCCCGCCCATTGCAGCAGTCATATATATACCTTCACACCGCATGAAATAACTTTATCCACATGAATCAACATTTCTGGAGGCAAGGGGGGACGTGCAACGTCAGCACAGTTTGTAAACGGTAGATGTCTACGTGGGAGCGAATGTCGATTGTGGAGGTGGACGTCCTTCATCGGTAACTGCTTTTCGAGAATCGATATAACAGTGCTTACATCACCAGCCAGAAGCTGTTTTGTGAGACAGGTTTATGGAATCCGCCTCGTAGGACGCACTAAGCAAATCGTACTACGCGTCACTCACAGAAGCGATCTGTGGATTAAATACGCTTATGTAGGTTACTGTATTGCTGAGACGTCGAGGACTGTGATGGAAAACAATTATTTTAGCAAAAGAGACGTGTGTGGGCCTTTCTCGGCCACGGTTTTGAAGTAAGAGCAGACATAGGCTGCCCACCTCTTCCTGTTACGGCTTCGTGCTATCGACTGTTCAAACACTATGCGGAATGGACAGTATACTTGACAAGAGGTTACAAAAGTGATAACTTCGCTTGTTTCCGATTGTCAATCAGGCGAGTAGGAACCTGTTTTTATTCCAAAAAATGGTTCAAATGGCTCTGAGCACTATGGGACTTAACTTCTGAGGTCATCAGTTCCCTAGAACTTAGAACTACTTAAACCTAACTAACCTAAGGACATCACACACATCCATGCCCGAGGCAGGATTCGAACCTGCGACCGTAGCGGTCGCGCGGTTCCAGACTGTAGCGCCTAGAACCGCTCGGCCATCACGGCCGGCTCCTGCTTTTTTCTTCTTCCGGAATGTGCAGGAGACCACAGCATCATTCGGGAAATAAGATGTCACAGCGATGTAAACATGTCGTCTACACGGTTCGCGCGATCCTTATGCTGAATCGCAGGATAAAATGATTAATACTTATATACCTGGCAGCTATAACCAGGAGAGCTAAAACCGATTGTAAAAGCGTCCCCCGTTTACGTTTTCAAAGTGCGTTAGGCCTATATCAGAACAAAAATGGGATTTACTGATACGTAAAAATAGGAAAAACGTTTCTTCATAAACGCACGAAACTTTCAGAATAGTCATTGCATTACTTTAAGAAGAAGAATGTCAGGCCAGACACATCCCATTACAGGGGTATCATGTGCGGCAGTGCGGGATCGTTCGTTATGAATGAGTGGCGAGTGGCGATGTTATGACGTCACCATAGTGTATCAGTAAGACGCGCCCACCAAACCTGAATATATGTAAAGCAACTGAAGCGACGGGAACAGCTAATTCTGGGAAGCGCGCCATATTTCTAACATTTTCCGTCGTTTTCCACTTGGCTTAACTAAGTATAATATTTCAAACTAGTGTTTCACGCGAAAATATTGACTGAACTGTTATCAACGCAAAACCGAGTGATATAGATATTTTCCTATATCATGATAAGTCTTTACATTTTGTGTCGATCAGATTTCGCGACAATAGTTTCAACCTGGACAACGGCTGCTGTCTTAGCGTCGAGCGACCACAGAGCAATTGGCGAATTTATTACGTCTCCATGTGGGGAAACAGTGACGCAGACATCGACACCTTCTCTGGCAGCAAGACTGCAGTGATACGGTCCTGAAACAAAACTGCGACGGACATTTTCAAAATAACCTAGAATTCTTACTCAAGTTCAACTCGCCAAGAATACGGACAGCGTCTGACACAAGAATGCCGTCGCTACCAACGTTTGTAACGGAATTTTCGGCCCACAGCTGTTTACGCGGAAATTTACGAACTACGAGTCATGTTAATTGCTCGTGTATCTCATACTGACGAATTACAGAGCTCTGATGCAGAGAGAAATGTGATTACTGATGACGATGATGAGATGGAGGCCTTTAGTTAGCTGTACTTTAATCGGAAGAACATAACATTTCTTATTGTATTTTCTGTGGATTAAGGGAGACAAGACTATGCAATTTCAGTCTGTTCCCCTAAGCAATGAAAATAAAAAGCAGAACACTTAAACGAGCCAGTCAGATCATTTCATCACCTCATGAGTGAGGGCGATCTGGTTTGATAGCGTCTCTGGTTTGGAAACTGAGGTTCAGTCCTTGGCGAAAGTCTGCTGCTCTCACTAACTAGAGACGCTTCGTTACTTCCCAGATACAGCAGTGCACACAGCGAGAGCTGAATAAGATACACAATAATAAATGAGGCCGAGTTACAATAAAGATATCATAGGTGTTTTTCCTGCTCTGAATGTATATCTGCGGCACAAAGAGTAACAAAACATGTGTGGACGTGCGGTTAAACATATTATGTCGAAACAAATGGGTGCTATCAATTTCTTATGACCTGACATCAAAGTAGCTTCATTCGTTACTAATATTGACTAAGCAGGAAGCTAGTGAATTTGCCTCCAGAACCGTATGTGGATAATCTCCAAAATAGCAGCTGCAAGTTTCGATTTTTACACCGAAGCATCGGTCTGAACGAAACAAAAGCAGTATGCGTCCTTCACAGAAATGTTGTGACTACCGGAGACGGTTTCCTACGTAAAGCCAGTGTATTAAAGAGAAATTAAAGACGCCAATATTACACGGCAGTATTAGCTTAGTAACTGTGTTTGCCCTAATTGGGACGTGGTTTCCAAAGATTAGCTACATATACGATTCGCGAAAATTTTTAATACAGCCTCAGACAGGTCGGATAGCGGATACTAAATTCCGTACGAGCAGCTACTAATGACAAATTTCTTCTCTGTCATTATCAAGGTAACTACGATACCAATTTGATACGTGGCCGGAATGCGTAAGAAATCACAGCACAACTTCACGGAGGAGGAAGGAGCTACAGCGTTGACACTTGGACAACAGAGGCTGCGCGATTCGATTGCGGGGGCAGAGAATAAGGCGTTTGGCGAGGTTCTGCTATGAGAAAATTTTAAATATACGTCGCTGCGCCAAGCACGGATACACTCTTACTTCGGTGTCGAACTCTTGCATGTATATTTGTTTACCGTTTTCATTTACTTAATACAACAGCCATTACTCCCGGGAGAGTTTAAAATTCCAACTTTCCTCAGCGCTAGCGGCAAAATCGTTCGCTGAGGTAGCGACAAAGCTCTGTGGGCTGCAGGAGACGGAGAATTAACGGAAAAGGCAATTCAACTTCTGCGTTACTACTACCTGAATTTGTGATTAATGTCTAAATGTGCTCACAATCGGTAATGTGCCACTATGCAAATATGGTGCTGGTTTCGTGATTTTATGTATCGCGTGCAGGCTTTCAGTGACGTGGCGGAATATAGGCGGACGACCGGGTTGGGAATCATTCAGTGATAATGGGTAACATACCTAAAAAATGAATAATTTAAGCAGTGCTGGTTGAGCGAGGTTTGCTATCCAGCAGCATTATAAAGGGTGCGGAAAAAGAGTTTGACAATATGTGTAAGGTGGCTGGACAGCATGAAACATAGGAATTTGAGTGTAGCAACTGCGGGGTCGTAACAGCGTATTTTCGGCGCTACAGGAGCGTAATCGAAAATGTGGACGTCTGTACTCAAAATGAACTACCCAAGGATGTCGGAAAGTTGCTCCGAGGAAACATTGTGGAATTTGCACAACGTGATCCGGCGGTAAACCCGTGCAGACTATTTACAATATCGAATGTGCTTCGAAACCGCAAAATGGTGAACTGCCGTGGTATCGTTTTTCACTTTTAAAATATAGTAGGAAGACCTGCACCTGAAACCGCATTTCGAGAATCGATACAAAAGTATTCACATGAGTAACCGGAAGTGGTATTCGGAGATCGGTTTATGAAAAACAGATTTGGTAGCCATGTGTAGTACTGTTGAAGTACGTTTCATATATACTGCCATCTGTCGGCCAACGGCTACACTGCATCCTCCGTAACTCCGTTCCTCAGCACGAGACGCCAGCAGAGTGCGCCTTTTCGTATGGCTGGTTCGGCGCGGATCACATATTTTCATGAAGTAAAACAGAACATCCGTACGTCGAAATCTGTTGTGGGCGATGAGGGAAAGCCGTGGCCTGTTAGCATGAAAGACGGTAACGTGAAATAACTGTGAGCGGACCAGACCGCCACGTCAGAGAGACAGGTGGCTGCGGTCAGGGGCGGATCTAAGGGGGGGGGGGGGCAATAGCCCCCCCCCCCCCTGGTGCGTGACCGGTCTTTTTTTTCCGACTGCTTTAGGGGCTGATTACGTCGGTCTATCTAGTATGTTTTACTTGAAGTCGAAGATGTAAACAATGGCACGCAGTTTGATGTGTAACAATTCAAAAAGAGACCTTGAAACCTCTTCCATTTAGCGAATAAACTACCGAAGAAACAACTATACTTATGAATAAAATGATAATATTCGCTAAGGCGTGAGCGATCTGTGTCCCTTTTTTAGCACTTTCCCCGCAGTGCGTATGTAAGATTTTGTTTCTAGTGGCAATTTGCAAAGAGATGGTGTTGATAATTATGCGATCAACACCGAAGGAATACTTGAAAATATTCTCATTAGTTGCAAATAGTGAGAACCTTACGGCAGTCCCTTTTATTCTGCAATTCCACGTTTTCGATTTGGATGAACGCTTCTCCCCCATTTTGGCTTTCTTCTCACTTTTGATGCGGAATGTGAGCAAACAATTATTAGCCAAATGTAATAATGTACACGAAAATAACGTCTGTGGATTCATTCACAATCCATTCTCTCATACGGTAAGAATATAAATGTTACGGTCAGCAGATTCAAACAGATACTGAAATCTAGAAAACTCAGATTCATTTCTCTTTCTTCAAAGTGCAGAGCGCAACTTTGCCAAAGACTGAGGAAGATGCGTTTTCCTCATCAATATAATTTATTCTGAGGTACTAAACGTATACTTCTATCGCAATCTGAAAAAAGCATGAATTTCATGACAGTGTTAGAACTTATTAGAGTTGTGGCTTTGCTCTAAACTGTTTGCTTATTTCGGAAGTCAAATCTTGAAGAAACAAACTGGTGTTTGCAAATAGCCAAGGAAACTGCCGGAGTAGAAGGAAGAATCTGCTTATTTAAGAACATCGATGAATGAAAACCACCTCCTTGGTCTTGCACTTACGCATATTCATTACCAGATTGCTGTAGACGAAGAAAAAGTAATTACAAGATTTTCAAAAAGTAGGCATAAAAGGAGATTAGAATTTAATATTTAAGAGCAGTATTGTGAATATACATATTTAATATTAAATTTCATTTTAATTATACTTTTGCATTTTTTTTAGACGAAGAAAGAAAGAAATTTCTTATTGTTAGGATTTACATTCATGAGAAAAAACAGCTTATTATGAGCATAAAATGACGTAATCAACAATATAAGATGATTTCCTGAGCACAGTCGTATCGTCATTGCTGCGTATAAACACATGCGCGAATTCGATGGCAACATTCTGTCAAATGAAAGCAATTGGTGAACTAATTTCGAAGATTTAAGAATGGAAACAAATTAACATTAACATTTTTATAGATTATTGTACATTATCAGACAAACACATAGTTTTTCAAGTGCACGTGTCGTCTTTGAAGAATATGTTTTAGGTAATGCAGTATTACATGCGCGTATAGAGTATTAATGATTTTATTTGGAATTAATTTTTTGGAAGGCAAGTACCAAAAAATTTGCCCCCCCCCCCTGATCGAGATCCTGGATCCGCCCCTGGCTGCGGCTTGAGATCCGCCCCCGCGCAGTGCCAGAGGGTGTCGCGTAGCGCAGTCAGGCGGCGTGGGGGGGACTTCAGGTCGCCTTCATTCTCGGGCGAAGCGACGGCCAGCGCTTTGAAACAAATATGTGCCAAAAACTTGAAATAAGTTTGTCTTTTGTTTTGCTTTTGAAAAGAATGGAAATAAACAAACACTTCATTTCGTCTGATATTCCAACACTGCGCGGAACATTTTGGTTCTCAGGGGCAAAAAAAAAAAAAAAATCTTAATATCACATTCGAGCCTCCTCCCTAGGAAGTGTAATTTTCAGCAACTTAAAATAATACGTTGTAAGTCCTTTTGTTTACTGCTTCTTAAAACAAAGCACCATTTGTGCCATGGAGTAATAAGAGGCATAAACAAGTAGATGCGACGCTGGAACAAACGTTATCTGAAAACAGAAAGAGCTAAATTAACAACCGGCGGCAGTCTTCAAAGAAAGCGACCGCGCATCACGGCCTGGGAGCGACAGACTGTCTGGCGGATCTTGAAACGGAAAATCTAAACTACATCAACAGCAGGCCAGAACTGCGTAGCTGATCAGTGAGTGGGTCACGGTACTGGGCACCCACCCCCTAACTGGCAGGATGCGCGACATTCTGCTGTGGGTGGAGTTTCGGACATTAGTTCGCTGCCTCAAGCAGGGACAGAGACTCCAATGTGTCTCTCAAAAAGAAACACGTATTGACATCTGTGTTTTTCGTAGGAGATCAAGTTTTGCACGTAAATTATAAACACATGTTGCATGGGGGCTTAATTAAAATGCAATAATTTTAGTAGCTGTGTATCCGGTTACGAAGTCTCGTAACCGGTTGGCCCTGACTAGTATTAGTACGCAATCTGACTGCATAAAATAACAATAAAGAATGAAAGGAAATTTCCGTTAACACAACTGATTAATTAAGTCCCCTGCAACTATAAAAGCTATGAAACAACAAAGCACAAGTGTAACTGTTCTGTGTGTGGAAGTGTGATTCAACATACATGCATCTGGCACGGTTCTTCCTCAATACGACAAGATATTTTGAAGATATTTTGAACACCATTTACAGTGAACTAATTGAAAAGCCAGAAATACTATAATTGCACATAGAAACCAGAATTACAAGTCTAATACACCCACGAGCCAGATGCTTTGTTGACTGAACCTGTGACCAAGAGGCATTGTCATTAAAGAAATGTGAAATATTTTTTTTTTTTACCTCCATATATATTGACGAAAAATACACTGTGATCATTGCAACATCTTCCATCTATACATTACTCCAACCGAACAGCATCTACTGTCTCGCCCAACAGAACAACAACTGCACACGACATCCTCTGAACTAGTACTGCTCTCGACATCCTCTCAACAAGCACTACCCACGGCAACCTCTGAATTACTACTACCCCAGTGGAGGCGGCGGAATAATAATCTTTGGCGCAATCTCTGGCGCTGTGACTCAGTGTAGCCACCTTTCAATGTTAAGCATCTTATACTACTAGAGATGTACCTTGTAAAAGAGGGCCAAGTTTCAAAAGTGCACGTAATGTGCGTGACGCTAACTTAGTGTGGAATGAGGAAATACAGTAACTAACGAATAAGTACCTGATAAAAAGTAGAATGTAAAATAGTTAATAGTCGTGTTGCTCGTGAAGAAGTATTATACAGCGCGTTCAGTGTTATTACATTGGCTCCGAGAAAAGCTACTGATGTTTCAAAAGTGGAAAAATTGCGAAACGATCGATAAAAATAGTTGATTAAGTACAGCGGAACACGTCACGCGTGATCTAAGAAGACAGGGTTGCCAAGTGACGTCACACGTCAGTGTGGGTTGCTGCTACGTCTGTAGATGCGCCTCAGCCGCTGTGGCCGCCATTAAGATTTCGCGAACGACTTAGCTGTCACTACAGCCCTATGATGGCGGACATCTGTAGCGAAGTCTTGGTATTTTGTTCTTTTTTAGCACCATTGCTGAAAAAATTGGAACATTTATTCACACTATGCTGTATGTAATTCGGTTCGCCCTATTACTAAATGTTCAGTTTATAAAGAAAAATATAAATTACATGAAGAGGTAATTGTAAAATCATTCCTGCTCTGGCTGGAGCAATTGTCTCCTGCATGATTGCATGATAGACGTAAGATTGCTATCACGTGTGACCATTTTGCTCATTCTTTACCTAAGAAAAATATGTGACTAGTAAAATTAATAGTCAACTTTGTCATGAATTACAGGCTCAGTTGTGCATAGTTCGTAAGAAATAGTCTACTTTAGTTGTGTGTAAAGTGAAACGTGGCAAGGACGATATCTTTATTGAGTTTGTTTGTGGTGGACTCAACTTAAAACCTGGGTTTCTGTAATTGCTGGTAACTCAATCGCATCACGAACGTCATCGTTCAAATTTGTCATTGCATTAAACTACCAGAAACGTACTGTTTGACTGCTAGTTGCCGCTTTCGTTACTCCTTTCTGTTTTGATTTCTTTAATAGAATCCCAGTTACTCCGGAGAAAGTCTGAATGTAACAGCCATCATTCCGTGGCACCAACAGCAACAATCGAACGCTGATGCAGCGACAGAGCTCTGGGGTCTGCAGGAGACGGAGAATTAACGGAAACATAAACTCGGCTTCTACATACTACGATCTGCATTTGCGATTAATGTCTGAGTGTGCTTACAATCAGTACGCTGTCACCATGCGAATCTGGTGCTGGTTTCGTGATTTTGTGGATCGTATGCTGGCTTTCCAGTGACGTGGCGGAACATAGGGGGACAACCTGGCTGGGTGTCATTGAGTAACATATGTGTAGCATCTGTAAAAAGTGAATAATTTAAGCGGTGCTGGCTGGGCGACGTTTGCCATCCAGGAATGTTATACAGGGTGCGGAAAAACAGTTTGACCAAAAGTGCAGGGCGGAAAGACAGTACGAATCATAGGAATTTGAGTACCGCAAGTAAGTGTCGCAAATGCGTAATTACGGCGCTACAGCGGCGCTACAGGAGTGTAATTAAAATCTGACATGGGGACGTCTTTACCCAAAATGAGAGGTAATTTATAGAAAATGTACGGGTGAACACAGTCTTTGGACTAACCAATCTTCGGGATGAGAACAAGAATACCTTAAAACATCACATACACGTTCATCATACTTAGATGACGTACCAGACAATACTTCCTTAGAAATGAAGACAATCACATGTCCATGTTTAATGTTTGAAGATGTCCTAAAAAGGTCAAAGCAAATGAAAAATTAGTCACTTCTTAACTAACGTAAGTATGTCGTAACAAATTACAAATGATAGTCGAACTCTCACGACTCCATAGAAAGTGCTGGAAACGACAAAATGACGGAATGCGTTGGTAGCGACATAGAACTATAAAATTCAGCAGACGGTAAGTACGTGAAAGAAAATGCGATACGTTTAACCAAAGTGCTACTATGTAAGATGTAAAATACGTTTCTTGATTACAAAAAGTCCTCGACTGAAGTAGTAAATGTATAAAAGTCATTAGAAAAGCGTCTGGCACATTATTATGGGGCAACATATTGTGAGCCCCTACAGCATTGGTATTAATGGAACAAGACAGACAATGCTCGGTTCCCAATGCACTGAAAATGTAACACAACTTTTAATGGCGTTGGTTGCATTGCTCCTATCATCATGAGTAGAGACGAGTTAATTTTATAGTTTCTGTGATGTGGAAGTGATGACTCAGAGACCGATGAATAGTGTGATATCAACTGCTCTCTGTATCTCGATACATACCTGCGACACAGTAACCTATGAGACCAAGTTTCCCTGGTTTGTTCTCCTGGCAAAGGCGAACTATATTCTATTTATTTACGGTTTTGACTGTACTGAAATGTCGTGAAATTTGCCTGATGTCCTCCATGTAGGTATCTGATACCTGCAGCTAGTTTCCATATTTGTATTGAGCAGTTAAGATGAACGATAAGACAGAGACGAGGACAACACGGAACATAACATTCAGATGAGCAAAATTTCGGAGACAGTTTTTCTCTAATCATGTGGTTACATGTTAAACAATAATCGGCTTTGCTAGAGTGAGCAAAGGTCGATGTCCCGAGCTTCATAATTTTTACACGCGTGGTCTCTGCAATGCAGATGCCCTTGACGAAGCAGATTTATCAGCAACTTTTATAGTCCTGTCTTCCTCAGTTGCGTGTGATATTACGGTATATTAATAATTTTTACTTATGGACCGTCTGACAGCAACTGAATAAAACACAGTTTTAGTGCCATACGCGTTTCGCCTTTATTTTCTGCAAGGCATCATCAGTGGCCTGGAATATGTACATATGTTAGCTATTTTATTTACATTTTTGTCATTGTGCCTATAGGTTATAAACAGTTCTGGTGGTTGGTATTTCCTATTAAGTAGTAATGTTTTGAACTGTACTGACAGGTTGCGTGGACAATTTCCTACATATTACGCTCCTGTTGCATTTTTGGTGTTGTTCTTCTTTTTATGAACGCCAATTTGCGGTTTTTTCCCCGTTCCACAACACTATGCACTGAACGCTTGTTTTAAAGCAATGTTTTGGTTTCTGTTGCCGACTGTCAAATGTTTTTGCCAAAGATCGAATGTTATTGCCAAACTTATGAGTGTAACTTCGACCATAGATATTGGTAGACTGGTCAAGACGTATATTTCGTGGCACCAACATCTCTACTGCTATACCACGTGACTATTGGCAAAACAATGGTGGTATCCTGTTGTGCTTATGGTTGTACCGAGCGTTTTGTGAAGGGAAGTAACATTAAATTTCACGTGTAAGTATTATTAGTTTAATTTAGCGGCATTTCTTGAATACTGATAAGCTATTGTGTGTATCATATCCTTACCCAGAACGCCACAGTTACGTAAATTGGCGGTTTGAAGTGCTGTGTGTGTTTCCAGGCGCACATTGCAATCGTATATATTTCTTGAAATGGTAAGCTACAAAGCTGCTTTTTCTCTTTCGTATAGGTTTCCAAAGGATGAAGGGCGCAGGCAGATGTGGATACAGGCAGTGAAACGAAAAGATTTCAAGCCTACTGCGCACACACGCATCTGTTCGAAGCACTTTGAAGAATAGAGAGAGAGAGAGAGAGAGAGCGAGAGAGAGAGAGAGATTTATTACCAATAACCCTTCCCACTCCAAAAGCAATGGCAATGTGCATTGCTACTACATAAGAAGAAAGGATGATTTTTACTATCCTGGATTAAATCTGACTTTGGTACAAAAAGGGGTGAATTATGCTGGTATTATTTTAAAGAATAATTTGCAAAAACATGTTAGGGGTTTGATTTCTCATCAGGGTTTAGTTTTATTTTGTACTTCCCAGTTACAAAACTTACAAATATCAGAAACAGATACTGAATACCATTTGCAAAAAGGTAGTTGTATGGCCTATGTTAGTTTCCAGATAATAAGCTGTAATCTTTGGGATAAATAATATGCTGCTACAAAAATCTTTGGTCATTTACCAAAAAGCATTAAAAGCCTGACAGATAGCCAACCAGCATTTAAAATCAAACTAAAATAATCTATGAATGACAGCTCCTACTCAGTAGACGATTTTTTTAGGTATAAATAAGTGATTGGAAGAATTATCATGTAATGATAGGTCTACCTTTCATTAAACTGACACATCATTGCGAAGTATCGTATTCATGATCTGTGGAACAAGTATTCATGTAAGTAGGTACTGATTTTGTAGATATCTTATTTGATACATCTACGAAACAAACTGTTTAAACCAAAAAAGAGCTTTCAAATGAAACTGCTTTACGTTTTGTGGGTGAACGACACAACTGAGTTCGTTACATTCGATGTGAACACGTGTGTTTACGTTACAGGTTTCGTTGTTTATGCCGATTTATGAAGTCTATAACACTTTCGACAACCACGGCACTAAAACACACACACGCAATATTTACATTTTATGCAGTGCATAACGCGTATTGTTAGTAGAGAATGCATCTCATAATTGGTAACACTGAAATATTCGCGGCGAATATATTGCCGAACATCTAAAGTGTTTCAGCAGTTCACAAAGTTCATTGTGAAGTAATGGCTGTAAAACTAAATTTGTACAGTGGTTACGCAATAATTTATCACTTCTAGCTGTGTTTACATAAGCTACATTTAATGTGGTGAAGTTAGCAGGAAATCCACTGAGAAATACTGGAAGTGAAATCAGGAATCAAATGCTGCCTTGAACTCCCGCCGACGTTCTGCCAACAGTCACGTGATTCTATGTTGCAGCCACGGCAGATGTATAGCCGCTGCACTGCTTGCCCAGTCTATTAGTATCTATGGTCGAAGGAGTGTAACTATTGAAGTATCTGTGGTCTGTTCGTGTATGCATTTGTGTGTGCGTTTGTCTGTGTGTGTGTGTGTGTATGTGTGTGTGTGTATTTTGGTGTTTATATATTGCTGTGTGTGTGTGTGTGTGTGTGTGTGTGTGTGTGTGTGTGTGTCTCCAGATGATGTGGGGAAGAGTTTTCTTTTTTTTATTATTTTTGTTTTATGTTATCATTTCCTTTACTAACTGTAGTAGGGAGCCTGTGCTGATGTGTGTTTATTCATTTATCACATGTTTGTTTTCTGCTATGGCTTTCTGGATGTGGAAGTTTTCTTGCATTTGTATAAGATGTTTGTCATGGTTCCTTATTCTCATTATTTTCAGTTCTTGTTCCATGTTTGTAGGATGATGGTTGTAGTGTTTTAAATGCTCTGCAAATGTGGAATGGTTTGTTTCATACTTCCAACATCTGATATGTTCTTTGTATCTTGTTTGAAAATTCCTGCATGTCATGCCTATGTATACTGCATCACAACTTTGACATTCAAGTTTATATATTCCTGATTGTTGGAATTTGTCTCTCTTGGTGGCTGGCTAGTTTAGGTGAGATTGAAGGGTTTGCCCAGGCTTATACGCTATTTTGAAGCCCTGTCTCTTTAGGATGTTTGCAACTCTGTGTGTTCGTTTATGTGTGTAGGTCATGGTGTACCATCTGGTTCTTTTCTGTGTGGTGTTGTCATTGTGTGTGTTTGTTGAGTGTGTTTGTAAGTTTTCAGCTTGTGAGTTCTTTTGTATTGTGGAACAGTTGTGTTTGTTTTTTATTTGTGTTTTTACTTCTTGATTCAGCCTGTGTACCATATGTGTGTTATACCCGTTGTTCCTAGCTATTTGTATGATTGTACTCATTTCTTGTTCATAGTTTCTCTTGCTGAGTGGGATTCTGTTTAATCTATGTAACATGTGTCTTAGTGGTGCAAATTTCTGGCTGTGGGGGTGGTTGGATGTGGAATGTATTATTGTGTCTGTGGCTGTTGGTTTTCTAAAGATGTTAAATGTATGTTTACCATTTTTTATTTTAATTGTAATGTCAAGAAAATTTATTTGATTTTCTTTTTCAAGTGTGAATTTTATGTTCTTATGAGCTTTGTTTATTTCTCAATGGAGTTCATCTATTTTTTCACTTGGCTCATCTACCAGACAAATAATGTCATCCACGTATCTGTACCAATATATGATTTTGAAACTTTCATTTGTGGTTATCTTATGAAATATCTGATTTTCTAGGTGACTGATGAAAATGTTTGCTAGTGTTCCTGATATTGGGGATCCCATGGGCAGTCCATCAGTTTGTAGATAATATTCTTTCTCAAACTGAAAGTAGTTTTGTTCAGTTGTCAGTATGAGCATATCTATTATTTCTTTTATTGCATCTGTGGTGAGGTTGCTGTGGGATGAGAGATTTTGTTGTATGATTTCTATTGTTTCTGTGATAGGGACGGAGGTATACATATTTTCTATATCGAATGAAATCAGTGATGCTGTGTGTGGTACCTGTATGTTCTGTATGTTTTCTATTAGGTTTCCTGTGTTTATCACTGTTCTGTTGTTTTCTACTTTATAGTGTTTTGTAACTAACTTTTGGAGGTGTTTGGCTATGTGGTATGTTGGGGCTTTCTTGAAGTTGATAACAGCTCTCATTGGCATTCCGTCTTTATGTACTTTCGGTTGACTGCGGAGTGTCGGTGCTTGTGGGTTTTTCTGTGTTAAGTAGTATTTCTGTTTGTCTGTGAGTGTGTGTTCAATGTTTCTCAGTGTTCGTTTCACATTTGCCTGGGATCGTGTAGTTGGATCTGACTTCAGTTTTGGCATTGGTGTTTATGTATTCCTTGGTTTTTGTGATGTATTGCTCTTTATCCATGAGTACTGTTACATTTCCCTTGTCTGCTCTTGTTAGTAATACATTATTGTCTGTTAACCTTTTCATAGTAGCTGCTTCTGTTTGGTTGTTCTTATTGTGTGTCTGCTGTGTTTGTTTTATTATGCCTTTTATTTCTTCTTTTACTTGTTCTCTTGTCAGTCCTATGTTTATTTCACAATTATTTTGTTGTTCTTCACATGTAAGGATGTGTTCGGTTTCTACTATGAGATTTTCTATGTATTGATTGTTCACTTTGCTATTGGTGCAGTGTTTCAAACCTTTTTCCAAGAGCATTTTTTCATTTTCGTGTAGTTCAGTCTCTGTTAGGATAACTAAGCGTGGATGGAATGTGTGTTGGTGTTCATGTGGTTTCACATTTAAAATGTAAATGTGTTTTTGCGTCTTTTTTACTGTTAGTTTCATTATCTTCTGTTTATGTTTGGTTTGTAAATGTTTCATTGCTGTGTATGTGTTGTGTTCAGTTTTTTCTACAAGTGCCATGAAAACTGCGGCGTTTCCTACATTTTTTGCCAATTCTAGATGAGTCTCATAGAGCATCATGTTTAGATGCTGTTTTTTTTTCGAATAGAGCATCATAATTTCATGTAGTAACCAATATCGTTCTGCAAATGATTTCGACTTTTGTGCCACTGTAGAACTGTTTTTAACCTTTACATTAATGTAACTTGGAATTAAATCGTTCTTTTGCATGTTTTGTTGAATTTTATATGCTGTATCGTCTTATGGAGTCTCAGATGTATTTTCTTGAACCTGTTGTACACGTTGACAGGGAATGCTTGACATAGCTGTATTGACATCTTCGGCTTTTATAGTCCTGTCTTCCTCAGTTGCGTGTAATATTACGGTATATTAATAATTTTCACTTATGGACCGTCTGACAGCAACTGAATAAAACACACTTTTAGTGCCATACCTAACAGAGGTTTCAAACCTTTTTCCAAGAGCATTTTTCCACTTTCGTGTAGTTCAGTCTCTGTTAGTTAACCTAACAGAGACTGAACTACACGAAAATGAAAAAATGCTCTTGGAAAAAGGTTTGAAACACTGCACCAATAGCAAAGTGAACAAGCAATACATAGAAAATCTCATAGTAGAAACCGAACACATCCTTACACGTGAAGAACAACAAAATAATTGTGAAATAAACATAGGACTGACAAGAGAACTAGTAAAAGAAGAAATAAAAGGCACAATAAAACAAACACAGCAGACACACAATAAGAACAACCAAACAGAAGCAGCTACTATGAAAAGGTTAACAGACAATAATGTATTACTAACAAGAGCAGACAAGGAAAATGTAACAGTACTCATGGATAAAGAGCAATACATCACAAAAACCAAGGAATACATAAACACCAACGCCATAAAAAAACTGAAGTCAGATCCAACTACACGATTCCAGGCAAGTGTGAAACGAACACTGAAAAACATTGAACACACACTCACAGACAAACAGAAATACTACTTAACACAGAAAAACCCGCAACCACCGACACTCCGCAGTCAACCGAAAGTACATAAAGACGGAATGCCAATGAGAGCTGTTATCAACTTCAAGAAAGCCCCAACATACCACATAGCCAAACACCTCCAAAAGTTAGTTACAAACAACTATAAAGTAGAAAACAACAGAATAGTGATAAACACAGGAAACCTAATAGAAAACATACAGAACATACAGGTACCACACACAACATCACTGATTTCATTCGATATAGAAAATATGTATACCTCCTTCCCTATCACAGAAGCAATAGAAATCATACAACAAAATCTCTCATCCCACAGCAACCTCACCACAGATGCAATAAAAGAAATAATAGATATGCTCATACTGACAACTGAACAAAACTACTTTCAGTTTGAGAAAGAATATTATCTACAAACTGATGGACTGCCCATGGGATCCCCAATATCAGGAACACTAGCAAACATTTTCATCAGTCACCTAGAAAATCAGATATTTGATAAGATAACCACAAATGAAAGTTTCAAAATCATATATTGGTACAGATATGTGGATGACATTGTCTGTCTGGTAGATGAGCCAAGTGAAAAAAAAATAGATGAACTCCATTGAGAAATAAACAAAGCTCATAAGAACATAAAATTCACACTTGAAAAAGAAAATCAAATAAATTTTCTTGACATTACAATTAAAATAAAAAATGGTAAACATACATTTAACATCTTTAGAAAACCAACAGCTACAGACACAATAATACATTCCACATCCAACCACCCCCACAGCCAGAAACCTGCAGCACTAAGACACATGTTACATAGATTAAACAGAATCCCACTCAGCAAGAGAAACTATAAACAAGAAATGAGTACAACCATACAAATAGCTAGGAACAACGGGTATAACACACATATGGTACACAGGCTGAATCAAGAAGTAAAAACACAAATAAAAAACAAACACAACTGTTCCACAATACAAAAGAACTCACAAGCTGAAAACTTACAAACACACTCAACAAACACACACAATGACAACACCACACAGAAAAGAACCAGATGGTACACCATGACCTACACACATAAACGAACACACAGAGTTGCAAACATCCTAAAGAGACAGGGCTTCAAAATAGCGTATAAGCCTGGGCAAACCCTTCAATCACACCTAAGCCAGCCAGCCACCAAGAGAGACAAATTCCAACAATCAGGAATATATAAACTTGAATGTCAAAGTTGTGATGCAGTATACATAGGCATGACATGCAGGAATTTTCAAACAAGATACAAAGAACATATCAGATGTTGGAAGTATGAAACAAACCATTCCACATTTGCAGAACATTTAAAACACTACAACCATCATCCTACAAACATGGAACAAGAAATGAAAATAATGAGAATAAGCAACCACGACAAACATCTTATACAAATGCAAGAAAACTTCTACATCCAGAAAGCCATAGCAGAAAACAAACGTGTGATAAACGATTAAACACACATCAGCACAAGCTCCCTACTACACTTAGTAAAGGAAATGATAACAAAAAATAATAAAAAAAAGAAAACTCTTCCCCACATCATCTGGAGACACACACACACACACACACACACACACACACAGTCAAACGCACACACAAATGCATACACGAACAGACCACAGATACTTCAATAGTTAACACTCATAAGTTTGGCAATAACATTCGATCTTTGGCAAAAACATTTGACAGTCGGCAACAGAAACCAAAACATTGCTTTAAAACAAGCGTTCAGTGCATAGTGTTGAGGAATGGGGAAAAAACCGCAAATTGGCGTTCATAAAGCGTAATATGTAGGAAATTGTCCACGCAACCTGTCAGTACAGTTCAAAACATTACTACTTAATAGGAAATACCCACCACCAGAACTGTTTATAACCTATAGGCACAATGACAAAAATGTAAATAAAATAGCTAACATATGTACATATTCCAGGCTACTGATGATGCCTTGCAGAAAATAAAGGCGAAACGCGTATGGCACTAAAACTGTGTTTTATTCAGTTGCTGTCAGATGGTCCATAAGTAAAAATTATTAATATACCGTAATAAAAGACTTATCACTCTTTGCGTGATACGAGGTGGAGACATTAACAGATGGTGGAGAGTACGGAATCCTGGCAGACGCCAGTGGAGCCATGATGTAGAGGGTGAGGAGGAGATTGGAAGTAGAGGAACGCTCAAAAGTCTCGTGCACGGCTAGTGAAGCGTACATAGCTGATTTATTAAGCAATCGGGATTACTCTCGTTGTGGAAAGAAGTGCGAGATTGGCACTGCTGCAAACATGTTTCACCAAAAAGCTTTAGGCGTTTAGGCACGGCGACAAAACTTCTCAAAGAGTGAAGACACATTTACACCGATGTGCACAGAATTAGGGGATGTCTTGTCACCAGCAACTGTTCGCCGTAGCCCTTGCCACTAAGCGGGAGGCTGGCTGTGGTTATTGGCACATTTCCAGGATCGATATCACAGTGTTTACGTGATAAGATGGAACTGCTATTGGCAGATCCGTTTGCAAAGACTGCTCTATGTAATAAATAGTAGCTGTTATTCTATTTGACGTTCACAGAAACGGACTGAGTACCAGATACACTTCCATACGTAAGTATATTACTGAGAAATCGGACATTCGAATAGTAGAGAACAATTGTATCATCGCAAATGTTCCGCAGATTTGTTTGTCCCATACTGGGAAATGACTTCGAGAGAGTGTGTAGATATACAAATCGCGCCGATCTTTGGTACAGCTTTGCGATGTCGACTGTTGAAACACGACGAATGGCACGTTTAATAAGAGGAAATAAAAATGACAACTTTTATTTTCGTAGTCATTCAAATAAATCGCGGGATTGTTTTAATATATAGCAAGAATGTGGAACCGACTATGGTAGAACTTATAAATAAAGAATATATAATTATGTCCTCTGCATTGCAGCTGAATTTCATGTCTTGGGATCCTTCCAGTCCACCAGCTCATCGATTTTCCGCCAGTTTTTTCTGGGAGGGATGGGGTGGGAGGGTACGAGGGGTGGGGGTTGGGACGTCCTCAGGTGCAGTCAATCCCTGCACATAAAGGTGAACACACACACATACACGCACGAAAACTTCGAACAAGACAACGCCTCAATCCCTTTCAGTTTAATTACGTGATTAGGGAAGGTAGTTGCTGGACAAGTTAATGCTTGCACCTCCCAATCCAGTATCTCATCACAGACTGAGCGTTTCCTACCAATTTCCATTTATCGTCGTAGCAGCTTTAGAAATGCCTTTAAATTGTTAAACTGATTAACTCTGCACTGGTGGCTACTCTCACTTTTTCTGACATTTGGGAAACTGCTTGCTTCAGCGGAATTTTTGTCAGTGTGAAGGCTATTTTCTTTCGATATCTTTGGCTGACATCTATATCTCTGGCTTACTTCTATATCTTAGCCTGAAATCTTTCTTGCAAATGGTTTATTTACGTTTTAACAATACTAACACATATTAGTACGTTGAATTCGCAAACGTTTACATGGGAGTCAACATTTATGCATAATGGGTGGTGGAAAGCCTGTGTTTAGGAAATGGAGGTTTCATGGAACTCCGTTTACCAACAAAAGAGAGAAAGCAGCTCGCCAGTGACGTCAGTATTGGCCAGAGAGTATTTATTACGCATATGAAAGAGCTGACAAGACTGTTCAGAAACAAAGGAATGCGAGAGACGAAAAATATAGTTGACATATAGGCTATCAAGGCAAGTAGTATTTCCATGTTAAGGTCATCGCGTGTTTGTATTATTTCTGTGGAAAATGAAGGGGAAAAATGGATGGAAATATTGGTAGCATAGAATACTTCACGTCACATATATATGGGTTGTATCTCAAACCTCATTCAAACTGTATTGGTTAACTATAGTACGGGATACAAGTTTAGCGTAAGTCGATTTCTTCGTTTTCGTTAGCATGAATGTCCTGTTGTTCAGGTCAACTGAAGCACGGGATAAAAATTTGTTGTTTCTTTCACCTCCGCTACCATTAATAGTATGTTCTTACATATATATACGCTGCTATTGTTACGTCCATTTAACATACAGTGTCCACAAGCGGGAACCAGTTGATTATCCACCCAGAGGACAGGTTTTCGCAGTGGTACCTGGAACAATGTGAAACGCATCCTACATTTCCATCCTCTGTGTTGTTTACCGATGAAGCAACGTTCAGGCGTGATGGAGTCTCAACATGCACAATTCTCATGTTTGGAGTGAGGATAACCCACATGCCACAGTTACTAGCGCTCATCAAGTTCGGTTCTTCGTTAATGTGTGGGTCGGTGTTGTTGCGGACTGTTTAATTGGGCGTATCTGCTACCTAGGCCATTAAATGGTAGGCAGTATTACAATTTTCTCTCCAGAGCATTGCCAGAATTGCTGGAAGACGTCCCGCTCCCTACAAGGCAACGCATGTGGCTCCAACATGACGGGGCGCCGGCACATTTCAGTCATCGTGTGCATCGATTCCTGCACCGACGGTTCCCAGAAACGTGGATTGGCAGAGGTGGTTCTGTACCATGGCCTGCTCGATCCCCAGATATGTCTCCTCTGGACTTTTTTGTATGGTGAGAGATGCGAAACCTTGCTTACGCATCTCCTGTTGCATCAGAAGAGGATCTGGTTGCCCGGATAGTAGCAGCAGCAGGAACAATTCAGGATACTCCTGGGGTTTTTGACCGTGTCAGACAGAACATGGTCCGACGGTGTAACCTTTGTTTACGTGTTACTGGAGGCATTTTTGAAAATCTACTGTAACTGAAATTGGATTGTGTTAATGTGTTGCCTCTTGGTCATAAAAAAATGGAAAAGTGTTTGTTGGTTTAATTAATTTGCCGCCAGAGAAATATTTCTCTACCGGTTTAAATACTACTCATAGGAAAAAATGACATTAGGGAAAAATATTTGTTTTGATGTCCCCTACAACCTCCCAGAGTTTGTCGTTTTAAATACTTTTCACCCTGTATAAGTAAATCTTATCAATGTTACATATGTCGTTCTTTTCGAATAGGTAGTGTCAGTGTGAAGGTGAAATGAAGGACGGGATACAAATTTTAGATGTGTCGGGTGTTTTGCCTTTAATATTGCTAGTACAGATTCGAAAAAGTCGTTCTGATAGTAGTGCAGGGAAACGAAAGAAGAACGATAGCTGCGAAATTTCTATTACATACTGGAGTACCACGAAAACATACATAATGAACATTTAAACGAGCAATATGTTTGGGGAATACTACGCCTCCATGAAGATTCGTCTTAGTGACTTTGAAGTGTGGAAATCCAGCGTTTCCCCTTCCCTACAGGAGATTTCACACCTGACCAGTAACCCTCTATACTATTTGTGCAAGCCCCTGTGGATAATGATCTGAACTCAGTATTGTGATTAACTACAAGATGTTGATAACCCCTTTCCCCTAAATCCCTATATGAAGAAAAACCATCTGAAATTACAATGAAACCCTCTGCAACGTGGTCTTCAATTAAGCTGACCAAAACTTCCTTCCTTCCTTCGATTGGGTACTACTTTAAACATTCCAGAATGAGATTTTCACTCTGCAGCGGAGTGTGCGCTGATATGAAACTTCCTGGCAGATTAAAACTGTGTGCCGGACCGAGACTCGAACTCGGGACCTTTGCCTTTCGCGGGCAAGTGCTCTACCACTTTAAACATTACATCGTCACACTCTTGTCATGAAACTACAGCCCCCCCCCTCCAAATCCATAAACCCATCGGCGGTTCCCCCCTGTTGTACTTTTTTTTGCCAAAATGCGACTCGTCAATTTCGACCATAACACCCGGCCCCCGGCCCCAACAGCCCCCTATATTTCATGTGTTCCCCTACACAAAGCGTACCAATCCACAACTGTACGCTTACTCACACGATATTCATGGACATACAGCCACACAGGACATCTCAAACACCAACAGTACGTGATTTTCATAATGTCTCTCAAGGCGAGCTTAGATTTTTCAAACCACGTCCCTCGTCTGTGGACCGCCACAACCGATCTTGGCTGCTCCGCCATATGAATAAGTCGTGAGTACGGCGACGAGATACACTTGTGAGGCGAATATGTTCGCCGCACTCACGACATCAAACATACTCGGCAATGAGACCACACATTTGTAAAAAACAAATCTTGGGCAACATATCTATGCCCATAGCCTCTGGATGATTATCCAGATTCATCGGAACAGATAAATCCATAAAACTAATAGTCCAAATTACCTCAGTATCACTAAGAATGGAATTAAGTACCGAATGAATTGCAAACAACCAATTATTTAAATAAATGCACACAAAGAATATTTTCAACAATATGTAGCGATCTCTTTTAAAATCAGACTTAATAATTTTAATGTACAACGATAGCGCTTATCCGGAACACAGAACTGTTTTATTATCTATGGCTGAAAGTGAAGATATTGCTATCTATGAGTAATGTATGACGTCATTGGTCAAAGCTGACGGGTTGTATCCCCTGCTTCACTAGACCCAATGGAGATTTCATGAAAATCCGTTTACCAACAAAAAAGAGGAAGCAGCTCGAAATGAAGAACATACGCTCTCAGCTTCAGCATCGAATGTTTGGACAGAAGAATTGTACAGCTGGGTGAATGATGTTGATGTGGATTCCACTGGATTCAGACTTATTGATTTATAGCTTCTCTGCCAGGCTGTAAAGTTTTCATGTTCATGTGTCAGCTGTAAAAATACGGAATGCATGATTGTTCTTGAAGAAAGAAGAGCGTGAATAGCTTGTGGTTTTGAATTGATTTGTAATTCGTGTGGCAATGAATTTTCATTTTCCTCCAAAAAAACTGACACTGGCACCAATGAAAGCAATTTTAGATTAGCATATGCTATGAAATGCCTTGGATAGGGCAGGAGAGGAGGTAATTTACTGTGTGCTTTTCTGAACGCACCTTCACCTTGAGCAATGCTTAAAAAAATAAATAAAGAAATGTCTGATGCTGTATGTGATACTGCCAAAGATTCTATGAAGAAAGCAGAGGAGAAATTGGTGAAAACAAACCACAAAAAATAGATCCTGGGGTAGATATTCGTGACAGTGAATCTCCTACAAATGTAACTGAACTGTGTGTGTCTGTAGATGGGACCTGGATGAAAAGGGATCACACATCTCTGTACATAGTTGCATCTGTTATTGGTATTGACTCAGGTAAAGTTTTAGAAGTAGAAATTATGTCTAAATACTGCCACCAGTGTGCAACAAGGAAAACGTCCAACAATGAAGACAGTGAGAAACTGTGGCAAGAAAAGCATGTAGTAGCATGCTCTAAAAATTATAGTGGCTCAAGTGGGGGCATGGAGGCTGCTACAGTTGTGAGTATGTTCTCCACATCTGAGGACCAGCATGGTTTTAGGTACACTAAATACCTTGATAATGCGGAATCCTCTTCGTACAAAGCTGTAACAGATGCAAATCGATACAATACAATAGAAAAGTTGTAATGTGTTGGCCACATGCAAAAGAGGCTTCGTGGTAGGTTTTGACGCTTGCTGAAAGAGAAGAAAGATGAACTTCTTGAGGATGGAAAACCAATAGGAGGAAAAGACAGGCATACTCTGAAAGAAACTGATTCAGTGGACTTGAAGTACTCAAAATAGGTGTCTATGATGCACCTTGATGTTACAATAACGGAAATAACGGTAGAATTGAAGTGCTGAAGAGAGTTGGTATAAATCCTGGTGTGTTTACAACAAAAGCATTATACTCCATGAACGAGAACAGGGTCAAGAATGCTAAGAGATCAGTGTCTTACCTACAAATACAGGTCAGGCAGATTCGAAGAGGAGAGAAGGGAATCCTGGAGGATGAAGAGTATCAGTATGGAGGATTTTAAAATTGAGGTAAGCTTATTACATGTAGAAGTATGAGAAGAAAATCTTGGAACCTCATTTTCTCTGTTTTATACACTCCTGGAAATTGAAATAAGAACACCGTGAATTCATTGTCCCAGGAAGGGGAAACTTTATTGACACATTCGTGGGGTCAGATACATCACATGATCACGCTGACAGAACCACAGGCACATAGACACAGGCAACAGAGCATGCACAATGTTGGCACTAGTACAGTGTATATCCACCTTTCGCAGCAATGCAGGCTGCTATTCTCCCATGGAGACGATCGTAGAGATGCTGGATGTAGTCCTGTGGAACGGCTTGCCATGCCATTTCCACCTGGCGCCTCAGTTGGACCAGCGTTCGTGCTGGACGTGCAGACCGCGTGAGACGACGCTTCATCCAGTCCCAAACATGCTCAATGGGGGACAGATCTGGAGATCTTGCTGGCCAGGGTAGTTGACTTACACCTTCTAGAGCACGTTGGGTGGCACGGGATACATGCGGACGTGCATTGTCCTGTTGGAACAGCAAGTTCCCTTGCCGGTCTAGGAATGGTAGAACGATGGGTTCGATAACGGTTTGGATGTACCGTACACTATTCAGTGTCCCCTCGACGATCACCAGTGGTGTATGGCCAGTGTAGGAGATCGCTCCCCACACCATGATGCCGGGTGTTGGCCCTGTGTGCCTCGGTCGTATGCAGTCCTGATTGTGGCGCTCACCTGCACGGCGCCAAACACGCATACGACCATCATTGGCACCAAGGCAGAAGCGACTCTCATCGCTGAAGACGACACGTCTCCATTCGTCCCTCCATTCACGCCTGTCGCGACACCACTGGAGGCGGGCTGCACGATGTTGGGGCGTGAGCAGAAGACGGCCTAACGGTGTGCGGGACCGTAGCCCAGCTTCATGGAGACGGTTGCGAATGGTCCTCGCCGATACCCCAGGAGCAACAGTGTCCCTAATTTGCTGGGAAGTGGCGGTGCGGTCCCCTACGGCACTGCGTAGGATCCTACGGTCTTGGCGTGCATCCATGCGTCGCTGCGGTCCGGTCCCAGGTCGACGGGCACGTGCACCTTCCTCCGACCACTGGCGACAACATCGATGTACTGTGGAGACCTCACGCCCCACGTGTTGAGCAATTCGGCGGTACGTCCACCCGGCCTCCCGCATGCCCACCATACGCCCTCGCTCAAAGTCCATCAACTGCACATACGGTTCACATCCACGCTGTCGCGGCATGCTACCAGTGTTAAAGACTGCGATGGAGCTCCGTATGCCACGGCAAACTGGCTGACACTGACGGCGGCGGTGCACAAATGCTGCGCAGCTAGCGCCATTTGACGGCCAACACCGCGGTTCCTGGTGTGTCCGCTGTGCCGTGCGTGTGATCATTGCTTGTACAGCCCTCTCGCAGTGTCCGGAGCAAGTATGGTGGGCCTGACACACCGGTGTCAATGTGTTCTTTTTTCCATTTCCAGGAGTGTATTTTATATGTTATTAGAAGTCTTTTATCAATAAGTAAATGCGCTAACGCTATGAAAGTTTCAGCAACTGGACCTAAAAAATACGAGATGATGGAATTACATTCGAGATTTTAGATGTTTGTATGTAGCAAAAAAGTTAATTTTGGATGTGCAAAATTAAAAACACTGTTAATGATACAAATTGTACCATAAATTAATAACTGTAGTTCATTGGTCTTCTAACCTTCTCAGAATACTACAATAAAATTTTCGGAATAATTGCATGATTAGAATTTGAGCTACGGCTTTTTATTAAAAAAAAAGAGAATAAACAAAACTAAAAATTCAAATTTCTGGCAAAATATTAATCTTGCATATTTTAGTGTATTTTTCCGTTAAAACATAGCTTTTTTGCTTTACACATCCAAAATTTTAGATTTGTGCATTAATAAATATGGCTGTACTGATTTTTTTAAAAAAACTTTACATTTTCTGTTACTTCCCCCCTTAATGAAGTAGTCAATTAATTTAATATCAAAAGTGTGCTTATATTTGTACGGGGGAGGAGTGAGGGTTGGGATTTCCCAGAGGTATGGCTGGAGGGGAGGAATGGGGAAGGGTGAGAGGTTTCTCAGAAGGATGGATTGTCACCAGGGGTCTATAAATCAACCCTCAGGGGATCATAAATCAATTAACAGAATAAAGGGTTGCCCTGAATGCTTGCTTGCCCCTTATGTATGCAGAAAATACAAGCAAACCTTCCCAGAATCCACATTGCCCTACTAATAACGTTTTTGTGAATGCTTCCATGAGACTGTGATCTTTCTACAGGGAAACGCACACCTCACAAAATCCAAATTTCAGCTTCTTGGACACAAAATTCATTTCTGAACGTCTATGAGGAGGCCGGACCTACTACTTGCCATCGTCAGTTAGCACTGGATCACCAAGAAGACAAACCAGTAGTGAATGATAAAAAGAAAAAACGAAACAATAATTGGACCAAGAGCTGCAGTCCTGAAACTCCACAAAACAGGGAAGAGGGCATCTATATTTAAATCAAAACCTGCAAGCTACCTGACAGTGTGTGGCTTAGGTTACTTCTGTACCACTAACTGTTCCCCACTTCCCTGTTTCATGAGCAATGGCGCGTGTGGAGAACGATTGTCAGTAAGCTTTAATTTCTCGAATTTTCTCATTGTGGTCATTTCTTGAGACGTGTGTGGGGGAATTAATACTTTGTCAGACTCTTCCTCGAAAGTACTCTCTCTAAATCTCAATAGTAAACTTCTAAACAACGCCTCTTCTACAGTCTGCCACTGGAGTTTGTTGAGCATCTCTGTAATGCTCTCACGTGGATTAAACAATTCGGTGATGAAAACACTATTTTCTTAGTTCGATCTTCCCTATCTCTTCTATCAGTCCTACGTGTTAAGGGTTCCAGATTGATGACAAATGGTCAAGAATCATGTGAACATGCGCCTTGTAAACCACTGCTTTCGTGGAGGAGTTAGATCCCTTAACGTTCTTCCTATGAATCTTAGTCTGGCATCTGCTTTTCCTACTATTTGTTTTATGTGGTAATTCCAATGAAAGATAGACACTCCTAGGTATTTTACGATGGTTACTATTTCTATCAATTTCTTACTAACAGTGTTGTTGTTCAGAAGTGGATTTCTTTTCCTGTTTATGCGCAACTTGTTACATTTATTTACATTTAGAATCAGTTGCTAAGACTGCACCAATCATCAGTCCTGTAGGCCCTCCTGCAAATTGTTAGTGTCTTCTGGCGTTGCTACTTTCCTAAGGGCAACCACATCTTCTGTGACCAATACTGAAGAGCTTCTGACACATTCTACTAGATCACTTATATACATTGTAAACAATTACAGTCCTATTACACTTCCTTGGGATACGCCCACAATTCCCTTTACATCTGTATAATCTGTCGTCATCATCTGTAAGCCAGTTGCTGCTGACCTATGAAACTGATAGTCATGTATCTAAGATTAAAGGTATACTGACCCTGCTTTACCATGGACTTTTCTGGAAGAGTGATTCAGAGATATGTGTTTATAGCTAATGATGACTTTTGGTGTTCAAAAAGCTTTCATTTCACAATGGAGCACACTTCCTGAACATCATCACTCATGAATTCAGTGTTGCATATCACTGCAGATGAGCTGCATCGACCACATAAACAAACATTAGAAATTGGGTATCAGGGCATGACACTAAACAGTACCATTTGTTGGATAAAAAGTTCTCAGTGAACTTGCCACGTCAAATTCAGAAAATATCCTGAGCTGTCAGTGATTCCTTCCACCATTGTTGTCAGGGACTAAGTCTGACTATCTTGAAACTGGCGAGGCCTCCTATTTTATGCCCAGAGGATGGCGTCTGATAGGCTAAATCAATGTCCCAGAGATGATGCATGCTGAAGTTGAGCCCTCCACATTCACAAATTACGTTTGCTCTCGCTGTCCAACTTGTCTCTTGCAGCCCCACTGCCATGAGAAATCTTCTTCTGTCCTCTTTCGTATTTAAATGCACGCTTCCACGTGTTGTTAAGAGCCTAGCCGATATGTCTATTAAAGTTTTTATCAGAGAGTATAATTCCCACTGCTTTTCTTGTCACAGACTCTCAATAGTTCGATGTGCAGTCCAGATTTCTTGTATACTGAACCATAATTATTTAATAAGTTGTGTTCCGGGGGTTGGAACCCTGGAATAACAACTGTCTGGGGTGCTCTCAGAGTTGGACTTTCTATAGGGAAAAGCTTTCAGCAGTCGCTGTCTGTGCCATCACTATTGCTGCAAGGCCTCACTGCCTGTCATCCTGATCGACTCCAATGCCAGTCGTCGCCTTTACTGCCACTCCTCGCTGCCATTCATTGCCATTGCTGCCAGTCATCGCCTTTGCTAGGACTCCTTGCTGCCGGTGATCACATTCTCCACCAGTCCTTTCCTCGCCGCTGGACATCACCAGTGATCACCAGTCCACGTCTTCACTGCCAGATTTTGTCTCTATCAGTTAGTCAACACCATTCCATAGCCTGTTTGTCACCACTATCGCTGCCATTATTCAGTGATGAATCAACCTGCCACAGTCATTTACTCTCACCGGTACTCCACTCCCAGCTCCATTTACTCCTTTACCCCCCATTCATTGTCCCCCCTTGCTCTTCCCTCCTCTCCCGCCTTCCCCATTACTCAGGTGACTCTATCTCTCTTACCACTTTTAACACTGTTAAACACTGCATTCAGTCGGGAGAATCAATCGTGTGGACAATTTGTTCCTTTTACGAAAGACTGCGAATTCCGGATGTGTACGAAGCCTTTTTGGACGATTTAACACAGACTCAGTGATTGCAGGCTCTCTTCGACACAGCTGAAACTTCCCCACTAATTATAGGGCCAACGTGATCATCAAATGATTCAGAAAAAACTCATTCGTTCATTCACTCCGGAACAAAAAAAGTCACAAACCTTATTTATGCAGGAAATTGTGTATTAAATCCATCTCCATTACATGTCCAGATCTCCGGTGATTCCACATCTTAATTTTTTTCCGTTTATAGTCTCTTTCTATTCAAACAAACCGCTAGCGGCACAAATGTTAATTGGCTCGCTTTAGCGAGAAGAAAAGCAGAATATGTATCTCTCAGAAACACGTCAATCCCTCAGTCGATACTCCAGAAGCTGTCCTAGTTACCACTCTCTAACAACCATGGAGAATGCATATATGCATCTCTGTTATTTCAAAGAATAAACGCACTAGAAAATACTTTGCGTCGTCGAGCTGGCGCCGCATATGTTACGAGAAAATCAGTTCAGATACTTTTCCAAAGTGACTGAATGTGGATGGTTTGATTGACAATGATTAATTGGTGCGTGGTAGAGGGTATTTTCTGTGGGGACATTACAATGCCCCTCGCAGCGAGCGAAGTTTGTGAGCCTAATTTTGATTTACCGAACACACTTCGCGAGCTATCTATTAGTGTGGGTAACGCGGAAGTGATGAGTGTCAGTCCTCCAACTGAAAACAAATTAATTATGTTTAAGACAGACGAAGAAAAGAAACATTGAAAACAGAAGAAATGAAGAGACAGGTACCGCGGCTGTATTGCTTTTACGTGCATCAAGGTGTTATGTCTGCTGTGCACAACCAAGGAAGATGATCTTTCATGAAACTGTTATCAGGGTCTACCCATTCGGGAACTTTCTTAAGCAGGGAAACCTTGGAAAACCTCTTAAGCCTAGACCCCCAGCCTACGGTACATAGAAGACAGGAAAGCCTACGGAAGAGAAAAAATAATTTTGAAGTTGATCTCTAAAGGAAAGATAGGGATCGATTTATATAACGATTTGGAGAAGAGTGATTTGTGCCTATAGCAAAAAAAAAAAATTACAATAAATAACTCGAGGTTTTTTTTTTTTACAATCTTGTTCCCAGGACAATATCTTGCGATGCTGAAACTCCCCTGGATCTTGCATGTCCCCGACGTCCACATTTGTAGTCGGTCTTCTACGCGGTCCACAATGGGAAGAGTAGAAGAAACAGGGATACCAGATTTCGCATGCTACACTCATTCCAAAAGAACTAGCAATGACCGAAAGGGAAACTCTTCCTGTAAAAGAACTGGTTAGGTTGCACCGTCCAAGATTCTCGTTTTTGAAAACAAAATCCCTATGGCTTCATGCATCCTTTTTCTTACGATGTACTGCAAGGAATTTAGCCATTGACTTGAAGTTTCCATTTATCCATTAACTAATGCTGTTGCCGAAAACATCATAATATTTACTCTAGTTTGAAATTTCTTTTGGACTTCGCATCACCACTTGTGCTTGTAAGTCCAAAAATTCTGACACATTTTCTGTCAATGATTTATTCTTCGTAATTTAAAGGATTCATGCAACTTGCAGTAGATTTTGGATTCAAATCATCGAATAATGGAAAGTGTGGTTCATTTTATACAAAGACATAATCCATCATTTCCTTGAAAAGTCATATCATTTATCTATACTCATAAAATTTTTATCCTAAATACATATATTTCTCCGCTTGATTGCTGTAATGTAAAAGTTATTAGTAGTGAGGAATGTGGATTCACTTCTTTCATTTATTCTCTGACTCATCCAGCATTCATACATGCACATATATGGAAATGGATTTTCAAACAAAATTCCAAAGTGAACAAGACCCATTAAATAACTACTAATTCTATGAATCTTAGTTTCTTATGACATTCAACAATAAATCAAGAACTCTTAACGTCTAATTATGACACTTTTTTGAAGTTCAACATCAATCAGTTTCCCCTCGCGTTTGATGCGAGTCTCTTACAAAGCATATCTGTGTCGTCTATATCGATTCTAACTCTCGCGCCGACGTCAATTGTTTTGCGCGGGAAATTATCTTTGCGGCGTTAACCGTCACTCATGATTCACTGCCTAAACGCATCACTTCACACGTTTACACATCTAAGCGTGCACTTGAAATTATATATGAACATTCTCTGGGAACCTCTTTTGATAATGCAGCGTCATTTTCGGGATATATTTCTTTCTTCTTGAAGGTCATTCAGATCCTTTATAATTCTTGATGACATTAGCAATGCTAAAGTTCCATGTTTACCCAAACACGGGTGAAGCCTATCTCCACTGTCTTCTTTGCAGCACTCGATAGTAATAGTTGGTCACTATTTCTACAATCTGTGTCACTGATTAATGATTTCAGTTTAAAGTTTTCTAACACTAAACACACACAGTTTATTGTTATGTTTTTACGAGCGTCCATCTCTGTCACTCGCAACAACACTCCTCCCTATCTTCTAATCTTCATTAAATTTTTTCAAGTCGTTATGGGAAAATAACCCTTTAATTTTGTTAGATCCAGGATATGCTAACAGATAAGCCCCAGGATTCGGAATTTGTAGAATGATGTATGGGCCAGTATATAATAACTCCCATTTCTTTATACTCTTCTTTATTAAGGATGATTTGGCATTTCTTTTGACTAGTACCTTCTCTCCGACGTGGTACGCCTGTACCCTCTTGATTAATTTGTCATATTGTTGTTTTCTCTGATCAGCCTTTTGCGTCATATTTATGATGGCTTGTCTTATTTTTTCTTCCCAAGGCATCTCAGTTTCCTGAGTTTTGGGCATATGTTCAGTCCAGAAGTTTTCTTCTTTTGCCTCGAACATCAATTCATGAGGTGTATATCCAGTGGAGGAGTGGGGCATGTTGTTGTATATCTGCTCAAATTCTTCCACATAATTTGCCTACGCAGTCTGCTTATTATGGCAATAGGTCCTCATAAATCGATTAAACTCTCTAAAAATTCTCTCAACCAAATTGCCTTGTGGGTGGTAAAATGATGTTAGTATGTGTTTCACACCGACTTGAGACACAGCCTGTTTCCATCGGAGTCCCATGAATATCTTAGCATTGTCTGTTATTATCGCCTTAGGTATACCAATATGTGGAAGATAATCCCTTGTCAATCTTAATACAATTACTTTGGCTGTGGCCGCCTTTATCGGGTATAGCTTTACGTATTTCGTACACACATCGAGAAATGCCAACACATATCTAACACCACCTCTTGAAGTAGGTAACGGTCCACACAGATCGCACGAAATTAATTCTTTTGGTTCTTGGACTAATATAGAGCATAATGGGTGCTTACTCCCTTTTGAATCCGGCTTTGTTTTTTGACAGATTATGCATTTCTTCAAGACCTCATGCACTCTGCGCTTTATGTTGGGAAAATAACAGTACACACTTATCTTGTCTGCACATTTTGTCGCACCGAAATGTCCCCAGGTTAAATGGGTGAACCATACGAGTTTCTCTATTTGCGCCTCAGGTATACAAACACACAAACGGACTTTGTTTGGCCTTCCACAGCGGAAAAATATTACGCCATTTACCAGCTTATAACAATTTGCCATCTGATCCGAAGGTTGCTGTTGTAACCTTTGAATGACACTTCCCCATTGAGCATCTCCTTTCTGTAACTGTGCCATATGCGCACAC
The DNA here is from genome assembly GCF_021461385.2 of Schistocerca piceifrons. Taxonomy (NCBI): domain Eukaryota; kingdom Metazoa; phylum Arthropoda; class Insecta; order Orthoptera; family Acrididae; genus Schistocerca; species Schistocerca piceifrons. The sequence continues at coordinate 421,208,928 of NC_060141.1, forward strand.
AAATTGACGTAGTACGTTTTATATGGATTTTCCTGTAGCAGCAATACAGGGAATTCTGAGTTATTATTTACTTCAATCTCTTTAGTCAAACCCTGTGGTGACCTTGATAGAGCGTCAGCAGTAATGTTTTGCTGTCCTGAGACATGCACGATCTTAAATTGGTATTGTTGCAGAGCGAGAGTCCATCTAGCTAGTCTGGGGTGTAACAGTTTACACGTTTGTAAAAACGTTAATGATTGATGATCGCAATATACGGTAGTCTTTGACCCATATAGATAATAATGAAATTTTTTAAATCCCCAGATGACCGCAAGAGCCTCTAATTCTGTCGTGGTGCAAGTTCATTCACAGTTGGACAAAACACGACTAGCAAACGCAATAGGACAGAAGGTGAGTTGTCCATTTATCTTGCGTACTTGGAAAAGGCACGCTCCAATACCCACGTTCGAAGATCTGTTGACAAGTAAAATTCTTCTTGCATGTCCCGATGGTACAAAAGCGGTGCATTTACTAATTGCTTCTTTATCTCTTCGAATGCTTCTTGACACTCTAATGTCCAGAACCAGGGCACATCCTTCAACAGATTATTTAGAGCTGCTGCGTTCATCGCCTGATTTGTTATGAATCTTCTAAAAAATGAGGCAAGGCCCATAAACCCTTTTAATTGCCTCCTATTCCTGGGTGTTGGAAACTTACTAATCGCAATTAGCTTCTCGTAGGTTGGTAAAATTCCCTTTGCGTCAATTATATGCCCCAGGAACTTGATTCTATTTACTGCAAAATGGGATTTCTATAGGTTAGCAGTTATTCCCATGGTTTTGAACACGTCCAACACTCGGTTCAGTAAGGTAATATGCTCCTCTCAAGTTTTCGATGCAATAAGCAAATCATCAACAAACACTGTTATCCTGCTTCTGAGTTCTGGGCCTAGAGCATAATCCAGAGCTGCTATAAAGATTCCAGCACTAATATAGAGTCCGAAAGGAACTACAGTAAATTGGTAACTTCTTCCGGAATAAATGAAAGCCGTATACTTCCTTGATGACTCATCCAGCTTCACTTGCCAATAAGAGCTCCGCAAATCAATGCTCGTCAAATATTGGACATCCTGGAACCGTTGTATAAGTTCGTCTATGTTTTCCGGATGTGTTCTCACTGGAATTATGATTTTATTTATTTCTCTGGCGTCTAGTACCAGTCTAACAGTCCCATTTGCTTTTGGCACGGCTAACAATGGGGAGCAGTATGGGCTTGTAGAGGGTTCGATCAAACCCCATTTCAACATGCGATCTATTTCCTTTTGAACTTGAGCCTTTAACCTCCAGGGAACAGGATAGAAAGTTCTACAATACGTTTCGTGCGACTTAACGTAGAGATGGCATATGTATCCCTTAATAATTCCTGGCCTTTCATCAAAAACGTTTTCATACGTTAATAATAATTCATTGAGCTGCTTCTTCTGATTTCGATAATGCAGTCGGATTCATTTAACTTTTCAAACACTAATTGATCGAAATCTTCTTTGACTTGGAACTCGTTAATTACGTGCTCTTTCGAATTTTGGACCGTCCTGATTATTTGCACACTGATCCCACAATTATATTTTCTCATAAGGCTTTTTTTTCTCAACAACTCCAACTCAATTTCTTGTTTATTAACTTTCAACCAAATTTTTACTGTTTTAAAATCTATTCTGCATTCGTATTGACGTAGGCTGTCGACTCCGATAATGCAATCTACCACCAAATTTTTCACAACAAGAAATGTGCTTAATATTGCTACATTTCCGAATTCCACACCAAGTAGTGAGTGCACCTTTACATTAGCCGATCGAGACCCAACGGCGCCTATTATTCTGCAATTTTGAACTGGAAAAATTGGTACTCGTCTTATATTTCTGATCCTGTTAAATAGTGCCTCCGAAATAACATATGTGGTTGCAGCTGTGTCTAAAACCGCCACTATAGGTGTGGTCTCCATAATGACTTGCACTTCGGCTACTGGCACCTGTTCCTTATCCTCATTTTGTGGTTCTAAGTCCTCGGTCAGTTCATCTGCCAGTAATCGTCCATCATTATACGTTAGCATGGGTACACATGTCCTGTTGCCCCTCAACCAATTGTTGACCGCTCCTCCGGGGCACGAGTGGGCCCTTACAAGTTTGTTGGATTTTGATTTGTCTGCTGGTTGACATCATCCGTCACTTCGGTAATTACCGGTTGATTCGTAGATGTCCGTCCCCACTGATGTTGGCTATTTGAATTCATTCCTCCCGGTTGATTCCACTTTCTATTATTGTTATTATTCCAGGCTTGGGGTCTGAAATTTCTTTCGTTCCCCCACACGGGATTGTATCTTTTCCTGTTCCTGTTGTTCCTTGAATAGCCCCTCGCAAGACCATTGCCGGGATTACTATTGAGATTTTGAGGGGTTTCTCCATTACTTAACGATCTCTGTTCATTCGTTCTAAGTGTCGATTGATCGCCATTGGTATAACACATACTTCCACCTTGCCTACCGTTTGGCGGAGGTTCAATCTCCCTATATTGGAATCTGTTATTACGGGCTTTCTGGTTGTTCTCTTCGATAATATCTATATGGTCTAACGTCGTGAGGAACGACTCCAAGTCTTTATCGTTGCCGTAAATCAATTGATTCCGGATGGTAGTTAGTAGTCTTGCCTTAAGTATGTTTATTATGTCTGGCAAGGGTATAGGTCTGTCCCAGTATCTCGTTTTATTTATATATTTTTCGAAATACTTTATAAGGCTTCCTTTCGAAAAGGATAAAGGCTCTGGGTAGAGCACCTCCTGCCTTAGGCGTTCCTGTACCCCTTCTGACCAGAACTTTGCTAAAAACGCCTTCTCAAAATCGTCATATGTCGAGCAAACAGAAGTCATGTCCGAGGCCCAGATCGCCCCCGAACCTTGTATATAGCCTGTAACAAAACTGATCTTCTGCCACTCCGACCAATTTCTGGGTAGCACTCCTCTGAAACTTCGAATAAAAACAATTGGATGGACCCCCCTTTTGTCAGGGTTAAAAATCTGGAATTGCCGATGCTTTATCATTTTTTCTTTGGCATGGCAAAGGCTTTCGTAATCTCCGTTAGATAAGAATTCACGCGAACAACCAGCTTGTGGCAATTTAATGTTTGAATTACTTACACAAGTCGGTATTGTGTGCGAATGGGCAGTAACTGGCTCTATAGTCGCTGCCAACTTCTGCTGCTGCCCTGTATTCATTTGTTCTGAGCTTTGTTGTGAAGAGCGCATCGACTCTATCGTTTGTTTCCAATGCTCCAAATCAGCACCTAACTGCTGTCGCACCTCCTCAAGTCCTTTCGCAAACAAATTCTCTTCCTGTTTGCCAGATAAACTCTGGCATGCTGCCTTAACATTTTGCTCAACGTTTTCACACATTAGCCTTTTGTTTTCTAATGAGATTTCGGATAATTTACCCGTTAATACGTTAATTTGGTGGTCTATAACGTCTTGACGCTCTGTCAGATGTTCAACGCTTTCCTTTAGGTTAGCCTGTGTACGTGCCAATTCAGGAAGTTGCGCAATTGCACATGACATGGCGTCTTGCTTTTGTACTAATTGCGGAACCATTTCCACTTGTTCCCGTACAGTATCTATCTTAATAGCCACATACTCCTTCATTTCGACACGTACGCGGTGAGTAGATTCCTCACATTGTGCTTTCACCAATTCTATTTGTGCAGTTAATTTTCGTCTCTTCGGCCTGATCTTTGAGTTCCTTGGTCTTCGCCTCTATCCGCTGCTCTAATTCGGAAAAACTGTCTTGTAACTGCTGCTTAATCTCAGTCTGGACTAATTTCATTTCTTCTTGAGTTTGAGTGACTGTCACTAATTGTGCTTTAATATCGGTTTTCAGATTTTCCTGCCCTTCAGTAACTGAGGCTAATTTCGTTTTCAAATCATTTTGCCCTTCAGTAACTGAGGCTAATTTCGCGTTAATGTCGGTTTTCAGATTTTCCTGCCCTTCAGTAACTGAGGCTAATTTCGTATTCAAATCATTTTGCCCTTCAGTAACTGAGGCTAATTTCGTATTCAAATCATTTTGCCCTTCAGTAACTGAGGCTAATTTCGCGTTAATGTCGGTTTTCAAAGTATTCATGCTCTCGGTTATCATCTGCATCTGTCTCATGATAATTACTAATGGATCCAATCCATGCTGCGTACGTGCTGTTACACCTCCAGCCGAGACTACAGTGCGTTCTATTGCGCTATCTGTAGCCATCGGTCCTACAACACTTCTTACTGCATCATTATTATCAGTGCTAACAGCTGAAGGCTTTTGCGTGCTGCTATGCTCTGCTTGACTCATCCTAAACATTGCCCTAGTTAAAACCATATAAATGTTCTACTGTCACTATATATAACTCCCTTCTACTGTCACTACATGCAACTCCGTTCACACAAGAGTACTTCTTTGTCTACTTTCTTAATGTACATATACAGATAAATGCAACTGGGACAGGTCAATCAAACACATCTAACATGAACACAATTAATCTGTGTTCAAATATCAAATAACACTAAACAGAAAAGCGTATACTTCAACTAAATTAGCAAGCTTCAATAATAAAAATATAGATCTGGCCTTTTCTCTGCGCCCTGCGTGATGTCTTTCGGCTTTATTTGTAGATCCAATTATATCACCTGCGAGTCTTTCCTCTCCTTTCCAAGCGTCAGTTAGGTTAGCTCGTCGTAGTTGACATGAAACAGAGAACAAAATTATTTTAGCAACGTTCAAAAACGTGCCCTGTCACGGATTGGCCATTTTAACACTGTTAAACACTGCATTCAGTCGGGAGAATCAATCGTGTGGACAATTTGTTCCTTTTAGGAAAGATTGCGAATTCCAGATGTGTACGAAGCCTTTTTGGACGATTTAACACAGACTCTGTGATTGCAGGCTCTCTTCGACACAGCTGAAACTTCCCCACTAATTACAGGGCCAATGTGATCATCAAATGATTCAGAAAAAACTCATTCGTTCATTCACTCCGGAACAAAAAAAGTCACTGATGAAAAATATTATTTAAAGGCAAGAAAACATTTTATTAGCTTTGTAATTACACCCTGGATACGAAAAAAAACACATTTACTGTAAGAAAATACACAGAAGTTACACACAAGCCAAGAATAAAGATATTGATAGCAGAGTCATGGAGCAGCACATAAATATAGACGTCAAGGAATTTTTTCTTTTCTTTTAACACTTCCTCCAAAAGAAAAAATCATGAAATTATTGCTTTGTCTCTTGCATGCCAATTTCTAAACATAGAAAATTAAATCGAACTCGTTCAAGAGGTTTCGTCAAAATATCTGCCAACTGGTTGTGTCCATCAATGTGTTCCAAGAAAATCTCACCGTTCAGATATCTTTCACGAACATAGAAATGTCGGACCTCTATATGTTTAGAACGTCGATGATATTCTGGATTTTTTGCCAACTTCAATGCACTAGCATTGTCAATGTAAAGAACTGGAGGCTGCCCCGACATTTCCACTAATTCTGATAGCAGACGACGTAACCAAACTAACTCTTTTGCTCCTTCACTAGCTGCAATTATTTCCGCCTCGGTTGTGGATGTGGCCACTACTTTCTGCAACTGACTTGTCCATGACACTGCACCACCTGAGTACTTTGCAAGAATTCCAGTTGTTGAGCGCCTTGTCCGGTTATCACCTGCGAAATCTGCATCAGCGTAAATCTTTAACTCTTCTTTTTTATTATATACAATTCCAAAATTTAAGGTCCCTTTCAAATACCGGAAAATGCGCTTTACTCTATTCCAGTCTTCAGTGGTTGGTTTCTCCATAGATCGAGCAGCTTTATTGACTGAAAAAGTGATGTCTGGACGAGTTACTATTGAAAGGTACATGAGACAACCAATTGCTTCACGGTAGGGTACAGATGACGAAACTTCTTCGTTTTGATTATTGTCCTCACGTCCGATAGGAGTTGAGATTGTATTGCATTCTGCCATTCGAAATCTTTGCAGGATTTCTTCTGTGTATTTCTCTTGACTTATCATTATTGCTCCATCTTCATATTGCTTTATTTTTATGCCAAGAAAATTGTCAAGGCTGCCAGTTGTTATTTCGAATTCATGTTGTAAAACATCCATAAAAACAGCAATTTATTTCTTGTTAGTGCCGACAATCAGGCCATCATCAACGTAGATTGCCACATAAAGGCTATTTCCATTTTGTCTACGATAAAATAGGCATGGGTCTGCATCACTGTTTGAAAAACCAGCTTTCTTCATGAACTCAACAAAACGTTTGTTCCAGCAACGTGGCGCTTGCTTCAACCCATAAAGACCTTTTTTTAAGAAACGTACTCGGCCTGTACCATCTTCGAAACCTTCTGGTTATTCCATATATACTTCATCTTCAAGTATTCCATTCAAAAAAGCTGTCTTTACATCGAATTGTTCTAGCAGCATTTTCTTTGAAGCAGCTACAGCCAACAGAGTTCGTATGGTGTCATAACGTGCCACAGGGCTAAAGGCGTCGTCATAATCAATTCCTGCTTTCTGAATACAGCCTTTTGCAACCAATCTGGCTTTAAAGCGAGTACCTCCATTGACTGCGACCTTTCGCCGTAGAACCCAGCAGTTTTGCAATACTTTGGCATTCTTCGGACGGTCAACCAGCACCCAGGTATTGTTTTCCTTAAGTGATTGAAGTTCTTCACTAATAGCTTGCATCCATTCTTCCTTCTAGTTTGACTGCAATATTTCTGAAAAACAGTTTGGATCTTTGTATCCAAGTGCATCAACTTTTGTTGCCATACAAAATTCACCACTTTCCATCCAGGTTGGTTTTCTTCGTTGTCTTTTATTCTTCTGTTTCTCTTCATTAGAAGATTCAGCAGCTTCTGCTTTTATAAATTCTGTTAATTCTTTATTTTCTTCAGATTCACTCGACTCTTGACTTTCTCTAGAATCGAGAGTGCCAATTTTTTCTTGAGTTTGGCTTCCACCAGAAGTGTACAGCCTAGGAGATTTACATTGGTCATCTTTAGATGAATTTGGATCATTAAATTCTTCCCGAGGGACTTCAAATTCAACATGATCACTATGTAAATCACAAACAATTTCTGGCTTAAATTTTACATCGTGACTCAACACCACTTTTCTTTTAGATGGAATCCAAACTCTGAACCCATCTTTGTCATTAACATATCCAACAAGTCGTCCAAAAACTGCCTTATCATCAAACTTGGAACGGAATTGTTTGTTAATGTGAACATAGCAGCCTGTACCAAAAATTCTGAGATGATCAAGTCGTCCTACTGGTCGATTAAACCATAGTTCATAAGGGGTTTTATTTTCAACTGAAGATTTTCCAGTACGATTTATTAGGTAGACTGCTGTGTTACATGCCTCTGCCCACAACCCTTTAGGTAATTTACTCGGATTTGGCATTGACCGGACAGCTTCAATAATGGTCCTATTTTCCCGTTCAGCCACACCATTTTGTTCAGGAGTGTAAGGCGGAGGAATCAGTAGCTCTATTCCCCTGTCTGCAAGCAGTTCACTGACATTCTTATTGTTAAATTCTTTGCCACCATCACATCTAAATTGTTTGACAACATGTCCATTAGTTCGTGCTTCATTTAAAAACTGCTTAAGCACAGTACACACTTCACTTTTGTGTCTTAAAAAGAAAATTCGACGAAATTTACTAAAATCGTCTTTGAAACATACATAATAATGCTTGCCTCCAAAAGATTTCGTGCTCATTGGTCCATTTACATCCGCGTGGATTAATTCACCAGTACTGGTAGCGCGTATTGTTCGTGTTTTGAATGGCAGCCTATGCATCTTTCCAACCGCACAGCCGTCACAAAATTCACTCTTGGCATCTTCCACATTAATGTTCATTCCTTTTAAAATATTCTTCACATGTTGTTTATTCTGATGACCAAACCTTTCATGGTACACTTGCAATGTTTCGGATGAAGTCATCAAGCTCATACGATTCATTTTTGCATTTCTAACAACACGCATGTTCAACACATAGTCCATTTTTCACATAACCTGTCATAACAATATTGCCACTGACTTGTTTTCGAACACAGACATTATTATGACTAAAATTAGTACTGTAGCCTCTGCAGGCAATGGCTCTCACAGAGAACAGATTAGCACTTGCATCAGGGACGTATAAAACATTGTCCATTCTAGCATTGTACCATTTATTGTTTCGTCGGATTTGGATGTAAACTGTTCCTTGATCGTACGCACACGTTTTCACATCTTGTTTTCCCAATGAAATTACTTGAGGAGCATCAAATTCACTATACGAAACAAAATACTGTTTGTTGGGAGTGATATGATTTGTAGCGCCACTGTCGCAATACCATTTATTTGGGTCACTGTGATTACTGGTACACACACCCATAGCGTATGAAGTAAATGCAGCGTGTTCACTGTCTCGCTTCTTCTCTTTTCTTTTATTGCTGTCACGAGTGTTCTGTGGACACTCTGCTGCCCAATGACCTAATTGTTTGCATTTATTACACGGAAACTTCTGTTTTAATTGTGACTTCGTCATCTTTACTTGCTGATTACTTGTTTGCCGTTTTCTTGTTTTAGAAACGACAAAAGCTGCACTTCCATTAACGTCTTGTTCACACAGTTCGATAGTACAGAGTTTTTCAATCAATAAATTCAAGCTTTGCTTTTCTGTCGGTATCGTATCCCAGAGATCCTTAAAATTGTCGTAGTCTTTTCCCAGTGTAGACAAAATTCGCCCATTTAAGATTCTTTCAGATAGCGTATTTTTTTCATGTTTTGATAATTCATCGTTCAGGTCCACAAATAACTTTTGCAGTTTGGCCACATGTGCACTAATATCTTCCGATTCATCACGTTTAACACGGAAAAATGTTTCAATCAACATATTCAAACGCTGAGTACTGCTACGTTCAAATCGGGCGCGTAATTTGTCCCAGATTTCTTTAGCATTATTGCACGTTAAGACGAGTTCTGCAACAGGTTTACTTAGCGCACTTGCTATAAGACTTGCTTCCTTTGCGTCGTCCTTCTTTTTGTTCACTTGTCGCATCTTGTGGCAACTCTACACGTTCACGTGTACCGTTAGTAATATCTTCTAGTCCATATGAACGTAGCACCATAGAAATATGCCATTTCCATTTGGCCCAGTCGTCAGGTCCTTCAAGCTTATCAATGCTGACCTTATAATCGCCGCTAGCAGTCATGTTTCTTTACAGACATACGCTCATTTCAAATATTGTTTTAATAAAACAGTGTTGTTTGCCTTTACACGTGTACTGGGCCCATAACCTGATGAAAAATATTATTTAAAGGCAAGAAAACATTTTATTAGCTTTGTAATTACACCCTGGATACGAAAAAAAACACATTTACTGTAAGAAAATACACAGAAGTTACACACAAGCCAAGAATAAAGATACTGACAGCAGAGTCATGGAGCAGCACATAAATATAGACGTCAAGGAATTTTTTCTTTTCTTTTAACAGTCACAAACCTTATTTATGCAGGAAATTGTGTATTAAATCCATCTCCATTACATGTCCCGATCTCTGGTGATTCCACGTCTTAATTTTTTTCCATTTACAGTCTCTTTCTATTCAAACAAACCGCTAGCGGCACAAATGTTAATTGGCTCGCTTTAGCGAGAAGAAAAGCAGAATATGTATCTCTCAGAAACACGCCAATCCCTCAATCGATACTCCAGAAGCTGTCCTAGTTACCACTCTCTAACAACCATGGAGAATGCATATATGCATCTCTGTTATTTCAAAGAATAAACACACTAGAAAATGCTTTGCGTCGTCGAGCTGTCGCCGCATATGTTACGAGAAAATCAGATAAGATACTTTTCCAAAGTGAATGAATGTGGATGGTTTGATTGACAATGATTAATTGGTGCGTGGTAGAGGGTATTTTCTGTAGGGACATTACACACTCTCACACCCTGCATCCTACTACGACTAAGTCTTAATTAACTCTTCATTTGCAGATATTCAACTCTGTTGCCACTGCTGCTGCTGCCGCCACCACTGCCACCCCTGCCACCACTGTCAGAACTGCACCAGCCAACAGTGCTTTCAGTCCCTACCACTGCTCCACTGGCACTGCCATCATCACTACATTTGGGTCCAGATGCAAAAGCACCAGCCACACGTACACCACCAAGTACCAAACCCACACCAACAACATATGCCGCAGCTGTGACTGCATCACCCACATCTGCATCAGCTTCAAGCCTCCCAGCTCCAAGTAATAAAAATAAGAAAAGTCCACAGTCAATATCCTCCAGCATCCTATCCTCAAACAGTCTTTGCAGTCCACCTAGTACAAATACCGCTAATATCTCTGATACCCAACTGCTGCCCCACCAGTCCCACACATCAGAAACTATGGAATATGCTCCCAGCCCATCCCACACATCTCCAACACATTCCTTCCTCCTATCACATCCTGATGTGAGATTCCTCAATCCTGAAACATTTTCCCTCGAAATAAAACAGTACCTTCTAAACCTTAACATATCACTACCCTTGTCCTGCAAAGACTCTGTAGTCATCAATCCTCTGATCCTAATTTTCAGACACATCTACTGCAACAAGTACCTCCCATTGCCTTTGGTCCACAAGCCGTCCTGGTCCCACTTAGCCCACCAGGACCCAGAAAACCACAACCCGCCCCCACCACACACTGACCCTTACTGCTGTGATCAAAGGGATGGACTCAAACATCATAGTGGGGACAGTTGAGTGGAAGCTAAATTTCAGTCCTGACTCCCAAATCTGAAAAGCCCTTCGTATTCACCACCATTCCGGTCATATTCATCCCTCATTCACATCTTTCACAAGATCTCTCAACCATAAATCACTTCTTTCAGAATGGAGCCTTCATCTATTACAATAAACATGAAGTTGAGCCTTCCTATTCCCAAGCCCAAGTCTACTGTTGCCACAAATGTCTCATTTACGATGATAATTTGTCTCCCGACTGCAAAAACCCTCCTACCTGTCTCTACTGCAACGCCAAGCTACTAACACTGCCCCAACATCAAGTCACCACCCACACGTAACACTTGCAACCAGTCCCATCCCAGTTACTCCAATAAGTATACTCCCAAACCCCCTCCTATCATACCTTAACTGACTGTCCCAATTCGCCCAACTGACATACCACTCGAGCCAAATAATTCCCTACATCCTACTCCTACCACTGAGGACATCATTCACTTCATAACAACTTCCCTTCAAAACATCCACTCATTTGAGCATTCACATATCCTTCTAGTCACCCTGGCAGCCCGTCCTGTACTTCATTTAATTGTCAATGTCGCATATTCCAAAAACCACTCCCACTTCCTCTTTTCCCCAATAGACACCCTCATCTAATACATTTCCATCCAACCTTGGGCAGCCCCTTCAACTCCACAGCACCCTAGATGCCTTCCATCACCATCCTTCTCACACCCACATCAACAATCTTTTCTCCTACTTCACAACTTCAGTGTCAGCTCTCTATCCTCATCTTTTGTTTCGCACTCCACCATGCTACCCATGATCTCTTCCATTTGCCCCTTACCTGAAGCTGGTCATGAAGCAGACGCCGTATCAGCATCATCTCCTGCAACTTGTCGCCTCTGACAGCTCGCTACGAAATGCCAATCTCAACACATCAGCAGCACCTGGACACCTTCAGTACTCCTATTTTGTTCATTTTTCTACATTTTAATACAGCTATTACAATAAAAAAATGTAGGCTGAAGAGCGGCAACATCACTGCTGGCATTCCGCCTCCACATGGGGAATTAAATGACAGTAAAGGAGAAAACCCCATCGCAGATTTTTTGGATATGCATGTATTTAAGGTGATGTTGATACTTAACACAGCGATCAGCGTACTCCTGAGAATTAATGGTGGAGGGGGTGAGAGGAAAGGAAAGGGAAGGAAATAATGATATCAGCTGCATCAGAACATTGTCCAGAATCAGTGGCGACAAGTGAAAACGTGCGACGGACCAGGACTTGAATCCGGGATCTCCTGCGTACAAGACAGTTGCGTTAGCCACAGTGCCATCCGGATGCCTTGTTTTTCGCAAATGCACGAGCTATCTTGGCACCCTCCCCAGCTGACCTGCACTCCCACCACCGACACCTATCTGCAGTCTCGTCCATGTCACACATGCTCACTAATTTTAGATTACCATTGGCGTTTAAACCCTGATGTGCAACCGCACTGAAGGTTGGGGATTCATTGCCCATCGAGGCGAGTCACTTCGTGTATAATCAGCACTAGCACTAGTCTGTACAGCTGCTATGTGTAATTGTTGTCAGTCTCACACGGTATATTACACTCTAAGGAAAAAAAAAGACGATCCACGACGTAGTTATGCAAATTGGTCACAAATTGATGCCATACAGGTATGGACGAAAATTGTAAGCTTTGGCGGCTGAGGGATGAATGTGTGACACTGCAGTGAAATTTCGCTGCACATCTGGTAAGGATAGTAAACAAAGAACTCGTCGATACCAGGGTAAAGTCTTTGCAAATTTCATTCTAACTGTCAGACAGTAACTACGCCTTGCAGACAGACGCATGAACTATATATACAGATGTCACCATTTGAGAGAGGGCGTGTAGTTGGGCTGAAATAAGCTGCTTAGAAAGGAGCAATGCCACTATTCAACGATGTTGGCAGAAATGGGTGAACCATAACTGAACACAGCGTAAGAAGGAAGCGGTCGACCTAGCGAGACAACAGAACTTTGAGGACTGAGCAATTTTCAGAAAGGCACTCAGGGTCATGGATTCGTCATTATCATCGATCCAACGTGCAACTGGTGCTTCAAATGACCACAAGGGCCATTAATACGTAGCTCACAGAAATGGGGCTGAGCTCACTGCACCTCTTGCGCCAACTACCATTGACCTCCACACACGAACAAGCCTGTTTGCAGTGGTATGAGATAACAACTTGACTGTCGCCCATCGTATGGCCTGACAACCAGGAGAGATGGTATGGGGTGCCATTTCATTTCATAGCAGGATCCCTTTGGTTGTCATCTGCAGCAATCTTACCGCAGAACGGTATGTCGATGATATTCCGCAACCCATTTTGTTGCTCTTCGTGGCAAGCCAGCTGGGCTTACATATCAATAAGATAATGCCCACCCGTACATGGTGGAAGTTTGTACTGCTGCTCTTCATGCTTGCCGAACTCTACGTTGGCCAGCAAGGTCACGGGATCTCTCCCCAATTTAGACCGTTTGGGGATTTATGGGCAGGGCCGTCCAGCCAGCTCTGGGATTTTTACGTCTAACGCACCAGTTGGACAGAGTTTGATACGATATCCCTCAGGAGGGCATCCAACAACTCTATCAATCAATGCTAAGCCGAATGACTGCTTGTATAAAAGCCAGATGTTGACCAACGCGTTATTAAACTGCTCAATTTGTGGATCTCTTTCTCTTGAATAAATTACCCAATTTTTCTGAAATTGTAGTCATTTGTTTTTCCGTACATGTGCATTGCATTTACCGATTTCCGTCATATTGTGGTAATTCGTTCGTGGTGGTCGGTATTTTGTCTTAGAGTATATAAATCCCTGGCACTCTCACGCAAGGTTACCGTATCTTTAATGGTTGCAACGTTTCTTCAATTTTCCAGAGTGACTGGAAGGCTAAACTGATTCCTCGTCTGTTTAGGACTCTACCTATCTTACTAATTCTTGTACCGCAGAAGGACGGAAAAGTCTGAACAATAGGAAACATGTTTCAAAGCCATTAATTACTGCATTAATGGGCGGCAGAAAGAGATTGGAACTTTAAAGTCGAGAGTGATGGACGACTGTAATGCATTAAGTAAGTGAAGAAGTAAGGAACATCAAATGAAAAGTGATAAAATGAAAGTGATTTACATTGCTAAAGATTTTGCACATTATGGTTCAGACTTGAACAACTTTAAGTAAAGGAAAACAAAACAAGATAGAGTTCTATAACAAAGACGTGAAACAGGGAAAAGATTCCAAACTTTGGGTACTCAGCTTTAGTGATGTTCTGTGATTTTTTTACTTATGTTAAATGATGTTTTGATTTGTGTACTTATAAATAAGATTGTCAGTGGATGACCCGTTTCCAGATGATCAGAAAAACTTGTTAGCAGTCATTTAATGTTACGTGCAGGTATAATATTCCGCCAAAATTGTGACTGTATGGGAAAGACGAGTTTTGTTATTCTTCATATCTGTGTATACCGAATTAGATAATAAAGGAACCTAATAATTACATACACCAAGTGTATTTATTTCGATGTGCGGAAATGGAGAAAACACCCAAAGATATTCCAATATTTGAAAAATATGACTAGAACAGTAAGACCAGTGCTACGAAGTGTGAAAGTAAAAGTCTTGACACCATACATTACATAAAAATTATGCTCAAAAATATTCAAAGGATTATGGGACTTCTAATAAGAGGCGAGAGCTCACATCCCAAGACTTTATCACTGAAGGACCCTATTACTGAAATCATGAGGGAACAAAAATATGGACAAAAACATGGAAAAACAAAAAACACAACATATTATTATGCCTAATATGGTGTGGGAAAACCGTTGGCATTCCAAACAGCTTCCAATTGTCTCTGAATGGATACGTACAGGTACTGCACGGTTTTCAAGGGAACTGTATACCATTCTTCCTACAAAATAGTGTCAAGTTCAAGTAATGATGATGGAGGTGGATAGTGATCACGCTCCCTTCTCTACGAAGTAGACCACAAATATTCAATACCATTGAGATCTGGTGATTGTGGTGGATATGGGAGATGCAACAATTTATCTTCGTGCGCACAAAACCTGCTTTGGACGATGCGAGCTGTGGTAACAGGATCGTGCTACCTTGGAGCACAGCATCATCGTTGGGAAACAAGCATTGTGCCATGGGATGGACATGCTCAGCCAAAGTAGTCACATAAACCTTGGCAGTAACGCTACCTTGTAGATTATCCATGCAGCTCATGGAGTACCACGTTATGACTGCTCAAATCATCACCGAATCCGCGCCGTGTTTCTCTCTTGGGACGTGAACTCGGTCAGAAGTTGTAAACAGTGTGACCAAGACCCATCACACCAAATAATATTTTTCTATCGCTTCATCGTTCAGGCTTTATGGCTTCGCCACCATGTTTTCCCATTACAGGCATTTGCGTCACCTATGAGTGGTTTCGGGATTCCAGCTCATCCTGCAATTCTCTGGTTTATGGAGCTCCCTTTGAGCTGTTTTGGTACTGACAGAATTTGCATGTGACATTTGCAGCGGTCGTCCTCTTATTTTTCGTCACAATCTTTTTCAATGATCGTCTGTCACGAGAACTCAACTTACACTTTCGTTTGCGTTGTGACTTCGTGGATGATGTTTTTCCGCTTTCCCTGTATGCTGTATAAATCTTCGACATGGTGCTTCTTGAGACAACAAACACTTTGGCTGCCCTGGTTACAGAAACACCCACCATACGAGAGCACGTTCGAATTCACTTAATTCCTGCACAATGCACTCACAACTTCACAGAACACTCTTCTGGCCATGACTGACACTTCCAACATGTTGAAGGTATTGCACAGGTGCCGCTCGTGGTCAAATACAACAGCGCTACCTGCAATCTTGGCTACATCTACGTTTATGTTCAAGCATGCATTTCTCGCTGTTTTTCAATATTTTTGACCAATCCCTGTATACAGGGTGTCCCAGAAATGTTGCGACAAATTGTGTGGGATTGTAGAGGGTGTCGTGAGGAACAAATCGAGGACAGGAACCTGTGTCTGGAAACGTCATCCAACGACGCTACAGAGCGTCAAATTTATAGGCGCTGGCGCCTACCACTAGGGCACTCCTGCAGCAATCGTAACTGTCTAAAATCTCCAATATTTTTCGGTATATAGGAGAAAAGTACATTGCAGATAGAAACCAATGTCGAAAACCGTCATCCAGCGCAACAGTGCATCGCATTCATAGGAGACAAGGCCTGTCGGTGCAGCAGCTAGGTCGTTCTCCACTGGCGGTCGTGGCAATCAGTCGCGATGACTGAATAACAGGCAACATTGCGAGACGTTCCGTCTCCAGACGGCCAGCGTAAAAAGTCCAGTTTCCTGCCGGCACCTATAACTTCGACGCCCTGTACCGTCGTTGGATGACGTTTCCGGATACGTTATTATCCTCGACTTGTTCCTCAAGGACACTCTCTACAATCTCTCGAAATTTGTCGCGACATTTTTGGGACACCCTGTATAGCGTTCAACATGTGGAAAAGTTTTGTACGTAACCGAAATAAACATGTAGGAAATCCCTACCATTGGGTATCCAGAATAACACCCATGAATGAATGAACAAATCTGTGATATTTTATTAATATAGCATCTAAATAACTGCATATAGCATCCAAATAACTGTCTACAATTTGATATCACTATCTGCACTTCGTTAATTTAGATTAAATACTCATGTGCACTTCAGATATGAATCACAACCAGAGGTAACATGGTCACTAACAAGGGAACTCCCCATCGCACCCACCTCAGATTTAGTTACACGTTGGCACAGTGGATAGGCCTTGAAAAACTGAACACAGATCAATTGAGAAAACAGGAAGAAGTCGTGTGGAACTATGAAAAAATAAGCAAAATATACAAACTGAATAGTCCATGTGCAAGATAGGCAAATCAAGGACCATATTAGCTCAGGAGCGCCGTGGTCACGTGGTTAGCGTGAGCAACTGCGGAACTAGAGGTCCTTGGTTCAAGTCTTCCCTCGAGTGAGAATTTTAATTTTTTTATTTTCAGTTTATGTGACAAACTCTTATGTTTTCAACACTTTCTTGGGAGTGATTATCACATCCACAAGATAACCTAAACCGGGCAAGGTAGAAGAATGTTTTTACCCATTCGCCAAGTGTACAAGTTAGGTGGGTCGATAACATATTCCTGTCATGTGACGCACATGCCGTCACCAGTGTCGTATGGAATATATCAGACGTGTTTTCCTGTGGAGGAATCGGTTGACCTATGACCTTGCGATCAAATGTTTTCGGTTCCCATTGGAGAGGCACGTCCTTTCGTCTACTAATCGCACGGTTTTGCGGTGCGGTCGCAAAACACAGACACTAAACTTATTACAGTGAACAGAGACGTCAATGATCGAACGGACAGATCATGACTTTGCGAAAATAAAGAAAGTAAATTTTTCACTCGAGGAAAGACTTGAACTAATGACCTCACGTACCGCAGTTGCTCACACTAACCACGGGACCACGGCGCTCTTGATCTCACATAATCCTTGATGTTGCATATCTTGCGCATGGACTACTCAGTTTGTATATTTTGCTTATTATTTCATAGTTCCACACAACTTCTTCCTGTTTTGTCGATCGATCTGTGTTCAGTTTTTCAACGCCTATCCACTGTGCCAACTTATAACTAAATCTGAGGGGGTTGCGATGGGGAGGTTCCCTTGTAAGAATAGGTATCATGTGCATTACAATATCACTCGATATTTGTTATGGTAGGCTTGAAAGATAACACAAAAAATAGAACAGTCACAATTCGGTCTTATAAGTTTTTTAGCAGAGCCTAAGTGCCTTTAATAAGTCAATTCAGACCGCTCGTCGTTACTTACATACACTGAATACATAACTTTCGTAAGATAGTTCTTTGGTCCCTTTAACTATCATTTCACTATTAATGATAGACACATGATTTCTTGTGACGTTCTGCACGTGATTTTATATTGACGTGCTATATAATTAATGAAATCTTCCCACTATTAACCGTCAGAGTTATTACTTTCACTCCCAATCACACGTAAGGCTTGATTAGATTTATTGTCGTTGAACTTCCGTTTAGCTCCTTTCAAACTTTATATGGGCCGTGAGAAATGCCATTAAAGTTGCTTACAGAATCTTTCCGGAACTACAAGCACTCAAAATTAATATCCTCGCATTTCGCATCAGCAACAGACACATACCTGGCAATAAGTAACAGACGCATACCTGGTGATGCATAACTTTTTAACATTGACAGTTAGACATCAGACACAACAATGATTACAATTTTATCGTTTCATGTACTCGGCAAGACATTTTGATGTTCAAATTGAGTCTTCACAATGTCTTCCAGGTCGCCTGTCACCCGCTAGCCGTCGGCTGGTATCCGCCCCGGTAGCTAAGCGGTCAGCGTGACAGACTGTCAATCCTAAGGGCCCGGGTTCGATTCCCGGCTGGGTCGGAAATTTTCTCCGCTCAGGGACTGGGTGTTGTATTGTCCTAATCATCATCATTTCATCCCCATCGACGCGCATGTCGCCGAAGTGGCGTCAAATCGAAAGACCTGCACCAGCCGAACGGTCTACCCGACGGGAGGCCCTAGCCACACGACATTTCCAATAGCGCCCTGTGTACCCGTTGCCGCGTCGTCAAAACAACAATTGAGTACCTTGCCTGGTCTCTACCGTAGTACATGAAATACAGACCAAACGTAGGATTTCTTACAAAAATTCATGTAATATCTATAGCAGAAAATTATAATACCTATTTACACCTGCCCAGCGTCGCTCAGCGGAACATATCAATGTTAACCACGATTTATCGTAAACACTACAATCAGTAAAGGACACAACACATGTTAGGGAGGCAGGATACAAAGAACGGACAAACACTTCAATATGTAACAAAGATGAAACAAAACACGACAGAAACTCGTGAGGTCGCTGTATGTACAATCGATATTTTTTTGGTACAAAATCCCTACAGAGCCCCCTCCCCCCCTCTCCTCTCCTCCTCCAGTGCGGAGCATCAATGGGCAGGCTTGGCTCTAACGGTGGCGTTCCCCAGTGAGCTGTTGCGTCACGACCAACTGTGCTGTCGCAGGTCTCCAATGGATGGACCGTTTCTGCAGTGTCCACTTCCTACCAGTTGTTGCAGTGGTATGCGTTCCTGTAGCACAACAGTAGGACCGTTTCTCGCATGGTAAACTCTTTGGTGGTACCCTTACTCCCACGGGTACTCATTCAGATAGGGCAGCGACGTAAGGACACAGCTAGCTGTAGCTACAGCTGTCATGGTCGGCGGCACCGTGTTGTGAGAGTGGCGTTGCCATGTCAATGATCTCTGTGGGAGGGGAATGGTGTTGAAACTCAACTGGAGGCGGGTCTGCTTGGGAAACTTGATCTTATAGTGGAGCGGTGTGTCCATTATCCACTTCTTAACTCTGTAGCGCCCAGGCTGGTTTCAGACGCTGGACAGAAACAGTGGAAGGTTTTCCATTTAGTAGTATCTTGAACGTTTGCTCGTTGTGCTCTAGGATCTACATCTACATACATACTCCGCAATCTACCATACGGTGCGTGGCGGAGGGTACCTCATACCAGAACTAGCATCTTCTCTCCCTATTCCACTCCCAAACAGAACGAGGGAAAAATGACTGCCTATATGCCTCTGTACGAGCCCTAGTCTCTCTTATCTTATCTTCGTGGTCTTTCTGCGAAATGTAAGTTGGCGGCAGTAAAATTGTACTGCAGTCAGCTTCAAATGCTGGTTCTCTAAATTTCCTCAGTAGTGATTCACGAAAAGAACGCCTCCTTTCCTCTAGAGACACCCACCTGAGTTCCTGAAGCATATCCATAACACTCGTGTGATGATCAAACCTACCAGTAACAAATCTAGCAGCTCGCCTCTGAATTGCTTCTATGTCCTCCCTCAATCTGACCTGATAGGGATCCCAAACGCTCGAGCAGTACTCAAGAATAGGTCGTATTAGTGTTTTATAAGCGGTTTCCTTTACAGATGAACCACACAAAATTCTACCAATGAACCGAAGACAACTATCCGCCTTCCCAACAAGTGCCATTACATGCTTGTCCCACTTCATATTGCTCTTCAATGTTACGCCCAAATATTTAATTGACGTGACTGTGTCAAGCGCTACACTACTAATGGAGTATTCAAACATTACAGGATTCTTTTTCCTATTCATTTGCATTAATTTACATTTATCTATATTTAGATTTAGCTGCCATTCTTTACACCAATCACAAATCCTGTCCAAGTCATCTTGTATCCTCCTACAGTCACTCAACGACGACACCTTCCCGTACACCACAGCATCATCAGCAAACAGCCGCACATTGCTATCCACCCTATCCAAAAGATCATTTATGTAGATAGAAAACAACAGCGGACTTACCACACTTCCCTGGGGCACTCCAGATGATACCCTCACGTCCGATGAACACTCACCATCGAGGACAATGTACTGGGTTCCATTACTTAAGAAGTCTTTGAACCACTCACATGCTTGGGAACCAATCCCATATGCTCGTACCTTAGTTAGTAGTCTGCAGTGGGGCACCGAGTCAAACGCTTTCTGGAAGTCAAGGAATATGGCACCCTTCATCCATGGTTCGCAAGATATCACGTGAAAAAAGGGCGAGTTGCGTTTCGCAGGAGCGTTGCTTTCTAAAGCCGTGCTGATGCATGGACAGCAACTTCTCTGTCTCAAGGAAATTCATTACATTCGAACTGAGAATACGCTATGTTCGAGAATCCTGCAACAAACCGATGTTAAGGATATTGGTCTGTGTGGTCCAGTATAAGGCTGTTGTAGTTCTTTATAGACAGTGTCGCTTCGAGGCATTACATGTCCACAATTGGTCAACACCTTGTGAACGAACATGCCGTGCTCACTCTGAGGTGGTGGAGGTGGTGTATGGACACTGGCAACATGCTGTTTTACCTGTTTGCCCAAATCCGTTAATTCAGACTTGGCAGGTGGTGGAGCTACAGCCATGACGTCTGTTGGCAGAATGAGACATTCACCATATAAAATTTCCTCCAAGGATGCTTGTGAATCTTCCTTGTAGGCCTATTGGACCCTAAGGAGCACCCAAAGCGTCACTTCTGTCTACTGGTCACTGTGACGCATGAGTGCAACTGTAAGGGCGTGATGCCAGCACTCAATGAGGTCGTCACTATGGGGATGATAACTTGTTGTTTGAAAGCATCCGATACTACACAGTTCAGAGAAGAAGTGTTACTCGAACTGGTGTCCTTAGCTTGTAATAATGGGCATAGGGCAACCGACCCCCACTATTCACATCTGTATGAATGCCAGAGCCGTGCTTTCAGCTGTCATATCCACCAAATGCATTGTCTCCAGCGTGTTACTCTGTCTGTTGTTGACAGGATGTAACGATAGCCACTGGCTTCTAGTAGAGGTGGAACAACTTTGGGATGTGTGTCTTGTAAACGTCCTTTCGGTATTGTTTATCTGCCGTGTATTGGAAATATGTGACATCTGGCAGATGATGAATGTTCATATCCATTCCATGCACTCAGATTTCACATTAGGCCACACGAAATATTCTGTGAGAATTATGGTGGTTGGGTGTACACAGGAGTATGACATATTATGCATATTATTAAAATTATCTTGCGGAATTTTTGTAGAACAAGTGGGCATAATGTATGTTGCGATGATCATACCATTATTCCTTGTCAGTGCATGGGGTGATGTGAGAAACTGCAAGGTTTCTCCACTCTAGTGACAGCCACTAATGACTCCAACTGACAGACACAATTGCATCTAACAACAAATCTGCATGCAACAACCAGACAGTTCAATGATTCATGAGTGGCTATATGATAATATAAGATGAATCAGTAGCAACATCCATCGATAGGGGTGGTATGTTGTTACCACCATCAGTAGAGGCTTGGGTGTATGATGTCATAATAAATGCTGCTGCTGCTGCTGCTACTGCCAAACTTCATGTCAGTTTTACACTAACTGTGCAAGGACCAAACTGACATAATATCAGTGCCAGCCTGTTTTTTATAGCTGAGGAGAGGTGGTGGTGATGGTGGTGGCGGTGGGGGGTGAGGGGATAAGAAATAACCAATCACAAGTGAGCTTTTGTTCTGTGGACTGATGTATCAACCAATGCCAAGCAAGTTTTCACTGTGGTGTATGTTCCTAATGCACACCTCACGTATCAGTGAAAGTTCACTTGTGATTAGTTATTTCTCACATCCTCTACCCACTGCACACATCTCTTCTCGGCTATACAAAGTAAGCTGACACTCCAGTTTTATATCAGTTTCCTCTGCATTAGCATCAACGTCATCATGAAGTGTAACAGTAACATCATCAGCATCCATAGTGACACCAGACACCGAAGTCTCGACGATGGTAATAATACACCATCCCTACTGATGGATGTGGCTATTGATTAATTTTTAATGGATCAAATAGCTGATCTTGAAGTGGGGAGCTGTAATCCGGCAGGCACCAGAAATTTCCCCCGATTTTTAGCTCGGCATGGTTTGCGGGACAGTCAAGTGCCTTCGAGAAATGTTGGAACTATTCGGTGCAGTGCCTCATCAGTGTGAATTGTCTGCCTCACTAAGCGATTTTATTCTTACCATCATATGCCAGTTGCATTGCTAGCTTTGCACTCGTATCAATGATTCTTTGTTCACTAGGCTCAAACTTACAGTACTTACAATTTTGCATCAGTACCGTGTCGTTTTATTTGTTGTTGTTGTTATGGTCTTCAGTCCTGATTAGATTAGATTAATACTAGTTCCATGGATCATGAATACAATACTTCGTAATGATGTGGAACGAGTCAAATTTTCCAAAACATGACATAATTAAGTTAATTTAACAACATAATTAAATTAATATAACATCTTTTTTTATTTTTTTTTAATTTTTTAAAAATATTTTTTGTTTTTTTTTTCCTTAATTTATATCTAAAAATTCCTCTATGGAGTAGGAGTAGTTGTCATTCAGAAAGTCTTTTAATTTCTTCTTAAATACTTGTTGGTTATCTGTCAGACTTTTGATACTATTTGGTAAGTGACCAAAGACTTCAGTGGCAGTATAATTCACCCCTTTCTGTGCCAAAGTTAGATTTAATCTTGAATAGTGAAGATCATCCTTTCTCCTAGGATTGTAATTATGCACACTGCTATTACTTTTGAATTGGGTTTGGTTGTTAATAACAAATTTCATAAGAGAGTATATATACTGAGAAACTACTGTGAATATCCCTAGATCCTTAAATAAATGTCTGCAGGATGATCTTGGGTGGACCCCAGCTGTTATTCTGATTACACGCTTTTGTGCAATAAATACTTTATTCCTCAGTGATGAATTACCCCAAAATATGATGCCATACGCAAGCAATGAGTGAAAATAGGCGTAGTAAGCTAATTTACTAAGATGTTTATCACCAAAATTTGCAATGACCCTTATTGCACAAGTAGATGAACTCAAACATTTCAGCAGATCATCAATGTGTTTCTTCCAATTTAATCTCTCATCAATGGACACACCTAAAAATTTTGAATATTCTACCTTAGCTATATGCTTCTGATTAAGGTCTATATTTATTAATGGCGTCATACCATTTACTGTACGGAACTGTATGTACTGTGTCTTATCAAAATTCAGTGAGAGTCCATTTACAAGGTACCACTTAGTAATTTTCTGAACGACATTATTGACAATTTCATCAGTTAATTCTTGTTTGTCACGTGTGATTACTATACTTGTATCATCAGCAAAGAGAACTAACTTTGCCTCTTCATGAATATAGAATGACAAGTCATTAATATATATTAAGAACAACAAAGGACCCAAGACCGACCCTTGTGGAACCCCATTCTTGATAGTTCCCCAGTGTGAGGAATGTGGTGAACTTTGCATAATATGAGAACTGCTTATTTCAACTTTCTGCACTCTTCCAGTTAGGTACGAATTAAACCATTTGTGCACTGTCCCACTCATGCCACAGTACTTGAGCTTGTCTAGCAGAATTTCATGATTTACACAATCAAAAGCCTTTGAGAGATCACAAAAAATCCCAATGGGTGGTGTTCGGTTATTCAGATCATTCAAAATTTGATTGGTGAAAGCATATATGGCATTTTCTGTTGAAAAACCTTTCTGGAAACGAAACTGACAGTTTGTTAGTCCTGAGACTGGTTTGATGCAGCTCTCCATGCTACTCTATCCTGTGCAAGCTGCTTCATCTCCCAGTACCTACTGCAACCTACATCCTTCTGAATCGTTTTATTTAACAGTTATTTAATGAAGTCATCATACAGTATCAGTAGTCAGCTACTGATACTTGGTCGCCCCCTACTTCTGAAACATAAATTATTTTGCTGCACCCCCTCCCCCCTCATTTTTCTTTTCTGCTTCAGCGCTTCTCATAGCTGGCACAACATGGCTCAAGATATCTATGTACCCATGTAAGGTACACACATTGCAACTGTGATGTACAACAATAATAATAATAATTATTCAAGCACATGGGAGTTAAACCTTTTTCAAAAAAGTAATGTGCATTTGTGTTATTCAAAGGTGGTGAAAGTTAACAAACAAAGCTACAGTTGCATGTACAGTTGTTGAAGTATGAAGAGCAAGTATGTGTATTTCACTATGTACATATTTCTTTAAAAATAGTTCACAGGTTAGTTAGTTGTTTAAAGCTTAACTGTTTCCATTTACAGGGTGTTTCACAATTGATGTTACACACTTCTACAGTTTGTAGAGGGAACTTAGTAGATCACGTTTTACACAGGAACCCGTGTCTGGAAACGGTTTATTTCCATATTGCTACTTAATTGCACGCTAGATGTTTCTTAATGCAGTTCGCCTGTTATGGAAAGCTGCCCACATTCATGAATGGTACAATGACGGGATGTCCTCTGTTTATGGTAACTAGTACTACAGTAACGGAGTGCCTGAGTACACGTTCGCAGCATACATCGATATGTTGTAAATTTTCGGTGAAGCTCGCTGTAATGGAAGAGAACCTGAAATTCTGTGCCCTGAGTATATTTCAAATCGTGTGATTCCATCTCATCCAACGTCTGCCAGAGTAGAACAACGACTGCAGGAAAGTGGGAAATTTACGGGCAATAGAACAAATTGTGGTGCTCCAAGAAGGTGGTGCACTGTCCTATTGGAAGAAGAAGTGCTTCATCAAGTTGGAGGAGAACCTGTTGACCAATAACCAAGCCATTGCATGTGACTTGCATGTGTCTCACGTCTGTCTGGCATGTTCTGCATGAACAGCAAGTACACTAATATCACCCATGTAAGGTACACACAATGCTCCTGGCCGATTTTGTTCCACGTTGGTTATTACACCATTGCGTCGATTTTCCTCAGTTGCCACGGCAAATTTTGTTGAACACTTGAAATAGCCACATTTGGGACCAAGAAAACACCATTGCCACATGAGTAAAGGTATGTTGAGGTTTCTGGTTCACTTTTTTATATCAAATTAACATCAATTTGATTATGCAAAATAATTAATTGATCAATAAATTATGCCCACCCCATGACGATGTCATGGGTTTTCCCCAACCGGCATGTGGGCCCCCTCAGGGAACTCCCAGTCCTCTCCCCTCCCATTATGTAATCCAAGATGGCGGATTGGAGAAAATGACAGGATATTCAAATTTATTGAAGGGAACATCCAATTTCATTTTTTCACCTTGAGGTCCGGAGACCAACTGATCTAGTTCACAACACAACCACCAGATGGTGCTATTGGTCCTCCCCCCACCCTACCCCCTGTAACGATTTGAACTACATACAGGACTCCTGTAGCAACATCAACTGTGAATGAAACGCACTTACACCTATTTATAAGTCATAAGTTGCATCCTAGCCAACAGAAACACGGGAAATATATCGTACAATATTTTTTTTTTTTTTTACAAATGCAGTGCTCATTATCTTATCTGAACACAGTGTCTCAAGATGAAAAAGAAAACTGACTAGTCACCTCTAGTCACTTCCAGTCTAATCCAGCACAGTCTACCAAATGTATTGTGTACCTAAAGAGCACAGCCACCAACCATCACAGGCCAAGCTAATCCTCTACTTCCTGCCACCCGAAGACTCCCGACATCACCCGCAGTGCATTGTGGCTTGACTCAGACTAAATGCAGTCCCATTCCTGACACAGAGCCCCCAGTTTAAAAAATCCGAAACGGAGATGTTCTTTTGTCAATACACCTAGAATTTACCCTGTGAAATGTATATTTCTCCCTTTTATACAAGTTATTTTGGAAGATAGAAGAAATAGGACCATACACGCGTTTACACATGGCTTAAGTATCGTTCCTTGTTGTGAAAGTACTGTACAGTACTATGGCACAGATCAACTGCAAGGTTGAGTACTTACCAAACATTTAACAACCACTAATGACAATAAGCCATTTGACAATGGACTTACACTTCCTTCAACAACTGCCTATAATACTAGATTGTTAATCACAGCCAATGTGACTATCTTCCCGATTTCCGCCAGCCTTCCAGAGTCAGTTCAAGGGTAATGAGTGTCTCGCAAACAAGAATCTTCATGTGGCCCCACAAGAAAAAGCCTAAAGGGGTAAATCTGGGCATCTTGGTGGCCAAGCATGTGGTACATCTCGACCAATCCACATGTCCCAGTATACTACATGTAGATGGTTTTGACATGAACTGCAAAAAGTACTGCTGTACCATCATGCTGCAACCACAATTTGTACCAATTTGTTGATGGCACATCTTCAATGAACTCCGCTAGTACTTGCTCCAGGAATACCAAGTACGAGGCACTGTTATGTAGCTAGGAAGGACGTCTGGCCCAGTCACACGACCATTAAAGACATCTGCCCAGACACTTATGCTGAAGGTATGGTAAAATCTTCATACACATGTAGGTAGTCGGGTGATGGGGATTTCTGGCACTTTTGACATCAAATTCATTATGCAAAGTAATTAGTTCATCAATTAATTACCCCCACTCCCCTGATGATGTCATGGGTGTTCTCCAGCCAGCACATGGGTTCCCCTCAGGGAACCCCCAGCCACCTCCCTTCCAATGATGTAATCCAAGATGGCAGCCCAGAAAGAAATGGCAGGAATATCATATTTTGTGTGTTCATCGTGAGGTCCAGAGTCCAACTTACCTAGTTCGTAAGATGAAAAAGAAAACTGTCCAATCACATCTAGTCTAGACCAGAGCATCTACTGACTGTATTGTGAACCTGAAGAGCTGGCCAGCTGCTGTCTATTACAGGTCAAGCTAATCCTCTACTCCCTGCTTCCCAACCATTCTATCCATCAGCCGTGGCTCAATATGGCCCAGCTTGAACTAACTGCAGCCCCAACCCTGACATAGGCCTGCCAGTTTAAAAAAAGGGGATCTGACATTCCATGCTCCGATCTGCAGAATGCCATTTTTCTTTTTCCTCATAATGACGTCCTCTTGAGTAGTCCCCGCCCGGAGATCTGAATGGGGGACTATTTTACCTCCGGAATATTTTACCCAAGAGGACGCCTTCATCATTTAACCATACAGTAAAGTTGCATGCCCTCGGGAAAAATTATGGCTGTAGTTTCCCCTCGCTTTCAGCCGTTTGCAGTACCAGCACAGCAAGGCCGTTTTGGTTAATGTTGCAAGGCCAGGTCAGTCAATCATCCAGACTATTGCCCTTGCAACTACTGAGTTTGTGGCACAACTTGACAAGAAGAAGGCACAATTTGACAAGAAGAAGGGACCGGTTGGTAGGACATATTCTGAGGCATTGGAGGGCAGCGTGGAGGGTAAAAATCGTAGAGGGAGACCAAGAGATGAATACACTAAGCAGATGTGGAAGGATGTAGGTTGCAGTAAGTACTGGGAGATGAAGAAGCTTGCACAGGGCAGAGTAGCAAGGAGAGGTGCAGCAAACCAGTCTCAGGACTGAAGACCACAACAACAACGTTTTTTTTTCCTTAAATTGTGAACATGTTCATTTTTGCATGTCACTTCCTCACATGTGCCCTATGTGCCTGAACACGTTTCAAATATGTGAGCAGTTAACAGAGCATCTGTTGGGCTGCTCTACACATGACCCAGTATGTGACACACTCACTGAGATGAATAAAACAGTGAAGGTTATGAATTTTCTTTATAAGACACGAGTACTCTTTGCTGTATATGAGGACTGAGTCTCTCCTTACCCCTGTGGTGGACTGTAAGGGTGACTCCAGTGCTTCATACACTACTCTCACAGAGCAGCGTGTAACTTTTGTCGCAGCGTATCAAATTGTATGTGCATATGAATCAAATAAATCATGATGATTTGTACACTGGGCAAGACCCAGTGAGATGGTTGCTCACTGAGCTTGAAGACCTTAGAAGGAAAGCTCATGTGATTTATCACACCAATGTTCCTATGGCTGTCATTCAATAAAACAGATGGTTGCTCAAGAATACAGTTATTGTTATATTTTTGAGTAGCCACTAGCTTTTAAAGCTGAAAAAACACAGAGGGATCATTTCCATCTATCTGACAAATTCTGTGCTGCTGCACACAGTTCATACAAATTGAATTACCAACGCCCATAACACATACCCATTTTCACTCACAGTTTAGGTGGGTATGATGCTCATTTCCTTGTTGAGTCCTTGACTGATTTTGGTCTGAGTAATGATCAGTTTAGTGTCTTGTCTGATAGCACAGAGAAACATTTGTTTTCAAAGAGAATCACCAAAAAAATTAAACTGTACTTCCTGGACTTTCTAAGGTTCATGCAGCCACCACTACAAAAGCTTGCTGAACTCATGCATCAAGAGAGTTTGCATCTCACTCAAGCTGCACATCCCAAAGATGCTAAGTTGCAGCTCATAATGAAGAAAGTGGTCATACAAATATCTGGACTCGGTGGGGAAACTCAATGTAAACACACTGCCTGACTTAACCGCATTATCCAACAAACTTAGAGGCACTGCTGTATAGGATATGGTGTATGGGCAGGTGGTGAGTGTTTGGTATGAGTATCTAACTTATGGAAATATAAAAGTCTCTTATGGACACAGATGTATGCTTGCTTACAGACATTCTCAAAGGATTCTAAAGCGCTTGCCTGGAAGCAATCTCTGAATCCTGCATTCTACAACACCACATTAGGGTTTTCATAGGGTAATCTTCTCAAACTCATCGTTTCAATACTAAACTCATAACAGATGCTGACATGCTGTTATTTTTAGAGCAAAGGATTTGCAAGAGACTTTGTCAATATGTCCATACATATGAAAAGCTAAATAACCAGCAAAAGCATGGACAGTTCAATGACATGCACGATGATTAAAGTAACATCGTGTACTTGGATGTCAACAACTCATACGGAAATGCCTTGCAACAGTCTGTACCAATTGGAGAATTTTGACAGCTATCTGATAATGAAAGCATTAGATTGGGTAATTTCTCAGCTGTGGCAGCAGATTCTGAAACAGAATGTGTTTTAGAGGTGGATTTGACATATTCTAATAGTCTGCATGACATACACAGTGATTTGCCATTATGTTCAGAGTACTGAGATCTGTGAAATGGTTTCCAGGCAAAAATTTTAACAATGCTGGAGGGAGAAGGAAGGTACATTACACATTATCAAAATCTCCAACAGTTACTCAAGTTGGGGCTGAAACTGGAAAGAGTCACTAGCGCTATTTCTTCCACACAGGATCCCGACTGAAGGAACATGTTGTTGTAAACACTGATAAGGGGCTTCTGTAACATAGCATATGAATAATGGAATTTTACGTAAAAGTGTGAAAAATATTAGAGACCGTCATAAAATTTACTTACTCAACTGGTGAGGGGGGAAGGGGGGGAGGAGAACGCCTCACATGGAAACTGTTGTTGGTCATATTTTCACATTGTATACTGCAATTAATGTGTATTCCAAGCCATGATGTAATGTGAGATATATTTTGTATATTTATTGTCTGTAGACTGTAAAACAATTTTGTGAATAATGTTCAGTTTTGTACTTTGTTTTCTGTACAATATATTAATAACCTAAATGTAAAGTGGTGACATTTACACTTCGTAAACACTGTTCAACTTTTACTGCAACATCCTGACCTAGTCATGTGGAAGTGGCTTGGGATAGTTATGATGTTGCTTAAAAATGATGATTACATTGTATCTAAATAGTACTGTGCATCTCACAACATAACGCCTCAGCTAGAACAATGTGTTGTAACTGACAGGAAATGGGGGCATGCTGGACTTCCGGTCACACCACTGAAAGCCAACAGCAGGGTATTGTGCGATTGTAGGATGGACATCAGGCTGGCACAGGTCATCACTAGCCACGAGTAATGCTGTCGGCTGCCAATGTTCGACTGGTCAGTACTCTGTATCTGACTCATATGGCTGATGGCTGGCCATAGCACAGCACAGTCTCTCGTTGTGAGAGATGACATTTCAGTTACAGTTAGCTAGCGGTGTGTGAATACCCAGACAACTGTGTTCAACCTCTGTCCAACCAGCAGCACTCTGGTCTTGCCCATAGTCTCGATAGTTTTGGCTCTGAAATGCCATGTACATGAAGGCTACTGATCACTACTGTCATAAAATATTGCTCATTTCCTATCATGTGGGTTTGTTGCATTTTTGATGTTCATGATTGGTCACTTCGTATAAATTTATTTGGCTCCCAAATGTGCTTCATACGCATTTTCGGTGGCTGGCTATGAACAAGGTCAGATACTGTCAGTTTAATAGTTGCCACCCATCCTTCTACATCTACATTGATACTCTGCATACCACATTTAAGTGCCTCGCAGAGGGTTCATCAAACCACCTTCATAATTCTCTATTATTCCAATCTTCTATAGCACATGGAAAAAAACGAACACCTATATCCTTCCGTACGAGCTCTGCTTTATAATCGTGATCGTTTCTCCCTATGTAAGTCAGCATCAACAAAATATTTTCGCATTCGGAGGAGAAAGTTGGTCACTGGAATTTCGTGAGAAGATTCCTCCATAACGAAAACCGCCTTTGTTTTAATGATGTCCATCCCAAATCCTGTATCACTCCCCTATTTCGCGATAACACAAAATGTACTGCCCTTCTTTGAACTTTTTTTATGTGCTCCGTCAATCCTACCTGGGAAGGATCCCACACGGCATAACAGTATTTTAAAAGAAGATGGACAAGCTAAGTGTAGGCAGTCTCCTTCGTAGATCTGTTATATTTCCTAAGGATCCTGCCAATAAAACATAGTCTTTGGTTAGCCTTACCCACAACGTTTTCTGTGTGTTCCTTCCAATTTAAGTTGTTTGTAACTGTAATTCTTAGGTATTTAGTTGAATTTATGGCCTTTAGATTTGATTGATTTGCTTTGCAATTTGTTTTGATCTTCTGATGACTTTACTAGCTGGTAAATGACAGTGTCATCTGCAAACAAACTGAGACGACTACTCAGATTGTCTGCCAAACCGTTTATATAGATAAGGAACAGCAAAGGGCCTATAACACTACCTCGGGAAACGCCAGAAGTCACTTCTGTTTTACTCGACGACTTTCCGCGTATTACTACGAATTGTGACCTCTCTGACATGAAATCACAAATCCAGTCACATAACTGAGACGATATTCCATAGGCACGCAATTTCACTACAAGCTGCTTGTGTGGTACAGTGTCAAAAGCCATCAGGAAATCCAGAAATATGGAATCATTTTGAAATCCCTTGTCGATAACACTCAACACACTGTGCGAGTAAGGAGCTAGTTGTGTTTCACAAGAACAATGTTTCCTATACTTGTGCTGACTGTGTCAATAGACCGTTCTCTTCGAGGTATTTCATAATGTTCGAATACAATATATGTTCCAAAATTCTGCTGCATATCGACGTTAATGATATGGGTCTGTAATTTAGTGGATTACTCCTACTACTTTCCTTGAATGTGGGTGTGACCTTTGCAACTTCCCGGTCTTTGGGTACAGACGAATCTTTCGTTGAGCAAATGGTTGTATATGATAGTTAAATACGGAGCTATTGCACCAGCAAACTCTGAAAGGAACCTAATTGGTACACAATCTGGATCAGAAAACTTGCTTTTTATTAAGTGATTTAAGTTGCTTCACTACTCCGAGGATATCTGGTTCTACATTACTCGTGTTGGCAGCTGTTCTTGATTCAGATTATGGAATATTTACTAATTCTTTTTTTGTGAAGGCATTTTGGAAGGCTGTGTTTAGTAACTCTGCTTCAGCAGCACTGTCTTTAATAGTATCTCCATTGTTATCAAGCAGATAAGGCGTTGATTGTGTCTTGTCCCTGGCATATTTCACATACGACCAAAATCTCTTTGGATTTTCTGCCAGGTTTCGAAAACTATTATAAGCATCTTGCATTGAAGTCCGTGCTAAATGTCGAGCTCCTATGAAAGATTGCCAATCTTTGAGATTTTGCGTCTGTTTAAATTTGGCATATTTTTTCGTTGTTTCTGCAACAGTGTTCTGACCCGTTTAGCGTACCAAGGAGGATCAGCTCCATTGTTTGTTAATTTATTTGGTATAAATCTTTCAACTGCTGCTGATATTAGGTATTTCTTTGAGTATTTCTTTGAATTCAAGCCACATCTTGTCTACGTTTACATTGTTAATTTGAAAGGAGTGGAGGTTGTCTTTCAGGAAGGTGTCAAGTGAATTTTTAAAAGGTTATTTTTCGTTTATTTTTTGAGGATTTGGAGGTCTTGCTACAACAATCCTGTGATCACTAATCCCTGTATCCGTTTTAATGCTCATTATTAACTCAGGATTATTTGTTGCTAAGAGGTCAAGTAGTGTTTTCGCAGCCATGTACCATTCACATGGGCTCATGAACTAAATGCTCGAAATAATTTTCAAAGAATGCACTTAGTATGCATACCTCTGAAATTAAACATGTATTTTCACCAACATATCGAGGGTAAATTAAAGTTACCACCAACTATAATTGTATGGGTTGGCTACTTGTCTGAAATCAAACTCAAGTTTTCTTTGAACTTTTCAGCTATTGTATCATCTGAATTGGGAGTCAGTAAAGGGATACAATTATTTTATTCTGATTGCTAACAATGACCTCTGCCCATACTAACTCACAGGAACTATCTACTTCAATTTCATGACAAGATAAAGTACTACTAACAGCAACACCGCCAACTGTGTTTGGTCTAGCCTTTTGGAACAGCATTGGGTTCTTCACAAAAATTTCGGCTGAACTTATCTCCAGCTTTAGCCAGCTTTCAGTGCCTACAATGATATGAGCATCAGGACTTTCTATTAGGACTTTGAGCTCTGGTACGTTCCCAACACAGCTACAATAATTTACAATTGTTATACCGATGGTTCCTGGATCTACGTTCTTCTTGTGTTCGGTCTGCACCCCTTTGTGACTGAAGCTCTTTTTGTGTTTTCACAAGACCCTCTAACCTAAGAAACAGCGCAGTCCATACCCCACAGCCCCTGCTACCCATGTAGCCACCTCCTGCATATAGTGTCTCCTGACTTATTCAATGCAACCTGGAACTCAACCACCCCTTGGTGCAAGTCAAGGAATCTGCAGCCTACACGGTCGCAGAACAGTCTGAACCTCTGAGACCCTACACTCAGCTCTTTTTTTTTTTTGTTATAGTTTTAGGGCGCAAAACTGCAATAGCACCTGTTCTGTGGCTTAGGGAAGGGTAAAAAAAACAAATTGGGAATCAGCTGCAATGGGAGCGAAACTCAAAAAGTGGGGAAACTAAAAAACAGACGGAAAGCTTAGAAAACCACTACAGAACAGGGTGTGGTTTTCCCCAAAAAAGAGCTTCAGATGACCAATGTCATCTCACTGACACTGATAAACTCGAGGGCACGACTGGTTGAGCTAGAGTCATCTGGTAAAATGGAAGATATATCGGGCGACAGCTGTAAACGGGCGCATAGCAGAGTAAAATAGGGGCACTGAAGTAAAAGGTGTCTCACTGTCCACAGTTAAGAGCAGTGGGGACAAAGCGGGGGAGGATCGCCACTTAAAAGATGTCAATGGCTAAACAGACAGTGCCCTATCCGGAGTCTAGTTAAAATTACCTCCTCCTGACGATGTGTTCGGGAGGAAGAGGCCCAAGCACAGGGAAGAGCTTTCACATCCCACAATTTATTACTGGAAAGTGTAGACCAATGTTCGTGCCATAAAAGAGCAACACAATGACATAAAATACTCTGTATATCAGCAAAGCGAACCATCCAAACAGCAGGCTGAGGAAGAGAGACTGCAGCCTTGGCGCTATATCGGCCTCCTCGTTTCCATGGATACCAACGTGTCCTGGGATCCAGAGGAATGCCACAGAGATGCCCCCTAGGTGGAGCAAGTGGAGGCAGTCCTGAATCCAGTGGACCAGAGGGTGGACGGGGTAAAGAGCTTGGAGACTGAGCGAATCTGAGCATATAATATACTGTATCCGCTGATGGTGACAACGGATGTATTGGACAGCCTGGAGAAAAGCGTTAAGCTCCACAGTAAAAACCGAACACTGGTCAGGAAGCCGAAAGCTATAGGGGTGTCGCCAACAATATAGGCACTCCCAACACCAAATGATGTTTTTGAGCCATCAGTGTAAATAAATGTGGCATCCTTCATTTGTGTGCATAGAGCAGCAAATGCCCGATGATAAATAAGAGAAGGGATACCATCCTTGGGAAACTGCCAAATGTCCCGGAGCAGGCAGGTCTGGGGTCAGAGCCAGGGCAGTGCTGTACCCCCAGTTATCAAGAAAGTTTTAGGAAAGTGGAAGGAAAGAGAACGTAGCAGTTGACAGAAGCAGACTCCCGGTGGTAGTAGAGAGGAAGGGCAGCCTGCATACCCTAAATCCAAGGAGGTGTCAAAACAATGGTCATGGGCCGGATTAGCAGGCATGGAAGACAGATGGCTAGCATAACAACACGGAAGGACATCTCACCGATTTGACAGCGGAGGTTCAGCAGTCTCAGCATAAAGGCTTTCCATGGAGCTGGTGTAAAAAGCTCCAGACGCTATACGTAATCCACAGGGGTGTGCAGTCAAGACGCCAAAGAATAGATGGCCAAGCAGAGGACTAAACTATGCTTCCATAATCCAGTTTTGAGCGCACTATGGCACGATATAGGTGGAGAAGGACCACTCTGTCCATTCCCCAGGAGGTACCATTCAGAACACGGAGGGTGTAGACGGATCCCAGATAGCGAGCCGAAAGATACGAAACGTGGGAGGACCAGCACAGTTTCTGTCAAACATGTCCCAAGAATTTAGCGACGTCCGCGAACGGAAGGTCGACAGGGCCTAGATGTAGGAAAGGCGGAAGAAACACTGTATGACACCAAAAACTGACACAAATGGTCTTACTGGGAGAAGAGCAGAAGCCGGTTTTGATGCTCCAAGAGTGGAGGCGATCGAGACATCCTTGAAGACGTCGTTCAAGAAGGCTGGTGTGTTGAGAGCTGTAATAGATCGCAAAATCATCCACAAAGAGGGAGCCCGAGACATCGGGAAGGAGACAATCCATAATTGGATTTATGACGATGGCAAACAGTACAACACTTAGCACGGAGCCCTGGGGCACACCGTTTTCTTGGGAGAAAGTACAGGAGAGAGTAGTGTTCACCTGCACTTTAAATGTGCGCTCTGTCATGAATTCACAGATAAAAAGGGGTAGCCGACCTCGAAAGCCCCAAGAACAGTGTGCAGAGGATGCCTATCCTCCAACAGGTATCGTATGCTCTCTCCAGATCAAAAAATATTGCTACTGTTTGGCGTTTCCTGAGAAAATTGTTCATGATGTAAGTGGAGAGAGCAACAAGATGGTCAACTGCAGAATGATGTTTTCGGGCATTGGGCAGGTGTTAAAAGGCTTCGGGACTCCAGCGACCAGGCTAAACGGCAATTC
Organism: Schistocerca piceifrons; assembly: GCF_021461385.2. Taxonomy (NCBI): domain Eukaryota; kingdom Metazoa; phylum Arthropoda; class Insecta; order Orthoptera; family Acrididae; genus Schistocerca; species Schistocerca piceifrons. Next base: position 421,244,763 of record NC_060141.1, read on the forward strand.
ACCATATGCTCCAAAACCTTACATACACTAGCCGTGAGAGAAATGGGGCGATAGCTAGAGGGAAGATGTCTGTCCTTTCCAGGTTTCGGGACAGGAATGACAATAGCTTCTCGCCATCTTCTGGGAAAAGTACTGTCAGTCCAAATTTGATTATAAAGGCAAAGGAAGTAACGCAGACTATGGTATGATAAATGCAGCAACATTTGGACATGGATACCATCTGGTCCTGGGGCAGAAGAGCAAGAAGAAGAGAGTGCGTGTCGGAGTTCCCGCATGGCGAAAACAGTATTATAGCTTTCGCTATTTTGAGAGGAGAAAGCAAGAGGTCGTACTTCCGCTGCACGTTTCTTCAGGAGAAAGGCTGGCAGGTAATTTGAGGAGCTCGAATCTCAGCAAGGTGTTGACCCAATGAGTTAGAAATTGTAACAGGGTCCACTAAGGTATCATGCGCAACAGTAAGCCCAGAGATCAGGGAGAAACTAGGCGCACCAGATAACCGTCGAATTCAATTCCAAACTTCTGAGGAGGGAGCGAAGGCGTTAAAAAAGCTAGTAAAGAAGTCCCACCTTGCCTTCTGGCTATCGTGGATGACGCGATGGCATTGCGCACGTAACTGCTTATAGCGGATACAGTTGACCAAAGTAGGATGGTGGTGGAAAACGTGAAGAGCAGGTCTCCGCTCGCGTATTGCGTCACAGCACGCCTTGTTCCACCAAGGAACTGGAGATGCCAGTGCAAATCAGAGGTGCGAGGTATTGAACGTTCCGCGGCTGTAAGAATAACTTCTGTAACATGAGTGTCCTGATCGTCGACGCTAGGAAAGTGACGGTCATCGAATGTCGCTAGACGAAAAAGTGTCCAATCAGCTTGGGCAAACTTCCAACGTCTCAGGCGCATAGATGGCAGTTGTGGCTGCAGTCTAAGGACACATGAAAATGGTCATGAGTGTGTATCAGCAAGAGCGAACCATTCAAAGTGCTGAGCTAGCTGAACAGTACCAACCGAAAGGTCCAAATGAGAGAAATTTGTCGTTGAGGCAGACAAAAATGTAGGTTCCCCAGTGTTGAGGCAGACAAGATCCGCTTGGTGGAAGAGATCAATCAATAGAGAGCCTCACGGACAAGGACTTGGAGATCCCCAAAGCAGGTGGTGGGCATTGAAGTCCCCAACCAGCAAATAAGGGGGTGGGAGCTGACCAAGGAGATCAGCTCTTGCCATCTGTGTGGACAATGGAATGTATACGGTACAAAGAGAGAAGGTGTATCCAGAAAGGGAAAGACGGACAGCAACAGCTTGGAAGGAATTGTTTAAGGGGATTGGGTGATAATGGACAGTACCGTGGAGAAGGATCATAAGTCCCCCATGTGTTGGAGTGCCATCAACAGAGGGGAGATCAAACTGGAATGACTGCAAATGAGGGAAAACGAAGCAATCGTGGGGACGCAGATTTGTTTCCTGAAGACAGAAGATGACCGGCGAGTAGGATCGTAAGAGGACAATTCATCCTGATTGGCTCTAATGCCACGGATATTCGAATGGATAATGGACATAGCGTGTACAGAAAAGGGAAGAACCTTACCATGGTTGCTCTCAACTCAACGACTGCTGAGAGCCGGTCGACAGTGCGGAATGGCATTCACCCAAAGGCAGAAGATCCTGATCCATAGGTTGTTCAGGGGCAGCTCCTGCCACCAGCAATCAGCTGGTTGATTGGCCACCAGCAGTGCGCCTTGGCAACACGGGAGAAGGCCGAGGGCGGTTACCACCAGGTGGCGCTGTAGATGAGACACGCTGTGGCGGAGGAGGAGAGGAACTTGGTTTCATATGAGCCTTCTCAGAAACAGGATGTTGAGATGAGGGAGGAATCGGTGGTTGCAAAGTCATGGTACATAAAAAAATCTTTGTGAGTAGGCTCTTTTTTGGAAGTCCAGGTGTCTGATTTTGGGGCTCGTGATGTAGCAGGAGCCGATGAAGGATGAGCCGTAGAGTGAACAGGTGATGGTGGGGAGGTTGAACGGCCTATCTGACAACTGTGGCACTAAGGATGAGATCAGAAGTCTGTGTTGTTGCCTCCTTAGTAGGCCGAGGAGATGCAAGGACAGTGATATATTTACCTGCTGGAGGCACAGTGGGCTTTCGACTTGTGAATAACTTGCGAGCAGCAAATGTTGACACCTTTTCCTTCACTCTGATTTACTGAATGAGCTGTTCATCTTTGAAAATGTGGCAATCTCTAGAGGAAGCAGCGTGGTTGCCCATACAATTGATGCAACGAGGGGATAGAGGTGTACAAGCACCCTCATGGGCATCCTTGCCACACGTAACACACTACTGTTTAACAGGAGTAAAACAAAGCACAGGGCTATAGATAGGGAGCTGCTGAATGATGCTTTCAATGACTACTATAGCAAAATAATATCAAAGGATTTCTCACAAAACCCCAAGGAATTCTTGTAATATGTAAATGCTGTTAGTGACTCGATGCTAACTTTGGTACTACTGAGTACAAGACAGGGTCTGAAACTGAGGGTAGCAAAGAAAAAGCAAAAACGCATAACTCAGTTTTCAAATGAAAATCCTGGGTTATTGCCTCAATTTAATTCTTGCAACACTGCAAAGATATGCAATATAAATATATCTAGATGCTACTATATGATCCTGATTTCTCCCGTCTTCATGGCCCTTATGAGAAACATATGTTGGTGGCAGCACAATCCTCCTGCAATCAGCTTCAAATGTCTGTTCTCTAAATTTTCTGAAAGGTGTGCATCAAAAAGAACATTGCCTTCCCTTCAGAGATTCTCATTGAGTTCTCTTAGCATCTCCGTAATAATAAACATGTTGTTTCAACCTACTTGTAACATATCTAGCAGCCCGCCTCTGAATTCCTTCCCTTACTTTGACCTAGTGCTGACTCCAAACACACTAGCTGTGCTCAAGAATGGGTTGCACTAGTGTGCTATATGTAGTCTTTATAGATCACACTTTCCTAAAATTCTCGCAATGAACTGAAGTCATCAGTTTGCCTTCCCTATGCTCCTTACATGCTCCTTCCTTTTCATATTGCTGTGCAACATTATGCATGGATTTTTAATCGAAGTGACAGTCAAGCAGCACACTACTAATGCCGTACTCTACCATTATGGGTTTGTTTTGATTCTCATCTGCATTAATTTACAATTTTCTACATTAGAGTTAGTTGCTATTCCCACCAGGCTGTAATTTAACAAACAACCTTTGGCAAAAGTATATGCTACATATTTTGATGTTGCTATTAAAAAACTATTGCCATTGCTAGTTCCTTGAATCTGTTACAATATTTTGAAGTTCTGTAAGAAACAACCACACTTGCACCATTTTGGTGCCAAACTGCACAGCAGATATCTCTAACACCAACCACAATCTTGGCACCAATATTTAAATAGAAATAACACCTTGTGACAGGAGAGTTGCCACAGAAAGTCGAATGAGACAAAGTCACTCATGTAGGAGTTCCACCTGCAGGCACTAATGTGTACCCACCACCAGTAGTTGATTAGGGAGGAAGTGAGGGGTTTAGTGTTAATAGCACACTAGGAAAAGCAAGTTCTTGCATGTAGAATTGTACATTGATAGCAAGGAATTTATTGGTGAAGGGATAACAACTGTGGAAAGATGGTCAGTGAGATAAATTGTGGACAACTGTTTGGAGTGTTGTAACAAGCAGTAATGGGGCCATTACTAAAGAGCTGGAGTTGGATTTGTAGATCTCTGGAAAAGGTAAAAGGTGGTTGTCAGGGGATTGCTAGAGGTTGATTTTCACTTTTTGCAGCATTCTCAAATTGAGAAAGAATGTTTCTTTACAATTCAAATTTTCCATAGTGAAGTCAAACTACAAACATCCTCAAAGGGACATTACGTGCCATACAACCAGCTAGGAAAAATGGTTAATATGAACAGTAGCCCTTTTTTTTTAATTAAAAATATTTTGAGTCTGAACATGACCAAGTCCATGATGTTTATAGAGTAAGATATATTCATGTCAGAAGACATCAAAAACACACTCATAACTATTACATATTCTAAAAACAAAATACAATACCCATATGACTTACTAATTCAGCATGGGAATTCTTCAATCAGTATTGGCAGAAGAGTTTAAATTCATCTTTAACCATTAGTGGTAAAGGTTACTACAGAACGTCCTGAGAGTCTACATGATTGTCATGATAACGACTGATGATGATACTGATACACATACAATTATCCCAAAGCTACTCAATTATCAATTGCCATTTTAACATTACACTACTACCAGTTCTCTCTCTCTCTCTCTCTCTCTCCCCCCCTTTTTTTTTTAAGTGAAAGCATACAGATGTGAAGAGGGGGAAGAAAGGTGGAAAATGTAGAAAAGAGGGGCAGACCAAATTTCTTGAGAAATGTTATCAACAAAGGTCATCTGCAAACTACATACACATATATATTACAAAAAAGTTGTCAAAAAGACATTCCCTCCTAAACATGGACATTGCAAATTTGTGTCTTATAACGCTGCATAACCTAATATATCCTCTGTTTTATTACGTTGGTTACTAATAATTATTCCAACACTCTCTTTTACAAACGGCACCAGTTATGATGCTTTCAACTGGTAATGATAGTTTAATTGAAGGAAAAGGCCACAAAACATTAAGAAAACATTTTGCTTACAAAAGTTTATCAGTATACAAGGTTACACAATGAAACTTCACAAAAACATTTTTCCCCAATGTCATATTAGTCTGTAATTGTGGGATGAACAAAATAATTTGTTTGTTTCAGATGTTTTATTACAGGCAAGTCATTTTGTACCTCTATCTCCCATTTGCATAGGTATATTTGAAAAGTTACAAAAGTTGTACAAGAAATAAAGATGTATCATTTACAGGCAGAAGAGAGAGATGAATGCATTTAGTAGCAACATTTAGGTCAAATTTATACTTTTGCATTCCATCATAGTTGTTTGATAGGGGTGTCCTGATAAGAATGATGACAGTATATTTAGAATGACTGACTAAAAATATAAATGAAAAGGCAATGTAACAAGTCACTACATTTTAAGTTTTTTTATTTATTTGTGACATTTCGGAGGCTACACGGGTTCGTATGGCAGGTGTTACTAATGAGCTGCTTACAAACTTTTAATGGCCAGAGACGGAGGAACTGCTTATACAGACAAGAACTCTTACCCAGTAACATTCACCTACTTACACTGCCTACAGAACAGTCTTGCAGGACAACAGTTTTGCAAAAATAATAAGAAAAATGTGGTTCTGGCAGAAGTTTATAAAAATTTGTTAACAGGTTTGACAAATGCTTAGACAACAGTAGCAACTTTGTAGAAAAATAAAGCATGAATTAGACAATGTGATACAAAATTATAATAAAAAACTCTAGTTTCTATGAGTATAAACTAGTGATCTTTGCTCCTCAGGCAACCAGCATACCCATATACACCTGCCAGGTGGTAACACCATGACTGTGGTGTCAGATTCAGCAGTAACTTACACGTAAAATTCATTTTTTCTTGGTCAAAAGACATCAAATTATTTTAGTCAAAGCTATAAAGCCATATTATCAAACAATTCTATTTGGAAACAGGCTGATATGAATGTTTAGAGATTATTCAGTGAAACACCACAAAAGAACCTGAATTATAACACTTCAGAAGCTTTATATATGAGTTCCTTAGCTGGGTACCATAATAACATAGAATAACAAACATTCAGACTTGAATGATAGCTAGAGAACTTCAAGAAGTCAAAGCTCAATTTAATTGGCACTTCTACAGAAGATAACACTTATCAAACAATTGCAAGTCCTATTACGGGCCAGTACACTAATTAATAACTGTAATGAATTATGGCAGTGGTACAGCATCAGTGACAGAAGCTTTGCAGGCAACACATTGTACACCTGACAATAGTCAGTCTTAATTACTTTTTTTCTTTTTCATATTTCCACAGCCATGTGATACAATAAACTACTTAAACCACACTAGCTCAAACATTTTTATTATTCTACATTACCCTGCAGTGTTACAGAAAATCCATAATCCACTAAGGTAATTGGTATATTAGGATCATCCATCACCAGATATCACATGTGTAAGTTTTACCAGCAGTAAGTTATAACAAAATATACTAAAGTGCACATTCAATTAAGGATACTATAATTGTAATTTTAAAACAAATCACAAAAGCAGCACTTAGATTTTTTTTATAAAATAACAAAATACTTTCTGACATTGAAATATATTTCACATGTCAAAACTGAAATTAGGGATCGGCATTAGGAAAAATATACAATACTTCAAAGGGGCTATCTTCTTCCTGATAAAAAGCTCTGTTGTCCAAACAGTAGCAGTGTTAAGATACCTCAGTGTTTCAACTAGTGTCATGTTAATCATCTGGTGAAAAGGTTGAGTATGAGACTTCTCAAAATGTTCTGGTATCTCAATACTGCCACCTACCTGAAAACTCATTAGTGTTTCATCAATAGTATGCACTGGTATATTTACGTTCTTTTTATCAGATAGTAGCAGAACATGAAAAATGAAAACAAAATATATATTAAAGACACAGACTGTTAAAAACACAGTAAGGAAGCACAGTTAACAAAAATAACAATAATAAAATTTATAAAGCATTTCTGATTCACAGTTTAGTAATATAACAATGTATCTTCTCATAATATTGGATTACAATCTATATATGACAAGAATATTGCAAACTGATTTTTCTTTTTTAAAGAAAAGAAATTTCCATATATAAAAGTTCTGAACAAAAGCCTTCTATTACATTAAGAACAAATTCATCATTTGACAAACATTCACAAATAACAACATCTCAAAAATCAACAACCCGTAAGTCTAAAGGAAGCAATCAGCAAGCAATCTCCCCCCCCCCCCCCCCCCTCCCAGAGAGAGAGAGAGAGAGAGAGAGAGAGAGAGAGAGAGAGAGAGAGAGAGAGAGAGAGAAAATCATAACTTAATAACAGCAGCATGCTCTCCAGCAAAGAGAATCAAACATACGCAACATCATTAGAAAGATCTGGTATCAGTCCAGCAAAGGATCAGAATCAGATTTATTTACATGCAACACCAATAGAAAAAAATGGTATCAATCCAACATAGGACTGGTGTCAGTTTTATTTATTAAATATTTACTTCTTCAATACAACAACAAAATTATTAGCTCTGAAAATGATTTTCCACAACCAAAAGTCTGATATATAAAAAAGTGAAATTGCACAGACAGAGAAATAACCACACTGATCAGATTGTAATTACATTCTCTGAAGTAATATCTACATAAAACAGAATTACAAAAAACCAGTCCATACCTATTACAAAACGTATTTCTTGTTAACATAATGTGTCACAGGACTCATCACAAAAGCAAAATTAGAATTTTGTATTACTAAGCAAGGCGAAGTGGTTACTCGGCTGTAGCAGGAATTACCTTATATCACATGGCTACATACAGCCCTTGTGTGTGTGTGTGTGTGTGTGTGTGTGTGTGTGTGTGTGTGTGTGTGGTGCGACCATGCAAACTGATCTCAAAAAGTTTTAATGGGAAGTACCTTTATGAAACAAGAAAGAGTGACAGAAGATGCAAACAAATGTTGATTTAAGCAAAATTAAAGTAAGTCAATGATGTGTAACTTAGATGACACAATGGTGTGTAAATTAGATGACACAATGCCGAGTAGAGCCAGATCAAGTACCTGCCCCAACACAAAGTAAGTAGAAAGCACATGAATATTTCACTAATAATATACATAGATGTGTTATTAGACAGCAGTGCCTGCAATATTACAAACTCTACAAAGAAAACCCTCTTTGCAAAACTTCACACCTTTTGTTACACAGCACTGGGCTTTCAGGCTATATGTGTTGTGAATAAATGTTGCACTGAGACATTACAGAAGAGTATTGCAAAACAGCCAGGAAATGTTTCACTGTTGTGAATGCAAAGCTTTGTTTCGTACTCCCTTCTCCTCTATTACTATGCGGCAAAACTTCATACTATCTTGTAGAAACGGATAGAAATAAAGTAGAGACAAGAAAAGCCAAACTTTTGGACCCCTTTATTCTGCTGACAATATTCTGTAAGAAAATGGTTCCCTTCCTACTGTCATGCCATCTAAACCTAGATCCTGCAAAGAACTGGTTTGGAATCTCAAAGTATTAGATTCTTAAATGTAATACATCAAGCATAATAATCTATAACCTGAAAAAATAACAGCTGCTGCTTTACTGCTAATAAATAAATGTTTGTCATCTAGTCTGGTGCAAGTTGTTTGAATCTACGTTGTCAACTTGAATATCCAGTTCACTGTTTTTGTATGCAAACAGCTTTTCATTTGGCCTCACAGGGCTGATTGGACCTCCTTCCAAACCGCAACACCAGAGAAAAAGTTGAAGTGATCACCAGGAATCAACTTTAGGACCTTGGCTTTACTGGCTAAAAATGCTTACTACTAGACCATTGGGTAAATTTGCTGTTGCACCTATGACAATTGCTTTTAGGTGTTGCGACTAAGAACAGAAAGGCTGTTCATCGCACTAAAAAGTGTTATGAACACCGTAGGAGAGAGGCTTTGATGATGAAGACTCTGAAGATATTATAGAATCAGCTGGCATATATTCAGAAAACAGTGGGCAATATCACCCATGACAAACAGCAAACAATGGGTCGACAGACACAGCTGAGGAAAACAATATCACTGGGGAAGGACACTGCCAGCAAAGCATTGCGGGCGGTCAAGGTGAGATGTATTGTAAGTCTTGTTTCTGTTCTAGTACTAAATGGACACTTCATTCAGTGGCACGTACAGAAGTGTAGCGAGTAGCAGCACCCCACTTTTAAGAGTACTGGAGAGTATGCTTTAACTACCTCTCCTCTCCTGCTTATCAGATATAAAAAGTAACAACACTGCCACCCTGGCCATGTAGCCAATTCGCTGCACTGGGTAATATACTGATTTGATATCAAGCGCCACAAGGCACAGTTATGCAAACTTGCAGAAAAAATACTTGTATATAAAAATGATGTATGTGATGAAGGACGGGAATTTTACACAAATACTGGTACCTGATGTGAGAACTTAATAAAGCTACCTTGAGTAACTTTAATAAATTAATTATAGCTACAGTTCTACAAAAAAGGTGACATTCTAATGCTTTATTTCATTTCAAGGCCACAAGAATGATGGCAATAACAAATCAGACAGACTATAAATTATGTGCCTGGGCAGAATACTTTTCATTCAAATAAACAGCACAAATCACAGTGGAACACGAGTTAGTCTGTTAAAATGTTCCACTGTTGAGGAAAAAATTTTAACAGAAATAATGGAAAGAAACGAGCACACAGAAACTGTAAATTAACGAAAGTCAAAGGGAACTGTATCCAAACTTTCGAGCAGTCTTTTAACAGATAAATAAAAAATTGCACAGAAATTGTTGCTAGGAAAAAATAATCCACTGCTTAGTTATTTACATGTCAATTTTTCTTAGAGAATTTTCATCCAGTCTTGATTGTGCGTCAACTTTACAAAATCAAGCCATTTCACATATTTTTGAACAGAAACTTTGTCCTATGTAGAAGTACGACTGTAAGTCTTCTCATACAATAAGACTTCACTAAAATTAATTGTAGTACGATGCAGTGTGTTCCATTTCATTGAGTACTATAGCTTTCCATTGTACATATCACTTAAAAAGATTTACAAACAAAATGATAATGCATTTGTTTGCATGGCCACTTCTAAAAATAAACACATATGTACAATACTGAAAATACATGGTGCCCACTCAAACCTCCCTGATTTCAAGGAGCCAGGAGAGAAAAACCACAGTAGATACAACAATGAGAGATGCATCACATTGTAGAGCATCTCAAAGAATTTATATTCCCACATCAGAAGGGCCAAGTATCATCGCCAGAGTGCAGCATGGTCGCATGAAGTAAAAATGGCAACTCCACAGCAGTGCGCACAAGCAGTAGTGTGGTTTGCAGAAACAAACTCACCGATTACTGTGCAAAGAAATTATCATGTGTGTGTGAATGTGATCCACATGATGTGAAAACAATTCAGGAATGGTATAGCAAGTTTCTGGCTACAGGAAGTGTTCACAAGTTCCTGGATAGAAAATTCCCCAATCATTACATCTGATGCGGAGGGCTCATTGCCTGGCCACCACATTCACCTGACATTATGCCACTTAATTTCTTCATGTGGGGATTCGTGAAGGAGCGAGAGTACGTGACAAAAGTGGATGATATTCCTATGGTGCGACATCATCATATCACTTATGTGATTGCAACAATAACAGAGGAAATTTTACATAGAACTTTGAAAGAAATTGAATGTAGACTCAATATTCTTCGTGCTACAAATGGTGCACATGTACAAGTGTATTGATGATCAATAAATTAATTATTTGAAATGCTCTACAATGTCGTGCATTTTTCATTTTCGTATCTACTGTGCTTTTTTTCTGGGTCTTTGAAATCAAGGAGGTTTGAGTGGGACACCCTGTACTTATTTACAAGATGTGTGAGAGACGTGAAGCTAAACTGATGTATGAATATTACATATTTTTAAGCTCATCTACGATCATTGTACTTTTTTGATATACATTGTAAATTGAAGTTTGCAAGAAATGGGGTGTACCAATAAAGAACTTTCTCCCAAATCAACAATGTCATTTTCACAAAAGTAACTTGGCTCAATAAATCACTCCCACAACATAACATCTCTCAGCATGACAAATATGCTCCACCAAGAAGGAAGATTATGGTTTAATATCTTATCTACAATGAGGACTTTGCAGATGGGTGTAAAAACATTGAATGAGAAAGAAAATTTGCCACATTCTTTTCAAAGAAATTATTCTGCCACTGACCTTGACTGAGTTGGAAAAACAATGACAAACCTAAATCCATTTGCTCAGATGGGAAATTTAATCCTGTTCCTTGTCAATGTAAGTATCATATAGACCCCTTTCATCAGTTTGCTTTGCCCAAGAAGACAGTGGATACCCAAACACGAAAGATCAACTTGCTGATCTCATAATGCAAAATCATTAAGTAGAAATGAGACATACTGGACAGATGCAGACTCCTTGGAAAATGCAATGCTTTCACATTAATGATGGAAATAAACCATGCAAAAGTGTTACTAAATAAAACGACATAGCAATAAAGTAAATTAGAGACAAACCTATAATATTTCTGACACTTCATGCAGAAGCAACTGTTCAGTCTTCACAAGAAAGAACAAAAATGACTGCCTCACCGTGTGTTTAGTCCAACCTGTCTTGCAACATTACTTGCTCTACAGAAACAATTATACAAAAGCATAAATTGCTTATAAATGCTTGTAACAGCTCCTTCAATGCCCTTGGATCACATGTACAGAGACCTTCTGTACTGTACCTTACTGTAGTAGTTAACTGAAAGAAATATGCAGCGAGATGAAGAGAAATGATACTTTTATCAAAGACAATAACTACACTGAAGTCACCGCAATTTACAATGGTCCCTTGGACATTACAAAGGGCAGCACATGCTTCTTAATAGGGTGTGGATCACCATGGATGGCAATGCACGCTCTGCGATGTGCTGCCAAGGTGAGCACAAGGTCGGTAAACAGTTTTTGTGGTACAGCATTCAATTCCCCCCCCTCCCCCCCCCCCTCTCTCTCTCTCTCTCTCTCTCTCTCTCTCTCTCTCTCTCTCACACACACACACACACACACACACACACACACACACACACACACACCTCCACAAAAATGACACACACACACACACACACACACACACACACGACTCCACAAAAATGATCATGTTCAACAGTGCTAGACATACCCTCTCATACGGTGAGAGGTGGGAAAGGGTAATGCATCCGGCAACTCTGTTGAACATGATTGTTTTTACGGTTCAGGTAGTATGACACGAGGAGGCATAATGGACATGCTGATCTTCACATTTTTTAACACTCTACACTCACCCGTCAATGTTACTGTGACCCTGAGGTCCTTTATCATGTGTGTCTTGTCAAGGGTGCATCCTGCAAACTATTTTTATGGACGAATTGCGCTACCACATTGAACCGCACAGATGAAGTACTCTCAGAACAAAAAGATATTTGGCAAATGTACTGGCCTACCTGTTCAGCCACTTTAAATCTCATGAAGCTCATGTGGGATGCACTAGGGCGACATACTGCAGCACATCCAGATGCAACAATGACCATCCAGCAACTGTCAACTGCAAAGGAGAAAGAATGGAAAACCCTACAACAACTCCTTACCAAAATTGTGGCCAGATTGGGAGCACTTTGCACAGTGTGCACTGCTGTCTGTTGATCCCACACCCTATTGAAAACCATGTCCTGCTGTTTGTAATGTCTATGGAACAAGTGTTATTTCTGTTTGTCTTATTGTGCAATTCTTTCAGTTACTTTCTGTACTATACTGTAGCAGTTCTTTCTATGTACGGTCCACGTTTCATCAATACATCATGCAAAATTTATTTTCATCCTTATGTTTTGCGTAGGGGTGTAAGCCATGAAGGGATTTAACTGTGAATAACTTTTTTTTTTTATTTATTCTTCTCTCAATTCCATTGTTTCAAATTCTGACAGGAAAGATCAATGAAAAATACCATTATATAAAGTAGTTTAATAAATTGGATTGGAGATGACAAACACATTTCTATAGTAAATCATCACAAATGCACTAAAAATCAAAAATATCTGTAATGAACTGCCCTGCAACTAACAATTATTAAACAACAGGTTCCTCCATCAGTCTCTGCTATATTACACACACATTTATAAAAGAGGAAATCAGAAGCCATATCACGTGAACTAACATGAGTAAATATCTTTAACTAGAGCTGAATTACAGATCTCTCTCTAGTTGGATTTGGTTTCTTTTTCACGTGGTGGTAGTTACAAAAGAAACATTTCCTCAGTTTTGAAAATTGTTGGAAGGATACTAATCCTAATCTTGTTTAAGAAAAGTGCAGCATTTCTTTTTAGTGACAAGGAACTATACAATAATGATGAAAGGTATCAAAGTTTTAATTATCACCCAGAAATAATTATGCTACACTGACGAAATTTTTTTCTGTGTCATCATTGCTTCTTCTGTGCTTTGTGTTGAAAATTTCAGTTAATTATATCCTTTACTTTTATTTTTATTTTATTTTATTTTTCTAAGGAGTGACATAAGTGACTGAGGTGGAAGATGGAGAAAACTGTGGCTTATGGTGTGATACAGTTCCTACATCTGAAGAGTAACAGTGTCCAGGAAATCCACAATGAGATGTTGATGTTTATGGAAATGACTGCCTGTCTTATGACACTATTATGAATTGGGAAAGAAATTTCTTTACCAGTCACATGTCCCTGACAGATGAGCCAAGAGCAAAAGTCAGCTGGGAAGGTCATGCTCGAGTTTTTGGGGTCTGTTGCGGAATCATCACAGATTACCTTGTCAAAGGTCAAATCAACACTGGCAGATACTACAGTAATCTACTGGACAAGATATGAGAAAGAACAGGGTATGCTCTTCAGAGGTGTTCGTTTTCTGGCTATCAATGCACCGGTCACAGATATTACAACACAGCTGACATCATGAAAAAATTGCAAATGTGGTTTAAGACAAAATCTGCAGACTTCTACAATAAAGGCATTTGGATGGTTAAGAAACACTGGAAAAATGCATAAACAGGGATGATGACTACACAGAGAAGAATTAACAACAAATCAACACAAACCCCCTATCACATTTTTAAGGACGACAATCCGAACTTTACGATGGACCCTCGTACTTACTGCTATTAATATATTACCAAAATAATTAGTGGTAGTGGTGCTGGAGGTAATAACTCACCTCCCCCGCATGCACCTACATGTTTCACCCTGCCTCGACCATTCTTAAAGCTCCCCCAACCCCTCCTCCTCCCCTTCCCTCCAGCACACACCTCTACCCTTACTCCCACCATCCAGTGAACATCACTGTTCACTTTAGTCAGATCTCAGTGCTGGGAGATAGCAGTAGCAACATGTACCTTTTCCATCTGCCCGTCAGCTTCTTAATTTAACTTGGCCACTAATACTCTGAAAGAAATGACTCATTATAACACATGGTTACTTAGAAAATGCTGTGGAGAAGAAGAAGAGAACTTACGTACAAGCGGTGAATTGCAATATTGTTAAGTAAAAGATGTTGAAAGTGTGAGTGGGGGAAAAAAGTAGCCAAAGAGAACAGACAAAACAAAATAGTTTTCAAAAACAGACACAGTTGATAGCACCAAATTTGTTACAAATGGCCATACCATTGAATTTGATGTTGCTGCAGATTTTAAATATTTCTAACAAGATCATTGCAGGGATAACATAAAGGAATTTTTAACTTCCAACGTTTGCAATATGTTGGAAAGAACAATGGTGCACCTAAAATCATCATGCATTACTGACAGAGATTGCGAGTATTCTGAACAAGTGGTGATGGACAAATGTACAGTAATGTTACAGAAATGAAACAAATCCATTACAATGTTTTTATGATTACTGAGATAGCACCGACTTTGACAGGACAGGACAGGACAGGAAGACTAGACAGGGAAATACTATACAGAAAGGAAAAGGAAAGGTACAAAAATGGTAGAAAATGTTTAGTTGTAAGAACAGAATTTCCTAAATTCTGGTAGTCAGTGTACAACACAATGCTGAATTAACCAAGCATTTAAAACACTTTGAGGTTTAGTTAAATCACATGGATTTTCATGTTTTTTCACTCAATTCCATGAGCAAAAATCATAACAAGTCCAGGGTCAACCATCATGTCATCACTCATATGGGTATTGTCACACAGCAAAACTACTACGGCTTGCTTTCCTGGCACCCTCTTACACACGTACTGTTCATATTGACGACGATTATTTTGCCTAGTTTCCAGAGAACACAGTCCAGGTGGCCAGCGCCGTTCATGTGCATTTTCCATTAAATCATCCACAATATGGGGTGGACAGCCTGACTCTGACAACGTTCGTTTTATCATTGCCTGCACACAAAGCACAAGTGTGTTACACGTTAAATTTATGCAAAACTATTTTTACATTTTTGAAGTAATATTTCTGTACAGCTTTAACTTAATTTGTTTATCATAAGTAGAGGGGCAAGGAAAAACCAGAATCCTACATTGTAACTGCCTAATCCTTTAATTGTAAGTCCCTGATAAGAATTTACTACACAAAACAATCAATTGCTGCTACAGCTCCATAAATCAGCCTTTTCCATCATCCTTTTAACTTCCAAACATGCTTTGGTTTGTCACAAAACCAAAAACTGTGTTAGCTACACCAAATTTTATTATGATTCTCAATATTAGACATTAAAGTCTTTATTAGGAAGAAGAGGCACACAGTAGTCAGTCGCAATCCCGTTAGCTTTTATTATTCTTGCAAATATAAATTTCGGCTATAAACAGCCATCTTCAGTACATTTTCATTGTATTTCAACAGACTCTTGGCAGTTCATGTCACCATATATTCTTACAGGTGTATACACTGAAGGACACTGAGGCTGTTGCTGTGTGGCTCTCCTTCCTTATAGTATATGGTCACTGCACACAACAGTTCCTGAGGAATCAAAGTTGCTAAAGTGTTTATTGTAACTGAATGAATTAACTTTAAAAAATTGAATTACAGGTAAGAGAAAAGCTATTCAGTCACTCAAAATATATTACAATATCTTCAGTCGCTAAGAAATATAGTGTACGTTAAAGAAACAAAACACCTTTCTTTCAATGTATCAGTTTCCCTATAAATTACATCAGGCATCAGAAAGAGGCATGTTACTTTTTATATCCATAAGAACAACATATTGTCAAACTTACTTTTTATGTAAGTATTCAACCAAAAAAATCACCGATAAGCTTTATGACCAAAGCACGTGTGCGCGTGCAGACAATGTGCATACTTACTCTGTACCCAGAATAAATCAAGTTCATGTTGTATATTTAATGACCTTGCAGACAACATTAACAGGAACCTCAGACATTTTGCAGACAATGCAGTTATCTATAATGAAGTACTGTCTGAAAGAATCTGCATAAATACCCAGTTACATCTTGGTAAGTTTTCAAAGTTGTCAAAGATTGGCAACTTGCTTTAAATGTTCAGAAATAAATTATGCACTTCACAAAATGAAAAAATGTAGTATCCTACGACCATAATATCAATTAGTACCTATTGGAATCTGCCAACTCATACAAATATCTGGGTATAGCACTTTGTAGGGATACAAAATGGAATCATCACATAGGTTCAGTTCTGGGTAAAGCAGATGGTTGACTTCAGTTTACTCCTAGGACATTGGGGAAGTGCAATCAGTCTACAAAGGAGACTGCTTACAAATCACTCACTCATGCCACCAGTTCGAGAATATTGCTTAAGTGTGTGGGACCCATACAAGATAGGTCTAACGGGGGATATTGAATTTATACAGAGGACAGCATGAATGGTCACAAGTTTGTTTAATCTGAGGGAGAGTGTCACAGAGATATTGAAGGAACTGAACTGAAAGGCTCTTTAAGATAGTTTAATCTATCCCAATAAAGACTATTAACAAAGTTTGTAAACTAGCTTTCCATGACGACCCTATGAATACACTACAAACCTACAAACTGCTTTGTATCACTCACATAGAGACTGCGAGGATAAGATTAGAATAATTAATGCACACACAGAGGCATTCAATCATTCTTCCCACACTGCATATGTGAATGGAATGGGAAGAAACCTAATAACTGGTGCACTGGGATGTACCCTCTGCCATGCACCTCACAGTGGTTTGCAAAGTATTAATGTAGATGCAGAAGCCTTCAACTCCAGCTACACTGCACACTGTTTTTGAAACTTAAAACAGTGTGATGGGGATTCAAATCCAGAATCTGGCCTTGTATGGCAATGATCTTACAGTAAGAACACTGTCTATGAATGGCAAAGTTATGGGTTGGAATCTTTGTCTGGCACACAGCTTCTTATCTGCCAAGAAGTTACTACACATTGCATCATTTAGATGAAACACTTCCCTCACGACACATATCTGGAAATATTACTACTCCACCAATGTTACAAGATATTCACAAAATCTTAAACTTTTTGTTCTATATGTCTATCCTAGGAAATGAAATCTATTAAAAGTACAAAAGAAACATACCTAGCAATTACTGTAATACTTTCTTAAAAACCCAAAGACTTCTGTTGTATCAATTACATATTACGTTTTTTTTCTGCTACAGCATCTACTGCTATTCAGTCAGGTCTAATTTTTACCCTTTAAGACAATTTGTCTCGCAGAGATTAGAACGCTGATGTACTTACTTTCTTGTTGTGCACCATGGGAAAGGGGAGACCATTTTTTCATATTGCCCCAAAGTTGTTCCTTGTTTAGTCCACTTTTAATGTTTCGATGCATAAATTTTCTTTCAATAAGGCCTTTTCCTGCTAAACTGTCCAAACCATACGATTAGTTCAGGATATGCAATTTGTGTGCTTGTTATTTCATCAACAGTCAATATTTCTGAGCCTCACATTGTAGGTTTAGCTGTCACACTGTATGTTCTCTTCCCTCTTGAGTACCTTCCCATCACCACTTCAAGAGGCCGTTAATTCTCCTGTTAAGTGCTCATAAAATCTGTTACGCCTGTATCAATTTTTACAGTTCTTCATAATCATGATATGCGACTTTCTCTTTCTAATGGCAGTTTCTTTAATAACACAATTTGACAGTTTCCACCCTGAGGGTCATATGAAAGCTTAACTTCTGTTTTGCTTTGGTTAGCATGTATGCTGCAGATTTCTAAGAAAGTGTGTCAGCTCTGGGGCAGTGAGGAGCAATCACTTGCAACAGTATTTAAAATTAGTGAAAACTTCTGTATAGAACTACTGTATGTTCAATAGCAATTTTTTAATTTCTTTGTTTATTTTATAAACACTGGGACTGCTAATCAGATATTAGTAGTGCACAGGAATTCAGCTAGTTTTAGCCAGTTATTTAGTCTCAGTTCTGCAGACTTCTATATGTTCGATAGCTTTAATGTCTTCAATTCTTACACCTTGTTACCTAAACCTGTCTACTAGTTACAGGTGTATAGAGACTGTGCTTGTTGTGTGTGGATGTAGAGGAAACTGGCCAAAGACAGCAAATCATTAGAACCTGCAATTGTGGTGGTTGTCAGGCTTGAAGACTGCTGCCCATTGCTGTGGCACCAATGTGGCAGTCTTGGCATCTCTTGTGTCAATATCACCCAGCTGGTGTGCTTTCCGATGCACCTGGACTGGCTGAGGGCAAAAGGAAGACACTGGCTGATTGCTAATATCGAGGAAGACAGCAAATGCTGGATATACTGCTATCCCTGTGCATCTTAACAATAGATATCAGGTGTTGCCAAGTGCTATCTCACCAATCTGGATTGGACCCTATCTTCCTATGAGGTTCCCGGAGGGAAGGATGCCTGTTATTGGCAGCTCACAAGACTGGCAATGGGAGCCTCTTAGAAATGACAGCTTGACCAGGAAGGGTGTGCAGTATGGACTTCATGTGCTTCCTGGAAGTCTTGTCTGAGATGTGTAAGCAGCTCTGGATGGATGGTTGGTTGGTTGACCGATTGGGGAAAGGGAGGATGGGAGGGTATAGAGCTTAAGCAGTGAGGGCATCCATTCCTCATGCATGGGGCAGTCCCTTTGGAGTTAAGTGATACCAGTCAGAAAACTGAATTGTGACAGAATGTAGAGTGGTAAAACTAAAGCATTGAAAGCAATATTTATGCCAGAGATGAGAAGTAATTGTGTGAGAGAAAAGTCTCTGGATTATGCTGAACTGCAGACCAGATAGCAGACGAGCCCATTCCCTGAAACCATCTGCAGCAAGAGGCACCTTCCCAATATCTGACCACCAACAGCCTGTTGCTGGTATAAGACAGTAACTGAATGCATAATTCCTTCCAGTTGGGTGAAAATAAGATCATAAAGTATACGTAAAAAGGCTAAAAATGTGATTAACACTACTAGAACTGACAATACTAAAATAAGGTGAGAGAAATAATCAGGTCACTAGGTAGGTGCGAGCAGCTGAGTGTCTTCTAGGACAATCACCCTCCTATCCATGATGCATTATAGTCATACAGTTTAAGATGGGAATAGAGCCCATTTTCTTGGCAGAAGCATAAAATCCTCTTTAACTTTTCTTTCTCATCATTAACTAGTATTAAGGATAAGGAATTATTAATGTCTTGCCTTCACTGAAGTACTATATTACGAAGAGGTGGTACTGCAGAAAAAAAAAGAAAAAAATGATGAGGGGTGAGTTAGGAAATAAAGGATAGCTGCATCTGAAAGCAATTAGAAATAATAAAGAGCTTGTGACCAGAGTGGCTGGCAGAGGAGGTCGGGTCTAGACACCCCACCTCTGCTCTCACCATCAGACCCAGTATGCAGCAAGAGGTACACCAACCCCAACCATCTCACTCCTGCCATGAAATCAATTTAAAACATTATGTTCTGATGGGGAGATAGTGATTGGAAGTATTACATGGTGACAAGGACAACACTGATCAGACATAGTGACAAGGACAATACTGATCAATAGGGTGGATACTGATCATTGAGTTACTAGAAATTAAAGCTCAGTCGAGGGGATTCTGCTAAATAAAATTATGCCTCTGTTAACTGCTATCAGCTCCACCAAAAAATCACTACACGTTCCCAGAAAATAATGTTGCTCCTCAATGTGTGGAGATGTAAAAGCATATTCTCTTCTGTCCATAGTTTTAGAGTTGTCTGTGTGAATGATGGTTATCAGTCTGAAATTACTGAACAACAGAGAGAAATAGACATGGAAAGTGCAGGGGGGCAACAAAGTTCAGTGTCCTTGAAAGAGACAGATCCTAATCGATGGTCTGGGAACTAACGAGTGTCTGGGAACCAACCAATGAGACTAGGAACTAACAAGGAGTGCCTGGGAATACACAAGTAGTACATTCTAAAGGGGGCTAAGTGGACATCTCAGCAGAGGGTCTCTAGACACATTCCAACTGGGAAAGAAACCCAGTGGTGATTATCATGGCACCAACATATCTTGAATGAAAAAGGAATTCAGTAAGTCACATGACTATGAAATTATTGTATGCTGATTGAATAAGTGATCAAGAATTGGTACTGTCAGAACTGGAGAAATAATATAACTGCTTCTACAAAGACTGTCTACAAGACAGAACGGAAGCTGCCAGTGAATAGTCTTCATCAACGATGATGTACTAGACCCAATATTTGCAAAGTCAAAAGTGCTGCTAAGCCATAAACCTGGAAATCATAGTCCAGCCAAGATGAGACTACAGCCCAGTAAACACGGAACAATAGTGCAACCTGCATCCCAAGAAAGATGGGTGAGGAAACAGATAATGTCAAGGTTCCATACACAGTCTTTTGTTGACAAATATGGGGCAGCAATGCCAGCTTTCTATCAAAATGAAGTCTTAAACATTTGTACTCACACAGAGTTCTGGGTCCAGATGAACCGGGATACAATGACAGGAAGGCATGACCCCTGTTTTCTTGGGAGAAAGCTGGTAGCCTTTGGAGAGGGTTTAAGTGGAGAGTCCTCAGATGTTTCCTTGAAGCAGACATTCAGCAAAGGCTACAGATTGGGAGTTAATACAAAAGACGTTGACATACAGCACGTGGGTAAAAAATGAGAGACTGTATGGAAGTCTGAGGGAAGCTGTCCTTTTGAATCTGTGGGGAGCTGAATGACATACCAACATTCACCTGCCATGATAGGAGGGATAGAAACTAACAAAAATCAGTAGCAGAAACTGGCACTGTCTTTGGAGGAAAAAGATTGATAGGGAGACTTGGAAGCCAATCACGGAGGGGAAGTGAAATGTGATGGCACTAAGAGGTATTGTACACCTTATGTATGTCGAAAGAGACTGTAATTAGATGTGTGTGTTTAGAAAAATGCATTTGGCTTTTTTTCTTGAATCTAACTAGATAATTGATTATGGATCATCCTGTCCAGAAAACACACTGACAGCGGTATAAAATGACTTAGGTGGGTTTGTGTACCATCATCAGAAAGATACAGATTGAGACCACAAAAAAATTGGTCAATCAGAAGACCCCTTGGCATTGAAATATCGAGGAGAAGGAAAAAGGTGGCAGGGGAAGAACTGTCAGATTTAGGTATGGAAGTGACCTGCCCAGAGATAAATAGACATTGCAAATGGTGATTGCTGGGGCCATTTGCACACCCACTGCTTTTGCTTCCCATGTTAACAGAGCATGACACTCCTTGACAACATTTGACAATTCATACAGAACCCTCCAGATGCTCTCTTGGGGCCCAAACAACACTGACAGAAGTCACAGTAGTCTCAAAGGTTTGGAAAATGGCCATTGTTGAACAACAAAGATTGCAGAACAAGAGGAAATTATTATTATTATTATTATTATTATTATTATTATTATTGCTGTTGCTGTTCTGGCAAGTGACAATAATATCCATTGCAGTTCCACTGAATTATTACATTTAGGGTGTCCTGGTTCCACATGAAGAGGTCAAGAGGACATGTGATGGTCCAGGATCACTGTGTTACCAGTAGGGACGGAAGAACATTGACAAACATAGGTTGAGAATTCAATGATGTGGGGAGATCTGGTGCCTCCAGGATCACCTTAGCAGCCTTCTTCTCTCCAGGTTTGTTTTTTCTTTTTCTCCCTAACTACTTTAGCCTTTGATTACTTGCAAGGGTTCTGCTATGCGGGTAGGAACTGAAGAGTGAGCATCCCTGGGGCTTGCAGTCTTGGGATCCTTCAGCCACAGTATGGTGTCTGGTCAGTGGTCTGTAGATTTCTGAGGAGTGGGTTCATTAAAGGTAGCACTGTCACAGATAGATGCCAGAGGAAGATGGTGTTTCTCTAGCCAAGTGCAAGAAGACAACGTTTCCAAAGTTGGTGCTGCAGGAACCACAGGGAGGTAGAGCTGCCTCCTCTCTCACTCTCACTCATGTGACCTGTGGCATTTGTTAACAGAATTGTAGGGGCTCCATAATACGCCAGACATGCACGAGCAGCAGAGAATGGGTGGGGATACACACTGAGATTTTTAGGTAGGATAAGCAGCACACCACTGAGCCAAAAGCAGAGTACCTATAGTTATAGCCCGTCCGGTTAGCCGTGCGGTCTAATGCACTGCTTTCCAGGTGGGAAGACGTGCCAGTCCCTGGCACGAATCTGCCTGGCGGATTAGTGTCATGCTCCAGTGTGCTGGCCAGTCTGTGGATGGTTTTTAAGGCAGTTTTCCATCTGCCTTGGTGAATGTGGGCTCGTTCCCCTTATTTCGCCTCAATTACACTATGTCGGCGACTGCTGCGCAAACACTATCTCCACGTATGCGTACACCGTAATTACTCTACAATGCAAACATAGGTGTTACACTCGTCTGGTGTGAGACATTCCCAGGGAGAGAAAGGGGGGGGGTTTAAGGGGGGGGGGGGTTCTGGTGGGGGTGGGGGGGCTCCACTGGGGGCCAAACCGCACAATAACCCTGGGTTCGGTGTGGGGCGGTGGTGGGGGTGAGTGAACTGCTGTAGGCTCTAGGTCCCCAGTTCCATGCAATACAATACCTATAGTTGTTATGCAACAGCAAACATCACTTCAGGTCATAAATAAAACTAAATATTAATTAGCTGCAAAAATGTTCAGGATAAGGTCTTAAGGCATATTTTCATTTATGAGTGACAACAATACACACAGTGCTTTGAATACAAAGTTGGGTGAAACCAGAGTTAAAAAGCACTCACATATTAAATGCTAAATAGAGTGTAACCATAATGAACAAACCATTAGTCATACCCAGGAGATTTCTCACAACAACATGTCACACTGTCTCTAATCTTGATAATAGTCTCAATTCTCAGAGAGAGAGAGAGAGAGAGAGAGAGAGAGAGAGAGAGAGGGGGGGGGGGGGAGGGGGGGGCGGGGTCACAAGCTTCTTCACGTAAGCCACATTCAGCTGCAACTTCTCACTGATTATTAATTCCTGTAGAGGTATCAAACTGAGAGGGTGCGGATTGCTATGCTTCATCCAATGTTCTAGATAGCCCCCAACATTTTCAATGTGATTAACACTGGGTGACTTAACAGGCAAATCAATGTTGAACAGAATGCCAGAGTGCTCATCGGATGAGGAATGTAAGTGTGCAGACCTGTTAACACAGGTATTATCTTGATTATCTTGAAGACAGGAGTGCCCACACTATACTCATCATGATGAAGGAGAAAGGGCAACCCTTAGCCACTGAGGAAGTTTAAAAGCATCCTGGTTCATGTTCATAACAAGACCGAACGAATCAGTCGATATTACGTCCTTAGAAGACTGAATAAATCAGTTGATGCCATGTCGTGATACAAAAGAAACCCCCAAAACACCATGGACTCACCCTTGGCCCAAACCACATCCTCACACATTGCAGATTAAATTTATCACTAACCAAATGTTGGAAAACATCCATATTTATGTTTATGATAGTCTGAATAAGTAGGTTCAAATCACAGTAAGAAAACCTGTGGGTTAAACAACTCATTAGTTATTTAAGTACTTGACATCTAGCGTAATTAGAAATTAGGCACAAAACATGTGCCCAGTCAGCTACTTTGTGTGGGGCCCACTTGTAACACTATTATCAATATTAGCTATATTTGTCTTATTTAACTTCTGTATCACCAAGTTCTTTGATGTAACACCTCCGTAAATGTTTTATTTATTAATCATGTCAATTTATGTCAATGTAACTAATCTACAGATATAACAATATTATGAGAAGGAAAGCTGCTACTTACTATATAGTGGAGATGCTGAGTCGCAGATAGGCACAACAAAAGTGAACTCACAATGAAAGCTTTTGGCCATTAAGGCTTTTGTACAGGAGTGTGTGCGCACATATGTGTGTGTATTGTTGACAAAGGCCTTAATGGCCGAAAGCTTTAATTGTGAGTATCATTTTGTTGTGCCTATCTGCGACTCAGCATGTCCGCCATATGGTAAGTAGTGACTTTCCTTCTCATAATATTGTTACATTCCATCCTGGATTTTCCATTGTTTAATCTACAGATGTAACTTTAAAAATAATCTTCTGTAATCGAATGTAAGTATTAAAACTTTACCTACTGGTTCATGCACACGGAAAGTAGGTTTGTAATCATGAAAAACTGATGGAAGTCCCTCTGTAACAAAACTGGCTTGGCGGTAATAGAAAAGGTGGATTTGGCAGTCAAACTGCAAGACTTCTTTGAGGCCAGAATTAGCTGGTGGCTAGAAGGCAAAATGTTCACATCTTGTGAACTGAGTAAGGCAAGAAGAAAAGCAAGATTATAATACAGCCTCGGATGTGGAAGTAATTTGGCTTATTATTCATAGCATACTTTGGTTAGATCTGTACTACAAAAATCTGATGCTCAGAAGAGAATTTACAGTGTTTGTTACACAACAAGAGCTATGGACACTTTTCCTGCTGTTTTTGAACAGCCACAGATCAACTCTGCCACTACCTTCATCTCAATGAATCAGTTGAGTACTATATAATTACAAGGACTAGTTTCTTTTTCAGTAATAAGCTGGTGTTCTTCAAACTTTGTGTTGAACACACCTGTATTTTATCATAATCATTTACCTACGCAGGGTCCTGTCCCAAGTGCTACAATATTGCCAAGTATCTTATTTTATTGAGCTGAAAAGTATAAGGTTCAGCCAAAGGAAATCTGGTCAGTACATCCACGTTTGCCTTACATGTAAGGTGGCACCATGTAACTGCAGGTATGATGGCACCATCTACTGGTAGAGAGAGTGATGCGTGCACACTGTTTGATGTTGCATAGCGCCAGTGTTGTTTCATGCCGAAGAGAAGGTGGTCACACAAGTTATTGTCCGCTACTGAACATGCAGGTGAGTAAGCAGGAACAACGAGGAGTGATTCGATTTTTGGCAGCAGAGGGAGTTGGAGGCTGTGAAATGTATTGATGGATGAAGGCTATGTATGGTGAGTACAGTCTGAGTTGTTCAAGTGTTGTGAAATGGCACAAATTATTCCTTGGGGGGCCCAGAGTCACTGGAAGATGATGCTCGTCCTGGACAGGCTCATCATGTCATCACACCCGAAATGGTTGTGGAAGTGAATGCTTTAGTCTCTGACAACCGCATAATCACCATGGATGAGATCCATCGGTGTTTGGACGTCTAAAACAAGCTATTCGCGGATATTGATTCGCAATGGATGACTGAGTGAGAGACTGGGTTCAGGCCTGGATCCGGCAGCAGCCTACTAGCTTCTTCAAGGATGGAATCGACTGGCTAGTGTCGCAATGGGATAAATGTGCCAACAGTTTTGGTGACTATTTTTGAATATGTGTACTGTGTATAACTCCAATTTTGAGTTGATAAAATCTTAACAGTTACTTTACACTAGTGACCAAGTTTCATTTGAATTCCCCTAATAATTTTAATAAATGTTGACTACAGTTAATAAACTTTGTGGAGTAGCAAATTTCATAACTATTTAGTGAGCCTAAATTTTGAAGTACTCCTCATATTTCATAAAATGTTTCACCAAAGTACAATTGCCAAGAAAAGATTTAAAGTATTCAGTTTAAAGATTGTTCTTATTGAAATCTCAGTACAGTATTACAGTTACCTGCAAAACTATAATGATAGTTACTGGCCAGTAGACTTCGAAGGTCTGGCATAAGTATTAATTACTGTGCAGGTCTGGAAGAAACAGTGTTTATAATTTCATGTGTATATAATTAGTGTTTCTCGTGTTGTGTTGTGACTAAAATATTCAGCCTTGAGCTGTGTGTAATGATAAGATTTGTGTCCCAGCCCCTTGGTAATTGTTGAGCCAGATTTAAGTTTCATATTACAACTACAGCATTAATGAGTTGCACTTGCCAGTTCTTTAACTTTTGTGTACTAAGATAACTGGCTACAACTATTCAAACTATACTAAATCCAAGTAACACACGTTCAATCTGAGCTAAACGGTATAAGAAAGTGAATGCTCCTCGAGAATAAAAATAGTAATCAGACTAGAGTGTAATTACCTGAAAACCATATCAATGACAGTATTTTCCAATGACTAAGCTGATAAAAGAACTTCTTGTCCAGTTAATGTTGCCTCACCATCTGCAATTATTAACCTACATTACTCATTAGGTTTCTGCTTTAATATTAAGTGTTGTTGAGAGCCAGCTTTTGCAAAAATAGTTACATATTCCTTCTGTTGTTCACACCAAACTACTGTTACATTGCCTGATAAATTGCGCAACTGCTTATTTGCAATACATAATTTCAGAATCGAGTACAGTCAATCCCAATAGTTAACCTTCATGAACAGTGCTAGTACTTGATACAACTTTGCCTAATTAGGCTGGCGACCATTTCCTTTATTACTAATAAAAGTTTGGTTCAACTCCCACTTGTTCTGCTATTGCTTCATTTCAGTAGAAATAGTATCAAGAAATGAAATTCAGTCCGATACCTTATCTGTCAAGCAGTCATGACCTTTCCAAATCCTTTCACAGAAGTAACATTATGGTTTACTGCATATTTAGTAAGAACCAGTAGTGTTATAAACTGAACACATGCAGCTTTATGTATTACTGTTTGCAATTGATTTTTGCAGATACCCAAATCAAAATGTCCATGCATGCAGTTCCCTTTATGACAAAGCAAGCTGCAATATTTTTACTTGTTTTGCCATCTGTTTCCTTAAAATTCATTTTTTCATTTTTGACTAATTACCTTTAACATACATGAGTATCATCTGCATCTTCATAAAAGAGAAAGATTGGCCCTCAGTTTTAAAGACTATAACACCAGATCTAATTTTGTGCGTAGTTTTATGTATGTAATTAATCTTATAATTTATTTGGACTATTCCTTGTGAGTAACTTTTGATATAGGGTGAAATCAGTAATTGTTTCATTACTTAAATTCTATAGTTGAAATATAAACAAATATAAATTCTGTACTAATTATAAAAATTTGGAGGAACAACTAATAGTATTCTTAAAGGATCTATTTGGCTCTATTCAAAAACATGTAAGCAAAGCCAGTCCTTAATTCCAAAGTAATTAATAGTTTTGTCAACAGTATTGTTGGTGTAACAATGTGTGTTAATTTCATCATTTAAACAAATAATTTGGCCTAACTCTCGTGGTAGAAAAAGCTGTTGAAAACAAACTATGTTTCTATATGTATATGCGGTTAACTGAAGGAGTTAAATTTGAATTGTAATTTCTGTACATTAAACATCCAACAATGTATACTTTCAGTGCCTATTATTGTGATCATATAATATATGGGCCCAATTTTTGGTCCCGAGACAGTCAGTCCATGGCCGAGTTTCATACAAGAAACCTGTGTTGGTTAGAGCAACAATAATGCATCAACCTAATCATGAAATAAGTGTTACACCAATAGGCCATGTATGACTGTGTTCAATTTATCTGAAAGATTGAAATGTGTAGTTAGGTTTTTACTGCTCACAGATTTTAGACAGTAAACTATTGTAGCAGTATATTGATTTTTGGCTGCAAACTATTAATGGGGCTTATCGAAAGTTAAACAATAGTGCACTGGTCATATAACTGTGTATTATTGGGGGGTTGTGAACAGCGTAAGTAAAGAACTGTTAAACGCAGATGTGCACGTGTAGGCTACATCATTTAAAATAGTGAGTGTTTAACTTCCACACCCCTCCCATTTTTCAGCCAGTGTAGCAACGCAGTACGTTAACATTGAGGACAATCAATGAAGAAATAAAGCAGGCGAATGTCACACCTTCACAATGCTTGCTTGGAAAGTGGTTGAGATGGATCTGCTTAGCAGTAATTTCAGTCATATTTGAAACCAATTACCACTGACAAGGCAAAGCACTAGCTTCCCAATCCTCTCACTCAGAATTCTCTTACGACCAGTGTTCATATGCAGTGTTAGATAACTGCGAGTTGAATACCATCCCCCTGTAGACACACTAAGGCACACTAAGTCAATGCTGATACACCAACAAATCGAGCAATTTCACTCTCAATGTAGTCGTGCACATGTCTAAACATGGCAGCTGCTGCTCTGTCAGATCTCCACATCAATCCATCTTATAGCAATTATTTATACAATCAACTGACTCCACTCCACTGTCCTCACATTAGAAGTGGAGGGGCACATGACACCTGGTACCAGTTCAACACCATTCGCACAGCACTCCATATTGACCAGTGTGCTTTTTCAAGGTGTGGTCAATATTTTGCCCTGGTAGTTTATTTTGGTAGGATAAGCTTGACACTAATGGTAGACATATTTCTACTTCACAAGTGTGATGGCAGAAAGGTAAGAAGCTATGTGGGCAGTCAGTGGCCAGAGACAGTGGTCATGTGGGTGAGAGTTGTGTTAGTGTGAACGAGTGCCTGTTTTCTCCTGCACAAGAAGGTCTTTACAGGTGTAATTTTTTTTTTGTGTCTGTCTGTAACTCATTGTGTCCTCTATATGGTGAGTAGCATTCTACCCTTTTCATAACATTGTCATTATTTCATCCTGTGTTTTCCACTGTCTTATCCCTTCTTTTAGTCATGTTGTACCAATGACATATTTTTTAATTCTGCTTTATATTAGATGGGACTCTTGCTGAGAACCTTTACATCAAGAGTACAGAACTCCACCCTGAACACTGGCAAAGGAGGCAAAAATCTGCATGGTATGTATTTTTGTGTCTCGTATTGACATTATGTAGCTCATTGCTCAGCTGAAATTGACTTTTATTGACAGCAACAAATCCCATTAAGGAGCAGATGAATTGGGGTAGTGAGTCTAAGAATTCCAAGAGCCTTAAAAAGGCTTCTGGAAGATGTGTGGTTATCTGTTTTACAGAGTATTCTTACTGCTCAGTTCTGATGAATGAACGCTATTTACTTTTGATACACTGCCCCAGGAGGAAGTTCCATAAGACAATGGACAAAAAAAATGTAAAATAAGGCAACATATCTGTCATTAGAACCATCTCTCTGTGTATTGATCTAAGGCCAAAAAAATGGTAACCGAGTCTCCTGATAAGTTTATCTGTGTGTTAATCCCATGGAATTCTAAAGAAGTGTTTCATTTAGAGTATGATCATTAAAGTTTACTTCTGGTTCTAACAAGCAATTTTGGATTCTTTTGAAATTGCATAATACGAGTCTTTGTGAGATTAAGTCTTATACTATTAGCTATGAATCACTTGTAGGCATCTTGAGCCATCATATAAGCCACGGGTGGGCAACAGTATAGGCACATGGGTCACTTTGTGGAAGCAGAGGTCAGTGGAGAGCTACACCTTTTAAAATGATTGCATGCATTAGTTAACTCTCCACTTCAGAAAAGGTATAAATTGTTACATAAAAATTCTGAATGTCTTGGTAGGCTGCAGAAAAAACCATTAGCAGACCACAGGTGGCCTGTGGGCTGCTATTCACCCACATTTGGCTATGACTCTGTTTGGACCCTACATTTGTATAATCATCTCAGCAAACACTACAGTTTCTAACTGCCCTTTAACATCATAAGATCATTTATGTAGGTTACAACCAAGAATGGTTATATTGCTGATCATTATGGGACACCTATTCTGAAGTTATTTTCATGGCTGCAATACAGTCTGTCAATCAGTCCAGCTGCTTTCTGTTATGAAGAACAACTTTGTCCCTGCAAGGGAGATTGCATTAATAGCATAAAATTTTGTGACCCACATAATCTAAGACTTTGACAAAGTTACAGAATATTCCAAATGGATAATTTTTCCTTGTGTAATTGTGACAGAACTTCAGTTGCAAGTTGCTGTATGAAAGAGAAACAGAAGCAGTTCACAAGGTTTTTTTTTTTCCCTCCCCCAACTAAATGAGTTTGTATTCTGTCAATTCTTGGTGCAGTAAACTTTATTACAACAGCAATTAATATATGATCAGAAAGTATAACTTTAGACCAAACACCCTTATTTGTTTGGTCTGTAGCCATTACAGACCTCCTTCTTCTTCTTCTTCTTCTTCTTCTTCTTCTTCTTCTTCTTCTTCTTCTTCCACTTACTGTCTTAGCAGGAGCTTTCTCAAACAGTTTTGAAAAGACTGTAAAGAGTGGAATGGGTTTGACATTGAAGATGGCTCAATTATCTCTAGCTGCTTTGTTCATTTACAACTTCCAGAAGCCAATAAACAAGTTTATCCACTTTCAGAATCATACAATACAGTTCTGCAGTGTCCTACAGTACACAAAATGTGTTCATATAAAAAATTTGAAAAGTTGTTTGAGTAAGCAGCACTCCGTACATAGCTGGGTGTTACCACAGCATATTTAAGTCTGTCAGACATGTGACATGAGTCACTGATTGATTACAATGGTAACTTGAGGGTAATCATTTCAAGTCAGTGTAAGTTTCTGCCAGAAACACCATCATAGTCAGCAGAAGTACTCCTTTTTAGCGCTCTGGTTAATTTTTTAATCTTATTATGGGTTGTATTTTTCATACAATAATGACTGGAGAAGTAAATCTAATGCCTGTGTGCTTCGTTGTGTATTAGTGGGTGGCACATTTTCTGCCACTGTGAGGAAGTAATCACTGAATTTGGTGGCTAATGATTTGAAAGCATTACCATTTCTGCCAAAGCTACTTTTGGTGGGTTCAATTTCATTTCGTTTTTTTATTTTGTCATTTGTCTCAATCTTGCGGTGTTTTATTTTTGAGCTTAGTGCACGAGTTTCACTTCTTAACAACAGACTGGAGGCTTTTACAAAACGGATGATAATGGATTTTCAATTCATCACTGCAGCTTGTTCTCTTAATTAGGTAAAGAGCTCTCTTCCTAACACAAGGCACTTCAATCCCACGAGCTATCCATTACTGCTTCAGCTCCAGTTTACGCTTATTTGTTTCAGGGGGACAGGAGGTGAAAAAACACTATCTGAACATGTTTAAGAAAGAGCTAAATTTATGTCTACACTGTCTGCTTTGTAAATTTCTCTCCAGTATTCTTTCTATTGTTACTTTGTAATCACTGATAAAGTCTGATTCTACTCTGTATACTTTACTATAAGATTTGACCAGCATGGTCAGATAAATCACTGGTTTCACAGCAAAATCACGAGAAGAGGTTGGTTGTATCTCACTGATCTCAATCTACTGTAGAATTATGAAACATTGTGTGTTCATGCATGATAACTTTTCTGGAGGCCAAATAACTCATGTATGAACCAACTTGGTTTCCACAAACAGCAACTATGTAAAATCCAGTTTGCTTTGTTCATTTACAGCTTCCAGAAGCCAATAAACACAATACAGTTCTGCACTGTCCTAAAGTACACAAAATGTGTTCATATAAAAAAAAAATTGAAAAGTTGCTTGAGTAAGCAGCACTCCGTACATTGTTCTTTATCTGGAGGCATGATCATGTAAAGTAGCATTCAGTGTACCTCGAGGTAGGACTGATATTATTCATGAAATTTATATATAATCTGGCAATAATGTCTGTAAATCTATGAGATTATCAACAAAGGATATTTGTGTGACATTGTTAAAAAATTGTTATAAAATACAGGATCTGATGCAAGACTGGCAACTTACCCTCAACAAATTTAAATTAATGAGCTGAAATTTATGAAAAATCCCCAGTATTGTTCAATTCCACTTGGTAATTACTCACATAAATTCATAACGGGGTAGCACATTCATACATAACTGGTTTACAGGTTTGAGCAATGCATATTTTTCAGTAAGCAATCCATGGAGAAATAAATATTTGTCTTCCTCTGGAACCTGCAAGGATTCCTTCTTATTTACACCAACTAACACTTCTGCATCTCCCTTTGTATAGATGTAGCATTAATCTTGACATCATTTCCTGACGCATTTATATCAGGTATAACCAGTGGTACCATAATGTAGCAGCCCAGCTTGCTATCTTGTAGTTGTGTTGGTATATCTGATTACCTTTTAAAACAATATCTGCCACCAAGTATCTTGTCCTCTGTCAGATATAAGAAACTGCTTTTTACTTCAGCAAACTTCTCAAAAATTTTCAAGGCAGCAAAAGTTGTTCCACTCTCTAAAAAAAGGTGAAATGAGTGATGTTAATAAGTAGAGACCCATTTTCATCTTATATCAAACATATGAACAGTTCTTGAAGAAAACATTATGTGGCCATATCTCAAAGTTCCAGGCAAGAAACTACTTATCAGGTCTTCAACAGCTGAGCTTTTGGAAAGTGATGCCAATAAATGAGCTCTTGTACCTATTGTTAAATGAATTATGCAGTGCAATTAATCCAACACAAAAAAAGAATGTAATTCAAGGCCTGAAACAGAGCTCTGATCCGTCAATCATACATCACTTTTGGTGAACTGCTACAGTGTGGAAATAATGGTAAATGCAATACAGGTATGGATTATGTATCACTGAAAGTGTGCAAAGAATTGTGGTGATCACACAAAATAGTGAAAACCACACTGCCAAAGAAGTAGTTGGATGCGGTATTCCTCAAGATTTCGCACTTTGACAACTTGGGTTTATTATACTTGTTACTTATCTATCCCAAAGTGTTTATGGCAGTCGATCAATAGTGTCTGCTGTTGATACCAATATACTGCTTTTAAACAACTATGCTCATCACTTCAATATGAACTGCATGTTTCCTTTTTACTAATGATATCATTAGCATCAGATAATGCCAGAATTGGAAAACCTCAATAACTTTAAACAATCCCAAAATTTGTTGGTGTGAATATTGGGGAATACTATAGTGGACATGGTAGGAAAGTCAAGACAGACTAATTATATTACACTATGCATGTAGTACTCTCTAGGAAGTTTGAAACAATAAAATTGGAATATTTTGTGCTTTTACACTCTCCAGTTCATATTACATTCTCTTTTGGGATATCTTGCATAAGCAGTTATTTACTATCTTTAGGGTAATGAAGTAAAAATCTATCTGTGCTACCGCTAAACTTCTCACCCAGGATCTACATTATTACCAATACAATAAACATACACCCACAAAACAACATGCTACATTCTCAAATTTCTGCATTTATTTAAAAATTGAAGCAGCCTAACATAGACTTACCATTCCAATGATGTATTTTTAGTTAAGTAACAACTCTGAATAAGTCACAGCAGTGCAAGACATACAAACATAATTGTGTATCACACAAACAGGAATCCATATGTTAAACATAAAGGACTATCAATTAGCAGACCTATTTCCATAGAAAAAAATGGAAAAAAGAGGAGTTCTCATGACTGTTAAAAATAACACGAAGTTCAAGTCTATTGAATCCAGTTGTTTCAGCTTAGATCGATAACTGGAAGCTAGTGTTTGTGCGTTGCTGATATCTGGGAGTCATTTGTAAGTATAGATCCCCACGGGGAAATTTTTGCACATTTTTAGGGAAAAAGGAGTCATTATTATGTCACCTAGCAGACAAAAGAAAGCAAATGACAGTCTAGGGAGAATTTGATGTTAAATTTCTGAAAGATCCTGATAAAAGAAATAATTTACAAACTTTATTTAACATTTATAACCTGAATTCTGTTGTTAATTTTCCCACCGGAAATATACAGGGCAGCAATGCATTAATATATGACATACTGCACTGCTGAAGGCATCATGGGAAGGTTTCCATAATACATTTTAATGTATCTTGTGGAATAGCACTTATTTCATGGCAAATGGCACCCTTAAGTTCATTGGTTGTCTGCATAAGATTGACAAAGGCCCTTTACATACCCCACAGGAGGAAATCCAGAGCTGTTAAATCTGGGAAACAGGATGGCCAACTCACCTTGCAAAAGTGGGATATCACACAGTTTGGAAACATTTGTTGGAGTATGCTGTGTGAGACATCGCCTTATCCTCCTGAAACGAATGTTATTCAGCAACCCTCTTGCCCGCAATTCCAGAATGTAGACATTCTGGAACGTTTTGCACGAGCAATGGCATTCACTCTTGCTCCACATCCAGTGTCATCCACAAGAAAATAGGGACAAATAATCACATATACACACACGCACACACACGCGCGCGTGCGCCAACTATACAGTATACTACAACTTTTGGACTCAACTGGGGCTTTTCAAGCAAACATCATGAGTGTTCCTGAAATCAACAGGCTGTTAACATACCTAGTCATGAAAAAGTTTGTTTAATTGGACATAAGCAGTTGCTGGAGAAATAGTGGTTCTCTGTTAAACAACAGCAAGAATGTAAGTGTAGTTGGCAAGTGTATTATCCATCATTGTCTCAACTCTAGCCAACTACAATTAACGCAGCTGAAACTTCAAGTCATCCAGTATACTATGAATGCTACTACTAAACTAGGTAACAGATGGACTGCTTCCTGAAAGTCATCTTCAGAGAGGCAAAGAGTAAGATAATAAAAGTATTATTGTTGGATCTTAATACCTACTAAAGATATTGCTTTCCATTATTTACCACGACGTTCCAGAAGAGGCTGAGTAAGACTGGGGACGGACAGACTAGTTACTGTAGGCTTTATGGACTTGTCATTGGAATTGCCTAAGAGAGTAGAGTTGTATTTGCGACAGCTGGTAACAATTATTACCAGTTTTTTTTTAAGCCATTGCTTTCAAATATTTCCCACAGCCTACTTCATTTCACCCTTGCGATGCTTTAAAATAGCACATGAAAGGATTGCATTCCAAGATTAAATTTACATCTTTTCCTAGCAGTTGCTGTGTGTTTTTGTATTCACTACCTGGCTTAAACTTTTTTAGGCAATCTAGCCACAATCTACTATCGCAAATGAAGAGGGAGATGTACGGCAATACAGATGTTACAACATTTAAAAGTGTGAAGCTGATCTTAAATATAGATTTAATCCATAAGAAATTTAACATCTCTGTTTCCAACTTCTCTCAAGTTTATACATAGCAACTGCC
Source organism: Schistocerca piceifrons (assembly GCF_021461385.2). NCBI lineage: Eukaryota > Metazoa > Arthropoda > Insecta > Orthoptera > Acrididae > Schistocerca > Schistocerca piceifrons. The sequence continues at coordinate 421,279,845 of NC_060141.1, forward strand.
TAAGAACTGTCCTATAAACATTTTCTACAGTGCACACACGATTCTACTGACAACTAAAAAAGGTAGGTAGATAGAAAATACTAGAACTCTATGTATTCATGACACAGAACTTTGTTTTAAATTAATAGAATCATACGTAGCAAGAAATTATTAGCTTGTCCCGTGAACTCAGCACAGTGAAAGTATCTTACAATCAGTTCTATTAAGCTGCCTTGAAGTTTTCTGCATTGGCTAGGGGTGGGGGATACTACTCTGCCTTTCAAAGGTTAATTGTGCCCTCTTTGAGGTTATGCTAACAAAAAGTGGTGAATGCATTTTTTTCCTGTGATAATCTTTTTGAATGCTGCTGAACCTTTCAAGCTGGTGTACTATCAATTACAGATTCAAGGATATAGAGGAAAGAATGTTAGCATTTAACAACAACTTTATTAGAGACAGAGCACAAGTGCAGATTGGTGAAGGATGGGAAGGAAACTGGTCTTGTCATTTTCACAGGAGTTTTCTTGTTATTCATCTTAAAGAGTTTTACAAAAACTACAGACACCAAATTATAGTTTGACCTGCTGTTGTTCCAAATCCTCAATAGATTGCAATAAGAGAAATAACATACTTACACACCTTGATGTGACTATAAGTTACTGTTCTCTCATTTCACATCTTTACAGGAAGCATTTAAGGGTAGTGTTGACTTCCTGTATGGAAAGAATAACTTCATAACAAGATGCAAAAAGACATAAAAAAGGGGGGGGGGTGGGGGGCCAAGATACAGCAGTTTACAAAATTTGTTTGTGGTTTGGATCACCCATAAAATGGCCCCAAAAAGTATTGAACTTAGGCGTTTAAGATGGCTTGCAATGTATTTCTGCAAACCCTCCTCTTTATAGTGTCTGTGGAGAGCTGTTTACTGTGTCCTCGATTCCTTCAGAGCGAGAGGGGAGTAACCTATTACAGTAAATATGCACTCTATGTGCCAGTGGAAAAACATAGAAGATTTAACACTGTTGACAATGAATCTGTTGATTGCATATGATATGCTGCTAATTCACTGCCTCCCTACCTCACTGAGGATATATACGCAGACAAAGAAAGGGGGGGGGGGGGGGGGAATCCAGGATTTCCTAGTCAAGAGTAAACTGCCTCGGGTGAAATTACACTTTTCCTGGGTGAAAATACCCTACATCCCAGGTGAAATTACATTTTTTCTGTGTTAAGTAACAATATACTTTTCCTCAGAGCTGTAAAACTTATCAATCCTTTGAATGGTGAATGTTTTATACAGGAACATAAAACTTCCCGGCACTTTATTATGAAAATATAAACATACATTCCATCAGACAGCACCATAGCTTGCAAAGCATTGAAATCGAGATTGTGATGCTCTTCTGCCAGCCAATCACAGCTCATGTAATGTGATCTAGCCAGACAATGACAACAGATATTCAGAGCACAGGATCCATGATGTAGCCAGCCAATAGGAACATCTTCGTTAAGCAGTGCGAACACAAAAGTTGGAAAAGTTAATGGTTTAAATTATTATATATACAGTATAGTTACAAGAAAAGCTAAGCTTTTACATATAATATTGATTGTCAAAACTTTTTTTTTATTTTTTTCCCTGAGGGTGTGGCTGGGCAGTATCCTACAGGCACAGCTTAAATTGCAGCAGCTGATTATTTCTGACAAGCACAATTATAGCTTTCATTGTTGTGCACTGAATATTTTGTGGGTTACCTGGCTGAGTACATGTTTTGCTGAGCACTTCAACTTTTCTATAGAAAAGCATCTTACATGTGTAGCTGCTCAGGAATTCAAATCACAATTTTTTGAAGGACAATTACACTTTTTGCCATTTTTAATGCATAATTTGTAATCTACAAAACTAATTTTGAAGCTTGGTCTTTTTCAGCATGTGTTACCCTTTAAGACATATCAAACAAAAATATGGCAGTAAAATTTCAAATAATGGCATAAATGGTTGGTCTTCTGAGCCCAAAATTTTTCTAAGTGGCTGGTCCTCAAAGTGTTAAATTTTGAATGAGAGTTTAACGCTCCACGATTTAAGGAATTCATCACACAACATAATTCACCTTGCATGAAAGGAAATTTATTTTGAAAGTAAGTCTTCTCAAAACACCATTCGCAATATTTTCCCCACAACGTATTAGAAATGTAATCACTTGTGACGTCCCACTCACCTAAACAAGGACCACAAGTGTTTTTCATGGGACCCGCATTGAAAGCAGTTTGTTGTTACCAAGTGTTGCATCATAGTCTTCGACATTTTTGCTGTCAGCAGACACCTGTTGTGCACTGTCTTTTGCTGTTGTAAATAGTGCATTTTCTTTGTGTTATTTTATTGTTTATGTTTTACAGTTGCAGTATTATTCTGCAGCAGCAGGATGAAGATAATCTTTGTTATAGAGTACCAAGCCTTACCATACAAAATTACAAAAAAATTAACTGAAAACTAAAACAATGAAAAGTTCCTGGAATTCTAATAATTCAGATGTTTTTTCTGGGTATTTCCTGGATGAGAAAATTCCCAGGTTTTTCCCAGATCTCCCGGGAAGTATACACACTGATCACCACACAAACTTTAAATATTAATGTACATGTAACGATAATTTTAAAATGGGCTAGAACAGAACTTTAACACTGATTTCTCAGTGATCACGAACAGCTCATGATCGATCAGCTTACCAGCATTAGAGTCTGTAACAAAAAGGTTCAGTTCAGGGGGCCAATAACAATTTACAGTTTTTTGAACACTAGTCCACTGTTCATACAGATATTAATGGAAAGCTGTACTTAAAAATTAAGCATGTCTTTGAGACAATGACCAATAACTAAACTGGCACCTCCCTCAGACTGAAATGGTCAATTAACAGTGTACAACAGTTTTCCTAAATAAAGGGAAAATTATTTTTAAAAAATCCCAAATTATTATGAATACAATAAAAACTTAGTCAAAATGTCCTCTGAATGAAGACATTAGACTCTATGGCATTTGGTGTGGACACTGGATTTCTTACCCTTCCCTTCTCTCTCAAAGAAGAAAAATACCAACAAAAGATAAAATGCTTCACTTCTCGTACACACATCACAATCACCAATAGTTAAACATGTGACAAACCAGACATGCAAGTTGTTAAAAGGTGACCATTTGAAAGGCTTGTACAAGTGAACCACAGACATTTGTTCCCTACCATATGAAAAGTGTCCATATATGGCACACAGATAAAAATGGGTTCTCATTTCAGGAGAAAAGAATAATTTAGAAAATACTGGCAGCCTTCATGTGCAGTTATCCATATTTCTGTAATTAGCAAATAGCCAGCTGAAGAGAGAAAACTAAATGTTTGAATATACAATATATTTTAGAGGCTACCGACATCATTCTTATAAAGAGCTTACAAGATTTAATACAAGCATACACAAACTGCAGAGAGTATTAACTGCAGAACTTATGTGGTAGTATCAAATACTTGTATGTCTGATGTTTAGACATCTTATTACCTGCAAAACATCATCAGGGGTTGAAATCATTCCACCCCATCTAGTTACTCTTGCCCTTGTCAAGGAATTGGACCACCTCAACACTTCATCTCTTTCCATTTGGTCCGCTATAGCTCTCATCGCTGGATTGGATATACGCATTGCTCGCATAAAATCCTGAAAGAATGTCTCTAATCATTCTTTTTGAACTCACTGCTCAGGAGACAAGGACCATTCAATAAATAACCAGAAAAGTTGTATAAAAACCACAAAACTTCAACAAAGTTTGTGCTTCTTTGTTATTTTTATTTTTTGATGGTGTCCTAGAACTACTTCCAGAAGGGGCTGGCACACCTGTCTAGCGAATGGGATATTGAGAATCATTAAAACAAGATGGCACAAACCTTGCACGTTTGCACCAAAGTGGAGCAGTGGAGGGGTCATTAGATTTCTGTTAGCTGAAGGGTTGAAACCAATCAAAATTCACCATTGCGTGGCAGTGCAATACGTTGAAAGTTGTTTGAGTCAAACACAAGAGTATGACTGGGCAGATAAATTCAAACAGGTTGTAACAAGTGTTGAATATTTGCCGGGTCCAGGAAGTTCTCTCTGTGCAGTCACAGAGAACAGCATTGGCAGAATTGATATGAGAAAACAGGCATATTACAGCAAGTGATATTGCAGCAACAATGAACATTACTGTCAGATCAGCCCACCACATTGTTTATGATGTACTGACTTTCAATACTGTGCATGCGAGATGGTTTTCAAAACATTTGATATCAAAATGAGCAGTACGTGGGTGTGTGCAGTGAGATGTGAAGTTCACCTGCTTACCTCACCCCTGTATTCCTGAGATCTGGCACATTTTAAATTCATTGAAACAAGCTCTTAGTGGCTCAAGGCACAATGATGGTGAGGTCTAGGCAGTAATGCATAACTGGTTACGCACCCACTCCCCAAGAATTCTGTGCACGTAGAATTGAGAAGCTTGTCCAGCACTGGTATAAGTGCACAGAAGTTCAGGGGGATTGTGTTGAAAAAATTACAGTGTTGTATCCCATTCTCTTAACATATTCTTTAAAAAATGGGTTTCTTATTGAATGACCTTATAATAAGACTAGCAAGACTGCAATATTATAATATACCTTATATTTACATAAAGTTGTGGAGTGGTGAAATGAATACTGTACCATACCAGAACCACCAAATAGCCAGTTCTTAAATTAATAACACTTCCATCAAACATAAGGAAAACACATGTCTTATGAAATTATTTCCAAATACAAAATAATAAACAATATTATACATCTCCTACATAATATTATACATCTCCTACGTAATATTATCCATCTCCTACGTAATATTATCCATCTCCTACGTAATATTATCCATCTCCTACGTAATATTATCCATCTCCTACGTAATATTATCCATCTCCTACGTAATATTATCCATCTCCTACGTAATATTATCCATCTCCTACGTAATATTACCCATCTCCTACGTAATATTACCCATCTCCTACGTAATATTATCCATCTCCTACGTAATATTATACATCTCCTACGTAATATTATACATCTCCTCTTTTCATGGTCGAACTGTTTCCCACAACTGATAATTCGTTGTCTGTTATCAAATTATTTTCATTTTCACATTCAGTGTCCTAGCATGTAAGCAAACTTTAGGTGATGTTTACATCCTTCATGTATTTTATTTCTCTTTTTATTGTGTGAATTCTGTGACACTTTATTCACACTTTTATCCTAAACACAACATACTATCAACTGAAAATGTTATTTTCCAATCTTAGCTGAGAATTTTATTCTTTTTACTACAGCTTTCCTGTCTCTAAATCTAAGTATAATGTTATTAATCTCTTGTCTATAATGTGCCAGCCAAGACACATGGAAATACTGTGGGCACAAATATTTGAATTCCAACAATGAATTCTCTTTATGATGTGCTACATGATTCACAGTCAATGTTAAAATGGCAGCTCAACCACTTACTTACAGTGTAAAAAACTGTAGAATTTATACATTTTGAAGCTCAAGCCTTCATCACCAGAATAGTCATACAAGACTCTTTAAAACTGTCCAATATAAAATGTAAACAAGAACAATAAAAGTAATAATAAAATAACATGACTACTTTCCTTCCACCCTGTCCTCTTAAGATTCAAATTCACATTGCCATCAACTGGTAAAATAGATTAAAACAGAACATACGTTGTCCTGGGTACTGGCAACATCACAACAACAGCAATATGCATATATAGCCAGTGTATCTTCCTGAATGCCACATCCTGGAGGCAAACTCTTAACTAATACAAGTGAGCACTTCATGAATGTAAACATGAAATCCAAAGAGAACACCAAAGAAACAAAGATATACGACTATGTTGGTAGTCCAGAAATTTAAATCTCATCTGTGGAGTCAATAATTAATAGATATTAAACAAGATCTGAAAAGCTTCTGTTTGGATTTTATGTTTACAATCACAAACTGCTCATATATGTTACTTCTATGTTTGCCTGCGGGAGGTGGCCTTCAGGAAAAAACACTGGCTGTGTATGCATAGTGCTGTTACTGTGACTCGGCCAGTATCCAGAATAACACATGGAATTCAATTTCAATCTACTTTTATCGGCTGAAAGTGATACGAATGTACATCTTGAGAGGACATGGCTGCAACGGAAGTAGCCACATTATTTTATTATTACTGTTATTGTTCTTGATGATTTTTTACACGGTTGTTGCTGTTGTGGTCTTCAGTCCTGAGACTGGTTTGATGCAGCTCTCCATGCTACTCTATCATGTGCAAGCTTCTTCATCTCCCAGTACCTACTGCAACCTACATCCTTCTGAATCTGCTTAGTGTATTCATCTCTTGGTCTCCCTCTACAATTTTTACCCTCCACGCTGCCCTCCAATGCTAAATTTGTGATCCCTTGATGCCTCAAAACATGTCCTACCAACCGATCCCTTCTTCTAGTGAAGTTGTGCCACAAACTTCTCTTCTCCCCAATCCTATTCAGTACCTCCTCATTAGTTACGTGATCTACCCACCTTATCTTCAGCATTCTTCTGTAGCACCACATTTCGAAAGCTTCTATTCTCTTCTTGTCCAAACTAGTTATCGTCCATGTTTCACTTCCATACATGGCTACACTCCATACAAATACTTTCAGAAACGACTTCCTGACACTTAAATCTATACTCGATGTTAACAAATTTCTCTTCTTCAGAAACGATTTCCTTGCCATTGCCAGGCTACATTTTATATCCTCTCTACTTCGACCATCATCACTTATTTTACTCCCTAAATAGCAAAACTCCTTTACTACTTTAAGTGTCTCATTTCCTAATCTAATTCCCTCAGCATCACCAGATTTAATTTGACTACATTCCATTATCCTCGTTTTGCTTTTGTTGATGTTCATCTTATATCCTCCTTTCAAGACACTGTCCATTCCGTTCAACTGCTCTTCCAACTCCTTTGCTGTCTCTGATAGAATTACAATGTCATCGGCAAACCTCAAAGTTTTTACTACTTCTCCATGAATTTTAATACCTACTCCAAATTTTTCTTTTGTTTCCTTTACTGCTTGCTCAATATACAGATTGAATAACATCGGGGAGAGGCTACAACCCTGTCTCACTCCTTTCCCAACCACTGCTTCCCTTTCATGCCCCTCGACTCTTGTAACTGACATCTGGTTTCTGTACAAATTGTAAATAGCCTTCCGCTCCCTGTATTTTACCCCTGCCACCTTCAGAATTTGAAAGAGAGTATTCCAGTTAACATTGTCAAAAGCTTTCTCTAAGTCTACAAATGCTAGAAATGTAGGTTTGCCTTTCCTTAATCTTTCTTCTAAGATAAGTCGTAAGGTTAGTATTGCCTCACGTGTTCCAACATTTCTACGGAATCCAAACTGATCTTCCCCGAGGTCCGCTTCTACCAGTTTTTCCACTCGTCTGTAAAGAATTCGCGTTAGTATTTTGCAACTGTGACTTATTAAACTGATAGTTCGGTAATTTTCACATCTGTCAACACCTGCTTTCTTTGGGATTGGAATTATTATATTCTTCTTGAAGTCTGAGGGTATTTCGCCTGTCTCATACATCTTGCTCACCAGATGGTAGAGTTTTGTCATGACTGGCTCTCCCAAGGCCATCAGTAGTTCTAATGGAATGCTGTCTACTCCCGGGGCCTTGTTTCAACTCAGGTCTTTCAGTGCTCTGTCAAACTCTTCACGCAGTATCTTATCTCCCATTTCGTCTTCATCTACATCCTCTTCCATTTCCATAATATTGTCCTCAAGTACATCGCCCTTGTATAGACCCTCTATATACTCCTTCCACCTTTCTGCCTTCCCTTCTTTGCTTAGAACTGGGTTTCCATCTGAGCTCTTGATATTCATACAAGTGGTTCTCTTCTCTCCAAAGGTCTCTTTAATTTTCCTGTAGGCAGTATCTATCTTACCCCTAGTGAGACAGGCCTCTACATCCTTACATTTGTCCTCTAGCCATCCCTGCTTAGCCATTTTGCACTTCCTGTCGATCTCATTTTTGAGACGTTTGTATTCCTTTTTGCCCGCTTCATTTACTGCATTTTTATATTTTCTCCTTTCATCAATTAAATTCAATATTTCTTCTGTTACCCAAGGATTTCTACTAGCCCTCGTCTTTTTACCTACTTGATCCTCTGCTGCCTTCACTACTTCATCCCTCAGAGCTACCCATTCTTCTTCTACTGTATTTCTTTCCCCCATTCCTGTCAATTGTTCCCTTGTGGTCTCCCTGAAACTCTCTACAACTTCTGGTTCTTTCAGTTTATCCAGGTCCCATCTCAAATTCTCACCTTTTTGCAGTTTCTTCAGTTTCAATCTGCAGTTCATAACCAATAGATTGTGGTCAGAATCCACATCTGCCTCTGGAAATGTCTTACAATTTAAAACCTGGTTCCTAAATCTCTGTCTTACCATTATATAATCTATCTGATACCTTTTAGTATATACAGGATTCTTCCAGGTATACAACCTTCTTTTATGATTCTTGAACCAAGTGTTAGCTATGATTAAGTTATGCTCTGTGCAAAATTCTACAAGGCGGCTTCCTCTTTCATTTCTTCCCCCCAATCCATATTCACCTACTATGTTTCCTTCTCTCCCTTTTCCTACTGACGAATTCCAGTCACCCATGACTATTAAATTTTTGTCTCTCTTCACTACCCGAATAATTTCTTTTATCTCGTCATACATTTCATCAATTTCTTCATCATCTGCAGAGCTAGTTGGAATATAAACTTGTACTACTGTAGTAGGCATGGGCTTTGTGTCTATCTTGGCCACAATAATGCGTTCACTATGCTGTTTGCAGTAGCTAACCCGCACTCCTATTTTTTTTTATTCATTAATAAACCTACTCCTGCATTACCTCTATTTGATTTTGTATTTATAACCCTGTAATCACCTGACCAAAAGTCTTGTTCCTCCTGCCACCGAACTTCACTAATTCCCACTATATCTAACTTTAACCCATGCATTTCCCTTTTTAAATTTTCTAACCTACCTGCCCGATTAAGGGATCCGACATTCCACGCTCCGATCCGTAGAACGCCAGTTTTCTTTCTCCTGATAACGACGTCCTCTTGAGTAGTCCCCGCCTGGAGATCCAAATGGGGGACTATTTTACCTCCGGAATATTTTACCCAAGAGGACGCCATCATCATTTAATCATACAGTAAAGCTGCATGTCCTCGGGAAAAATTACGGCTGTAGTTTCCCCTTGCTTTCAGCCATTCGCAGTACCAGCACAGCAAGGCCGTTTTGGTTAATGTTACAAGGCCAGATCAGTCAATCATCCAGACTGTTGCCCCTGCAACTACTGAAAAGGCTGCTGCCCCTCTTCAGGAACCACATGTTTGTCTGGCCTCTCAACAGATACCCCTCCGTTGTGGTTGACCTACGATATGGCCATCTGTATCGCTGAGGCATGCAAGCCTCCCCACCAACGGCAAGGTCCATGGTTCATTGGGGGGGGGGGGGGGGGGGGGGGTTACACGGTACCATCACATTAATGTGACCACCGCCTATGTTTGAAGTCAATGTGTAATATCCACTCTCAGACAGAAGATGGCAGCATTAGCAGCAGATGGTATATAAAGCATGTCCAAAGAATGCAAAAAACAGAGTCATTGTCGTAATGCGGAAATGGATTGATTTATCTAACGTCCAAAAGATCATAATCATTAGCCTTGAGTCCTAGGGTGGATGCCTTTCCATTGTTTGTAAACCATTCCTGTTTTGCCATAGTTAAAGTATACTAAGCGTAGAAAAACAGCCCTATCCAAAACTGGAGCCAGGGAAACTGTGGTGCACCAGAGGGCATAAATGACAGGGGTGAACAACAGCTGTCGAGATGTGTACGCACAAGTAGAGTCGAGATATGTGCGCACAAGTAGATGTACAACTGAAACATTTGACCACCCAAATCAACTTAGGGGCTACTAACAGTGTCTCCTCAATGACCATTCTGCGGACTACTGCGTATGGGCCTCTGGAGCACATGCCCAACTGCTGTTGACTGTTGATGAAGGCTGGAATTTGCATGCCAATACCACAATTGGATATCCACTGAGTTACAATAGGTGGCCTTTTTGGATGACTTCTATTTTATGCCCCACTGGCATGAAATGTCTGAAAACAACCACCCTGCAATAATTGTCAGAAGCATCCACACCTGAGGATGGAGCATTATGGTCTGTGGAATGCTTTCATGCCATTCCATGGGTTACGACATCATTCTTGAAGGCACAAATGAAGAACAAGTATGCCTCCATCCTTGTGGGCCATGTCGAACACTACATGCACTTTATTTTTCCTCAGCACAATGGCACCTACCAGCAAGACAATGCAATGTGTCAAACAGCACACAGTGTACATGTGTAGTTCAAAGAGCACCAGGATGAGTTTACCATACTCCCCTGGCCAGCAACTCCCCCAATTTAAACATTATCGAGAATCAGTGGGACACCTCAATCATGCCGTGGGTCCTCAATCAAGAAACCTAGTGCAGCTGGCCATGCCACTAGTCAGCACAACTTCACACCTCTGTTGGTACCTTCCAGAACCTCACTTACGCTCTTCCTGCATATGTCACAGCAGTTTGCACTGAAAAGGCGGTAATTCAGCCTTTCGGCATGTGGTCACATTACTGTGATTGGACAGTTTATATTGGTCACTTTTAGAGATTGCTTTATGGTTATTATGATGGTGCAGGCTCGACTTTTGAAATATGTAAATTTCGGTGTTTCTTTTTTAACCCTGTAAACAGGCAGCTGGACCAAATTTTAACATTGATTTTTATAACAATGACCTCATAAGCATTATGCCAATGTTACAATTCCATTTTTAAATTCATATTTTATTTTTTCTGAGAGAAATTTTATTGAAGCTACCTTAGAGGCAGTTCAGGAGTTATGCTGTGAAAAATTTATCAGTGTTCTATCATTCAACAATTTAAGCATTTTTCAAACAGCTGAAGTGCACCTATAATTAGAAGTTTGAAATTTTTATTTATTTATTTATTTATTTACACGTCTAGTTTGGTGGACCAAATTGGGGAGCAAATCTCCAAGGTTATGGAACGTCTAAGTACATGAAATTACAACATAAAAGTTATAACACACAAAATGTTTATGAACCCACAAAAAGTCAAGCCATAAGTTTAAGTAGATGCAATCAACATTTTATAAGATTAGTATCAGCTTAATTTTTCAAGGAACTCCTCAACAGAATAGAGGGAACGACCCATGAGGAAACTCTTCAGTTTTGATTTGAAAGCGTATGGGTTACTACTAAGATATTTTAACTCTTGTGGTAGCTTATTGAAAATTGTGCAGCAGTATACTGCAGACCTTTCTGCACAAGAGTTAGGGAAGTCTGATTCAAATGCAGGTTTGATTTCTGCCAAGTATTAACTGAGTGAAAGCTGATAATTCTTGGGAATAAGCTAATATTGCTATGACATATGCAAATGAAGGTCAACAAAGTAGACTAATTTTAATGTTAAACGATCACTTACTTCAGGCCCCATTCGATAAGTAAAAATGGCAGCATTAAGTCTCTGAACAAGATCCTGAATGTGGGCTTTCCAATGACAGTTTACTATCTATCTGAACACCTAGAAATTTGAACTGTTCAGTTTCGCTAATCATATGCCCATTCTGTGAAATTAAAATGTCGGGTTTTGTTGAATCGTGTGTTAGAAACTGTAAAAACAGAATCTTACTGTGATTTAGCATTAGTTCATTTTCTACAAACCATAACTTATGAACTGCACTGTTTGAAACAGAGCCCATGTTGCACACAACAAACTTGCTAGTGCCATCAGCAAACCGAAATATTTTAGAATTAGCCATAATACTAGAGGGCATATCGTTTATATAAATACGGAACAGGAATGGCCCCAACACTGATCCATGGGGGATCCCCCGCAATTTGACCGTACCCCACTCGGACCTCACATCACAGCCATTCTGAATAATGATCTTTTGCAGTATGTTGTTAAAGTAAGATGTGAACCAATTGTGAGCTACTCCCCATATTCTGTAATGGTCCAACTTCTGGAGCACCACTTTGTGATCAACACAAACACCTTAGTTAAATCAAAAAATGTGCCTAGTGTTCAAAACTTTTTGTTTAACCTATACAGTACCTCACAGTGAAAAGAATACAGCATTTTCAGTTGTTAAATGACTTCTGAAGCTGAACTATACATTTGATAGCAAATTATGTGATATAAAATGATCAATTATCCCTACATACACAGCCTTTTCAATAACTTAAGCAAACACTGATGGCATAGATATAGGTCTAAAATTGTCTATATTATCCCTTTCTTCCTTTTTATAATGCCACTTTACTACTGAGTAGTTTAATCATTCAGGAAACTGACCATTCCTAAAGCAAAAATTACAAAAATGGCTAAGTACAGGGCTAACGTGCAGCACAGTACTTCAATATTCTGCTAGGCACTCCATTATTTCCATGAGCATCCTTAGTCTTCAGTGATTTAATTATTGACTCAATATCCCCCTTGTCAGTATCACAGAGGAGTATTTCAGCCATCAGTCTCAGAAAGGCATTTTCTAAGAGCATTATATGATTACCTGTAGAAACTAAACTTTGATTTAATTCACCAGCAATGCTCAGAAAATGGTTGTTTAATACTGTACATACATCTGACTTATCAGTAACAAATGTTTCTACTGCGAACCGACTTTATATCGTCGATCTTGTGCTGCCGACCAGACACTTCCTTCACAACTGACCATATGGTTTTAATTTTATTCTGTGAATTAGCTACTCTATTTGCTTACCACACACTCTTTGCCTTTCTAATAACATTTTTAAGCACCTCACTATACTCTTTGTAAAGGGCTACTGTAGCTTGATTGTGACTATTTTGATACAATACCTGCTTTGTTCTACACAATATCCTTATCCCACTAGTCAGCCACCCAGGCTGCCATTTCCTGCTAGTACCCCATTTAGAGCGTTCTAATGGAAATCAACTCTCAAAGAGCATGAGAACTGTGTTACCGGCACTATAAACATCCTGCCACTCTTGTTCCTTATCAAGGTTTAAAAAACTCTCGACTGCCATTGGATTAACTTTCCTACATAGTTTGTAACAGTATGCAACATTTGTTTGAGTACAAAAGCCTTTTAGTGTTAAAATTTGTGCATCAAGGTCTGAAAGGCCATTCACCCTTTTACTAAGAGAATGCCCATCTAGTAACGAGGAATGAATACAAATATTGTCTATGGCTGTGCTACTGTTCTCCTGCATGCACCCTAGATGGAAAAAACACATCCTGCATCAGATCATATGAGTTTAGGAGATCTGCCAACATCCTTTTTATTGCACAATCACATACAAAATTAATATTGAAGACACCACATATAACTAATTTCTGTTACTTCCTATAAAGTGAACCAAGAACCCTCTCTAGCTTGAGCAGAAATGCTCTGAAGTCAGAGTTAGGGGATCTATAAACAACAACAATTAGAAGTTTCGTTTCGCTAAATTTGACTGTCTGCACAACATTCAAATATCTGTCCAGTGCAGTACCAATGTCTCTGGATTCAAACGGAATACGGATTTTTTAAGTAAATGGCCACTCCCCACTCCACCAGGAACTCCTTGAAAAACAGCCAGATAATCTGTATCCTGGTAAAGGAAGCCTCTGAAGTGTCAATTTATTTAAGTGGTACTCTGATATACCAATAATATCAGAGTCAACATCCATAAGCAGTTCACTACCTTTATTTCTAACACCTCATATTTTGATGAAATGTGTTAATTCCTTCTCTATGTGGATTCCTGACCTCCTCTGAAGGTGATTCCTTAGTTAGAGGGACTTCCTTTAAGCAAGTATACGTAACAGCTGACTTCAACCTAAAAATGTGCAGCTCTAGCACCAACTACTACAGGAATTTTTCCGTGAGTGTTCACATCACCGCCCACCACACTGTCCCCTATAAGCTTTGCCAGCCTCCCCTTCCCATACCTATTGAGGTGCAGGCCATGCCTAGTGAAACCCGATCTACTGACACACTCAACTGGCACCAATGCAATGTGACTCATGTCCTCTGCTATCAACGCCTTCTCCAGCCCCATGTTAACATCCCTAACAGCCGATTAAGATGCTGCCAATCACGAAGCTGAAACAGTTGCATGAAATGCACATTAGTGCCAACAGTTTGAGTAGCTATCTTTACCGGAGATTTTCTTATAGCCATTTTTTACATAGATGTTGCTACAGCTTATTAAAATTTGCTTCAAGTCACTGACTATTTACGGTAACTCAAGGGCAATAATCACAATACAATTTAAATACCAAGCTAAAAAACCTTCATAGCAAGAATAGCTCCCACTTTTTAATAGTAAAATATTTTTTGTAATTTCCAGGTTCAGTCTGAGAAACTAATAATTTTTCATTTGTGAATCACTGGATACTGTAGTAAAGGCAATTATTTGCATTTGTTTATCAGTAGGTGCAATACCCACCTTTGTGGCAAAGAAGGCTACCACATTCCAGTGAACTGACATGATCTGGAAGTACCTTGTTCAAATCAAGTGGTGGGAAGGGAAGGTCCCTGTGATGCTAATGGAGAGAAGTAAGATATGTGGTAACATACGGTTTCATCCGACATCATATTATTCAACCATTGTCATTTGTCAGGAACCACTATTTACTCCACAATTTTGTACGTTCAATTTTATTTTCATATATTTCAAGGCAGGTTTTTGTTCTGTCATGGTCAGCAGAATGCCACGTACTTTGTCCTTTGGGCATCCAAGATTAACAGTTTTCTAAAAGCAGTGACCCCACCATCACCACTACCAACATCCCACAAAACATTTCTAGCTGACATTTGACACACAAGCTGCTGAAACAGTACCATCTAGAAAGGCTTGCCCAGGTTGCAAGTCATTCAAAGGGTAAGGTGAGAAGGGTTGTTCCAATGGCTGCTACCACAACGAAGGCCCTGTTATATCAGTTTCAATGTACCATAATTTCTGCTATGGGTACACTCTGTGAAGTCAATTTTGTCCACCTAAAAGACTTTACTTATTTTGTTTTGGGCTTCTTTTATTGTGACTGTGTAATATCTCTCTCTCTCTCTCTCTCTCTCTCTCTCTCTCTCTCTCTCTCTCTCTCGTGTAATACTGGTGACACTGTCCCACGTTTTGGTTTTAATTAATAATAAACTGATTAATATAAGTTCTTTCAATCACAATCATTAAAGCAATCATCTGTCAGGGAGAAAGCAGTATGATAAAGTTATTCTGAAGATGCATAATTTGACTACAAAGTAGGGTCTATGTACCAGACTGTACAAATATTATGGATGCAAAAAATACTTTCATGTGACTCTTCTTTCCCCCACATCTTAATCCCCTTTTAGCCTATCTATTAGGCAATTGAAATATGTAATCTTTACACTCACTGATGATGGCATCAAAATCAGTTATTATTCACCATACACCATTTTTATTAGTTGCACTTAGATTGTTCGTAAGAAGCAGATTAAAAATAAAAATAGTTTCTGACACTATTAATTAGTATACTTATTTTAAAGTGTGATACAAGAATGGTTGACAGAAAATAACATATTTTATATGGAAGTGATTGGTGCTTTGTACAGGTTATAAATGGGAAAAGCTTGAAACAATGAACTGGATTATGCAATTGTTTGAATTTAAAGTGTGACCTATATACAAAACGGAAATATTTATTCAGTTTCAATCTTTCCAAAACATAGTTTAAGCATGAAATATATGATAATTTATGACACATACCTTTAGTAACTGTAGTTCGCGCTTTTGTTCATTTATCTGGAAACGTTGCTCAGCCATCTCTTGCTGGAAATCAGTCATTTTTTGCTGCTGTGAGTGGATCAATGCACGCAGTTCTCTCACACAGTTGTGCTCCTTTAATTCATCCTTAGGAATTACCAGGCCACAGCCTTGTTCACATGTTACAGGTCGTTTTGGATTATGTTCACATTCTTCCAAATGTGATGATAAAGAGTCCAGTTTCATTACTGATGTGCAGCCATAGCTTGCATTATCACATGTTATATATAACCTGAAATAAAATTGACCCATAATGGATTACTTGCAATGGAAGTAACATTACCCCCAATTAAATTTTATTTTTCTCACTTGCATCTTTATTCTTTAACATATACTTCAGTCTCCACAGGTAAGTTTGTTACCATACTCTTCAACATGAAACACATATTTAAGCTGTGACAGCAATTAAGGAAATCTTTCAACCATTCATGTCTCAATGTAATCACAAGTAATAAGCAAAGAATATTTACTGGTCCATTTGTATTGCTTAAAAATTTCCTCTTTAATTGTTACTCACTAATTACCTAAACCTATCCTCCCACATACTGTATAAAATAAATAACTTCCCTACCCCTTGTAATGGTCGCCTAGTCGTAGATATTGCTATAATCTCACTATTTCACTCCCATTTACGGAGCTTGTTAGCACTTGATGTTAGGTTGGCGCCATTAAAATGCATTATGGAAATCGCTGCTGCTTGCTGCTTGTATTTGTAACCTTGTCAAAGAACTACTAACAAGAGATATAATTTATAAGTGACACGTACATCTGTTATCGTAAATTGTGCAGAAAAGTTATTAATTTATATCAAGTGACATAATTTAACAGGTTATTAAAATGACAGACAGGTTTTTTGACTTGACAGGATAATTCTTTGTTACAAAAAGGCAGCTTTTTAGAAGTTTGTCAATTGACTTCTCTAATTTGCCTAAATAAGTAAATAACATGAACGATTAAGAATTACATTGGTTTTTGTCTAAAATAGGAGTGTTTACATGAATACTGAGTGAAAACGGTCCTAGTGAACAAATAGGTTTCAGTGGGTGATTTTTATTTAAGGAGATCCAAAATACGTCAGTTGGTCACTATTTTTTGTACTTCATATTAATTATTTTAGATGAACTTAGTGTTTTTACACGACAACATTTGCTGTATCAGTGATCAAGTGATATTAACTTTTGTGTGGGTCAGTTATTCAGTATAATTTAATGGGTTGACTGTTTATGGAGACATGTTATGCAATCATTGTTAACATACACAATAACTTTTCTATAATCAAATACTCGTTAAACTGGTTGAATTTGGAGGGTATCACATACTTTGGTAAAGTAAAGCCTTTAATAGGTTCCGTTACACCCTGCACTGTTGAGAAAATGCAACCTGCTGGCACTACCATATTCTAGATTTTAGCTGTTTTGTCCATTAAAAGTGATTCTGCAGCTCTCCTACTCATAAAATTTACCATTGCACTGTAAATGAGTCAGCAGTTCATTACTGGCAACAGCAACTGTGTCAAAAACTCTACAGACTAAGTATGGTTCCATCTAGCCAGATATTGTCTAACGTTTGTTATAAAAGTGTTTCTCTACCTGGAAAAATCTTTTTTCTGCAAATAAAGTGTTGGGTAATCAAAGTAGTTCTTACATCTAAAGAAGAAACCTTCCAGTAAGGAGGCTCCCAACTGATGCTGAATTTTATGCAGAAGACCCGGGTAGAGGAAAGAAGTGACAATGCATAACGTTTATGAGACATGTAGACCACTGGGAAACAAATACATTTCCAGAAGTAAATAAACCAATCAGAAACAGGAAATCAGAATAATATGGCTACGAAGTCTTTCGCGACGTATTTCTTGAGTAAAAATCTCTCGGTGTACATGCCGCGTCAAATCAGGATAAATCTCCAAGCTTTCGACCACTACCTCCATGGTCGTCGTCAGGGCTAAAACTGACTGTCGTGAACTAGCGAGGTTCCCACTTTTATATGCAAAGGACGGCTTCTGATTGGCTAGAATACGTCAGCGATATGGCGCGTAGCGAAGTGGTGCCCTCTACTTCCATAGATGTAGTTGCTATCCCGCGTTGCTTGCAGCGCCATCCCTTGAATCAGGAGGTAAAGTGCGAGAAGTTTTTCTCTGCAATTTTTCTTTATCCAGTGCACTCTTCCAAGTGTTGCTAAATGCATAGCCGTTGTCTCTATTAAAGTTATTATCGCTAAGTCTAATTTCGACTGCTTCCCGGATCACAGAGTCCCAGTAATTCGATGTGTGAGCTATTACTCTGGTTTCTTCAAATAAAATCTTATGCTTGTTAAGCAGGCTATGTTCAGCCACCGCTGGTTTTTCCAAATACCTGTATTTCAGGTGGCGTTGGTGCTCGATGCAGCGGTCGGCAACGGTTCTTACAGACTGGCCCACGTAATTCTTGCCGCATTCGCAAGGAATAGTATAAATTCCCGGTACTCTTAAGCCGAGACTATCTTCGACTGGTCTCAACATTTCCTTGATTTTCCTAGGTGGTCGGAAAACTGGTTTTATTCCTTGCCTCTTCAGGACTCTGGCTATCTTGCTCGTTGTAGCACCGCAAAAAGGAAGCCACGCTATGTGTTGGTCCTCTCCTTGTATGTGGCCGGCATCGTGTCTTACTTTCTTGGACAATACTGATTTAATTTCACCGACAGAATAACCATTTCTCTTGAAAACAGTCGTCAAATGGTTAATCTCGGGACCAAGGTGGTCCTTGTCGGAAATAGTCCTGGCTCTGTGTACTAAAGTATTCAGCATAGCTCTCTTCTGAGACGGATGATGGAAGCTATGGCTATGCAGATATAAGTCTGTATGGGTTGGCTTCCTGTACACAGAATGGCCCAGTTGTCCATCCGGCTTTCGCTCTACCAACACATCTAAAAAAGGTAACTTCCCTTCCTTCTCTACCTCCAATGTAAATTTTATGTTTGGATGTACACCATTCAGATGTTCGACGAATTGCTGCAGCGTGTCACTGCCGTGTGGCCAGATTAAAAAAGTATCGTCGACGTATCTGTAGAAGCATGATGGGCGGAGGTGAGCACTGCTCAGGGCTCGTTCTTCGAAGTCCTCCATGAAAAAATTCGCTATTGCTGGTGACAGTGGCGAACCCATGGCTGTTCCATCCGTCATTTCATAATAATTTCCACTGTATAAAAATTAAGGAAATGTTGAGACCAGTCAAAGATAGTCTCGGCTTAAGAGTACCGGGAATTTATACTATTCCTTGCGAATGCAGCAAGAATTACGTGGGCCAGTCTGTAAGAACCGTTGCCGACCGCTGCATCGAGCACCAACACCACCTGAAATACAGGTATTTGGAAAAATCAGCGGTGCCTGAACATAGCCTGCTTAACAAGCATAAGATTTTATTTGAAGAAACCAGAGTAATAGCCCACACATCGAATTACTGGGACTCTGTGATCCGGGAAGCAGTCGAAATTAGACTTAGCGATAATAACTTTAATAGAGACAACGGCTATGCACTTAGCAACACTTGGAAGAGTGCACTGGATAAAGAAAAATTGCAGAGAAAAACTTCTCGCACTTTACCTCCTGATTCAAGGGATGGCGCTGCAAGCAACGCGGGATAGCAACTACATCTATGGAAGTAGAGGGCACCACTTCGCTACGCGCCATATCGCTGACGTATTCTAGCCAATCAGAAGCCGTCCTTTGCATATAAAAGTGGGAACTTCGCTAGTTCACGACAGTCAGTTTTAGCCCTGACGACGACCATGGAGGTAGTGGTCGAAAGCTTGGAGATTTATCCTGGTTTGACGCGCCATGTACACCGAGAGATTTTTACTCAATCAGAATAATAATTGTAACTTAATACAGATTTCGCCTGACATACTGAATCAATAAGACATTTTATCTGCAGATCATTAAACATGAAAGCTTCTTACTATGTATGGTATTGTTAACCAAAGAGCTGCCATCAAAAGACTATACATGACACACAATGTAGAAGGGGATTGTAATTATAATATGATAGCTGATTTGACAGATGTGTGACCTAGCATGTGAATGATCCACTAAGACATCAAATAATGCAGTTGAAGACAGCAAATGATAACAGAGGAATTTTGCACAGTCTAAAAACGTTGCTTGGAAGTTCTCACAAAACATACTATACCAATTATGTTTCACTTTGCAAGGTAACATCAAAAAGGAAACTCAGAATAAGGAAACATGGAGACAAATCTCCACAATGTCAGTACCCAAACTACATAGAGAACTAATACTGATTGAGGCTAGCCACATCTATGGTTTCAGTGATGAAGAATGAGAGCACAGTCAGTAGCTCTAATAAATAGAAAGTGTACAACTTTGCTTCTGCCGTTTACCAATAGGTGGAGACAACGGTAAGTAGCAGTTGAAAGAAAGAGATTGCACATGTCAGGCAGTTATCTTGGACCTCGGTCAACATAACCTCATTCAAACATTTGGCAATTTGTGTCTGCATTATAAAGTTGTTCTTGATTGAAAATGTCAGTTTATGAGCCTAATTCTCATCATCTACAGGAGGTGTTAGTGTTTTGTTTCAATATGAAGAAAACAGTGGCCGAGTCTCATCGAGTGCTCTCAAGTGCATATGGTGAGGACGCTATTAGTGAAAGAATGTGTCATGAGTGGTTTCAATATTTCCAGTACTGTGATTTTAACATCTTATACCAGCATAGTGGTGGAAGAGAGAATGTTTTCGAATATGTAGAATTGGAGACATTGCTGAGGGAAGACTCACCTCAAACTCAAGAAGAATTGGCACGATTAGTGGGGGTGACTCAGCAAGCCATTTCAAAACATCTCAAAGTTATGGGCATGATTCAGAAAGAAGGAACTTCGGTCCCATGTGAGCTGAAACCAAGAGACGTTGATCAGCATTTGTATGTTTGTGAACAGTTGCTTCAGAGGCAAAAACGGAAGGGATTTCTGCTCGCATTGTGACCGGGGACGAAAAATGGGCTCATTACGATAACCCTATATGCAAAAAATCATGGGGATATGCCATGTTTCCAACATCGAAGGCCAAACCGAATGGTCACAGCTCCAAGATTATGCTCTGCATTTGGTGGAACCAGCTTGACATCGTGTACTATGAGGCGTTAAAACCAAGCGGAACAATCACAGATGCTCGTTATCAAATGCAATTGATGCATCTGAGCAGAGTATTAAAAGACAAATGGCTGATAAAGTGATTTTTCAGCACGACAACGCTCGACCGCACGTTGCAAAATAAGTCAAAATGTACTTGGAAACGTTAAAATGGGAAGTCCTACCCTACCTGCCGTATTCTCCCGACATTGCTCCCTCTGACTATCACCTGTTTAGAGCAATGGCGTATGGCCTGGCTGACTAACACTTCTGATCTCATGAAGAAGTCACAAATTGGATCGATTCGTGGATCGCTTCAAAAGATAAACAATTATTTTGATGCGGGATTCTTACACTGCCCGAAAGATGGGGAAAAAGTAGCGGCCAGCAATGGAAAATACTTTGAATGATACATGTGTAACCAATATGTTTCATTAAAGCCTCAAATGTTGGAGGAAAAAAAAAAACAGTGGAAGCAAAGTTATATACCTTGTAGTTGCACAAGATCAGGCTTTGAGGACTTGCAATATCTCACACCTTTCACTGCTGAGACATAACCCAGTCCATTAAGTTTTGTGGTTTTATGAAGTTTTTGCTTTCTTATACTCTTTGTTCAGTTTCCTATATCAGTATCATAGTATTAGTCAGTTGCAGGTTTTGTAAGCCACATCCTTTGTGAGTCAACAACACTTCCAAAATAGCACTCAATTACCACTTTTGAATCACCATCCCCATTTAATGTCACTCAAATTATTTCACACTTCAAATCTGACAAAGCTGGCCAGATATATTAATTACAGCTACAAACATGCTTGCAACACCTACGTTGAGCATATCTTTACAATACATATTCCCATTAGCATTAACTGCTATTAACTTCTGATTTCTGTGCCAAGTATTATGAGGGCATTATCACCATTTATAACAGACTAGTTCTGGGGACTTTTCAGTGACATTTCTCCAGTTAACTAATATTGCATTAACATTTTCTTTATCTGATCTGCCATGCTGTAATTAATGAGGTTCACATATTAAACTCTCCAAAACCAGAATGTAATTCATAGGCCTGTTTCTCTGCCCTAAAATACCTACAATGTACATAAACTATATTCTGCTATCCTAGTACCCATTTTCTGTGTGTATTGCATTTTTGACCTGTTAAGGGTAGCCCTAAAATTTTCCTCCTGCCACAAATTTTCCTTCTGGTGGCAGAGATTGAGAAATCCACATCAAAAAATGATCACAGAATTGTCTGGACATCTGGCTTAAAAGCCTTGCACTCTGCTCCAAACCAGTTGACAACAAGTGATTCTGGAAATCATCCTGCAAAATTTTAGATCAGTTTCCACAATATATGTGACAGTAGTCTTCAGTTCAACTGGTCACCTGTAGGAACTAAACCCAAGCAGCAGGCATAATTCACGTCAACATGAGCCATGTTTAGCAGCCAATTGCACCCAATGTGCCCAATGATAATGGCCTCTTTTTGATACACTCACTATTTTCTACAGGGCTTCCATCATTTGTCTAGTGTTGGAGCTCCCAAAGCAAGCACAACCTCTGCACTTGTCTGGGCTTTTCAGCATATCAACCCCAATCTCAACAGAAGAGGTAACGACTGCTTACTCAGACGTACTCTCAGCAATGAGCGAAGCATAAGGGGACAGTCAGTATCAACTTTCTCTTTTTCCCCAGATATTTGTGACCTCACACTTGGGTGAATGTGAGCTGACACAGTTGAGTATCTCTAAAGGTACTGTAATGTCAGGGACCTAGAAGTTCACGCAATTACACCAAAGATGAAAGACAAATAGAACAAATGTCCCACTTCCCCTATCTATGCCAGAAACTATTACATAAACAATAAAAGATGTAAGTTTCAATGCATCAGTTTTACTATACAGTAAAAAATAAAACCACAACAGATACACTGCTAAATTCATATGTGAGAATAGCAATGATTACAAAGGTATGTGGATGATGAGCAAGGTCCCCTCTTCAAAGAGAAAATCAAACATATAAGTAACTGATTGAAGTCCTTGTGGGAAAAGAAAAGTTGCAATCTACTAGAAAAAAAAGGATAAAAATTTATGCGACAAGAGGCACAGACGAGCACTATTGAGGAGGGGGAGGGGGGGGGGGGGATTACAATGTAAGGAAATGCGATGTGATGTATTGCATAAAGTAAATAATGCAATACCGCCCAATAATGAAGAGAAATGCATAAAATTAAGTTGAAGATTGACCAAAGTTTTAGGCCCGAAAAGACAGATTACTGGTAGGGGGAAAGAAAAGGAACAAGTTTATGTTTCACATAAAACAGCACAAGAAAACAAAACTTTGTTATTAACTTGGTTCAGTCATTGGTGAAACACTATATCAATGTTTCTCTGAGAATTAACAACTGAACTGCATAGAAATATGATTTACTGATAAGTCCTTAAAAAAATTGTTTACCTGGAGAGCAAGTTTCTTAAAATACGTGGCACAGGCCTCAGCTGTGCTGAAGTGATATTCTGTCGGTCAACTGGGCATGTTGGTTGTCTTGATATCCATTCCTGAATACATTCACGACAAAATGCATGCTCACATATGGGGGCCTAATAAAAATACAGAAAGCCTCTTTAAATGTACAAAATATGAACAGTTCACTCTTCACAATTTAGTACAAAAACTCACCTGTAGAGGATCCTCAAGAACACCTGAGCATATTGGGCAAACTAATTCCTCATCGACTTCACCCTGAAATCTGTTTACCTCAAATCCCATTCCTCAACAATATTGATTTTTTGAAACAGCTGCTGCTGGTGTCAAGATGAATAACGGGAAGAAAACACTGTAACAATAATAAAATTTATATAAATTCCTTACACTGACAAGATTACAGCTACACTTCCATTATATACATTTTTCACATTGACACTAAACTGAGACTTTTTCCAAGGAAAGAAGTAAAGGTTTTAGTGGAGACGCATAGTATGAAAACTGTCTTTGCTATGTTAGTCTTTCAATGTTGCACAAGGCATTTATGTATTAATTCATGAAACATTATTGATTAGAAATGCATTTAGGCATGGCAGTGAATATTATATAGAAAATTAGCAAAAAATAGAAAAGGATACGAGATTATCATTGTTTATGCCACAAGTGGCAGTACACAGTAGATAAGTTCAATATGACATGATTATCAGATCTTGGCAGTACAACATATTAAGACAGAATTCAAAAGTACTTTCATCTGGATGAAATTTGGTACTACCAACCCAGATGCCTTACATAATTCGTACAACACACCATATACGGCAATAGGTGTAGTGAACACAATGTTGTTGTTAAAGACACACATTCCTGTATGCATTTATCAAATTTTACATCTCCTAAAATAAACCCAACAACTGCAGTAATGGATCCCAAAATACAACATAGTAGCATGAACAAGAAGGTATAAGTTCCATGAAAGACTGACCACAATCAATATCTAATCTACAGGAACTCATTATAGACAAAGATCTCGCAAAACATCATTAAATGCACAAGATGTATCACACACAAGATGTACAACTCTTCCAAATTAAGCAAAAAAATTTCTGGGCCATTATTAAACAAGTAAATAAAAATGATGACATGAATGAAACAAAGTTCTCAGACAAAAGCTGTGGCACAAATGATGACTCTGCCACCATTAGACATCAATTTAACTGAATTCTCTCTTTTAAAGGCAGCAAACATGGAGCATATTAATAAATTTCAGTCAAATAGAAATGAATTATATTTACTCTGTCTGTCAATGTCAATTGCATTGAGAAACGCAAAATAAAAAAGTGTCTCTAACAAGCAATCATCCTTATAGCTAAGATGGTATTTCTAACACAGCATCTTTTGACAATGATGATGCTACTAATCTTGATTACACAAATATAATAAAAAAGGCCGATCCCAATCATACTAAACACTGTCTAGATACTAAATGAACCATTGATGCTACTCATTCAAATCAGCATTAAATATTAGCCTTATGTGAACTACTGAGGGCAGAGAGCACACTAAATGAAATGGTGTTTTAATTATTTTACACGCAGTTGGGTACCAGTTGTGAATAAAATCAACACATGGAGGAAAGAAGGTCATTAAAGGACAAGAACAAGCTCAGATTGGGAAAGGCTGAGGAAGGAAATTAACAAAATCTTCACTAAACAGACTATTGCTTTAAGCAGTGTACAGAAATCATACAATGCAGGTCACAACCGGTATTTGCATTGTTGTTATTATTTGCGTTACGGGCATCAAGTCATGATCCAAGGCCAATTTCTCTACCTAATGTTGTCTTCCGATGCTGGAGACATCATAGGCCATAACAACTTTAAGAGCAGTTACAACCTCAAACTAGCTCTGCAAGTCCAACTACTTATAAATATTCAGACAACAGAGTTTGTGATGCCTTGAGACAGTTGTCCAAGATTGCAGAGCCGCAATGACTTGTATTATGGAGCTCTATTTATTACTAATGTCCACAATTTATCTAACAGAACTACTACTATTTTTCTGTTAATTTTGATTGTGTTTTTTAAATTTCTATGGCCTCTCTTTACTTCCTTGTGTAATAAATATTCGATCTTGATAAAATCATGGTGTCAGAGAAACAAATTTGGTGGTTCCCTGGTCCCAGTTCATGATCGGCTAATGCTGATTTATTGGTGTTGCAAGGCAGGGAAAAACCAAATTTGCAAGAGATTTTATATACTGCTGCTGTGGCAAGCAGTGGGCATAGATATTTTGCAGTGATATCTGTGTACTTTCTTTATTGATTTAAACTGTGTCAGTTTCATGTCTTCTGAGTATTCTGCTGAGCTAGTTTGAGATTGTAACTGCTTTCTGAGATGTCAAAGCCTCTGACAATGTCTCCAGCAATGGAAGATGAAATGTTAGGCACAAAAATATGCCCTGGACCATGGCCTACAGCCTTTAAATAAAATATCGTCAAGAATTTACAAAAAC
This sequence comes from Schistocerca piceifrons, assembly GCF_021461385.2. NCBI lineage: Eukaryota > Metazoa > Arthropoda > Insecta > Orthoptera > Acrididae > Schistocerca > Schistocerca piceifrons. The sequence goes on from NC_060141.1 coordinate 421,305,895, forward strand.
TACAGAAAATAAAAATATGACATGGATATCCAGATAAGGTTTTCTAATACCTTCCTCACAAATGGCATCTATCTCGCTTCATATTAACACTCAGGCAAATTAATCGACAAGTTCAGTTAAGCCATTTTTCAAAGCCTCATTAATAGTTTTTTAATCTTTACACTAACTTGTGAATACATTAACTCCTTCATGCCACTTGTTACTAATAATAAAAATTAGTTTGAGTTGAACTATGTTTTACACAGCCTCAAAGAAGATAGAAAAATTTTATGTTTGTATATGTTATGCCTCCCTGTCTATGGTTCAGAATGGCTTTCTCTATTCTGCCGCAAGCTTCTTCAAACCACCTCTCACATAACAAAGCACGAAATCAAATATACTATAAACTCAAAAGAAAATAAAAAGATATAATATTATCTGCTGCAGATACATGACAAATAATGATAGCACACATAACTGTAGCAATTCAATAAATAGCAAAATGGGGATGAAGATACTATGTCAGCAACAAAAACAAGTACTGTATTAGCTGTTTAATATAACTGAATAAGCATCTTTTCTCAAAGTAGTAGTTTTCCTGTGAATTTTATTAGGAAAAATTTTGCTTGAGTTTCACAATAGTTCGCAGTTTATTAGAGATGCTTCTGTGTATACCTAGACCTGTTCCATATCACTGGTGGCTCTCCTTCATGATGGTACCCACAGAACATGATGAATAAATTAATGAATGAACATGCCAATAAGATACGTATTAACAGAAAAAAATCAAAACAATACTGGATGAACTGGTAGTGCAAATCATACAAGTCAAGAGCGAATGTGTCACATCACTATTTCAAAGTTTGCTGAAAAAATATATGTTGAAATTCTACATGATACTTCTCCAAAACTATAATATTTTGATTTTCTGATGATTTGTTAAAATGTTACAGACCTCTCTAAATGAGAGTATTTCTGGAAATGTTGTAACGAAAGGTAAAGTTGTAATAAAGGAACCAAAAGTGAGAGAGGTCTTAATTTATTTTCAATAAATACTTTGTTCCCAATACTATGAGACAATTAAAACACACACACACACACACACACACACACACACACACACACACACACACACACACACTTCTGAGCTTTTTTCTTTTCTTTTTCTTTTTTTGGAAAAATATACTATGAAAACTTTTAACTTTTTGTGAATTTCAAAATTATGTTTTAAAAATACAAAGAGTAACAAGATGTTAACTGTCTTGAGAAATGATAAAGTGGAAGAAAAATGATTCAAATGGCTCTGAGCACTATGGGACTTAACTTCTGAGGTCATCAGTCCCCTAAAGCTTAGAACTAATTAAACCTAACTAACCTAAGGACATCACACACATCCATGCCCGAGACAGGATTTGAACCTGCAAACCGTAGTGGTCGCGCGGTTCCAGACTGAAGCGCCTAGAACCGGTCGGCCACTCCGGCTGGTAAAGTGGAAGAACTGCTAACTGTCAGTTATGACATTAATGCATGAAATACTTAAACTGTCAAAATATTTGTACATAAAGATGAAAGAATCTGAAATTTGTTGGTTATTTATAAATTATTTTCTCCCAAATCCCCACCATAAATGTTCTAAAAACGTCATGGTATGTCAGTTGGTCATTGCACTTAGGGAATGTACAATCAGAGTGGGCAATATTTGTCTGAACAAAATTGAGAAATTTTTTAGGCACACCTAGCTCTACTGTCAAGGTAAAAAAAAAAAAAAAAAAAAACCATGGACACTTAAATATTGAGAGTGAGTGCTGATTTCAAGTAAATGTTGAACGGAACTGGTATTTATGAATCAAAATAATTACTTTACAACATTATATGTGAGTGGAGAAATAATCACTAATCTTGTTCAAAAGCATTTTGCAGTAAAAATGAGATACAGAATATCAATATAATGGAAGGAAACATTCCACGTGGGAAAAATTATATATAAAAACAAAGATGAGGTGACTTACCGAACAAAAGCGCTGGCAGGTCGATAGACACACAAACAAACACAAACATACACACAAAATTCAAGCTTTCGCAACAAACTGTTGCCTCATCAGGAAAGAGGAAAGGAGAGGGGAAGACGAAAGGAAGTGGGTTTTAAGGGAGAGGGTAAGGAGTCATTCCAATCCCGGGAGCGGAAAGACTTACCTTAGGGGGAAAAAAGGACAGGTATACACTCGCACACATGCACATATCCATCCACACATACAGACACAAGCAGACATATTTCGTCTGCTTGTGTCTGTATGTGTGGATGGATATGTGCGTGTGTGCGAGTGTATACCTGTCCTTTTTTCCCCCTAAGGTAAGTCTTTCCGCTCCCGGGATTGGAATGACTCCTTACCCTCTCCCTTAAAACCCACTTCCTTTCGTCTTCCCCTCTCCTTCCCTCTTTCCTGATGAGGCAACAGTTTGTTGCGAAAGCTTGAATTTTGTGTGTATGTTTGTGTTTGTTTGTGTGTCTATCGACCTGCCAGCGCTTTTGTTCGGTAAGTCACCTCATCTTTGTTTTTATATATAATGAGATACAGAATATTTATACCCATTTTTCTTTTCATGATATTATATTATTGTCTTCTATTATGATTTCACTTCTTCATGACTTTCCATGAATTAAAATTGCCTCCAATGTAACAATCGACACTGTACCATTGAAATAGAGTTTTTCCATCTGCTTTTCATTGACTTTTATAGCTGAGCTGAATTTGCACACGGACTAGAATGATCAAACAAGAGCAGTATTAGGGATAATGGGAACTGAACACTGATCTTTTGATGGTAACCATCTGAAATCATTAACAGGACCATCAGGTGCCATAAAGGACATAGTTATATCTTGCAGCTCTTTAGAGACACTAGCTGTCCCACCCATCACTGATTGTCATACACGCAAGACATGAAGTGCTTCACTACAAAGTATTCTAATGTATACTGTGGTCTCTACATATAACAGACTGTAACAGGCTGCATTTCACGGAGAACCATTCTTTTAATGTACACGTCACTCCGGGATGCAACCCAGTAATGACCTAGTTGAATTCCTACCACAGGCTTCATAGCAACAGTAGCATCTTTTATAGCATCAACAGCTTCATGCTGGAGATCAAATCTTATTGCTGATATTTAGAGACCTCCTATTCCATCACATGCACTTTTCCCATGACCTGTTGCTGCAAATACCCTTTTTTGTCTTAATTCCTGTACTACAGTGTTGACCGAGCTCGTAAGCTGAAAGCAGTCTTTAAAATGAGATGCTGCAGCATCAGTCACATACAGTTGTTTAGAAATGCTTGGCCTCTAGATGCTATGTCATCAATTACCATGTTGACAGTGTAGCTTGCATGTGCACTGTCATGAATAGCAAAACTGTGTGATGTTCCACAAAGTGAGCAACACATGGAATATTGATACCTGTGATGTGTGCCAGTGGTAACTTTGAATTTTGTTCTGCAAAGCAACAGACCAGTTCTCAGCAAAGTCAAAAAGAAGAACTAATGTTTTAGTATTCTGGGATGTGGCCGATTTTATTCCTGCTATGACCTGTCTCTGTATCCTCCGGATATGATCGTGACCTATTCCTTTCATGACCCAATACTTGACCTCTGTAACAAACTTCTCTGGTCCTACTGTCTTCACCAACTCTCCTCCCTCCCACAACGCAAAGGTTATGTCATTATCAGTATCCTGACAGTGAAATGCTTCAACAATCATCACTTCAGCACCACAACACATTGCACACTCCTGCAAGCAACATTTATCTTGTGGCTCTAGATATACACACACAAGTGTCAGGTACTTCTTTCCTGTGAAACTGCTTATTGCGAAACAAACAAGTTTCAAATTACTGCAGTAAATACATGTGCATACTTCCTTCACTCGCTGGCAACTTACCCATTCTGGTCGTAAGAACTATAATTTTTTGAAACCAGTTTTTAAATTCAGTTTCTCCGTTTTCATTATAAGATATGCTTCTCTTATTTATCTTGTCATATATCTTTTACCTTCATAAGTTTTTCACGATTTTCACTAACAGAGATAACATCAGCCTGGTTAGGATTTAGCCTGTGGCAATCTTTGTCATCACTTAGGTAATATTCCAGAGCAACAGTAATCTTATCATCTTGCAACAAATGCCCACAGTAAGAAACTGGGCATGCCCAAATACCTTTCTTATTCGTTATTTTACTAGCTTTTGAAATCAAATAATGTGAGGAAGTACGTATGCATTTCAGTATCTACTGGTTAGAGTAGCTATCTGGTATCAGTGTCAGTAACTGTACCTCCTGTATAGGTGGCTGCTGAGATAGCAGTATTTAGGTTTTGAAACCATACATCACATTTCGTGCATAAAAATACTGTCCACTGAGCTTATACTCACTAGTAACATCTTACCCAAGCAATACTTTGTGTAATTCTCAAAAGTTTTCGGATGGGGGTTATCAGGTAAATAATTTGTAAAAACTCATAAAAATGCAATTTTTTTTACATTTTTATAAATAGCTATTTACATAGCAGAGAAAACAATGTTTATAATTACATCAGTATATCTGGTAATGTGACAAAAGATAGATTCCACATTTTAAAAAAATTTTAGTGGAATAATTAACTTAAAATTTCATATTTTTGTCTTAAATTTGTAAGTTAGGGAAGCCCATTAGTGTGTGGGTGTCAACTAAATTTCAACACACTAAGAGCGAGCTTTAACACAAATGTCTCCAGTAATATTGGTTTATTAGTTATCTTTTTTGTTCTCTATTGTTGTAAGAGTTATTAACATAAAACAAAAGTACTTTATTTCTTAACATTTATAATAGAGGTCTATTTTTTTTCCAGAGAAATTCATGGCCTTGAGTTGACATGACCTGTATGATTTGAGTTGAAATCACCTTTGTTCTTCTTCTTCTTCGTTCATCCCACCTAATATAGTATTTTTTTTTTCAGGCTTTTGGCAAATTGTATTTCAATACTTAACTTTGTGGTCAGATGCCCTTCCTGATGTCTCAGTCATTAAGGTTAATGTGAGGGAGGGAAGCTGCATATGCCATTTGTCTGAACTCATGCAAACTTTGTTCCGTGTCTTATATTGTAACTACCTGTGTACCATATTCCCTGAGGTGGCATTTGAGGACTAGCACAGCATTTATCTAAAAAAGTGGACAGCTGCTTAAAAACTGCACCTGAGCAGGCATGTATTCCAGAACACACTCAATAATCCACCACACAGTTTCACCATGTTTGGCTCACCTCCCCATCTCCAAGCTAGAGTGCTGCATGTTACACTGTACGAACAGATTACTTCATATGAAGCTAAAGAAATAGGAAAAATATAGGTGTCACTGCAATTACAGAAATATAAAAAATTTCATCAATCATTCTTTGTGAAGGGCAAATAAACTGAACAAGTTTTACAACTTGTAACATTGTTATGATGAAAAACACAGGAATCCAGGATGTGCATTTACTTAAAGGCCAAAGACAATAAATCAATATTTGTACATTATCAACTTTTGTCAACATTTACTATTTTCTGATCTGAAAACAGGCAGCATGTGAAGGAAGACAAGAGATTTGTCAACAAGGAAACTTACAACAGAAAATGTAAATCTGAACAATATGCTATGTGCTAAAGGAGTGATAACTTTATCCTCTGGTGGCTGTTCACATGTACATGTACATTTGTCAATGTTTACATTAGCATTTGGTTCTTTATTCCTCCTTGAGATGAAAGATCCTAAGGGTGGTGGTGCCAAGTGCAAATAGAGCATAATTATGTTGCAATGTTTACTGACACTGGTCACAAAAAATAGTGAATAAAGCACCTTTTTGATGCTCATATACAGTCTTACATGTGGCAAATCCTTTTGTGCATGTGCGTGCGTGCGCATGCGTGTATATCGATGGGAAAAAAATTTGTGGCACCAAGACAGAGCTGTGTGACAAAAGTTGGTAGGCATGTTTCTACGTCTCAAAGATGATGTCTATTCAAATTTCAAGCCAGACGCATAAGAATGACACTTGTAACACCAGTATGAAGAAGCAAATCAGGTTTGCTTTAAATACACGCTGTAATGATTGTGAGGATAATTACCTTTGAGAGTGGACGATGTAAGTTGATGTTAGTCAAGAATGCCTTTAAGGCAACGAAGACGCCTTTATCAACACCTCACTTAGTTTGAATGCCACAAGACTGCGCGGCCACAAGAAGACGGGGCTCCACACTGCCATGTGGCACTACCGAGAGCTAAGACCATCATTTTTGGCATATTGTACTGCATCTGCAGCAGAAATTTGAGCAGTAGTTGGCACCACATTGACACATCATACTCTGTAGCATGCATTCGACTGACCCCAAGCCACCGCCATTTGCGACTTCTGTGATGGCAAGTGAGAGCTCACTGGAGGGCAGGGCGGAGGTGTGTTTTATTTTCTGATGCAAGTTGGTTTAGCCTCAATGCCAGTCATAGCTGTGCATTGGTTAGGAGGATGCCAGTTGAGGGTCTGCAACCAGACAGTCTGCTTGCTACACACATTGGACCTAAATGGAGTAATGGTCCAGGGTGTGACTTCCTATCACAGCAAAAGTTCACTCAAATATCCTGAATGGAAATTTGTAGGTCCATCTGGTGATTTGATCTGTTGTGCAGCCATTCACAAACAACATTCGAGTGGTTACTTTCCAACATAACACTTGCCCACATACCACTTTGGTAACACAAATTCTCTATTGTACATTGACACATTGCCTTGGCACGTTCGATAACCAGATCGATCTCCAATCGAGCACATATGCGATCAAGCATGGAACTCCACCACACACACTGGCATTTGGCACCTGTACAACACAATGCATGAAGGTTTGCATGCTTGCATTCGACATCGTGGTAGATACACTGGTTATTAACTTTCGAGTATTTCACATTTGCAGTGGCTTACCTCATGCTTACATTAACCTTTGATCTTGCAATGTTAATCACTTAAACATGTCAGACAAATGAATTCCTGAAGTTTCATTACTTTATGTTAATTATTTTTTGGTGTTGCAATTTTTGTTTTGTCAGTGTCACAAAAACTGATTAATATATCCTTCCCTACATGGAGAACACAGGTGCTAAACACTACAACATAATGATGCTGAATTTTCAATGGCATCAGCCACTCCAACGGCCTTTCTCCAGAAGAGTGAATAAAGAGCCAACAGCTAAGGTAAACATCAACAGATGTCCATCTAAATGTGAACAGCCATCCAAAGATGGACTTCGATTTGGCACTATTTGTGTGAGTAAATAGCTGGCTGCTGTTTTCTTCTTTGCCAGAATGAACCTATATTTTCTACACACAAGACTTAAGTGTTTCAAAGGCAGAAAATAAAATACAACTTTTAAACCACTGTAGTGTAAGGACTTGTGCAGCAATGATCAAATACTCTATCTTGTAGGATAGTAAAGTTTTTTGCTATACCAGCAAACGATTTTGTGCTGGTCTTTCATAAAACAGTCAAAAACTTGGTGGTTCTGCATTACATGATGAATGTCATATTCCACAAAGAGTGGGTTGGAACATAGAAAGGAATCAAATCTGCATGTTTTACTCAAGTGCAACACAGTGAAATGAGTTTTATAATTCTAATTCTGATTATAAACTACCATAAAAAAATTAAATTAAGAGTTTCTGTGAACATGTTCTCCATAGCTGTAAACTCCACATTATCTAAAAGACATTTAATCATGCATACCGCAAACATAGTTTACTTTCGGGAGTGTGTCTTCCAATTGAGGTTGTGCTCTACCTGTAGTCCCAAAAACTTCATCTGATAAGCCTATTTTTAATGCCTATGGAGCTCTACCATTAGCACTGAGCTCCAAGTATTGGTCTTGTTAAAATTCAATGATAATCCATATGTCTTGAACTCTCTAATGATTTTTAAAATATATTATTAGTATCTATTGAAACGGCAAGTGCTAGACCATTTATGTACATCTGAAACAAAGAACCCAAAATTGAACCTTGTCATACACACCATGTCTGATTGCTTCAAATTCTGAGTACCTGTAACAATGTGTTTGACATGGAACTGATATAGATTTCTTTGGCATTTGGATAAGGCAAAAGCCATGAACCTGCCATTCCTATTATTCTATAATATTTTAACTTTTGTTTTAGGACATAGTGGTTCTCACAATCAAAAGCCTTAGGTAAGACAAAAATAGTATTCCTAATTGTCACAATTTCCGACTTACTGGTTCTAATATATCATCTATCAATGTAAATGCAGCCAGTTCAGTTTGACAATCCTGTTTGAAATCCAAACTATTTGCTGTTGCGTGAGTTTTCCTGTACAAAGTGTGTATAAAGTCCATTGTACATGATGATCTCAGAAAAGTTTGGAAATTGTGGCAGTAGTGAGATGAGTTGGTAATCCTTTAATAATGTTCTCTGTTCCTTTTTGTGAATTGAGTTGACAGCAGCATGTTTAAGCCCCTCTGAGAAAATAACATTGAAAAGAATCATTACATAAGTAAATCAGTATGTTACTAAGTTCATTATTTTACAACTGATTTCATCATAGCCCCTTTAACATTGATTAAGAGAGTTGATAACATTGCAAGCTTATTTTGGATATGCAAGATGACATTGAATTTCATTAACGTTGTTTCAGAGGGCTATCCTTAGGAACTGTAGGCTATATGCAAAGGAAGAATTCAAACCTAAATTATCTGCTACTGACAGAAAAAACCTATGTACACTTTTTAGCTATCTTTAATCAGTTCATATCTACTTTTAAAGAAATTTCTTTGTTTTATTAATTTGTTTTTCTTGTTTTATTTTTATTGCGTCCCAAACAGTTTTTAGCGTTTTGCTGGAGGAGCTTATTTTTTCTTATAAGTACATGCGTTGTGATGCTCTGATGCTTTGCTTACAGTACAGTTTGTAATGTGATTTAACCGCAACATCCGAGTTCCTTGATGCCAAGTAGAGTCTTTTCTTAGTTTTTAATGTTACTCTGATCCTATTTGTAAACCAGGATTTGATGCATTTAATCTGCTTCCACCAGTTAATTTATTAGGAAAACAATTTTCAAAGTAGCCTGTCTATGACATGGAACACAATATTTCATTTACACCATGGGTATGGGGCATATTGTTCCAGTCTGTATTTTGCAACTTATTCTCAAATTCAGTGTACAGTCAACCTTGGTTTCAGTTTTATTCAAGTAGCAGGAGGCAGAAACTTTCTTTCTCCATGAAATCCAATACAATGCCACAGTAAGAAAGTAACAATTGATTGCTTTCCAGCTCACAACCATACTGTCTTGTTTCAACTGTACATAAATTTTAAGATATTCCGTTAACATTCACATATACATTTTGACTCGAGTTACCAGTGCTGTATGATCTTTTATTCTTTCAAGTTCTCACTGTGATAGTTCTTCTCCTGCACCAAAATTTAATATATATTTTTTAAATTAAATGTGTCAACAAGGAAGATGGCGAAACGTCTAAGAAACTTCTTGGTACATATGGGTTTATATTTCAGTTTGCTTATAAAAAGGTTTATTTTTAATTATAAAGCTTTGCCCACATAAATCTAAACAGTCATTAAACGAGCAAAGACACTGATATGTCTCACAGCCTTTTATATTCACTTGCACTAAGTTTCTTAATATGTATAGAACATTGTTGAATGGTTTCAAAGCAACTATTTGTTCTACTTACAGTACAATTGTTGTGACAACACAAAGATTAATAAAACATTCTCAAAGACCAAATTCAGCATAATGTATTTGTCTTCTGCAAGTTTTCTCTCAGAATGCAAGTTATTAAAGAATGGTTTGTCAGGAGTCAGGACATAATGAGACCTGTGCACACAAGCCTCACTAGGGTTGGATCACAAATGTTTAACAATACATATCACAGAAATGCAGTGAAAGTAAAAATTTTAGCACAGATCATCAGCTTAAGAAATAAGTAACCACTTTTTGATGTTACACCTAACGACTTCTTTTGGTGCAACATATGACTATCAACAAGAGGATACTGCTATTGCCCCATGTAAGTTACTTACCAGAGTAGTATAAGAGATTTGCAGCACTTGGTATGCTATTCACCCTTGACCTACAGTGCCCAAACTTGAAACACCTGCTCCCATGAACTGCCTTAACACTTTAACAACCTAGATTATAACACCATCTATTGCAAGCGTAGTGATTTTACTGAATGTCAGTGAGGCAGCTGAATTTGTAACTCCAACAGAAAACTGTGTAGGGCTTGTGTAAACAATGAATGTGCATTCTGCAAAGCCAACAATGCACACGCAAATGCTTGATCACACACAGAATGCTGCTTTATATCAACAAGAGAAGTTACAAGGTGAATAGCATTGAGCCATAGTGATGTAGTGCAGACACCTGGAATCATTTTTAAAACGTGTGCCCGTGACTTGCCCCATACTCGTCACCCTATGCCAATGAATGCAGCAGATGACCGGTATTTTTGATCTCTTGCATGCAAGAACCTTAACTGGAATGTCCCTATGACAAACAATTACTATGTGGTGCTAACAGGATCAGATTAGATTAGATGTGTTTTTCCTTCCAATACATTGATAGTAAGAAGATCTTCCAGGATACAGAAGATGACAAACAATAAGAATACACAGTAAATATCTGCAAAGAAAAACATATGCTAATGTACTTTCCACAGATCACAAGTGAAAAAGGTCCTTATGGATGTGGAATAACTGAAAAAAATCTTAAACATATAGGAAGCATGTGTCCAAATTGTCCAAAAAAGAAATCGCAGTGTAACGCTCTGTATGACAGACAACCATGAGGCGGCCCCATCATTAATCTGACATGAAGCTAGACAGCAAGAAAATCTCCAAAAATGAACTATGGAAGTTTGATGCACTGCTCTAACAGTGGAATGTCACATATCTGACACCAGATGACTGTCATCAAAGAATGCAGAGGGAATTTGATAATGCTGTATCACAGATACAGTCTGTGAACTGAATGAAGCAAAGATGTTCAGGTAGTCAAATGTCATGGTTGTCAATGCAGGACAAACTCAACACACCACAATACTTAGTTAACACCTTCCATCAAATAGAAACATTGCATCTGCATTTCAGAGAAGAATTAAAGTTTATGGATGACACTCTGGAGGCCATCGTGCAGATACAGCCAGTAATTTCACCAATCATGACAGTACTGCCTAACTGCATGTTCCTGTGATATGAATACCATGGAACATAGCTAAGAGCGACTGGAAAGAGCTGTGCACAACACATCCTAACCTACCACAAACTCTAAACTTGTGTGCAGCATACCACATAGCTTTGCAGGCTTGCAGTCATGCCAGTATAGATGTTTATTCGTTTTGAATGAGGGTGCTGCACAATGTGGTTACCTCAAGAAAAGTGTTTGCTGGGTTTTGGTCATCAATAAATTAGAATGCATTATTTATGAATTACTAATTCATTATTTTACAGATTGAGTCAACTAATGTTCAGCAGATGGAGTATAACTTTTTATTATGTGTGAAGAAATATGAATGCCTCAAAAAAAACAAAAGTTAATTCAAATCTACAATTGCAGCAGACAAAGTACTTACAATGCCTTCATTCAAAAATCATTGCTAAAAAACTATGCCACTTAAGAATGTGTTGGGATAATGCATTTGATATCTCTGCAGGAACGGGGGAAAGGGGGGCGGGGGGGAATGGAAGAAGACGAGACCAACGTCCCACTGGCTTCGAGGCCATTAGAGGCAGCGCAAAAGCTCGGTTTTCGAAAGAAATTCACGTTCTACTCAAAGGAACCATTCCTGGCAATTGCAGTAAAGAAAAACATCTCTAAACGCGTGACAGGGTTGAGGCTTGCTTTTGCTGTATTAATAATTCGTATATTTTCCTCTACGGTTTTCCTATTACAGATGTACGATACAAAGTGTCTTGTCATCCAACTACATTGTTTTGTTCGATTTCTTTCTGAAATAAAATAGCCTTGCGGTTGCAGCCAACACTGGCTTTCCATTACAGAAAAGTTAAACACTTCCATTTTCCTTCATCTGATACAACATTTTTCTGTATTTTACAAACCCATTTCTCGCCTCTCTACATATTACTTACGGGTAATAACGAAATTGAGAAAGCAAGTCCGTAAATCTAGAAATAGCGTAAAAATAAGTGAAGAAAGTTAAAACAGTGTCTTCCTTTCTTGTAGATACAACTTTGACACTGGGTGAACAAAATACGCAACAGTAAACTATAGCAAGCTCTGAATGGGGCCTTGTTTTATACATATTGTGGATTAAACTAGAGCGAGTGTGTATCAATTTCTGAAACGCGGATTGATTCATTACACACCGCATAATATTACAAAGGTTTCTCGGCCTTTCAGTTGGTTTCTTTCAAGAGATTAAATAAAAGATTCTTTTAACCTGAGAAGCGCATGTATCTAACGAAGTAATACATTAAATGTCATTCTGCATTAACGTAAGTCAAGAAATTACAACAGGTTCTACAAGGCAAGCAGACTATATTTTACGCTGCGAAATTGCCAACTTCCTACCTATGCCTCCTATAAGTGTGGGTGAATGAATCTGAGTTCCGTTTAATCTTGCAAACTGTGAAACCGAATACATGAAAACATCAACTCCAAACCACGCAAGACCCACTGACACTAGCTACATGTTGTTACCAAACATCATTCAGTACAAAACTTCTACTGTTCGGTACACGCAGGCTTACGATTAACCAAAGACTTTATATTTAGCGTACGATCAACTCCGAGGAAAGGCCCACTAACATGACTAATATATAAACAAAAGTTTGTAATTATAAGCAGATTTAATTTAGAGCAATCAGAATTTTCAAATATTTACGTCGGAAGTGAATTTGGAAACTCAACAGATCTTATAGGATTTTTTAGATTTCTAGCGTCATATTCATATATGCCAGTTCACACGTAAAGATCTGATTTCGTAGATGTCTGTGCACAATATTGTAACCTGTAGCAAAAATGCTGTAATCTGTGGACTAAACTGCTCCAATATGTGTGCAAAAATGACATGAGCGGAGACAAATCATTGTGTGTGCACTGGAAATCACCACAAATCCGGTGCGCAAAACGCGCTTCATTCAACAATTATTCAATCGTGATTCTCGTTTACTCTAAAGAGCCAGAAAGTGGTACACCTGCCTAATATCACGTAAGGCCACAGTGACCACACAGAAGTGCCGCAACACGGCGTGGCACGGACTCCAATAATAACATCTGAAGTAGTGCTGGAGAGAGTTGGCACAATGAATCCTGGAGGGCTGTACATAAATCCGTAAGAGTACGAGGGAGTGGAGATCTATTCTGAACAGCACGTTGCAAGTCATCCCAGATATGCTCAATAAAGTTCACGTCTGGGAAGTTTGGTGGCCAGTGGAAGTATTTAAACTCAGAAGAGTGTTCCTGGAGCCACTCTGTAGCAATTCTGGACGTGTGGTGTTTCGCATTGTCTTGCTATAATTGTCCAAGTTTGACATAATGCACAATCGACATGAAGGAAGCAGGTGATCAGATAGGATGCTTGCGTATGTGTGACCTGTCAGAGTCATATCTAGACGTATTGGGGGCCTCATATCACTGCAACTGCACACATCCCACACCATTACAGAGCCTCCACCAGCTTGAACAGTCCCCTGCTAACATGCAGGGTACTTGGGTTCATGAGGTTGTCCCCATACCCATACGTGTCCATCTGTTTGATACAAGTTGAAAAGATACTCGTCCGACCAGGCAACATGTTTCCAGTTATCAACAGTCCAATTTCAGTGTTGATGGGCCCAATCGAGGCGTAAAGCTTTGTTTCATGCAGTCATCAAGAGTATATGAGTGGATCTTAGGCTGTGAAAGCCCGTATAGATGATGTTTTGTTGAATGGTTCGCACACTGGCACATGTTAGTGGCCCAGCATTGAAATCTGCAGCAATTTGCTGAAGGGTTGCACTTCTGTCACGTTGAATGATTCTCTTCAGCCATCGTTGGTCCCGTTTTTGCAAGATTTTTTTCCAGCCGCAGCGATGTTTTACCGGATACTCGTGAAATGGTCGTACGGGAAAAATCCCCACTTCACGGCTACCTTGGGGATGCTGTGTTCCATCGCTCGTGCGCCGACAGTAAAACCACATTCAAATTCACTTAAATCTTGATAACTGCCATTGTAGCAGCAGTAACCGATCTAACAACCGCGCCAGACACTTGTTGTCTTATACAGGTGTTGACAACTGCAGGGCTGTATTCTGCCTCTTTACATAGCTCTGTATTTGAATACGCATGCCTATATCAGTTTCTTTGGCACTTCAGTGTAAAATTTATGATACACATCAGTGCTCTGTAGAGCTCTTTGCTGAATTTAGCGGTCCTGCAGTATATAGGGGCCACAAACGTTCGAAGAAACTTGAGAGCAAGGAATATAACTGTAACGACCTGAAGAGCGACCGAGAATTCACAAGCAACAAATTGACTGTTACAGGGAGATATATTTTGTCTTTTGCAAGTTCTCTGTTTTCTATTTGCCATTTTCTCTTTTGACCTAGTGACATCGTATGGTGTAAACTTGGAGTGCATTAAAGATGTTTAGTAACAAGCTGTATGTACATTTATTCTGGATCAACACATCACTTACAAAATCCTACATTGGCGACCTGAGTAGGAACACGGGAAAATGGCGGATCAACTTGGAAACGGCATCGTTAAACAGGAGGACGCAAACGAGGTGCAGCAAACACCACATTTTGCTGCATACGTACTTTCATCGTCCATCAGTCACCGATTCATCCATTACCGAGAACAATGTAGGATTGCACATCAAGTCAAACTGCCGCCGTTCCGAACATCTAGACGAGAACTCCGGTCCACGCAAGCTGAAAGCATTTTCTGCCGACATGGTTCAAATGGTTCAAATGGCTCTGAGCACTATGGGACTTAACAGCTATGGTCATCAGTCCCCTAGAACTTAGAACTACTTAAACCTAACTAACCTAAGGACAGCACACAACACCCAGCCATCACGAGGCAGAGAAAATCCCTGACCCCGCCGGGAATCGAACCCGGGAACCCGGGCGTGGGACGGCCGACATGTTGTTCACGATGACACAGCTCAATTTCACTACATGATTGCACATTTGAATGAATCACAGACTGTAAAGGTGCAAGAAATTTTACATACACGTAATTCATTGGCATTAGAAAACCGGTAAATCAAACAATTCACTGGAAGCTAGGTTACTGAGGATATTATCGGACGATTATTTGCTAAGCAAGTCACTCAAACAACTCTTGCTAGAACTTTGTTCACTGGCGGTTTCAGACCTGTTGCCTGAGATGTCATTGAGACTGCTTCAGTTAAAAAGGCTTCCTGCAAACTCGAGAATGATAATAGCTGTCGACACAAAGCTGCATCTAACCATGTTGGCAAAAAAAGGCAGAAACCATTGCTGCTTGTCTACAATTCACTGTTGGCAACACTGTTGCTTGAACTGGCATGGCTGCCTGGTCAAAACCAAGCATTTTAGGTGCAGTGACTTGAACCAGCCTAGGACCAGTCATTCAGTTGGATGCTCCGATGAATTCCACGGAGCAGCTGGCAGAGAGCACTCAGGCACATAGTGTGCCAGTGATGGCGCTACAGGTTAGAGAGTGTCCAGAGACACAAAAACTTCTAAAGGGCACCAGCTCCTAACAAATAAGTATAAAAGGAGGATAAATAAATTGATGAGCCAAAACATTATGATCACCGCCTGTCCCAAGGATGTATGCTGCTGGGTGGCAATGAGGGCATGTGATGTGGTAACAGAAGTATATGAGTAGAGCTGAGTGGTGAATCATTCTCCTGATGATAAGTGGCGCAAATGCAGAGATCCTCCGACTCAAGCGACTTTGACAAAAGCCAGACTGTTGTGGCCCAGTGCCTGGGAACGAGCATCTTGGAAACAGTGAAGCTGGTCGGTTGTTTGCATGCTACTGCCGTGAGCATCTACTGAAAGTGGTTGAAGAATGCTGAAACCACGAGTAGGTGACAAGAAGTTGGACATCCATAACTCATCACAGAACATAGGAATCGGCGGCTTGCTCGCTCTCTAAGGTAGGATAGGTGGCAATCTGTGTCAGATCTGACAACAGAGTACAGTGCTGACGTTGGCACAAGTGTTTTGTTTGCAGCACACCATTCAGCGCTCAGTGTTTAACATGGTGTTCTACAGCAGAGGAGCCCTATGTGTTCCCATGTTGAGGCAACAACATCATCAATTTTGATTACTGAGGGCATGGGATCATTGAAACTGGACACGGATCAATGTACTCACGTGGCCTAGTCAGATAAATCCCATTTGTAGTTAAACCAGGTTGCTGGTCCTGTCCAGATACTCTGTTATCTAAGTGAACAGCTGCTCAACACATGCAGCACACCACGAACACAGGCCAATGGGAGCAGTGCTATGTTATGGGGGACATTCATCTGGGTTTCCATGGGACCCATAGTAGCAATTGAAAGCACTATGACAGCTGTGGACAACATGCTCATTATTAGGAACCACCTGTAACCTCTTATGCTTGGTGTCTTCCTCTACAGACATGGCGTCTTCCAGCAAGAGAACTGTCTGTGTCACAAAGCCAGAATCGTGATGCAATGGATTTAGGAGCATTGTAGTGAACTCACGTTAATGTCTTGGTCATAAACTTTGGCTTTTTTGAATCCTACGAAGCCCTAGTGGGAAGTTATTGAATGCCAGCTCTGCGCACACAAATCAGCTGCCCGTAAATTATGGGAAGTGCATGACCTGTGCATAGGCATCTAGTGCCCAGAACCTCTAGAAACCTATCAAGTACTTGTCAAATCCATGGCAAGCAGGATCACTGCTGAACTGTGTTCCAGAAGTGGACCAACACGCTTTTAAGTATGTGGTCATAATGATTTGGCTCATCAATGTGTGTATAAGGATTATTGGTGTTGCTTTCACTATCATTTTGGTGATACAGTATCTAAATGGATGGCCCCTTGCAAACGCCCAAACTCTTACAACAGCCTATGCAGGGCGCTACAGGCTGCCTTGTTGCATTTTCAGTCAACCCTCCCCCACTTCCCCTGCCAAAAATACCATGTTGGGTGTATTGGTGGCACCTGTAATAGAAAAATTCCGCGGTGTGCACTTGGGCACAAAGTCTAAGAAGTCCCTGGAGGAATTGTCACAGTGTTTCCTGCACACAGCACTAAATTGAACAAATTTGAGCCAGTGCCCCACAATGAATTAATCAACACATGGTATATTGTATTACTTTCGCATCCAGCTGCAAAAACCTCAGCTTCAAGAAGTTACAATTTTATTTCCATGATACAACCAGCAGTCCTAACATGCCTGGTCAGAATCGTCAAAGAATTGGTTTTACAAGTGCATGCTCTTTTGGCAGACATATATTCAGTAACAGAGATTTTGGCGTGCTACTGATAAGTTATTTCCAGGTGAACAATGTGGTGGCTCCACTATGTCTTACAGTGGTGAACAAATCAGTCATCAAGGCGTGCAATAAGATCATGAAATTAGACATTGTTTTAAACAAACTACATGAGTGGAATCTTTTAGTAGTGGATGTCAGCGACACCAAAACAGAACACTACCTGACAGGTATCCAATACCATGCAGCATTGATTCCAACTCCATGGCAACAGCTAATGTCATTAGCATCACTTGATTGCACCCGAGTCTATTCACAATTTCCTGTGGCACTGATAAATGTTGAAAAGATGGTCCTCACGACATAATTCGCATTATTCAAGTACCATTATATGTCATGTAAATGGAAGAACCCGCCCAAACTTGGCAGCAATTCATCCATTAAGTGCTCAGGGACCTCCAATTCCTCTTTTGTTTTCTAGGGATGTTCTGGTTTTCTAAGAGTCCATTACTCCGCACTAGGTCCACCTGCACCAAGTTTTTCAGCATCTACAGGAACCAAGATAAATGTGCATTTGGAAAGATCAGTGTCAAATTCCTAGGCTTTGAATTTTCATCAGTGGGAATCACATACTTGTTGGAATGCAAGGATGCTGCCCGCATTGTATCTCTGCATACAAAAACACAAAGATCTGAAAAGGTTTCTGGGCATACATGACCATCACTACTAGCACCTACCCCATGCCACTGCATAGTTAGCACCATTGACTGCGCTCTTAAAAGGAAAATATACGGCTGGAACAAGGAAGTGGAAAACGGGGTAATTGTTGGCGTTCAACAAAGTCAAGGACTAAGTAGCTGGTGCTATACTGCTTGCACATCCACGTAATAATGTGCCTATGGCACACATGTTAGATGCCAGTCAGATGTCAATGGAGGCATCCTGCTGCAGTTTATAGACAGCACGTGGCAATAGTTAGTAATTTTTTCTTAGCTTCTCACCAATGTTGAGAAGAATTTTAGCTCCAATAAGAGAGAGTTGCATGCCATGTATGCCGCCATCCAGCATTTTACAGACACTTCAAGGGAACACATCTACGTTTATGACACTCCTCGAATGGCACCCTTCACAAAAGGAACCTCCAACAGGCATCCTAGACAATATAGACATGCAGATTTCATCTCACAGGTTAAGACAGATGTAGGTCACATTAGTGGAAGCAGACATGTGATTGCAGACTTTCTGTCCAGATACTGTGCAAACATAAATGTTGTACAGTTAAGTAGTATTGCTAAGGGTACATCTTTATGCTGTGACAAATCTTGTAATATGCTTTGAGTCCTTGTCTCCAAACACTGTCAGTATTTCGTCTTCAATGCATTTCATAATTTATCTCATCCAGGAGTGTGTGCCATGGTGTGGTTACTTACAGAGAAAGTTATTTGGTCTGGGATAGAGAAGGATTGGAAAATATGATTTCATTGTGTTATTGTTGCTGGCAATACAAATTAGGCAGACATGTGTCAGCGCCTAGAGGCACCATTATTACGCCTACAGTGCAATTCTCGCATATTCATGAGGACTTGGTAAGGCCATTACCATATTCATAAAATTATTGTTCGTTGCTCATGGTTGTAGGTCGTTTCACAAGGTGGACTGAGACGTATCGTACTGCAGACATCACTGCAGTTACAGGCGAATGACGTTGGTTAATGTTTGGATTTTATGATTCGATCCATGCAAACGATTACCACCGATCGAGTAAGGCAACATGAAGCATCATTGTTTCAGGAGTTGCTTCAGCTATGCAGTTACTCACACATTTGCACCACCAGATACCATTCCGCAAGTAGAAGGATGGTGGAACAGCTGCACAGGACCTTGAAGGTAACACTGATGTGCAGTGGTGAAAAGTGGACTGACACCTTGACTTTGGTCCTGCTGGGTTTTAGGACAGCTCTGAGAGAAGATATAGGACGCACAATGACCGAGTTGGTCTATGGGGAAAACTTTAAGCTGTCCTCTGAGCTTTGTACAGACAGACCCACACAGGTTCCACTGGCGGCAGGTATTTCTGAGTTTGGGAAGCTATTGTGCGAGACTATGTCTCCGCTGCAGCTGACCATGCCTAAGTCTCATGGTGAAAAACTGCTGTTCATTCACAGGAATCTGTTCAGTTCTACTCGTGATTGGCTGCGAGATGATTCCATCCACCCACCTTTAACGCCACCATACACTGGACCTTATGTGGTGATACAACAAAGACCACATCCTTTAAAATTTTTTTGGAAAGAGCGTCAGAAGATGGTTTCAGTTGAGCGCTTAAGGCCAGCTTATCTTCCAGAGGCGATGACTGACACGGATTCAACTGGGTACCAGTCTATATCTACCAGATGGGACCTCCAATCCATTGCCACTTCGCCCCAGGTAGAAAATTTGACAGACACAGACACTGAGCAGACAAATGAGCAGCAGTAGCTACCTCAATCATCTGTGTCAGAACATCCTCCGACAGTGATGAGGGCAGGATGGCGATCAAACACAGTTCCCTTCTGACCTAGTTATACTGAACTGTGTAAACTTGGAATGTATTAAAGGTTAACAAGCCTTTAGTAACAAGGCGTATATGCATTTAGTCTGGATCAGCGCAGTGTTCATCAAATGCTATACAGCAGTTGTGATAAGAAGGTTGTTTTTGATAATTTTTAACAGAAAAGTAGGAGCAGTAGATCCTGTGACAAATAGAAAACAGGTAATAAAAAAGAACAAAAAATATTTGCAGATTGCTTACTGTAAGGAGTTAGACAAAGTAAAAGAAATCAGTCTGATTGATGCCAGACATGTATAAGCTACGTTTGACGTTTTGTGCTCTCTGATCGATCAGTAAATATCAAGACTCAGCAAGAACATGGTTGAGAACGCTCTTGATGAGGCAAAGGCAATACCAAAGGAAAATTGATGGAATTGCTTTCCTTACACAAGCATTTTGTCGTATTATATGAGGAGTGAAGAATGTCAATAGATATTTGTACATTCATATCCATTCGTAATTAAACCAGTTACAAAGTAAGACTTGCAACTCACAAAGTAAATTAAGAGTGAAAACTGTTGTCACTTAAGGATACACTGTCTTTACCACTATATCGTTCTTTATATATATATATATAAAGACAAGTTGCGAACTACAGAAAACTTTATCCTTTACATGTTTGTGTCATGGACTACAATATCCTTTGTGATAGTGTAGCTGCTTGCAGCTTGAATTTCTGTGCTAAGCCGACAGATGGCAGGCCAGCAGTGCAACTGTGTCATGTGAGTGTATGAGAGTTGTGGTGATTTAATGCATTTTCAGATGTCTGCACACATAGCTACATCGTTGCCTGTGAACTTTTATTATGAAACGAATAAGTCTCAATTATTTGTAGGGTATTCATTGTTGAAATTTCGATACTAAGACTTCAACAAAGTACTACATACAAGTGGCTCATAATTAGAGTACTACCACCTAATCTGCATGTGGGCAGAAATGATAAATGTAGTTCCAAAATATCACTCTGCAGAAATATCAATGCAAGTGGTTGGTTGAATAATAAATAAAAACAATTCTATCACTGGAACTGGGCTGTCACTGTGGCAAAGGTATGCCCCTTTCCAAATATCAATGCCCACCTTTACTGGTGCTGATGCATAACCTCACTAGTCTGCTGTGGCAGTAAGTCGACTGTGCGTGGTCGCATGCGATGAAGCATAATCTAGCTCGTTGGACTCAGATGTCGCGAAGTCCCATCCAATGTCTGAACTCCGAATCATCGACATCTAGTGCCAGCGACCCTTCATCTTCCACAGCCACACCATGCGTCTCTGCTCCTGACTCCGCTCTTTGCGCTATGCTGGCCACAACCGCCAATCGTCGAAAATGTCACTGTTTTCCTCCAAATATGGTTAGTGTTGTGTACATAGTTCCGCATAGTCAGCGCGTGCACAACTTTCCCACTAGAGTGCGCCCCACTAAGCACAACAGCACAGGAGCAGCGCTTGTCCGTCTCCGCACTACGAGATAGTGCTGCCTTAGAGACGGACCAAATTCTGCTTCTGCCGATCTGCGTATTAATATGTAACGCAGCCAATGAAATTGTTGCTAATGTAGAACCTTTTCTCATCGTGGATCACACTCGCGCAGTGATACCTGAACGCTCGAGGTATTATAATGAGTGTACAGACCTCCGATTAATCAGTCTGCATCAGTCTGCATTAGTCTGTAGTCAAGTTTTAGTATGCGCATAATAAGATTATCATATTCCTGTACATAGCCATGAAGATAAATGAATAGACACTTTGTCAAGTATCAGAGATATGTGAGAATAAGATTAACGTACCAAGAGCAAAGGAACTTCAGATTGTTAATTGTAAACAGCATCCAGAATCAAGTTAAGTAATTTCTATGATTTTTATTCTTTTAATAAATGTGTGTGAAAATTAATCAAGTTCTGTTTAAAGTTGGTCACCATCAATCTGCTACTCTAAGCGTGCAAGTGGCATTTCTATCATCTGACCTAATGGCAGAAGATAAACACGCCACAATAAGACCACGAGACATATTGCTGACACTCGCCAACTTCGTTAGAGTGACAAGTCAAATAATCTGATGGTGTGTGTATCGAAGGTCTTACAGTACGCACACCACAGTTAGCATATGTGATAATATTTATAAAAAAACACATTTTTTATGATTTAGATATAAGGAAAGATACTGAGTTTGTTAAAGAGATATCTAGAAGTGGAAGAGAGGGGCATTTGTTTCACTTCCTTAATTATTTGTTATTGAATGATAAATATCTTCTTGTGGGATATCCCCAAAAATGGAATGCAGTACACAATTATTAAGTGCACTAGTGCAAAGCAGCCTAATTTTAGCGTTTCTATGTAACAGACTTTAAAATACAATATCAGTTACATAGGCTGCTCATTCTGCCAAATCATTTATTTTTATATATGTCCTACCAAAGAGTGTTATCTGTCGACACTCCAAGGAATTTTTTGGTTATTTCTTGGTGCATAGACGCATTCTATTTCCTGATATCTCCTGTCATTGATGATGCTTTTTTAATGAGCGAAAATTAATACACACTGTTTTATCTTTATTTAACAGAAGTTTGTTTTTATGCTGTCTGCATGCTTAGCTGGGTAGTAATGTGCCCACCTCCCATGCAAGTAGGCTCGGGTTCGATTCTCGGCTGGGTTGGAGATTTTCTTCACTCGGGTACTGGGTGTTGTGTTGTCCTCATCATCATTTCATCCTCATCACCGGCGGGCAAGTCACACACTGTAGAGTCGACTGAAATCAGACTTGCACTTGGTGGCCAAACTACCCTGGAGAGGGTCTCCAGGCCAAGGATGCCATACTTTCATTTCATTTCGTTTTTATATGATTATTCCGTAGAATACAAACGTCTCAAAAATGAGATCGACAGGAAGTGCAAAATGGCTAAGCAGGGATGGCTAGAGGACAAATGTAAGGATGTAGAGGCCTATCTCACTAGGGGTAAGATAGATACCGCCTACAGGAAAATTAAAGAGACCTTTGGAGATAAGAGAACGACTTGTATGAATATCAAGAGCTCAGATGGAAACCCAGTTCTAAGCAAAGAAGGGAAAGCAGAAAGGTGGAAGGAGTATATAGAGGGTCTATACAAGGGCGATGTACTTGAGGACAATATTATGGAAATGGAAGAGGATGTAGATGAAGATGAAATGGGAGATATGATACTGCGTGAAGAGTTTGACAGAGCACTGAAAGACCTGAGTCGAAACAAGCCCCCAGAGTAGACAATATTCCATTGGAACTACTGACGGCAGTGGGAGAGCCAGTCCTGACAAAACTCTACCATCTGGTGAGCAAGATGTATGAAACAGGCGAAATACCCTCAGACTTCAAGAAGAATATAATAATTCCAATCCCAAAGAAAGCAGGTGTTGACAGATGTGAAAATTACCGAACTATCAGATTAATAAGTCACAGCTGCAAAATACTAACACGAATTCTTTACAGACGAATGGAAAAACTGGTGGAAGCCAACCTCGGGGAAGATCAGTTTGGATTCCGTAGAAACACTGGAGCACGTGAGGCAATACTGACCTTACGACTTATCTTAGAAGAAAGATTAAGGAAAGGCAAACATACGTTTCTAGCATTTGTAGACTTAGAGAAAGCTTTTGACAATGTTGACTGGAATACTCTCTTTCAAATTCTAAAGGTGGCAGGGGTAAAATACAGGGAGCGAAAGGCTATTTACAATTTGTACAGAAACCAGATGGCAGTTATAAGAGTCGAGGGACATGAAAGGGAAGCAGTGGTTGGGAAAGGAGTGAGACAGGGTTGTAGCCTCTCCCCGATGTTGTTCAATCTGTATATTGAGCAAGCAGTAAAGGAAACAAAAGAAAAATTTGGAGTAGGTATTAAAATTCATGGAGAAGAAATAAAAACTTTGAGGTTCGCCGATGACATTGTAATTCTGTCAGAGACAGCAAAGGACTTGGAAGAGCAGTTGAACGGAATGGACAGTGTCTTGAAAGGAGGATATAAGATGAACATCAACAAAAGCAAAACAAGGATAATGGAATGTAGTCTAATTAAGTCAGGTGATGCTGAGGGAATTAGATTAGGAAATGAGGCACTTAAAGTAGTAAAGGAGTTTTGCTATTTGGGGAGCAAAATAACTGATGATGGTCGAAGTAGAGAGGATATAAAATGTAGGCTGGCAATGGCAAGGAAAGCGTTTCTGAAGAAGAGGAATTTGTTAACATCCAGTATTGATTTAAGTGTCAGGAAGTCATTTCTGAAAGTATTTGTATGGAGTGTAGCCATGTATGGAAGTGAAACATGGACGATAAATAGTTTGGACAAGAAGAGAATAGAAGCTTTCGAAATGTGGTGCTACAGAAGAATGCTGAAGATTAGATGGGTAGATCACATAACTAATGAGGAAGTATTGAATAGGATTGGGGAGAAGAGAAGTTTGTGGCACAACTTGACCAGAAGAAGGGATCGGTTGGTAGGACATGTTCTGAGGCATCAAGGGATCACCAATTTAGTATTGGAGGGCAGCGTGGAGGGTAAAAATCGTAGAGGGAGACCAAGAGATGAATACACTAAGCAGATTCAGAAGGATGTAGGTTGCAGTAGGTACTGGGAGATGAAAAAGCTTGCACAGGATAGAGTAGCATGGAGAGCTGCATCAAACCAGTCTCAGGACTGAAGACCACAACAACAACAACATGATCAGTTTGCCAGATTGTAGTTTGTGTCAACAATTTTGGGGTTTCAGTCTATGAGGATAGACATCAGAATGCAATACAGTAATATCATTAGCAAACATTACTGGTAGACCTTCTTCTGTAATGCAATAAACATCATTCATTAATAGTTTGTTACTTGTAGTGTTATTATTGTTATTCGTTCTCTAGCATGAACTTTCCTGTCTCTAATTGGTACTTGACATACGTGACCAACGAATCCGAGAGAACGAGATGTTGGACATTTCTTCACACAGAAGACTCACATTTACCTTGGCTCATAGGAAAAGCCCAATAACAAATGTCGATAACAGGACGCCGGTGACGAAGGTAGAAAGCTGCAACAGTTTCTGTTGATTTAACGCCATGATGACAGGTAAATCCGTGTCTCAATATACTGCTCAACAGTCGAACCTGTAATATGGACCTTGCCACTACTATTGATAGCTACGAATTGTGACCATTACCGTGGTTTACCATTGGCTTGGACGCTGTTTATAGAGCTACAGCTATAAAGGGAAGATGATGTTTGATAATTTTGTTCTGCTGCTGTTTGAATGAGTTACGACAGTGGACAAATTAGGGTTTCTTCATGCTTTTATTTACACAATTCCTAAGCTTTCTGGCAAACGCGTTCCAGCACCTCATGGGAGCAGGCATAGTGATCTACTTAACTTATATCAAGCAACAACATTCAAAAAGAATTGCTGGGAAGATTCGGAGGAACCATCAATGATATGGATTGGATTTTTTTCAGTATTTAGGGTCCAAACAAGAAGGGAACACTACGAAAGCAATGAACAAGCTAGTGAATATGCGTTGTGGGTAGAGTCCTGTGCTGAGGGGTCTAAGGTGCTGCAGTCATGGACTGTGCAGCTGGTCCCGGCAGAGGTTCGAGTCAGGCATGGGTGTGTGTGTTTGTCCCTAGGATAATTTAGGTTAAGTAGTGTGTAAGCTTAGGGACTGATGACCTTAGCAGTTAAGTCCCATAAGATTTCACACAGATTTGAACATTTAGAATCCTCTAGGTCAAAAACATATGATGGCACAGAATTGCACATAGCCAGCATTTACAGTTATAAGTTGACAAGTCTACCCTTAGTAGAGCTGAGTATAACAAGTAGTTACTGTTTGTTGAGCAGTTGATGTCGTGCTTGCAGTAGAAGAGTGTAACTTAGTGGCGACGGTTCAATCCCGCATCCGGCCATCCTGATTTAGGTTTTCTGTCATTTCCCTAAATCGCTCCAGGCAAATGCCGGGATGGTTTCTTTGAGAGGGCATGGCCGACATCCTTCCCCATCCTTCCCTAATCCCATGAGACCGATGACCTCGCTGTTTGGTCTCTTCCCCCAGACAATCCAATCCAATCCTGTAACTTAGTGAGTCTTTGGAGAATCCCGAGCCTGCAGTGAAACATAACAGAGTGTTAAGTGGGTTTTGAGTCTGAATAAATATGAACAGAAAGGTACAAGCTTGGAAATGGTTTCCGCTCAGCAGATATGGAGAGGGCCTGAGGGCAATGACAAGCGAGCGACTACTGGCGGCCGCAGGACAACCACGATGGATCGCAGGTAGTTGGATCCTAAAGTACACGGCTGATTAACGGCAAACATGGTACACACTTCAATAACATGAAATGAGGCTAAGAAGACTGGTACATTAAATGCAAGAGCATCAAATCAATCAACAGAGTGCAATATGACGTATAAAAAATTACCAGCTGGCATCATAAACATATTTACAATTAAACTATTCATTCAACCAAAATGTTTACACCTACTGAATGACAAACAATTTTATGATGCACAATAATCTGTGTGGCCAGTAACGACACTGCACAGCAACAGTCATCGAGACAGAGAACGAATGTTACGTTGTTGTTGTTAAATATACTATAATATTAAGTTTGTATGTCTAAGAATATCGAACCAAATCGTTCTCCATAATTAAACTGATAAAATTAAGCAATATATAGTTATTAGTGAATCGATATATTAATCTATGGTCAATGCTAATTATAATGTGACTGCGGGTGCGCCAGAAACACAAATAGGTCGATGTTAATAAGATATGTGTTTAAAAATGAAAAGAACTGGTGGAGGCAGATATGTAATGCCATAACCTGTCAATTACAATACGTTTTTTAGTGACAGAATAATTAGTCTATCAAGGAAATTCCGGATAATCAAGTGCATGTTTCACTTGTGACATTCAGTACAGTTCCTAAGCTTTCTGGCAAACTCGATCCAGTACCTCACGGGAGCAGGCATACCGATCTACTTTAATTATATCAAGCAACAACATTCAAAAAGAATCGTTGGGAAGTTTCGGGGGAACCATCAATGACATGAATTGGACAGTCCATTTGCATATACACTAATAGGAAAAAAAGTTAGTGCACCCTTTTTAGAGGTTTTCAGTTCACTCAAGATTTATTGTTGCAACAGTGCATAATGAATACATGAAAGGAATAGGTCAACAGCACAAACAGTTCTGAGGTACCAGGTATCTTCCGTGTTGAAACATCCATATTAACATGTGGTATAGCATGAATGGGAAACAATTCAGGCGCTGATTCTAATATCTAGACGAACATACAGATGCCAAATACTATACTGGGATATGTTATGTCATGCCTGCTAGACATGTTTGCATAAGAGTTGTTGACTGACGAGTCACACAAGTCACTTCTCGTCTCATCATATCCCATATGTGCACGATTGAAAACAAATCTGGAGATTGTGCTGGACAGGGAAATTATTGCAGGTCTTTTGAAGCACGTTGAGTTTCACAGACAGTGTCTGGGAGTAGTGGGACAACCTATGTGCCACCCCACTCTCCATTGTTGCCAAATTTATTCAAGATGGCAGCGCTGACGTCATCCAAGATGGCGGCTTTTGGCGGGAAAATAGGCCAATTGTGCTACGTCCACTAACCTAACCTCAACAAAAAATGGCAGGGATTTCTGAATTTTGGCGGGAAAATAGCCCAATTGTCTATGTCCAATAACCTACGCCGCCAGAAGAAAAAAATGGGGAAAGTTTGAATTCCAACAGGATAATGCATGCAAAGACGGTACTTGTCTTTATTATTATTATTGATTATTATTTATTAACATTCATTATTATTTATTATTATTTATTATCATTTATCATTAATTATTATTACCGACCCGCCTCCACTAGAAAATTCCCTCCAAAATCAAGTTCCAACAGGAAAATGGCTGCAAAACCTTACCTTTGTTTGTTATTATTGATTATTATTCATTATCATTTATTAACTTTCATTGTAATTCATTGTCATTTATTATCATTCTTTATCATTTATTATCATTCATTATCATTTATTATTATTATTTATTATTATAGGCCTACCTCCACTAGAAAATTGCGCCAAAATCAAATTCCAACACGATAATGTCTCGAAAACTGTACTTCTATTATTATTATCATTTATTATTCATTCAAGATGTCCGATTTTCTAGGCAAGAAATCCATTTTCTTACATTCATAACAGAAATCTATCACAAGTTCAAATCTCAACACCATAATTGATCACACGTACAAACTTTCTCCATCACTTATCTTTTTTCACTGGTAGCCTATCATAATTGCGTCGAATAATAAACTGCTCTTATAGTAACGTAAGTCACATCCTTTGAATTTGCAGGGGGGAATGGTCTGAAGACTTTATTTCAAGGAGTACGGTCATCACTTGTTCTTCAGCACAGTCAGCACACACATCTTTGATATCACAGTGCAGTCGCCACGACGTCCGCGTTCCAACTGAATTAGTTCAAATCCTCGCCACCCCCTAGCCAGCGCGCGGAGACACTGCTGACGCCTGTCACGTGAGGCGGCCGCTCGCGCTGGACTGCCGGTACGCTGGGGCGGGAGCCCAGCGAACGCTCCCACGTCGTAAACATGTTTTCGCTGGACACGCTGGAACTTGCCGAGTTTGATGTCACAGCGGCTCCTTGTCCGCTCACCACGTGTATTCGTCGCCTCCACACGTTTCCCGCCAAAATTGTTGGCCTCGGAGCTGAATCACACAACGGTCGGCTGTTCCCAGCCACACGTTTGGCGCCAAAATTGTTTTCCTGGGCACGTTGAAACCCGTCGATGCCGACTGCTCACTGTCCACCACGTGTCCCTGTGTGAGTGAGCACGCAGTGCTACACTTTTGGCGGCAATGTTTGCTCGACAGTGGAATCCGCCATGACTATGTAACAGCACGTTTGGACCGCATTAGAACGCTCGCCAATTGACTCTCTCTCACGTGCGTGTAATAACTGTACAATCGCTGCCCCGCCGCCCTGCTTACGTCACACACCCTCCATACATGCGACAGACCTAGTCTTCCGTAAATACCTAAGTACTTAATTCCATTTCGTTTTTAATCATATTAAATAATTCAATTTACAATTTCATATATGTATGCAAAGGTGTTCAACTACCTAATTTCAACTACTTTTCGAGGACAAGACAGACACGTCTTCCTAGGAACCAGCGCCGAGTTTGAATTCTGGCAGTAAAGAAAGGTCGCTTCTGCTTTCTCTGCCAACCTAACAAAACTGTTGTAAATAAAGGGCACTTGTACTAACCTCAGCAACCCGACCACGACGTCCTCCTAGGAACCAGTGCCAAGTTTGAAATCTGCCATTAAACAAAGCTCACTGGCGCTTCCACCACAAACCTAAGAAAATTGTTGCAAACCAAGCTCATCACCGCTAAACTAAGCCACCAGCACTCAACCTATTCGTGCACGTTTTGGGTAAAAGGACTCACCCTGCACTAGGCCCATGGATGGAGGAACCAATTTGCTTTATTTAGGAATGGAGTATATGTATCACACCGACATGTTCCACACCATACAGACCTGCAAAACACTCCTACATAACTCATTTATAATGTTCTAGACACATGCTTGCTAATTGTAAACAGTTAAAAATAACTCATAGCACAGCGTACAGACATGCGAACCGCTCGTAAATAATGCAAAACATTTACCTCCAAATAGCCAAACAACAGCTAATTTTCGGAAATAATTTCAGTGCATAGGCTGATTGAAGGAGGAACGAGTGTACTTTATTTACTTGCGACATATCTTTTTGAAACTTTTACTTCTCATAGGTTTCGATATGTAAGGCTGACATAAGGCTGTTTCTGAACTCCAGTAGTGCACTACACTTGGCAACACAAACACACCCATCAAGATATTCATTCCAATCCAGACCTGTGACTCCTCTACAGATAAATTTGTCCAGTTATTTGTCTACTCACTCACATTCTGACCAGATTGCCGTTATTGCGCAAAAACAGCTCAGACTGCGCTGTGCTGCCCGGGGAAGTAATGAAGGGCCGCACTCTATTTATTTGGAGCCCTTTTATTTAGTCGTGGAGTATATTTGTCACAAAACACCCGCACTTATCCGACTGTGGTCATCTGGCACAGGCCACAAACACGTAAACAACTCCTAATTTCACCACACAATAGCAAACAGCTCTTAAATAATGCAGTACACAATATCAGCAGACAAGCTCTGTACTCTTAAACTCTCCAAATAAAGCACTGCACAGTGCACATACATGCTCGCAAAATAGTTCAACAGACGCACCCAAACACCCCCAGCTGCCAAACCGACCAAAAGTCTCTGCTCGGCCTCCCCCAAACATGACCTCAACACAGTCACATTCGCACCTATCACCAGAGAAATTGATATCGCCTATGCGCTTTAAATTACACTCCAAGGCAGGCCGCTCGCTCTTACAGTCGGTGGGGAAGGGGGTCCAGGGTCTCGGGCCAAGTTCAGCTTCCGAGCGCTCGTGACAGCCGACACATGTGAAAGCTGCATTGTTCTTCTCATGTATACCGCCGGCGTCTCAGATCTGGACCTGCCTTCACGTCTATTGCTAGAATAGCTCATAGCTCATTGACACACACGATTAACGCGGCCGGGAAAACATTTACTACTCGCTTGCAACCGAGATGGTGACGGAAAACCAATCACTCTGATCTGCGCTGCAGGTGCGTGTAATCATTGAGAACACTCTATTTATTTTTTCGAACAATTTATTTAACCATACAGTATATCTATCATGCTATCACAAAACACCAATTCCAGATGTGCCCTGGGCCATGTTGCACAGCCCACAGACACGCACCCCATCACAATTTCAGTACACACTATAGCAAACAGCTACTAAATAATACATCACACATATGTGTAGATACGCTCAGTACTTGTAAACTATCCTAATAACGCATAGCAGAGCCTGCAGATCCGCTCGCAAAATAACTCAGCAAACGTGCACAGGTACCCCCACTCCGCACCCTGTCCACAGGGTCGTGACGTCACCCATCCGTCTGATTTCAGACCTCGCACAGCCCCTGCTTGGCTTCCGCAAGCGTGAGTTGGCGCAGTCAATGTGCTCGTCAGCGGTCAAAGCACACTCATATGTCCATCCAGGACCACAATCCCGACCCGCGACCACCGAATGCAGGTGAAAGTCAACTTTATATCAACATAGCATAATTCCAGAGCGCAGCCTCCATACGCTAGACACATCATAGCAGCACATGTCTTTACCTCCGATGACACTATAGCACACTGCACATTGCTCCTCACACGAGATTACACGGCCCTTTAACTAAACGTAACTACACATCCCTGCTCTCACCTCGTCATGTGACCAGCCATCTAAAACCTTCTCAATATTATTCTTACTTTACAACTTTTTCTTAAAAAATAAGATCTAATTTACACCTCCCACCGCACCTAACCTCACACCCATCCCACCATCAACATACGCAAACGTCCTCAACCCTATCTTGACACTGATATATCACCCCCACAAACGATGCCCATCAATCAATTTATCATTCTCATCCCCTCTTTTCGAATTACAAACGTAGCCTCTATCTAAACACCAATCAACTCATCTTTCTCGCACTTTCAACAGTAAAATTAATTTTACACACACCCAGAAATACCAAACGCAATTAAAGAGTCAAACTTTTATACAGAGCATCAAGCACATACGACACTCACACCAACA
Organism: Schistocerca piceifrons; assembly: GCF_021461385.2. Lineage (NCBI taxonomy): Eukaryota > Metazoa > Arthropoda > Insecta > Orthoptera > Acrididae > Schistocerca > Schistocerca piceifrons. Next base: position 421,337,713 of record NC_060141.1, read on the forward strand.
TTCAAAGCCTGGTCCATATTTACCACCTCCACCTTCAATTAAATATTATTACCATTGCTGCAACATTCTGCCAGCGCTCGATTTGTACCTATTTCTCCGCTCTTAACTGTTGTCACTAGCGGTCGAATATCACTGTCTATAGATTGCATAAATTTCCACATAAAAAAAATCTCGCCCCGCCATTTAGAGACTCCTATATCCGAACACATAGCATCATTCAACTATCACTTGCTCTTATCTAATAACTCATCCATCAGGTCTGGGGGCAAGGTCATCCCTTTCTTTCTTTCTTTCTTTCATTCAGCAGCAGACAGCTATTTTTTTACAGTGGTATCTAAACTGCACCATCAACTTAACATCACCATTCGTGAAGCATATCTTCAAATACGTAAACACACTTACTCAATTACACAGCGGTCCCGCTGAGGACATGACCTTCAATGTTACAGTTCTTAATCGAATAACCACCGAAACAAGTACTAAATGCTCAAACTAATCCCATAGCGCCTTACAAAGCGAGTGTCTGAGCGCCGCCGGCGGCATGTCAGAGCCACATAGCTGTCCATCTAAACAGCTGTCCACTCAGCCCCAGGACCAGAATGCTGAAGTGGGCTCTCCCTATACCTGCTCTCCAGCTATTGTCTAACGACATACAGTGCACAAATGGATTCCTGAATAGCGCAGATCTCTATCTCCCCCTTGCATCTCCAACAGGACATGCAAACAGTGTCTTCCCCAGCCAGTGAACCCGACGTCCACTCACCCTTCGCTGACAATTTCCGCTCGCATATATACACTCCTGGAAATTGAAATAAGAACACCGTGAATTCATTGTCCCAGGAAGGGGAAACTTTATTGACACATTCCTGGGGTCAGATACATCACATGATCACACTGACAGAACCACAGGCACATAGACACAGGCAACAGAGCATGCACAATGTCGGCACTAGTACAGTGTATATCCACCTTTCGCAGCAATGCAGGCTGCTATTCTCCCATGGAGACGATCGTAGAGATGCTGGATGTAGTCCTGTGGAACGGCTTGCCATGCCATTTCCACCTGGCGCCTCAGTTGGACCAGCGTTCGTGCTGGACGTGCAGACCGCGTGAGACGACGCTTCATCCAGTCCCAAACATGCTCAATGGGGGACAGATCCGGAGATCTTGCTGGCCAGGGTAGTTGACTTACACCTTCTAGAGCACGTTGGGTGGCACGGGATACATGCGGACGTGCATTGTCCTGTTGGAACAGCAAGTTCCCTTGCCGGTCTAGGAATGGTAGAACGATGGGTTCGATGACGGTTTGGATGTACCGTGCACTATTCAGTGTCCCCTCGACGATCACCTGTGGTGTACGGCCAGTGTAGGAGATCGCTCCCCACACCATGATGCCGGGTGTTGGCCCTGTGTGCCTCGGTCGTATGCAGTCCTGATTGTGGCGCTCACCTGCACGGCGCCAAACACGCATACGACCATCATTGGCACCAAGGCAGAAGCGACTCTCATCGCTGAAGACGACACGTCTCCATTCGTCCCTCCATTCACGCCTGTCGCGACACCACTGGAGGCGGGCTGCACGATGTTGGGGCGTGAGCGGAAGACGGCCTAACGGTGTGCGGGACCGTAGCCCAGCTTCATGGAGACGGTTGCGAATGGTCCTTGCCGATACCCCAGGAGCAACAGTGTCCCTAATTTGCTGGGAAGTGGCGGTGCGGTCCCGTACGGCACTGCGTAGGATCCTACGGTCTTGGCGTGCATCCGTGCGTCGCTGCGGTCCGGTCCCACGTCGACGGGCACGTGCACCTTCCGCCGACCACTGGCGACAACATCGGTGTACTGTGGAGACCTCACGCCCCACGTGTTGAGCAATTCGGCGGTACGTCCACCCGGCCTCCCGCATGCCCACTATACGCCCTCGCTCAAAGTCCGTCAACTGCACATACGGTTCACGTCCACGCTGTCGCGGCATGCTACCAGTGTTAAAGACTGCGATGGAGCTCCGTATGCCACGGCAAACTGGCTGACACTGACGGCAGTGGTGCACAAATGCTGCGCAGCTAGCGCCATTCGACGGCCAACACCGCGGTTCCTGGTGTGTCCGCTGTGCCGTGCGTGTGATCATTGCTTGTACAGCCCTCTCGCAGTGTCCGGAGCAAGTATGGTGGGTCTGACACACCGGTGTCAATGTGTTCTTTTTTCCATTTCCAGGAGTGTAGAATCACATTCACGCCTGCCAAAACTCACTTAATAATAAAAAAAGCATTCTCCCTTTCTAAGCATAGATGTGTATTCATTTATCTTCACCCATCTGATCTCTGCAATTTAAGTCAGAGAAAGACGTATCTATTACCTTCTGCAACCTGTGTATAACAGAACGATCTCAGTTACTACAACAGGACCTTGTTTTGGCCATTTGCCGGAAATGCGCGCAATGTTTTATGCCTCAAACTAGGTACAAGTACAACAGATCCTCAACACCGTATCATCTTTATCCTCTACCATCAAACAGAGAAAAAGTCATGAAGGCACCAATGCGATCCACCTCCAGTGCGGACAAACAGAATTCACAATACTCCCCCCGAATAACTCAGAGTGCAAATATCCAAAAATTCCGAACAGCTCACCAAATCCTATACCTCAAACTACAAATGCCTATATGAACAAGATCATATTAAAGAGAACCCTTTAAAGTTTGATCACACCTACTGTAAGCGAATGAGAAGCTGCCTCTGCCCCTTGTTCAAACAGTGTTTTCTAACACGCTTTTGCACACTGCTGAGCATTTCGTCTTTCTGCCGCGACTCCGAAGTCATTGTCTGATTCTAAACAGACATTAACATGGACTGATGCACGGCCTCACACAGGAAACTATACCTTGCACCTTGTAAATCATATTCTTACAGTCGATAGCATAACGCTGAATGATTTTAAATAAAGGACAGCCACAACACAAGGAAAATAGAAGAGCATGCTGGCGTTGCAGCGACTTCCCTCGAAAGTGATTGACCACCTCTACATTTAAACTCATATGTCGCAGTGACCGAATAGTTTATAACTCTGCATTCCATTTCTAGTGATTGGTCATTTTTGCACACAAGTATGGGATTACCGTTTTCGGTGCTAGCAACCCCGGAAGTTGTGGTCCATCAACCAAAATACTGCCCAATCATGTGACACCTTGTTTTCTTAATTTCAGTATCATAGCTAAACCATGCATCCTCTACTTTGCAAGTATCATTGCGACCATTCATAGATGACTGCTCAGAATGTCCATTCGCACTTAATTCTCGAACACATAAAGATGATCAAATTATACCAGACAATGCTATACATATTTCTAAGACCTCGCAGATAGTACTCAATCAATCTCTCTGCATATGGCGGCCACAGAGTCATCTAGTCCTCTTACGTTAAAAGACCATCCTTACCTTGGCATTGACCTACCTACCCCACAGCATCGCTACCCAATTATTCCTCAACCGAGCAGACGAATACAGCTACACTCCACCTCTCTTGACTGAATAGAGCTTTCCTAGTCCTAACCCATCCAAGTACACCACATTTCTCGAAATGTAACCCAGACTTGGAGCTTAGCACACCATATCGCTCTATAGTAACAGACCTCAAAGTGCCTTAATTTAATACCATACAGTTAAGAAGAACAAGAACAGAGCGATATTTATACACAATGTAGTTCGATAGATTTTTGAGCAAATCATCCAATCTATCATGTGTAAAATATTGTTCTAGAGTCCATGATCGGTGCATCAAAGGTTCTGGTATGAGAGAGAGAGAGAGAGAGAGAGAGAGAGAGAGAGAGAGACAGAGAGAGAACATAAAAACACACACACTCCTAAGACTAGAACGTTCAGCACTTAAAAACGGGCAATAACCTTAGATCGCTTACTTTTCCATCCTGTCAGACATACATCCTTCTCCCCAGTCACCCTACGCTGAGCTATCTGTACCCCCATCGTAAAACTTTTCCTTTCTATGATACGAGCCCAATATAGCCCTGTGGACACGTCTAGTGCCCAATGATCACACCAGATCACGATTCAGAAATAATACTATTACTCCATCAGGTCTATATAAAAAATGATAGTTAGTAGCAGCCGGTATATCCTAAAAGTAAACAGATACGTATAACAGCAGCGTCCAACATGTGAAAATAAAAAGTCATCCCGTCACCAACTCTGTAAATACCCGTGTGTGTACACACACAAGGATTTCAGCCCCTCACAAATACCCACAGCTAACTGAGTTATGACGCTAAAGTCTCGATTTTACACCAAGCATGAGACAGGGTGGTGATTGCGTAAATCAAAGTGCGTTTAGAGGTATGTGTCAACTTTCATCACACATGAGATGGAAGTCCTCTGATGACCGACGGGTTCACCGTTAATGATCGCAAGTAGACAGCACTTTAAACCACATACCGAACAGGTAGCCGCATACGACTAGAATGCTGGCTATATCACATGACTAAAGCATCCAAATAGAATACTGGAAAAAACCTACCTTCAGCAACTTGTCCTTCTCTAGAATAAATGAGTCAACGTTTGAAACGTACCTAGTTGCAGCTCTGTCTCAATCAATCATCCCATACACCCTACGTTATCATTTAACACAGATGTGAGTAAGTTTTGACCAAAATGATTATCTGTCCTCCTGAAAAGCATCAAATACAGTATTCAACTCGTGTGTATCACTGCTACCTCAGTAGACATACACTATAATACGAACTCAACGAGAAAAAATTGACTACCTTCCTTATTCCACTCGCTTCGACGTCATCGTTTTCCTGCATTCCTCTTGTTGCCGCACACTTGACTCCATGTACAAATTCCCCCCTGCGAACCAGAAGATAACCAAATACCTTCTCATTTTCACCGCATTTCGGTGTATATTCGGTTAGTTTATATCTATGCACTAATCAGTTTTCGCTTTTCTTTCGATTTTATGTCAGATCCATCCATGCGACTGTGACATAAGTTATCGTTCTGTGTTATAAAATTGTCTCTAAATGTAACCAAGGCGTATCCAGCCACCTCCACATTTGGAGAGCGCTTGCTCTGTTTTCTGTATCTCTAGGTACATGCACGCCTCGCGGAAGGCTCCCAGGACCGGCGTTTTAGAGTAGGGTTAACGTTCGAATGTGGATCCACCGCGAGTTATATGGAGAGCGGTGTTCAGATGCGGATCCACAATATGCATGCTTGGTGTAAAATCGAGACTTTAGCGTCATAACTCAGTTAGCTGTGGTTATTTGAGAGTGGCTGTAATCATTGTGTACACACTTACCCGAGAGACGGGTGTTTACAGAGTTGGTGACGAGATGATTTGTAATTTTCACATGTTGGACGCTGCTGTTATACGTATCTGTTTGCTTGTAGGATGTACTGGCTGCTAGTAACTATCATTTTTTATATAGACCTGATGGAGTAATAGTATTATTTCTGACTCGTGATCTGGTGTGATCATTGGGCACTAGACGTGTCCGCAGGGCTATATTGGGCTCGTATCATAGAAAAGAAAAGTTTTACGATGGGGGTACAGATAGCTCAGCGTAGGGTGACCGGGGAGAAGGACATGTGTCTGACAGGACGGAAAAGTAAGCGATCTAAGGTTATTGCCCGTTTTTAAGTGCTGAACGTTCTAGTCTTAGGAGTGTGTGAGTGTTTATGTTCTCTCTCTCTCTCTCTATCATACCGGAACCTTCGATGCACCGATCATGGGCTCTAGAACAATACTTTACACATGATAGATTGGATGATTTGCTTAAAAATCTATCGAACTACGCTGTGTATAAATATTGCTCTGTTCTTGTTTTTCTTAACTGTATGCTATTAAATTAAGGCACTTTGAGGTCTGTTACTATAGAGCAATATGGTGTGCTAAGCTCCAAGACTTGGTTACCTTTTGAGAAATGTGGTGCACTTGGATGGGTTAGGACTAGGAAAGCTCTATTCAGTCAAGAGAGGTGGAGTGTAGCTGTATTCGTCTACTCGGTTGAGGAATAATTGGGTAGCGATGTTGCGGGGTAGGTAGGTCAATGCCGAGGTGAGGATGGTCTTTTAACATAAGAGGACTAGATGGCTCTGTGGCCGCCATATGCAGAGAGACTGATTGAGTACTATGCGCGAGGTCTTAGAAATATGTATAACGTTGTCTGGTATAATTTCATCGTCTTTATGTGTTCGAGAATTAAGTGTGAATGGATGTGCTGAGAAGTCATCTATGAATGGTCGCAATGATACTTGCAAAGTAGAGGATGTATGGCTTAGCTATGATACTGAAATTAAGAAAACAAGATGTCACATGAATGGGCAGTATTGAACTTACTGTAAATTTTTTTGCGATATCAGCTGTGATGGATAATATTACAGTAGATCGGTGGTGTCTTGTGCATCGCATCTGTGCATTGGGTACAACATAATGATTGACTGACAATGTTTGCTTGAGTTTGGTGACAAATTTTGGTTGATGGACCGCAACTTCCGGGGTTGCTAGCACCGAAATCGGTGATCCCGTACTTGTGTGCAAAAATGACCAATCACTAGAAATGGAATGCAGAGTTATAAACTATTCGGTCACTGCGACATATGAGTTTAAATGTAGAGGTGGTCAATCACTTTCGAGGGAAGTCGCTGCAACGCCAGCATGCTCTTCTATTTTCCTTGTGTTGTGGCTGTCCTTTATTTAAAATCATTCAACATTATGCTATCGACTGTAAGAATATGATTTACAAGGTGCAAGGTATAGTTTCCTGTGAGAGGCCGTGCATCAGTCCATGTTAATGTCTGTTTAGAATCAGACAATGACTTCGGAGTCGCGGCAGAAAGACGAAATGCTCAGCAGTGTGCAAAAGCGTGTTAGAAAACACTGTTTGAACAAGGGGCAGAGGCAGCTTCTCATTCGCTTACAGTAGGGGTGATCAAACTTTAAAGGGTTCTCTTTAATATGATCTTGTTCATATAGGCATTTGTAGTTTGAGGTATAGGATTTGGTGAGCTGTTCGGAATTCTTGGATGTTTGCACTCTGAGTTATTCAGGGGGAGTAGTGTGAATTCCGTTTGTCCGCACTGGAGGTGGATCACATTGGTGCCTTCATGACTTTTTCTCTGTTTGATGGTAGAGGATAAAGATGATACGGTGTTGAGGATCTGTTGTACTTGTACCTAGTTTGAGGCATAAAACATTGCGCGCATTTCCGGCAAATGGCCAAAACAAGGTCCTGTTGTAGTAACTGAGATCGTTCTGTTATACACAGGTTGCAGAAGGTAATAGATACGTCTTTCTCTGACTTAAATTGCAGAGATCAGATGGGTGAAGATAAATGAATACACATCTATGCCTAGAAAGGGAGAATGCTTTTTTTATTATTAAGTGAGTTTTGGCAGGCGTGAATATGGTTCTATATATGCAAGGGGAAATTATCAGCGAAGAGTGAGTGACGTCGGGTTCACTGGCTGGGGAAGACACTGTTTGCATGTCCTGTTGGAGATGCAAGGGGGAGATAGAGATCTGCGCTATTCGGGAATCCATTTGTGCACTGTATGTCGTTAGACAATAGCTGGAGAGCAGGTATAGGGAGAGCCCACTTCAGCATTCTGGTCCTGGGGCTGAGTGGACAGCTGTTTAGATGGACAGCTATGTGGCTCTGACATGCCGCCGGCGGCGCTCAGACACTCGCTTTGTAAGGCGCTATGGGATTAGTTTGAGCATTTAGTACTTGTTTCGGTGGTTATTCGATTAAGAACTGTAACATTGAAGGTCATGTCCTCAGCGGGACCACTGTGTAATTGAGTAAGTGTGTTTACGTATTTGAAGATATGCTTCACGAATGGTGATGTTAAGTTGATGGTGCAGTTTAGATACCACTGTAAAAAAATAGCTGCCTGCTGCTGAAAGAAAGAAAGAAAGAAAGAAAGGGATGACCTTGCCCCCAGACCTGATGGATGAGTTATTAGATAAGAGCAAGTGATAGTTGAATGATGCTATGTGTTCGGATATAGGAGTCTCTAAACGGCGGGGCGAGATGTTTTTTTATGTAGAAATTTATGCAATCTATAGACAGTGATATTCGACCGCTAGTGACAACAGTTAAGAGCGGAAAAATAGGTACAAATCGAGCGCTGGCAGAATGTTGCAGCAATGGTAATAATATTTAATTGAAGGTGGAGGTGGTAAATGTGGACCAGGCTTTGAATATTGGTGTGAGTGTCGTATGTGCTTGATGCTCTGTATAAAAGTTTGACTCTTTAATTGCGTTTGGTATTTCTGGGTGTGTGTAAAATTAATTTTACTGTTGAAAGTGCGAGAAAGATGAGTTGATTGGTGTTTAGATAGAGGCTACGTTTGTAATTCGAAAAGAGGGGATGAGAATGATAAATTGATTGATGGGCATCGTTTGTGGGGGTGATATATCAGTGTCAAGATAGGGTTGAGGACGTTTGCATATGTTGATGGTGGGATGGGTGTGAGGTTAGGTGCGGTGGGAGGTGTAAATTAGATCTTATTTTTTAAGAACAAGTTGTAAAGTAAGAATAATTTTGAGAAGGTTTTAGATGGCTGGTCACATGACGAGGTGAGAGCAGGGATGTGTAGTTACGTTTAGTTAAAGGGCCGTGTAATCTCGTGTGAGGAGCAATGTGCAGTGTGCTATAGTGTCATCGGAGGTAAAGACATGTGCTGCTATGATGTGTCTAGCGTATGGAGGCTGCGCTCTGGAATTATGCTATGTTGATATAAAGTTGACTTTCACCTGCATTCGGTGGTCGCGGGTCGGGATTGTGGTCCTGGATGGACATATGAGTGTGCTTTGACCGCTGACGAGCACATTGACTGCGCTGACTCACGCTTGCGGAAGCCAAGCAGGGGCTGTGCGAGGTCTGAAATCAGACGGATGGGTGACGTCACGACCCTGTGGACAGGGTGCGGAGTGGGGGTACCTGTGCACGTTTGCTGAGTTATTTTGCGAGCGGATCTGCAGGCTCTGCTATGCGTTATTAGGATAGTTTACAAGTACTGAGCGTATCTACACATATGTGTGATGTATTATTTAGTAGCTGTTTGCTATAGTGTGTACTGGAATTGTGATGGGGTGCGTGTCTGTGGGCTGTGCAACATGGCCCAGGGCACATCTGGAATTGGTGTTTTGTGATAGCATGATAGATATACTGTATGGTTAAATAAATTGTTCGAAAAAATAAATAGAGTGTTCTCAATGATTACACGCACCTGCAGCGCAGATCAGAGTGATTGGTTTTCCGTCACCATCTCGGTTGCAAGCGAGTAGTAAATGTTTTCCCGGCCGCGTTAATCGTGTGTGTCAATGAGCTATGAGCTATTCTAGCAATAGACGTGAAGGCAGGTCCAGATCTGAGACGCCGGCGGTATACATGAGAAGAACAATGCAGCTTTCACATGTGTCGGCTGTCACGAGCGCTCGGAAGCTGAACTTGGCCCGAGACCCTGGACCCCCTTCCCCGCCGACTGCAAGAGCGAGCGGCCTGCCTTGGAGTGTAATTTAAAGCGCATAGGCGATATCAATTTCTCTGGTGATAGGTGCGAATGCGACTGTGTTGAGGTCATGTTTGGGGGAGGCCGAGCAGAGACTTTTGGTCGGTTTGGCAGCTGGGGGTGTTTGGGCGCGTCTGTTGAACTATTTTGCGAGCATGTATGTGCACTGTGCAGTGCTTTATTTGGAGAGTTTAAGAGTACAGAGCTCGTCTGCTGATATTGTGTACTGCATTATTTAAGAGCTGTTTGCTATTGTGTGGTGAAATTAGGAGTTGTTTACGTGTTTGTGGCCTGTGCCAGATGACCACAGTCGGATAAGTGCGGGTGTTTTGTGACAAATATACTCCACGATTAAATAAAAGGGCTCCAAATAAATAGAGTGCGGCCCTTCATTACTTCCCCGGGCAGCACAGCGCAGTCTGAGCTGTTTTTGCGCAATAACGGCAATCTGGTCAGAATATGAGTGAGTAGACAAATAACTGGACAAATTTATCTGTAGAGGAGTCACAGGTCTGGATTGGAATGAATATCTTGATGGGTGTGTTTGTGTTGCCAAGTGTAGTGCACTCTGGAGTTCAGAAACAGCCTTATGTCAGCCTTACATATCGAAACCTATGAGAAGTAAAAGTTTCAAAAAGATATGTCGCAAGTAAATAAAGTACACTCGTTCCTCCTTCCATCAGCCTATGCACTGAAATTATTTCCGAAAATTAGCAGTTGTTTGGCTATTTGGAGGTAAATGTTTTGCATTATTTACGAGCGGTTCGCATGTCTGTACGCTGTGCTATGAGTTATTTTTAACTGTTTACAATTAGCAAGCATGTGTCTAGAACATTATAAATGAGTTATGTAGGAGTGTTTTGCAGGTCTGTATGGTGTGGAACATGTCGGTGTGATACATATACTCCATTCTTAAATAAAGCAAATTGGTTCCTCCATCCATGGGCCTAGTGCAGGGTGAGTCCTTTTACCCAAAACGTGCACGAATAGGTTGAGTGCTGGTGGCTTAGTTTAGCGGTGATGAGCTTGGTTTGCAACAATTTTCTTAGGTTTGTGGTGGAAGCGCCAGTGAGCTTTGTTTAATGGCAGATTTCAAACTTGGCACTGGTTCCTAGGAGGACGTCGTGGTCGGGTTGCTGAGGTTAGTACAAGTGCCCTTTATTTACAACAGTTTTGTTAGGTTGGCAGAGAAAGCAGAAGCGACCTTTCTTTACTGCCAGAATTCAAACTCGGCGCTGGTTCCTAGGAAGACGTGTCTGTCTTGTCCTCGAAAAGTAGTTGAAATTAGGTAGTTGAACACCTTTGCATACATATATGAAATTGTAAATTGAATTATTTAATATGATTAAAAACGAAATGGAATTAAGTACTTAGGTATTTACGGAAGACTAGGTCTGTCGCATGTATGGAGGGTGTGTGACGTAAGCAGGGCGGCGGGGCAGCGATTGTACAGTTATTACGCGCACGTGAGAGAGAGTCAATTAGCGAGCGTTCTAATGCGGTCCAAACGTGCTGTTACATAGTCATGGCGGATTCCACTGTCGAGCAAACATTGCCGCCAAAAGTGTAGCACTGCGTGCTCACTCGCACAGGGACACGTGGTGGACGGTGAGCAGTGTCTCTGCGCGCTGGCTATGGGGTGGCGAGGATTTGAACTAATTCAGTTGGAACGTGGACGTCGTGGCGACTGCACTGTGATATCAAAGATGTGTGTGCTGACTGTGTTGAAGAACAAGTGATGACCGTACTCCTTGAAATAAAGTCTTCAGACCATTCCCCCCTGCAACATCAAAGAACGTGACTTACGTTACTATAAGAGCAGTTTATTATTTGATGTGATTATGATAGGCTACCAGTGAAAGAAGATAAGTGACGGGGTGAGTTTGTATGTGTGATCAATTATGGTGTTGAGATTTTAACTTGTGATAGATTTTTGTTATGGATGTAAGGAAAATGGATTTCTTGCCTAGAAATTCGGACATCTTGAATAAATAATAAATGATAATAATAATTAGATGTACTCGATGGCTCTTTGGAAACCAACTTGAAAAATAACTGCTAAATCTTAGCGCAATATTTCAGTTCCCTCCTCAACTGCGAACCACCCCAAGAAAAACTTGTCTTCTCTTCTCCAGTATTCACACACTGAGACTCACATGCCCCGGATCTTGAAGAAATTATGGAGATAGTCAAGCAGTTGAAAAGTAACAAAGCACAAGGAGAAGATGGGATCATTGCTGAGTTCTGGGAACTAAACGATCCTATACTTATGCAGAAATTACACCATATAATGTCAGACATATGGATAATGGAGCAGATACCAGAGGACTGGAAATGCACTCTAATTCACCCGCTACACGAAAAGGGCGACAAGACAGACATGAACAATTACAGAGGAATTTCCCTGCTCCCAGTTGCTTACAAAATCCTTTCCAAAGCGCTTTTAAACAGGATGGAATCTCAAGCAGATACACTAATTGGTGAATACCAGGCCAGATTCAGAAAAGGACGCTCATGTGCGGAACAGATCTGGTGCTTAAAGACAATATTACAAATGAGGAAATGCAGAAACGCAGTAGTTACATACATAGACTTCAGGAAAGCATATGATTCAGTGGACCGTGGAACCCTGTTTAAAATCATGGAAGAATTTGGGATCGATCGAAAGACACGAAAAATCACAGAACAGACACTTACAGGAACAACGGCCAAAGTGAAATTCATGGGCGAAGTATCAGAACCCTTCGAAATCAAATCCGGAGTCCGACAGGGGAACGGACTATCCCCAATCCTTTTCAATATTGTTCTAGAAAAGATAATCAGGGAATGGGAACCTCACGTAAAAGGTATCCAAATTGGTATCAAGAAAGAGAACCGAATTAAAGTCAAGTGCCTTGCTTTCGCTGACGATATTGCAATTATCACCAATAACAGAACAGAAGTGATTCACGCAGTGGAAAAACTACATGAAATTTCACAAAAAACGGACTACAGATATCTTATGAAAAAACCCAATATATGGAAAGGCATCCAGAAAATAAATCCCCTTTAATAACAAAATATGGTGAAATTGCACAAGTCTGCCATTTTAAATACCTCGGTGAAACTATACAGTCCTCAGGATTAAACCAAACTGCCAATGAACAAAGAATCACCAAGCTCCAGAAGGCCTACAAGCTAACATGGACGCATTACAACAAGAAGTGCATTTCGACAGACGCAAAATTAAGGCACTATACAAACAGTGATTCTTCCAGAAGCAATCTATGCAGCTGAAACAATGGTGATTGATGTTCATTCAAAAATTAAGGAAATAGAAAAGCAGGAAAGAAAAATTCTCAGGAAGATTTACGGTCCAATCAACAAAAATGGCATTTGGATGAAGAGACCACAAAACGAACTCTATAGAAAGATCAACATAGTAACAGATGAAATCAGAAAGCGCCGAGCCAAATTTTATACACACATCTACAGGATGGAAGACTCCAGAACTGCAAAGAAATTATTCAATATTATAACAAGGAGTAAATGTGGCACAGAATGGCTGAAAGAAGTCCAGAGGGATCTACAACAGATCAACCCAAAAAAATCTCGAAGAACGCACCAAGTGCCAGCATAAAATCAGAAGTGTGAAGTTTGGGGAAAGAACATCGCATCAGCCTGGTAAAAAATGGACAGAGGAATGGAAGAAGGAGCATTCTGAGAGGATGAGGAGGTTTTGGGAAGCAAAGAAGAAAAACATCCGAAGATGAAATTATGAATTCAAGTTCAATCGCTCTCCTAAAGGGGAACAATCGTAATAATAATAATAATAATAATAATAATAATAATAATAATAAATTAGAAGTACAGTTTTCAAGACATTATCGTGTTGGAATTTGAATTTGGCGCAATTTTCTAGTGGAGGTAGGCCTATAATAATAAATAATAATAATAAATGATAATGAATGATGATAAATGATAATGAATGATAATAAATGACAATGAATGATAATGAATGTTAATAAATGATAATGAATAATAATGAATAATAATAAACAAAAGTAAGGTTTTGCGGCCATTCTCGTGTTGGAACTTGATTTTGGAGGGAATTTTCTAGTGGAGGCAGGTCAATAATAATAAATGACAGTAAATGATAATGAATGTTAATAAATGATAATCAATAATAATAATAAAGACAAGTACCGTCTTTGCATGCATTATCCTGTTGGAATTCAAACTTCCCGCCATTTTTCTTCTGGAAGCTTAGGTTAGTGGACATAGCACAATTGGGCTATTTTCCCGCCAAAATTCAAAATTCCCGCCATTTTTTCTTGATGTTAGGTTAGAGGAGGAAGCACAATTGGCCTATTTTCCCGCCAAAAGCCGCCATCTTGGATGACGTCATGCGATGTTGCCAAGTCTACATGCCGCCATCTTGGATGACGTCATCGCCGCCATCTTGAATAAATTTGGCAACAATGTAGTGTGGGGTGACTCATAGTTTGTCCCACTACTTCTGTGATGGCATTATCCTGCTGGAACAACACATCACCTTTCTGTTGATAGAACAGCAAAAGAGTGGGTCTAAGAACATGTTGCACGTACCAATTGCTGATTAGCGTCCTCTTCAGAATATGCCCTCGCCCTTCCCCCTCTAGCGTTTGAGATAGGACGTCAAAAATTTAAAAGAAAAACGAGATTCCAAAATATGTCCATTTTGTAGCGCACATGTTTCTCAAGAATATGATATATAAAAAATACATGTTTGAGCAAACGTAAGACATTTTGTTTGGTCTTAAGTGTGCCAAAGTGCAGTGCCAAGCGTGTTCACACAGCACTCTTCTATCGCACATCACTGTATTCAGCTCTGTGGAATTGAAAGGTGGACAGTTTGTAATGGAAGCCATCAAACCTACGTTCAGTTCAGTGAAAATTAAAATGTCCTGTGGTGCCTCTCCTGCTCTCAGTCGGCCGATTTGACATCTTACCCCCCATGAAAAAAACTCACAGTTAATACTGTGTGGGATTATTTGAAACCGAGAGAATAAGAAATCTTCAGAAAATTTGCACCTTTTAGTGCCCATTGGATAACAACTTTCTCTTTTGTGTGACATAAAATTAAATATAGGAAACATAAAATCAGTAAAGACAAGAAATGCTGGGACCTAAGGACTGAAGACATGTGTACTGTCGTGCTGACAGTACACATGTCTTCAGTCCTTAGGTCCCAGCATTTTTTTCTTTCTAATCTTGCTACAGCTTTACACGGCGTGCTTTCCTTTCTGCAAAAGAATCTGTTACCTTGTCAACGTTCGTCAAACGTTTTGCAGCATGAAAAATACAAATGTCGCCGGGTAATACTGAAAAAGTTGTTAATAAGAGTAGTACCTAAGACTGGAGTGGTTTCTTGACTTCATTACGTCTATTTGATCACGGTCTGTTAGATAAGACGAAGCAGGCCTTTCTAATGTCGTAGCAAGTGTAACACACGCCCAATAAGCTAGACTGTTTGGTGGAAATGGTCATTTTTATCTAACGCATTTACATAAATAACAGGACGGAATATAATTCAGGAAGTATCAATATCCAATGCTTATTAGGCCTACTAAAAGCAAAACGTTTAATGTTAGGAACTAGTTTTACATATCATTCATATGCTCCTGTTTCTCAAGCATGAGATCGAACACTAGTAATACGAAATTTTTCTGCTTCAAGACAGAGTCCATTGGGACATCTTGATGAACACTCAATGCCATACACAACCATTACCACATGGACATGGAACTTTGTAAACACATTAATTAAACCACAGTCCCTTCCATAGTAGCTGCCACAGTTAGATATCGGAACTCGCACATTGGCCATGCTGACAGCTGCACGCTCATCTCCCTGCACCCACAGACTTGCTATTCCAGACACTCAGAGGCCGGAAAGAGTGCTTCCATGACTGTTCAGCTGTCAACTGATCAATTTATATGGGAAGGATAATCGACCAGCGCAATCACTCACTATATTACACATCTCTGGGCCACTCAGTCAAGCTGAGTGTAGAAAACATAGCGCATGAAGGCTCAAGCCCAACTATTCAAACTTATATGTGAAGTGCCCAGTACCGTTGTAGGTCCCACAGCACAACGTTCCCAGCAAATAGTGTGATTATTATATGTAGGTGTATAGTGTCCGAAAAATTATTTTATGACCGTTCACACCATCTGGATGTCGTGTCACACAGCTTACCATCATTTCCCAGTAGAAAAACCATACCGCCACATTGTCGTTATCACATAATTGTCGAGGGATAATGGGCATAATTAGAATTTAAAAAACCCTTGCATTTTTTATTTATGTTATGTACATTCTTGCACTATAGTCAGTGTATGCCACAGCAGGAAGAACTGACACACTTCACTAGAGATAATAACTTAGAAGCGTCCAAGAAACTTCTAAGAAAACATCACCTTAGCCGCCTAGACATCTCATCCCCATCAGATGTCTCTATTTCATCACTTCTATGAAATGAATTAACATATAGGTTTTCCAGCCACTGCAGAGCAGACTGCAGATATTCTGCTATTGAGATGTTGTAACAAAACGATCAGTCTCCAGATTTCACCATGAGTACAGAGTCATCATACAGTGATGCCATAGATAGTGGCTATTGGTATATTCCCATCCACACACTGTTATTGCGGTATCACTGGAATGATCAACGGTTCAATGGATGATGCATACGTTGGAGTGCAGTATGACTATCAACTTGGTCTACAATATTGTTGTTGATGATGGATAAGCGAACTGTTGAGGTCAGTGCTCTATAACAATCATTTTTGTAATATTTTTCCTCAATTTACCTATTTCCCATCAGTTACCACATTTTACCAGTTTTTTTCCATAATTGCGACGCATTTTGCCCAATTACTCAAGTTGAAAACCATTGCTCTTGATGACTTCTCATGTCAACAAAATGTCTCATCGCACTGATCTCATGATTCTATCAGCTAATGACATTGCAGTATGGTTTTCAAATTTTGTATCATTGTTAAACCACCACTTCCATTGCTTTGCGAGTGCTGTGTATTGTACATGTGGACATATCATGAACCCTGTTACATGGCCTGCATCACATGACGCAAATACTGATTTGTAGTGCTGGAAATAACCAGCATCAGAAAGGAAGGACAAAACTACATTCCTCAGCGGAAACATTTTATGATTTCTCTAAGATTTTATTACAATTGATCATCTCCCCCTGTGTGGCTGGGAGTCGAAGTATTCTGACATTCGTGGAATAAACTTGGGGATTAAAAGATCTCACCAACACCTTTAATGATTACCACCTCAGTAAATGAATCATACCTGTAGCAGCAATCTGTCTTATATTTCGAAACAAGCTAGCCCTTCATTGAAACTATAGGTTAAGAATCCTGAGCAAAACTCTAGATGGTCTCTCTCTCTAAGCGTCTTGTAACTCTTCCTCATTCTTTAACCAGTGCAGCATGCAACATCGCCTCTGATTTAATGTGGATCTGAGTAGAAGTAGGAGGCTACTGTACCGACTACATTTGATGTCGAATGAAGGAAGGTAGCAGTTTCATTATCTTAAAGTTTCTCACCATAGAGAGTGGGACAGAAAACACTCAAGTTGAATATAAGTAACTGGCCAAAGGGGGTGTTGGCACACATTTGATATCAAATTGATAGACAAGTTAATTAAAATGTGTCAGCTGACTGATTTATGACTTTAACCTATTGTTCTGCTAAGTGGTTTCGCATGTAACCTGTGCCCCTCCCTCTACCCTTAACCTATTGTTATACTAATTGATTTATGACCCCCTAAAGATAATTCATGTTCCTCAAAAGCCCACCAGCCCATCCCTCTCCCACTCCTCCTCCCCACCCCTCTGGGAAATCCCCAACGCATTCCTCCTCCCCCTTGCTGATACAAGCACACTTTTGATACCAAATTAATTGACTAATTCAATCGATTACTTAATTAATTCCTTCCTTTCTGAGAAATCCTCCAGTCCTTCTCTCCACCACTTCCCCATCCTTTCCTCCTCCTGGAAATTGGTGAGAAAAAGACTGAGGTCTTGCTGGAGAGGAAGGATCCTGACATGAAATTCAAATCAATGTCAGTAATAACATATTGATGCATATTATTTATTTAATCAGTTTGCAGGAGACAGGGCTGCTCCCCTCTAAGCCCCCACTTTCCACAATGTAGTAACTGTAAGCACCAAGGAATAGATTGCAGTGCAGTATATTACCTGCTGTTTGGGGTTGCCTCCAGGTATCTGTCATCTGGGCACCAGCAGCCTTGCATATTCATGCACATACAGGATGGGAGAGAGGCCCACATACAGGGCTGGCCCATAGTACAGGATACAAATTTGTCCTATTCTACTACGCCACACAGAGTGAATCAGCGGTGTTCATCTTGATGAATGGGCCTCAACTGTGCCAGTTTACAAAACTGCCACAGAGAGCACTTGAAATAGGTTTTTTTCGCTCCCACCACTTCCCTCAGGAACCAACAGCAACACAGCATTCACCTGAAAATCGGTGGGAGCCAACAGAAATGCGGAAACACTACATCTGGTCACGTGAGTATTGGAACATGTGTACCATTCCAAAGTACCGTTATCCAAGATGGAAGCGATTACGTCATCCAAAATGGCTGCTGTGACGTCATTCAAGATGGCGGATTTTGGTGGGAAGTTTGAATTTTGGCAGGAAAGTGCCACATCCCCATCCCCCAGAAAAATGGCAGGAAATTCACATTTCAACATGATAATGCACCACACCTTGGAAAATGGCGGGAACAATGGCACATGTCCTTATTCTGTAACAAGTTTCAAGCATGTGTGTTCTCCATGAGCTCTAGAGTCCAACTGGCTTAGTTGATATCGTCGCCACCAGAGCGCGCCACTGTGATGTCATCCAAGATGGCGTATTTTGGTGGATAGAAGGTCAATTGTGCTACCTCCACTAACCTAACCCCACACCCCCATGAAATGGTGGGAAGTTCAAATTCCAACATGATAATGTGTCACACCCCAGTTATCTCTACTAAGCAAAGAAAATGGAAGGAAAAAAGGACTTATCTTTATTATTTAACCAATTTCAAGCAGATATGTTCTCCACTGGATCTGGACTCCAACTGCCTTAGTTTGTATCGGTGCCACCAGAGGGCACTCTCCTGACATCAGATCATGACGCAAGTACTGTTATTCAAGATGGCTGCACCTGATGTATCCACCATGAGCTCCAGAGCTCAAGTAGCTTAGTTTATATTGTGACCACCAGAGGACACCACCAAGATGTCGGGTGATGATGCAAGATCGTCTGCTCTCTCTAGGGTGCACGCGTTATAACCGAACACGCGTCGCACCACCGGCCCGCGGGCATCCAACTGCTTAGGTCACACACCCTCAGCCGCCACCTCCATACAAGCGCTGGACGTAGTCTTCTGTAAATATGCCAACACCCACATCGTGCATCTAACCTATCAATTACCTAAGTACTTAATTGCATTTCAATTTTAATCATATTCGATAATTCAATTTACAATTTCATATAGGTATGAAAAAGTGTTCATTATACTTTCAACTACCTAGTTTCAACTACTTTTCAAGGACCAGACCATCACTTCTTCCTAGGAACCAGCGCTGAGTTTGAATTCTGGCACTAAAGAAACATCACTTGCACTTTCACTACCAACCTAACAAAATTGCTGCAAACCAAGCTCACCACCACCACTAACCTAAGCCTCCAGGACGCAACCTCTTCCTAGGGGCTGATGGAGAGAGGAAGGAATGTACTTTATTTGTTTGGGAGCATTTTATTTAGGGATGGAGTATATGTATCACAGAGCACACGCACTGACATGCCACACAGCATACAGACCTCTAAACCACTCCTACATAACTCATTTATAAGGCTCTACACACACGCTTTCTAATTGTAAACCGTAAAAAATAACGCACTGCACAGCCTACAGACATGCGAACCACTCATAAATAATGCAATACATTTACGTCCAGATAGCCTAACAACTCCTAAATTGTCAAAATAATAATCCATCTAAAACACTCTCCCTGCTGGTAGTCAACTGTCAGACTCATACACCACCTTTTATTTAAACAATTAGAGGCAGCACCACCACCAAGTGTATTCGCCACTGTGTCCATAGCCCAACTGACTTAGCCATGAAACGATGTCATGAGAGGGTGCTGTAGTGACGTCAGGTGATGACACAAATACCGTAATCCAAGATGGCGCCACCTAGTGGGTTCACCACGAGCTCCAGACCACAACTGGCTCAGTACATTTCGTCGCCGTCAGAGGACGCCACCGCTGATGACGTAAGTACAGTTATCCATGATGGCGGCAAACAGTATGTTCTCCATGAGGTCTAGTACTCAGTACCATCAGCAGAGGATACTGTCATCTGTTTCCTGATCTAAACAAAGATCGTGAGGGAAAATGACTCAGCCTGCTCTGTGCTGCTGGGGTGAACAATGAATGATTGCACTCTGTAAATTTTTGAACATGTGCCTGGGGTCACGTTGCACAGCCTACAGACACGTAAACAACTCCTAATTTCAGTACACAATAGCAAACTGCTCCTAAATAATGCAAACACGCTCAGTACCCATAAACTGTCCAAATTATGCATAGAACAGACTATAGGGCTGTTTGCAAAATAATGCAACAGATGCACACAAGCACTCTCCACCACACCCTGTCCCCTGTGAGGCCACATGCCCGTAAGCTGTCAAACCACGCACAGGTCCCTGATCGGCTTCCGCAAATATGAGGTGGTGACAGCCGCATTCATACTCCACGTCCGTGAAATTCCTGTCCAAATACATGTTCATCTAGATGCCTACGATGACGTGAACGTAGCTGGTCTGCACGCACCTCAACCCTCTTAAAGTGGGGCAGCCACAGTTTGGGTCCCGCGCGCTCCGTCACGGTCCCTTATGACAATGCAAGCATTAAGACTGGTGGGTCATTCCATGTCATATTAACACACTTTAAATAAAAAATTTGACCCCACCCTCTTAGATAGAGGGGGTGCTGAAACTAAGAAAAACACCAAATTTCAATTTTTTACCTCAAACCATTTCTGAAATATGGTCATGTAAACTTTTCAAAAACTGGCCAAAAATGTGTGAATGGACTTTTTTCGAACTGCCCTAGGAGCTGCCCTAATTGAGCTATAGAGGTAGGAAAGGTGTCATTTTGCAGCTTTTTCAAGCTCTTTCCAGTGACATACAACAAAACATAGCTTCTAATTAATAACCTGTTTCAAAATACTAATTAATATTTTGATTTAATTTTTTTACAAAAAGTACATAATTGATAATTGTCAAAATATTTCCATAACTACTTCATACAGTTGTAAATCACATCACAAAATATAAATGTGGGATGATGATGGGTTCATTGTTAAAAAAATTATTCCAGAGTCTTGTTTTTTACTAACAGTCGTGGTTTGACCAAACTGACCTTTAACAAACAGGAATTTCGTTAAAATATACTGAAAGGTAAGTAAAAAAGTACTAGAAATATCAAAATATCACCTTCTTGAAACAAAACTAAACAACATTTTCTATAATTGATTGCTTATTGTTTTAGTTTCTTACAGTTTAAACTAATAGTCTATTAACCAGCAAAACGAAATGTTGAGTGTGGGACTTATAGCTAAGATTTAAATAAGGTGTGAAAAACTTGTACAGAGACCATTGATGTAATACTTCTGGTCCAAAAATGCACATTTCATTAGCACAGACTTTAGCTATTGTATGAAGGCTGAGCATGCTTGTGTTTCTGTCTATGTATGCAGCAGGCTGTGAACAAATTGAAACAAGCACAGTGCTTGATGTCTGTACAATCATTCAGAGTCTGGAGCCACTGTTGAGAGGATATAAGACTGTTACCTTCTAAGGCTTAGTATGCCTAAAGCATTATTGTGCACTGTGGTTTTAGTGCAAATCAATTGTTACCTCTGTGTTGACCAGTGTGTATCTATTATATTTAATAGTTCATTTACAAGTAAATCTATTAATTGAAGGAGAGTTTATAAGTGGTTTTTGTATCAATATGGAACCAAGTAAAAAGTGCAGTGCTGTAAGAGTGCATTGCTGTAAGGGTGCAGTGTTGTAATCCATTGAAGAAGCCAAATCAGTTTATTAGAGACAAAAAAAAGAAGACTGAGAAATGTCACAGCATGGATGCCCAAATTATTTCCATGAATACCTAGTGTTGGCAGGATTTGTGATAAATGTAGGAAAGATGTAACCACATTGAAAAATACACCAGAGCCCATCACTGATAAAAGTGTTGAAGAAGATTCTTCTGGATTAGAGATAATCATCCCAGACCAAGACCCTGACTTCACAGCAACTTTAGTGGTTGTTAAAACACTTAACACATCACTTCAAGAACTAGGTGAGTCCCCAATTGATAAGAAGAAAGTAACATCTAGGTGTTACGCCAAATCAAAAGTGAAAAAATCTCCTCATCAGTGACACATAAACTTTTTGCTGCTGCTGAATCTTCTTCATCAGATACTGATACTGATGAATCCGTTCTTCAAAATCTCAAAGAAAACTTTAATAATTCTATAAGTAGAGCAAAAAAACTAATAATTCTTACAAGTTTACATGGAAAGTGGAGTGTCAGGAAAATTATGAGGGAATTTAATGCTACTAATTACATTGTTCGGCAGTCCAAAAAAATTTTGAAAGAGAAAGGATTCATGGAAGGTCCAAACCCAAAACCAGGGAAGTGTTTGCCAACAGAAACTGTCAAAACTGTACATTCAGTTTATGAAAAAAGTTAACCGGGCAATGCCAGGTGTTAAAGATTGTGTGACAACTACAGAAACAAGTGGAAGTAAAACAAAAATATCAAAAAGACTTATTTTGTGTAACCTTAAAGAAGCTTACAAACATTTTAAAGACAAGTTTCCTAACATAAAAATAGGTTTCTCTAAATTTGCTGAGCTGAGACCAAAACATTGTGTATTTGCTGGCTGGAGTGGCACACACTCTGTCTGTGTGTGCACAACTCATCAAAACATAAAATTAATAATAGAAAATGTCAAACTAAATACAGTAACAAACAGCAGCTTAAACAATTATAAGCAGTGCATTGGAAAAATGTTTTGCAACTCATCATCAGTTGATTGCAACATGTGAAACGGTGAATATTGCCCAGGAGAAACTGTCATATGTAAAATTTTACAAGGTTCTTTTGATGAAAACGTGATTGAACGAGTTCAGTTCTGACAGTGGATGTCAGTTGACCACTGTAATCTGGAAGTTGTTCAAAAAAACTTTTGAAGAATTCATGGATTTATTTTGTAGTAAGATGTCTACTTTGATTTGGCATGACTTCATTGCCAAGCAACAACGAACATTCCTTAACTCCACAAGATATAACCTTACGGAATCTGAATTTGTTGTCACATGTGATTTTTTGGAAAATTATAGTATAGTTCTACAGGATGAAGCTCAGAGTTACCACTGGACAAGACAGCAGATTGCCATTCATCCTTTTGTTATATATTACAAACAGGAAGACAAAATTGAGCATATGAGCTTTGTCATTGTTTCTGATTACTTGGAGCACAATACAGTCATGATTTACACCTTTCAAAAGAAGCGTATTTCTTATCTAACAAATAAATTTCCAAATCTTCCAAAAAAGATATACTATTATCCTGACAGTTCTGCTGCTCAGTACAAAAATAAGAAAAACTTCCTGAACCTTTGCGTTCATGAGGAGGACTTCAACATTAAAGCTGAGTGGCACTTTTCAACCACAGCACATGGGAAAGAGCCTTGTGATGGAGTAGGGGGTCAGTAGACTACCGCAGCTGCAGTGAGGAGGAGCCTCCCAACGAAGAAGAAGCTCATGGGTGTGTCTTGTGTGGTCAATGCATAGTTGACACAACACAATGATTTCTTTCTGAGAGGCCTGTAAAGCTGTGGACCTCTTAATAGGTCTTAATGTGTTTTGGGTTGTAGTAGCCTGCCATTTCAGTTCCCAGAGCCATTTTTGGTGTTAAGAGTGTGTAAATATGTTCGAATACCAAAATTTTTGGTGAGGAAGGTGGAATGAAGATTGACGTGCTGTAATTCAATCAATCAATCAATCAATCTCTTTTTTCATCTGTTAACAATATACATTGTATGGATGTAGTCAATTACAATATAGTTTCTTATCTTTAATTTGTTTCAAAAACTTGGATAATAAATACAAATATTTTATATCAGTATATATAAATAATATTACTTTTCCATATTCAGATGTTCTTCAATGCTATGAAAACTATGTGTTAGTAAAAATTGTTTAAGATCTACCTTGAATTTATGAAATTCTTTAATTTTCTTTATTGTAGAAGGCAATGCACTAAAAAGTATTTTGGGCTGGTAGTAGAGTGCTCCTTTGTGGGTGTCTGTGAAAATCATCCCTGTTCCTTGCTTCATGGTTATGAACCTGATTATTTAATGTTGAAAATTCCTGGTGAGTTTTCAGAAAGAATACACATTCATAGATAAATAAGCTGGGATGAGTCATTATTTTAAATTCTTTAAATATTTCCCTGCATGACACTCTGCAGGAAACCCCTTTCATTATTCTAATAGTCCTTTTTTGAAGTTTGAAAGCTTGTTTTGCCATACCTGTATTCCCCCAGAAGATCACACCATATCTAAGCTAACTGTTCATGTAAGCATAATAGGCACACAGCAAAGATTCAATGTTGCAGCATTACTGAAACATTCTTAGCTCATAGCAGCATTTACTTAATTTTTTATACAAAACTTCTAGATGCTTTTCCCATCTCAAGTGCTCACCCACCCATATACTGAGGAATTTTGTATATGGAGCTTGTGCAATAACATAGTTCCTTGACTCAGCTTTTACTCTCTTTCTAGCTTTACTTTTAATATCACTGAAATTCATCAATACCGTTTTATCCTTATGTATGATCAAAGCATTATCACTAAACCATTTTTCTGTCTCATTTACTGTTCTAGAGACACTTGGCTGTAGATCATCCTCAGTGTATCCTTTTATAAAAACGCTAGTGTCATCAGTGAACATCACCATTTCTGCAACTGTCAGATGGTTTGGCAAATCGTTTATGTACACCAAGAACAACAGTTCGTTCCTCACTTTTCTGTCAGAGTCTTTTAAAGAGAAGGGCATTCACCTTTTTTGTGCTCTGACAAGAGCATTTTTCAGCCCTCATTAATATCTGTACTAGAAGAGAGTATAATGCCACTGTGAGTCTGTGCCTCTGTCAGTCTGAACACACTAATCTCTGAAACTAACGCACAAATTTTATGTTTTTTTTTTCCACATGTAACTTGAGCATAGTTTGGGGTAACATATAAGTTTTATTTAATCAAAATTGGAACACAAAAACAAAGATATTGTAATTTAAAATTTTATAAGAAATCGTCTGCTCAGCATAGTAGTTGGGATGTTAAATCATGACAGCATAATACACCAAAGAACCAATCGAAGTGCTGTTAGATTTGCAGTACACCAAACAACCAATAGACAGCACTGTTGAGAAGAAAAAGACCCTTAGTGAGATGTATTTTTGGATGTTTATTTCAGTAATGGAATTAAGCATCACTGTCTTGTCTTTATTAATAAAAACTGACACTGAATTTACTTGGCTATGATGAACAGTTTTACCGATTTTGCTTTACGTGTTAAACACCTAACGACAATGCTTTGCTACTTTCAACAGATATTATTCATATTGATTGCTAGAAGCAATGCCTAGAAAATTGTCAATGCCTAATAAATATGCCACAATGGCTAAAAAACTATGTGGTCTCAAGAATCCAATGAAAATTTTGATACAAAGTGGTGCAGGAAAACACGTTTTTATACACCAAATCCTGCCAGTTTCTAACAATGTGCCATTTTGATTTAAACACGTACAGTTTCAGTTGAGCATATGTTATGTCATGACCATAAACAAAGTGCAATGTCAGACACAATGAGTTGTGGGCACTTATTTCTTGCATGGCCAGCTCTATGTGGCCCTCTTCCATGTTAGTGAACCAACAAGTCCTCTGTTCTGCATCTACATCTACTTGGTTACTCTGCAATTCACACTTAAGTGCCAGGCAGAGGCAGTCCCCAATCATTCTACTTCAAAAATTGTGTACAAAGAAGCTTTATAAGCCAGAAATGAACCCCACAAATATGAAGTCTCAGGTGCAGCTATAAATAAATACCTGGGCAATTCCAGGTTTTTGAGCAATGGTCTTCACACGATTCCCTGAATATACCTTAAGTTACTTGTACATTTGTTGATGACTCCAGCCAAGATAACACTCCATGTCCTCCCTACCAAGAAGTCATCAGTCCTGTAACAAATTACATTTCATTTCTCATACAACGGTACTTTCAATAGTAAGTGATAGTATTGTGATAGGGTGTAGGGATGGTTTGGAGCAAGCAAGAGACACTCTTCCGGGGATTGATCTGGGTACAGCAAGAGAAGCAAGCCTGTGGATACAAATCTCTTTTGTTGGTGCTGTAGTCTTCCACCTAAATACTGGTTCAATGCAGCTCTCTATCCTATCTTGTGCAGGCCCCTTCATTTCCATATAACTATTGCGACTTCCAGCCACTTGAAATTGCTTACTTTATTCATCTCTTGATCTCCATCTATAATTTTCACCCTCCTTTGGTACTAAATTGATGATTGCTTGATGTCTCAGAATGTGTCCTATCAAATGATTATTTCTTTTAGTCAAGTTGTGCCACAAATTTCTTTTCTCCCCCATTCTATTCAGCAACTACTCATTAGTTATGTTATTCACCAGTCTAATCTTCAGCATGCTTCTGTAGCAACACATTTCAAAAGCTTTTATTCTTTTCTTGTCTAAGTACAAGGCTATGCTCCAGACAAATACCTAAAAGAAGATTCTTAACACTTAAATCTATATTTGATATTAACATATTTCTCTTCTCCAGAAACGTTTTTCTTGCCATTGACAGTCTACATTTCATATTCTCTTTACTTCAGCCATCACCAGTCATAGCAAACTGCATCTACTACTTTTAGTGTCTCATTTCCTAATCTAATTGCATCAACATCACCTGACTGAATTTGACTACATGTCATTAGCTTTATTTTGCTTTTGTAGATGTTCATTTTATATCTCCTTTTGGAACCCTGTTCTATGCTCTTCCAAGTCCTTTCCTGTCACTGACAAAATTACGATGTCATTGGCAAACACCAGGATCCAACCACCTTCTCATCTTCTGGTGAGTAGACCTGCAGTGGCCGCTGAGCACAGTCTGCTGAGAGCCAGGCAGTGAGGCATAAGTCGAGGGTCTGACGCCGAGTGACTGTGTTGGCAGCTGTGTCATAGATGTGTCATCTTCACTGCAGTGTTTGACACAGGGTGTTATTCACGATGTAGCCTAGCTGTGCAATAATGACATACTGACCCCTGGGGCCATATATAAATATGTAAATACCGCTATCAGGAGGCTGATTACACGAAAGAGGTCACTGTTATGTTATTACACCATGAAGAAACCTCTAGAAATGTGGTCACTATCCAAGGAATTGTTTGCTGTTTCAAGGGAGTATATCAGAGATTGGAAGCAAAGTAGTATCTGTTAACTTCTTTCTGGTGGTCACAATATCCCCAGATTACACATCACAATGTTCCTGACTGACATTCAGTAACTATCAAGAGCCCCAACTTTCCAAAATTTATGTGGGTACACATCAGTGGCAGAATGTAGTATATGTTTTTTTGTGAGTCTCGATATTTTTTAAAATGATTACCTTTCATTTATGAACACTGCCTGTGTCATAAAGATCCATGCTGTGATAATGTAAAATATACCAGTACCATAAGAATACATCGAGACTGCCCTAGCTCAGCCGACTTAAAAGCAACAAAAATGAAATCAAACTCTGGTCCAAATGTACTTGGATGAACACACAGAACCAGAAGTGTAACATACATGATACAAGCCCATCTGCAAAAATAAAAATCTTGGCTCCCGTAACGTAAAATGTATAACCTATCATTTACCGATATAATTCTCATTGCAGCAGGTAGAAATAAATTAATGGAGTGTGTTGTAAAATCCCATGTAATATAAACAAAGAGATCATTCGTTTACCGTATCCAAAGTATTAAACAAAAATTATTAATAACAGTAAATGTTATTAAAAATTAAACACATAACAATGATTAACAGTCAATATCTATAAGCATAGGCCTATATTTCTATCTGTGATTGATTGATTTGCACTTAAACTTCATTGTTCTCACTTTGACCTTTAGTGAAACTAGACCATGTGGCATACTGTCTGTGAGGGAAGGTATTGATTATTTCACTGGCATCAATAGATCACTTTGGATACTGTGGAGGCTGAATTCATGTCTCTGCCTTGGGTCATAGAATTTCACATATAGTTCTGTATAAGTATGAGCTTCAAAAATTAGCATTCAGCTGAAGAAACAGCAATAGGTATAGTTAAAAACAGATAAAATGTTGTGCATTTATCTGGAACACTACAGCTATGATTGAATCCCCTGTTATTAATAGTCTGAGTCATTAAAATATCCTATTTCTTTGCCAAAGTTGTAGCTGATGACAATGATTCTTAAAAATTGTGTTGATAGCAAGATAAATTATCAGCTACATCTGAACAAGAGAACACACGTTATCCAGCTCTACATTTTTTGATTGCATAATTTGAGGTACTAAATTGCAAAGCTTTGATTGCAGCACTATCTGAAAAATGGATTCGCGTTTCTCTACTTGGCTTTTCAATACAACAGTTTGTTCTCTCTTGCCCTTACTTAGATGTCAATATTAAACATAAGCATAATGAAGGGTTTTTACAGACTGTTATCTCAAAGAGGAACATATTGAGCCAAGCTTTTTTACCTCAAAAGAGTAAGATATCAAAAGTTGCCATTTTTAATTATTTGACTGACAAAAAGATACAATATTTCTACTGTGTCAGAAAAGGATCTGACTTCTTGAATTTCACATGTAGCATGCTAAACTTAAAGTGAGCCCTGCAAATGCAGATATTGGCAGTCTTCTGTCTTTGTTGAATTCTCATTCTGATAGCTTTGTGTATGCTTGACGTGTTGGCACAACCATTACAACCCTGACTGCAGCATTGAGTTAAAATGTCACTTTTCATCTGCTGCTCTTAGTATTTTCTTTTCTGTTCCTAATGCACTTTGATCTTCTATTTCATAAAATACTTAGAAAGCTTTCATTTGTCTCCACATCACAAGGCTTTCCACTGCAACATGTCTAAATATCTGAGTTAACTGACCTCTTTTTGTAATGGCCTATGTTGCATGAGTAATAATAGAAAATAATGGGGCAGCATTAATGTCATTAATAATTTCTTTTTCAAGCGCATGGGATAGGACATTTTGAATTAATGGACTAAAGTACTTTTGTGTATAGGCCTATTTTAGTTTATTTATTAGATGGCGTAATACTGGATTGTACTTTGTGAGAATTTGGATTGCTACTAAAAAGTTTCAACTGTTTGATTTTCCTATTCTCTCTGTATGTCCCTGAAAAGCTATTGATTCCAGAGTTATATTCACATTCACAGTAAGCTCAAGCACCTATTTTCAACCATTCTCACTGTTCCTGAGTTATGAATACATACTAGTGTCAATTGTGCTTTTCTTACACCATGAATTGAATACAGTGCATTCTTTCAGACATGCATGTAGTTTCATGTCACATTATACTTTTGGTTACCCACCTCCAATCTCAAACCACTTCCCTCAGAGCTGAACGATTTTGTCAAACAAAGAACTTTTTAGTTTCATCATTTACATTCAACTGATACTCTGTGTGATTATTTGAATAATCTGTGATATTAATAGGCCTAATTACATTTATGGAGATTTAGCTTCAATCTTATTTTTTGCCTTGAAAATTGCTGTTATAACTTTTCACTTCAGACTGGCACTCCCTTGTGACACTGCAAACTTCTGTAACCATTGTGCTAAACAGAGTAGACCGTCTGTTATTACACTGTTACTTCTTATTGGATAACTGACAGTATTGCTGAATAAAGATATGATAAAAGTTAAATGTTCCAAATATGTCCATTATACAGGTAGTTACTGTGAGGAAATACTGAAACAGAAGGAATTAACATAAATGAAGCCATGTAGGTGGCAAGAACCAAGGGTATGTTGTAGCAGTAATTCCCACCTGCAGAGTTCTGAGAAAATGGTGTCTGGAGAAAGAAACCAGATGGCGTGTTTGGTGAAATAGGCACCGAGGTCATGATTGTCATGTTGTAAAGCATGATCTGCAACAGGATATTGTTATACCCATTCATCCTAACTGATAACTACTTGGTAGTCATGCCGAAGTAAAAGGCCGAACAGTGTTTACATAACAGCTAGTATATGCCACGTGTCATTTCACAGGTGACTTTCCCTTTGATAGTATATGGTTTGCCAGTTACAGGGCTGGTATGTGTGGTGGTAGGAGTGTGCAAAGGGCAAGTCTTGCAGCAGTGACAGTCACAGGTGTAGGAGCCATAGGATACAGAGATGGATGCAGAAGGAGTGTAGGGTCTGAAATCTGTGCCCATCCCACTCCCACCACACACCTTGCTTGTCACCAATGATGCTATCTCTCTCTATACCACCATCCCCCATGTACATGGTCTGTCTGCAGCTGAAAATTTCCTCAGTCAGCACCCACCTGATTCCAAACCTATGACATCTTTCCCTAATCAACTTTACGCTTACCAATAATTACTTCATATTTCAAGGACAGATCAAGGGTATGGCCATGGGAACCAGCATGGCTCCTTCCTAAGGCAACCTTCATATGAGTCACTTGGAAGGGTCTTTCCTGGTGTCCACAAGCTTTCAGTCTCTGTTTTGGTTTAGGTACACTGATGACATCTTTGCCATATGGACTCATGGTGAGGCTGACCTGTTAAAATTCCTGGAATCTCTAAATACCTTATCCCAATTAAATTTCACATGGTACTACTCTGAATCTGATGCTACTTTCCTTGATGTTGATCTCATCCTCACTGAAGGGTGACTACACACTTCTGTTCACATTAAACCTCCTAACAAACAATAGTATTTACATTTTGAGGGTTTCCATCCTTTCCTTGTCAAACATTCCCATCCATACAGCCTTGGCATTCGAGGCAAATGTATTTGTTTGGATGCCTACTCTTTACAGCAATTCACCACCATTCTCACCCCCAGCCTTCAATGGATGTAATTACCCCACCAGACTAGTTTAAAAGTCGATATCCAGGGCCATCACATCCAATCCTGGTACAGCTGATCCCACAAAAAACAACTTTGGAGCACACCATTTGTCACTCAGTATTATCCTGGACTTGAATGTATTAAACAGCCAGTTTGACAAGGCTATGACTTCCTAAGATCATGCCCTGAAATGAGATCCATTTTGTCTGAGATTTCTCCCACCACACCTAGAATAGCTTTTCATCACCCTCCAAATCTCCGCAATATTCTTGTCATACCCTACACTCCTTCTGCACCCATCCCCCTACCCCTGTGACTGCCTGCACTGCAGTACTTGCCCTATGCACCCTTCTGCTACCACCTATACCAGCCCTGTAACTGGAAAAACATACTATCAAAGGGAGAGCCACGTGTGAAATGACATGTCATGTACCAGCTGTTATGTAAACACTGTTTGGCCTTTTACATTGGCATGACTACCACTCAATTATCAGTTAGGATGAATGGGCATAGGCAGAGGGTGCATACCTCCAATACACAATATCCTGCTGCAGACCATGCTCCACAACATGACAGTTGTGACCTCAGTGCCTGTTTCACCACACACACCATCTGGTTTCTTCCTCCAGACACCAGTTTCTCAGAACTCTGCGGTTGGGAACAAGCACTGCAACATGTTCTTTGTTCTTGCCACTCACTCGACCTTAATTGACATTAATCCTTTCCATCTCAACATTTCTTCAGAGTAGCTACTCCATTCTTCACTCCATTTTAGTTTTCTACAGCTCTCAATTTATGACCTGTCTATTTTTCGCTGTTCCCCCTCCCACCTTTGTTACATACAGTAAACTTAGCTTTTCACTGTTACTAACTCATGTATTATATTTTAGCAGTAATCTATGTCTTTCATATTACTCTGTCTTCCACCTTTAAGCTTCCAGGTTTTCACATCTTGGCTGATACAGTCCCCAACAATCATACAGTAAACTTAGCTTTTCACTGTTACTAACTCATGTATTATATTTTAGCAGTAATCTCTGTCTTTCATATTACTCTGTCTTCCACCTTTAAGCTTCCAGGTTTTCACATCTTGGCTGATACAGTCCCCAACAATCATCAGTCTTTCCTTCTCATCCCCTCTGGTAAGTCTTGTCTGACCCAGGGTACTGGGTGACTTTTCTTAACTGTACCCCTTTTCCTAAACCTGAAGGAGGCACTGGCTCCGAAAGCTTACATAAATTAAACTTTTTTGTGTGTGTGTGTGTGTTCACCTGCTGCCAATTTTTTGCCAGTAGCACCACTATGAGAATACAAATCAGGTTTGCTTTCAATACACACCATAATGGTCAGGTGCATTAGTTATCTTTGAGATTGGATGTGGTGAGTTTATGTTAACCAAGAATGCCTTTAAGACAACAAAGATGCCATTCTCAACAACTCATGGAGTTTGAATTAGGTCATGTAATAGGACTAAGAGAAACTGGATGTTCCTTCTGTGATATTGCAGAAGAACTTGGCTGGACTGTAGCAACTGTACATGACTGATAGTAGCAGTTGTCCAGTGAATGTACGGTCGCAAGAAGACTGGGCTCCAGATGGTCCCGTGGTACTACTGAGAGAGAACAACATTGTGTTTAGCATATGGCTCTGGGGAATTGTACTGCTAAAGCAGTTTGAGCAGTGGTTAGCACCACAGTGACACAGTGAACTATTACAAATCAGTTACCTCAAGAACAGCTCCAAACAAGATGCCCCATGGTGTGCATTCCACTGAACCCATTGTGACTTCAGTAGCATCAAGCAAGAGCTCATTGGAAAGCAGCGTGGAGATTTATTTTATTTTCCAATGAAAGCTTGTCCTACCTCCACACCAGTGATGGCCATATATTGGTTAGGTTGAGAACCTGCAACCAGCCTGTCTATGTGCTACACACGCTGGACCTACCCCTGGTGATATGGTCTGAAGTGCAATTTCATATGACAGCAGGAGCATTTTCTTGGTTGGATGTGTCAGTATGGTGATAAAACCTGTTGTGCTGCCACTCATGAACAGCATTCCAGGGGGTGTTCTTCAACTGAATAATGTTCATCAACAGACTGCTGTTGTAACCCAACATGCTCTACAGTGTGTCACCCTGTTGCCTTGGTGTGCTCAATCACCAGATCTGTCTCCAATGAAGCCCCTATGGAACAGCATTGGATGACATCTCCAGCATCATCCACAACAGCATTAACCATCCCTGTATTGACTCATCAAGTGCAACGAGTATGGAACTCCATCCCACAAACTAACATCTGACATCTGTACAACACACATACTTAAATTTGCAACTGAAATATGGATACACTGATGAAAAATACTCTAGATGCATTTGCTCATAATCATAAATTTATAAGTTTTTTCATTGCATAAACTGATTTCTGGTTGTGTGCCAACAATTTTTTATAGTGGGAAGGCCAGAAAAACTTGTCGATTGATTGTTACGAAGAGAGCGGACTGCAAGCAAATCTGTTCACTCTTATTATTTGAGGGTGGAGGAGGGAGGGTGCAGCAAACCTGTTTACTGATTTCCTCTACTGTGAATTAGACATGCACATTTCAGAAAAACCATTAAACAAATGTGTGTACTGATAATGTGGAAAGGTTTCAGGCAGTCAGCACTTTGTTGCTCTACAAAGAGAAACAGTTCATTAATATTAAAAGTCATAAAATATTTGGGTACCGTTTTATAGGTCCTGTACCTTGGAAACAATTTTGCATCTTTAATCTTGAAGAAGACATCACGTAGGTACAGAGACGTTAGTTCTGCTTTTCTGTGAGACCCCTTGTGATCTGTAGTTCAGATTTACTGGAGAAATAAGTTACTGATAAAGCTGTTATTATTATTATTACTATTATTGTTATTATTTTAGAAACATTGTGTGTGTCTTTGATGGGAAAGAGAAATATCATAATTTGCTAGCAAAAAAAAGGCATTTATTATGTTTCTATTTAGAATCCAAAAATTTTACATAAAGTTTCTGTAGGTAGGTTTCCTTTCCAAAGTTCAGAAAACAAATTCTTTCTTGACATCCACGAGATTAATTTTCCCACCCTTGTCTTGATGAATATGAAGGAAAACTAGTTGGGTGAGTGTTGTCTATGTCGTTCTTGATCTGAGGAAAGTTCCAAATAATCGCATGGTCCTGCATTATCTCTTAAGTGATGCTGACTATATTGTTTGATGGCACATTTAGAGGGATGATTATTGAAATTGTACTCAGTATTCATCATTCTTGGGTTGAAAGCCAATGTGGGAATTTGTTCCTCACTGAACATGACATACAGATACAGTGGTACTAGGTGAGCAGGGTAAAAGGAAATGAGAAACCATGGAAACATGTCATGAAAGAACATCTGGATTTGAACAGTTCCTTTACTCAAAAATTAACATGGCACAATTAGCTCCACAAGCTTACAAAAATGTCTATGAATGAAGGAATCACGGACCAGTTGGTATACCAATATATTCTATGAATGACCACCATCGTTGGAAAGATCAGTTAGAGTAGTCTCTTTATGCAACATTGTTCATATCCTTGCTGTGCAGCAAATGTGACTATTAGTACAGTGATTGAAGAACTATGTTATACACAAATGACTGGACTTACACGGGCAGCATGAGTGCATCTAACATAACAAAAATAAACAAGCTTAAAATATATGCATTTTATGGATTGAGAATGTAGTGAGTGATCTAGTAAAATATCCAAAGCAATTGTACAGCTCAATGAGCTTGCTGTATGCAGATGAACTAATTTAACAATTTTCAGATTTTGTCTCTAATGGCCATACGGATGACACCACAGCAGGTTACCTAGTTCACAAAGGTGTCTAATCGCACTGCAATTGCTATGTTGTAATGGACTCCATGAAGCAGATACTCCACAATCAGATATGCCATGCTGAAACCAGGGTGTATATGACCAGAGACAACTGGGAGATCCGGGAAAAACCCTGGGAATTTTTTAGAATTCCGGTAATTTTTCATTGTTTTTATTTTCAGTTAAATTTTTGTAATTTTGACTGGTAAGAACCGATACTCTAACAAATGATATTACTGTATACTGCTACTGCAGAATAATACTGCAGCAATAAAACATGAATGAGAGAAAAAACAAAAATAAAACTTAAATTGCAAAGGAAATGCGCCATATACAGCAAAAAAACGACAGTGCTCATACTAGTGTCTGCCAGCGGCAAAAGTGTCAAAGGCCTTAGGAAGACTATGCAATGCTTCGTAACAACCAATTGCCTCCAATGAGTGTGATGTAACGAATTGCCTCTGATGAGCATGATGTCAGAACTGTTTACATTAGATTCGTTTTAGCAGTTGAGTAGTACCTTCTCCCGCTTCTGGCTACAGAAATGTGGCTGTTTGGATGTGTAAGCAGTCGCAGCACACAGCAAGATGCTATCGGGAAAAATTTTACTGGAGCGCCCAAGCTGACAGATTCATGCATGCACAGCAAACCCAGATATAGGAGGTGGGGGGGCAAATTCATATTCTTAAGGGAAAAAAACTTGTTTCACAAAGCAACTAGCATTCAGCGCACGTTAGTCTATTGATTATTCTTATGGCTTTGAAACACATCCCTGTCAGTTTTTGAACATTTTTGGAGACATTCTAAGTTGATTTCTGAATGAATCGTAAGTTGATTTGTAAATTCATGCATAGTGTACATGATGTTTCTGTCAGGGGAATCCTTGTCGGATGCAGAAACAAACTTTCATACAGATAAAAAAGGGGCTATACGATCTGAGCAGATTAAGGCTGAACAGATGAATGCCAACCACTGTCTGAGTCTGTTGTTGATTGGGTTTGCGAATGATGAGCATTGTTATAATTACTAGCGAAATCCATAGATTCAGACTACAGGAGTGGAAATAAATGAATAACAGGCAAGAAAGATTATGTATTACCTTCTCCGTGTATCCAAGAAAATGAAATTTGACAAAAGATTTTTGGCCAGATCACTATACTAGTAAGGGCCAGTTGTACAGTCCCCGGCTAGCAGCCACTTTAAGTTCTATTCTGGAAGAAGCACAGAAAACGTGTTGTACGAACATTTTACAACGCATAACCGGAGAATAACCGTGGGATAATTAAACCGGTGATTCTGGCAGAGTTAGTGAAGTTAACCTGCGAATAAGCTTTGACATTGGCAGGAGTAGTTACAGAATTAGTAATAACAAGACTGTTCATGAGAACAAGGAAGGAGAAGAAACAGGGAATCACACAAATTATGGAACAATATGACGATTCCAATTTTGTATAAAAATTTTGTACTACTACTTTTCGATCTCGTGCTTGAGAAAATGGAGCGTGTGAATGAAGTGTGAAACTATTTCCTAATGTAAGGCTTTTTGCTTGTAGTAGGCCTAATAGGCATTTGATAT
Organism: Schistocerca piceifrons; assembly: GCF_021461385.2. NCBI lineage: Eukaryota > Metazoa > Arthropoda > Insecta > Orthoptera > Acrididae > Schistocerca > Schistocerca piceifrons. Next base: position 421,373,965 of record NC_060141.1, read on the forward strand.
TGGTACTGTGTGAATTATATTCTGTCATTACAAAAAAGACCATTTGTGCCTACACAGTCTCGTTTATTTGCTGTGTGTTGCAATTGTTGCAGTATTAGAAAGGCCTATGTATCACATTGGGAAGCCACACCAATATTGGGTCTTATTTGTATTAACAGCTTTTTCAGTATTAGACATCGACATTTCGATTTTTCATGTACCAAAACGTTTGACAAACTTTGATGAGGTAATATATTATTTCGCAGAAAGGAAAGCATGCCATGTAAAACTGTAGCAAGATTAGAGAGAAAAAATTCTAGGAGCTAAGGATTGAAGAAATGTGTACTGTCTTGCTTGTCTCATGTCTTTACTGGGTTTATGTATCCTATATTTAATTTTATGTCACACAAAGCAGCAAGTTGTTAGCTGATATGGATTAAAGAGTGCAAATTTTCTGAAGAGGTATTTTTTTTAAAGAAAAACAGAGGGACTGGATGTCAAACCAGCTGACTGTAAGCAGGAGAGGCACCATAGGACATTTTAATTTCCACTGTCCTGAATATGGTTTGATGGCATCCATTACAAAACATACACGTTTCAATTCCACAGAGCGAAATACAGTGACGTGTGACAGGAGAATGCTGTGTGAAGAGGTGTGGCACTGCACTTTGGCACACTTACGACCAAATAACATGCCTTCATTTCCTCGAACACACATGTTTTATTCATAGACTCTTCAGAAAGATGTGTGCTACAAAAATGAACATATTTTTGAAAACTTGATTTTTTAAAAAAATTTTTGACGTCCTGTCTCAAACGCTCAAGGGAGTGGTGGGGTATTGCCCCAGTTCGGATATATTGTAGATTAGGGGCTAATGCGCAGAGCAGTCTGAGTTATAGTCGGGAAGTTTTTTTTGTTGGTTTGCTAAAGAAATTTTCTTTTATTAATCTTTTCCGCTGAAGCAGACATATTTGAAACAAAGTGTTTAATTCCACACACTGTTCGCTGCATTTAAAGTACATATTTTCAACTTATAGCACATATGGCATTATGCCATAATAAAGAACCAAACATGAGATAACACAGTACTGGTACTCCAAGAAAAATTTACATCTGTGTGTGTGTGTGTGTGTGTGTGTGTGTGTGTGTGTTTGAGGTTTATGGGCGCTAAACAGCGTGGTCATCAGCGCCCAAATGCATAAAAACAGGAACAGAGGCAGTGAAGGGACTAAGACGGACAGCAAACAAGGAGAACGGCTAAAAGACACAGACCTGGGAAATTCTACGCCCGTGCATAAAACCATAATCATTCAAAGGACCTGATAAGTTACACAGTTCTGAGAGAAAATATACTGTCAGTTAATAAGGAAAAAGTATGTTTTCACCCGGGAGAAAGTGTATTCTTTACCGGGAAATCTGGGAATTTTTTTTCCTTGTCTGCGTATACACCCTGTGAAACATTCATGCTCCAAAATATAAGATCTGTCCTATGCCAACTACTACTCCATAGGCATCAAGGATAGTCTGCAATACTTTTCATTTAAAGGCACAAAAAACCTAACTCACAACTCGGCCGGCATCAGCATGTGAAATGTTGGGGGTTGGGAGTGCTTCGTGTAGCACACTTTTCAGGTAAAATCCAAGTGCTGTGGCAAAGAGGTGCTTGGTAGAGAAAACTCTTGTCCTAGGATGCTTACAGCTCATGATGAGGTGTTTGCTTAGTGACACGTCTTTACAATAATGTCTGATTGTCTGCTACGGCAAGTGGGTGCCAGGCATGAACACACGGTAGTGTATTGCCACACCAGTGAAGGAAACATTCTGTGGATTGTGGCTGCAATTAGGCAACCCAGTGCAGAAGTGTGTATTGTGCAGTGTTGTGGTGAAACTGGAATGCAGACTTGCGTGCTTGGGTACAAAAGCCTTGGGAATGCCAGACGTAGAAAATTGAACCTGATTGTGGTAATGTTTGCTACAATTCCTGTGAGATAACTGGAGTGCTTATGAAACTGTGGTGGCTCCAGCAACTATGAGGCTATTTGTGAATGTCAGATTGATGTGGATTTACAACTGCAAAGTGTTTATTTTCCTTTTAAAGTGATATCTCTTGTTACCAGATGACTATTACATTGGAAATTCACCTGGGAGGTCCCAGCATGGCAGTGGGAGGCACCACAGGAACTGATTGACCCATGGGAGCTTGGATTTCTGGATTTTTTTGAGACAGTCAATTGTAAGAGGAACAAAGGAAAAAGTGTGTCCGAGTTCTGTGGCCTGGAAAGGAGCACAGGCAGTCTTCATGAGTCTCGATGGGAAATCGCAAGGGTGAATGTTGAGAGTGGACTGCAGTAAGAGGGACAGAGTTTTTAAACATAAAGCAAGACAATGGCGGCTTTATCTGAAGCAGCAAAAAGTGGGCAGATGCAATGTTCACAGCGAAAGGTAAAGTGCCAAAGAGAACTTGCTATAGTCTATATGTGGGAGGAAGGAATTCTGTTTGGTAAAAGATTGGAGGAGAGACAGTTCTCTGTTATGGTAACTAGCTTTCAGGAGGGACTTAAGTCTAAGGGTGTTACTTGGCTAAGTTACACTCTACTTTTCAAACTGTGTAAAAACTTGCGGACTTTAATAAATGGTGAACAATAAAACACCTCCACTCTTAATTTATATCACCACATCATTTTTAATAATGTGCCTTTAAGTGTTTTCACATACTTTGTTTTTCAGATCTTTCTCAGGGTGCAGCCTAATATTTGTATTTAGTAGATGTAAGTGAATGGAAGTGGTGTTTGTCTCATAAATTTTTTTCTCCCAATCTTCTGACACTGGTATACCTGCAGGTCACCAACCCTACAAATGCACGCTAGGTCTCCGAGTCCCAGAGAGAGATGTGATTCCTATTTAATAAATTACTCTTGCCCATGGGATGAACCTTTTATAGTGAAGCTGAAGACCCAATTAACTTCAGCTAGAGTTATTAGGAGGCAGAGTTAGACAGCTGAACATGAATATCTTTATTTAAATGGGTAATTAAAGGGGTTGATCAAAACTGAAACTGTCATAATTAGAATGATCAGGCAAATAACTTCTTGAAACAGTTCTTTAAATTTACCATCATCAAAAATGAGTTGTCTTCCAACAGAGGGTGCATTACCTGGTTGCACACCAGTTGAAATGATTCACAGCATTTCAAGTTGTGCATGAATTCTGTAAATGTCTGTGTGTGTATGCCAAGCAACTCTTCACCTGAATGGTGGTTGTAAAATACACATCAGATGCACATTGTGCTACTGACCAATTGTGGATTGAGCAAGTGATGAAAATAATGAGGTTGCTCTTAAGTCTATAGTCTGTTTTCCTTACGCGGGCAGCATTTCAAATAAATTTGGTTGTGTTCTGTGGAAACATGGTGTGAAGTATATTTTTTGACTGCCATCTAGGATTATGGTTGTAACAGCTTGGACGATGATTTAAATGTGAAGTAGATATACCAACTCCCACTTCTTTTCCGAGATGACTTACTTAAGATGCTCAGCTGACCTTCCTTGCTGGTTAGCCTCCTGCTGCTAACTCTCTTTTACTTCTTCTCTGAAGTATGCTGATAGGTACAGGAATTTCTTAAGACTCTTTCCAGTTATAAAAATAAGTAGACGTACAAAGTTTCACTTGCATTAACTAACGACGTATATTTGAACTTAAGACAATTTACAAATCCCACTCTTCACATAAATATATATGGCTTCATAAGCCTCTAGTGTCTCCAAACGTTATAAACAAACTAATTTACATATAAGAGAAAGCTGTCTTAAGCACCATGTCCAGTCTCAACCATAATACACATGTTCCCTTCAACAAGGCTAAGACAAAAGTTTTTCTCAAGAGTACCTTCTCAACTGTTCTTGTTATTACAACAATGGTCACTGATATAATTAGCAGAGAACAACATAGAAGCTCCATGGTTCTTCCATACACTTTCACTAAAACTTCCACAGATCGCCCAACAAGTACTTGTCATTGTCGTTCAACCGCCGCGTCTACATTTTTCTCGCGACTCAACTGTTCTTGTTATTACAACAATGGTCACTGATATAATTAGCAGAGAACAACATAGAAGCTCCATGGTTCTTCCATACACTTTCACTAAAACTTCCACAGATCGCCCAACAAGTACTTGTCATTGTCGTTCAACCGCCGCGTCTACATTTTTCTCGCGACTGAATTTCAAACCTGCACAGACAAACATGTGACACACAGTAGGTAATATTCTATCATCTCACAGTCACATCTAAAATATCATGTGTTTTAGATGATAGAAGGCAGAAGGCTGGGTGGTTCTAGAATTTACGCAGAAATTCTTGAAACACGACATATCCACCCCCCCCCCTCCCCCCCTCAGATCAGACACACGATATTTTATACACAATCATTATGTAAATAATATCATTCATAACAACATTTCATATCATAACAATATACTTTTCTTATACATGTTTATACATACATCTTTCACTTCAACAATAATCTTTTTTTTCTTTTTTCTTTAGAACAATCTTTAGTTGAGCATTTCTTTATTCTGATCTTACTTTACTTTGATATTAAGATGTGAGCAGCCACTTGAGGTTCTAATCAGCTCTTCTAATATTTAAGAATTGTGTGGATTTTTTTTCCTTTTTTTTCTTCTCTATGCTTCCAATCGTCAACTTCAGGTGTTCATGACATGTGTAATCTACTTTCTGTTCTCATTGTTTGTACTACTTTTCCTTAGTATATACTAGTTTTACTATTTTTTGAAGTTTGAAGGAACTCTGGGTAAAATGGAGGTGTTCTTTTTTTACACTCATAAACTTAAATTAAATGTAACAATGCTAGTTGTGCATAGAATTCAAACTTACCAGAATAATCCCTACAAAATTTGTGACTTTTGTCATGATACTGTCCCCTTCTCCTAGGATCAGGTACCTATACCTTTTTTGTTTTTTTGTTTTGTTTTAGTTATGGTTTTATGGCGCAAAACTGCTACGGTCATTAGCGCCCAATACCTACCTATACCTTGCTTGTGGGTTGACCTTATGAGAGCACTTCCTCTTTCCACTCTTGTATGTACGCCCCTAGGCCTAAAGCCACAGGTCATCCTCGCTCCATGAAGGTACGTCTGCCCTATATACTTAGCAAATGCCGGGTACGTCCTCATTATCCTTTCTCAGTAGGCTTCATGGTTCATTACTCTAGTATAAATTCCTATGTATACCATAATTAAGTAATCTCTGGTAAAATAAAAATCTATTTTCCACTTTGCATTCACTTTTTACTGCTTCATTTACTCCCTAGAGTCCTCCTTTACTTCTCAACTTCTATACTCTTAGTAGATACTATGTCTGTATATACTATTCAAGCTTCTTCATCTCCCAGTACCTACTGCAGCCTACATCTTTCTGAATCTGCTTAGTGCATTCATCTCTTGGTATCCCTCTACGATTTTTACCCTCCATGTTGCCCTCCAGTACTAAATTGGTGATCCCTTGATGCCTCAGAACATGTCCTACCAACCGGTCCCTTCTTCTAGTCAAGTTGTGCCACAAACTCCTCTTCTCCCCAATTCTATTCAATACCTCCTCATTAGTTATGTGATCTACCCATCTAATCTTCAGCATTCTTCTGTAGCACCACATTTTGAAAGCTTCTATTCTCTTCTTGTCTAAACTATTTATCATCCATGTTTCACTTCCATACATGGCTACACTCCATACAAATACTTTCAGAAATGACTTCCTGACACTTAAATCTATACTCAATGTTAACAAATTTCTCTTCTTCAGAAACGATTTCCTTGCCATTGCCAGTCTACATTTTATATCCTCTCTACTTCGACCATCATCAGTTATTTTTCTCCCCAAATAGCAAAAGTCCTTTACTACTTTAAGTGTCTCATTTCCTAATCTAATTCCCTCAGAATCACCCGACTTAATTCGACTACATTCCATTAGCCTCGTTTTGCTTTTGTTGATGTTAGGAATAGATGACAGAATAGTTTAAGATTTTAAAGGAATTTGGTGCAGGAAAAGTATTTTGGAAGAAATGCTGAAAACAACTCGGGATCTGATGGTTGTCACTCTGCCCATTAACTCAGAATGTTAACGTCCCTGGGGTAATATATGACACCGCCCGGTCCCATGGATCGGATATTAACTGTTATTGTGCACTGGCAGACCAGTATTTCTCTTTAAACTTCTTTTGAAAGTCTCCCCACTGCAAATCAGTGACCACTTTACTACGTAACATAACATTAGGTGAAGATACTCTTTTTTCTACTTTATCCTGGATAAGCTTGAATTCTTCCCACAGGTCATCTATTCCCTTCCTGGTATCATTAAGTACAGAAGAAGGAATAAGCGATACATTTCCGGATGTTATTCTCTCAGTAACTTTTTGATCTATAATTTCTTCAACCTGTTCCTCCAAACTACTTATATTTACGATATCAGAATTTGCTAATTTCCCTTTGTAGTTCCTTTTCACATTATCTACTGGTGTAATAACACCTGTAATTTGCAATTGAATTATTGGCATTAAATTATCCGGCTTATCGACACACTCTTTTAAAGTACTCAACTCTTCCATTACAGCATTAAATTTAACATTACACACATTTTCAAAGGATCCTAACTTTTCATTAAGCACTGATTCTACATTATTATATTTATCTTCAATATTCAATTCTAACCTTTTTGTCAAATCCTGAAAATTATCCTTTAAAGCATCCATGCTTTTGCATAGATTACTAAATTCTTTGCTTTGTGAGTCAACTTTGGTATTTAAAAAACCTATATTTGCTGCTTGACTACTTAAGGTTTCACTCGGGTTATTTAATTGAGAATGCACTGAGTCTAGTTTTTCACTTAGAATTACATTTTGAGCATTTAAAGTTGCACTCTGGGCATTTAGTTGAGAATGTTCTGAACCTAGTTTTTCACTTAAAGCCGCATTTTGAGCATTTAATTGAGCATGTAATTGAGTACTCAAGAGTTGCATTTTGAGTTTTGATTAAATTTACTAACTCAGACCAGACAGCCACTTCTTTACTAACTCTCATAGCCATACCAGGTTCTCGAGTTTCCTTGACATGTTGTATGTTATCCATATTCTTGCAAGATTTAGATCTTGTAAGCATCAAACTAATAAAGTTCACTCAACAGTTTGTACCACTTGGCACTAAAACAACAAAGTTCTGTTTTACGCTCACCCGGCAGAGAGTTCGCACTGTGTCAGTGAGCGGATGTGGAGGCAGGTCAGCACCAGTGAACAGCAACTGTTACCGGCGGCGTCGGATGTTGGTTTCCGCGTCTGCGTCCCCATGAAGTACATGAGAGCTCTACACTCCCCACACCGGATCTTCTTAATCATAGTGTTCTAGGTGTATTTCTTCTTAGAGAAACACACTGAATCTTCTCTATTTCTCACTTCAAAATTTTGCTCCTTTATATACTTGAGCATGTTCCATTGTCTTGTAGTAGATTCTTTGTTGTATTTGGTTTAGTTGCTATGGCAACCCACTACACCTTATTTTCTCATTTTTTTGGTCTTAGAATTCCTGTTTTTTCTGTCCTGTCAAGGTCACCAATTCTAACGCCTTGGACGACGATTTAAGTGTGAAGTAGATATACCAACTCCCACTTCTTTTCCGAGATGACTTACTTGAGATGCTCAGCTGACCTTCCTTGCTGGTTAGCCTGCTGCTGCTAACTCTCTTTTACTTCTTCTCTGAAGTATGCTGATAGGTACAGGAATTCCTTAAGACTCTTTCCAGTTATAAAAATAAGTAGACGTACAAAGTTTCACTTGCATTAACTAACGACGTATATTTGAACTTAAGACAATTTACAAATCCCACTCTTCACATAAATATATACTGCTTCACAAGCCTCTCATGTCTCCAAACATTAGAAACAAATTTACATATAAGAGAAAGTTGGCTTAAACACCATGTCCAGTCTCAACATGAACCATAATACACATGTTCCCTTCAACAAGGCTAAGACAAAAGTTTTTCTCAAGAGTACCTTCTCAACTGTTCTCGTTATTAAAACAATGGTCACTGATATAATTAGCAGAGAACAGCATAGAAGCTCCATGGTTCTTCCATACACTTTCACTAAAACTTCCACTTGTCGGGTGCGACAAGTACTTGTCATTGCCGTTCGACCACGGCATCTACATTCTTCTTGCGACTGAATTTCAAACCTGCACACACAAACATTTGATGCACAGTAGGTAGTATTCTATCATCCCACACTAACATCTAAAATATCACGTGTTCGAGACTGTAGAAGGCTGAGTGGTTCTACAATTTACGCAGGAATACACTCCAGAGTCCTTTTAGGGCATGTAAAGGATTATCTTGGTTTGTGTGTGGTCAGTATGTACCATATCTCTTGTATTATGGCATTTCATATGTTGGTCAAACCATCAGGACAGTGGGCAACTGGTGTACTGTGCATAAACGACACACATGCTTACAACAGTTAAGTAAATTGGCTACCACAGAACACTGCCTTGGCACCAGTCATCCAATGGAATATAATTACACAGAGATGCCTGCGTGCACTTCCTGCTGTTGTGGCAGTGTTAGTGAGGAAGCAGTTGAGATTAAATTATCAAGTGACCTTATAAACAGAGATGAAGTTTTTGCTTAAATTCTAATTGGTATCCTACTTTCTTGCTGGTCAAACAACTGAAGAACAGAGTTAATGCTAACTGCTCACCCTATGACAGTTCAGACTCACTACTCATAATTTCTAATGTTCATCATCTTTGGTTGTGTGGTGGTGTTAGTGTTTACAGTGTGTGCTCTTTCAGGCACATGATCCGTGTACTGTGGTTTTAAATCTCCTTGCATAGCAAGCTCTCATTGCATTTGTGCCATAAAAATGACAGGATGTGCACCTGTCAAAACATCGGTGAATTTTGAAGAGGTCACCAGGCTGCAACTCTGTAAGTCTGTTTGAACATTTTATATGCCAGGAGACACCAAAGTTTCAGCAAGGTCTGATTTCTGAAGGCTTCAAATAAGTTGCACTGTTGCATCCCATGGTCTTGCTGCCGTCTTCTGCAATCAAGCAGTCTTTTCCACTAGGTCTGTCTTGTGAAGAATTGATGGTGAATCTGGGTAGCTTTCAGCAGAAGTTGAAATTAGTTTCTGGAATGGCAATGGAGCTGCGATAGCTTAAAATTTTATAGGAGGTAGAATTTTATGCAGATTGTAGCGATGTGCTTTCCAGTGATGTATGTTTTCACAAATGAAGGACTTTAACTTTGTGTGAGAGTTAGTCTATTTCATGATGAACTTTATCATACAGTGAAGCAGCATGTAACTACTACATAAAAATTAAAGTTTTTGAGCTGCTTCGCATAGTCCCACCCTGACCATCTTTCATCTCAAACCAAGCCCTGTGTTCTCTATATTTTCAGCACTGTTTTCTGGATCTAGTCATAGTTTTCCTTTACAGGTTATTGGATCAGACACATTGGTATCAGCCATTGAACTTTCTGATTTGGATTCATCTTATCGACACCAAGTGAGAGCACATCTGCATACATATCTTTCCTTTATGTGGATTACAGAATTACATTTGTGATTAATAAAATGTTCTCAGGTTTCAAGCCATGTCAAGTGTTTAACTGCCCATGAGCTTTCTGGAGAGATCTCCTCTGCCTTTGACTCTTGTGTGGATGCTGTTGCCATGCTTATATAGCTGCGCTGTCACCAATGACAGCATTGGTGCTCAGTCCCACATCATGTATGGTAATGTTTTGGTGGTGTGACCACTGCACCTGCTTCAACTTCTCAGTTACAGGATCCCAGGCCATACTTAGCTGCAATCCACAGTATTTATTGAGGGTGACATCTTATATTTTGAGCTTTGTTTATTATGTTATTCCTGAAGTCATTGTTCCCTTTTATAACAGAAGTCTCGTCAAATGCAATTCAGTGTGTTTTTTTCAGTGCATGTTCTGCTACAGCTGATTTTTCAGGATAGAATAGGCAGAAACACCTTTCACGTTCTGTGTAGTGCTGTTCAGTAGCGTGGAAAGTCTGACTGGCATAGAACTGGCCACACCCACATGGTATTTTGTATATCCCTGTTGTTCTGAGGCCTACATTGTCTTTCACGAGCTTCATTAGTTTCTGGACCTTTGCAGAGGGCTTGAAGACTATGTCAAATTTATGTTTCTTAAGAAGTCAGCTAATCTTCTCTATGAAATCCAAGATTATTTTATTAATGGATGTTGCTGCGAGAGTGTGTATTCATACGTGTGGTGATAAGACAAAACATTATGACCACTGCCCCCAGTAGCTGAGTGGTCAGCGCGACAGACTGTCAATCCTAAGGGCCTGGGTTCAGTTCCCGGCTGGGTCGGAGATTTTCTCCGCTCAGGGACTGGGTGTTGTGTTGTCCTCATCATCATCATTTCATCCCCATCAACGCACAAGTTGCCAAAGTGGCGTCAAATCGAAAGACTTGCGCCAGGCAAGCGGTCTCCCCGATGGGAGGCCCTCGTCACATGACATTAAAAATATTATTACCATGAGGTTGCATGCTGTGATGATGTGGGCATGTGATGTGCTATGAAAAGTATGTAAGTGCAGCAGAGATGAAAGATAAGGGGTGCAAATAGAGAAATACACTGAGATGAGCAACTTTCTCAAAGGACATATTATTATTATGTAAAGCCTGTGAACAAGTATCTTGGAAACAACAAAGCTGGTCAAATGTTCCCATGCTACCGTCGTGAGCATCTACAGAAAGAGGTAAAAGAACAGTGAAACTATAACTAGGCACTGAATGATGGGACAGCCATGACTCTTCACAGAATGTGGGGTTCAAAGGCTTGTCTGCTCTGTAAAGTAGGATAGGTGGTGATCTGTGGCATCTCTGCCAAAAGAGCACAATGCTGGTGCATGCACGAGTGTTTCAGAGCACAACATTCCTCATGCATTGTTGAACATGAAGCTCCATGGTAGACAACACCCACATGTTTGCATGTTGATGCAACAATATCATCAATTACAATTGCAGTGGGCACGGGACCATTGGGATCAGTGGAAATGTGTTGGCTGTTTGGGTGAATTATATTTTGCTACAATAGGTTGACAGTTGTCTCTACAAATGCTGTCATTGCAGTGAATGGCAGCTCAAAACATGCAGAGCCACAGACACAGGCTGGTGGGAGCAGTATTATGCGATGGGAGAATTTCTCCTGCACTTGCAAGGGACCTGTAGTAATAACTGAAGACATGCTGATAGCTGCAAACCATCTGCATCCTTTCATGCTTGATATTGTTCCTGACAGTGATGTCATATTTCAGCAGTATAATTATCTGTATCTCAGAGCCAGAAACATGCTACAATAGTTTGAGGGACATTATAGTGAACTCATGTTGATGTCCCAGTGACCAAATTTGCCTGATGTAAATTCTATGGAACCCATCTGAGTCGCTATAAGGCACCGTCACTGTGTACACAAATCAATGGCCCTTCATTTATACATATTACATGATGTGTGCATAGATATCTAATACCACATACCTCTACAACCCTACCAACAAACTGTTGGATCAAAGATACACAGAATCAGTGATGTGTTTTGTTCCAAAGATGGACAAACAAGCTATGAAGCAGGTGCTCATAATGTTTTGGCTCATCAGTGAATATTTGAGATGACTTTCATAGCTACCAAGATGTTACACAATGCATCACATTTTCTTGAATCTTCCTGTAGTGCAAGACCTAAACAGAAATAACTGCAATGTAACTAACAGCTCTTTGGCTGGTCTTAAAGGAAGATTTCCTTCACACCCTCATTCCACTCACACATATTAGCTGTACCATCACAGTGATGGGTGCAGAGAAACTTAATTCCTTATGAGACTTTTACAAGGATGTATTTGTTGCCAGTGTTTGTACACTGTAATCTTAGGACAGTATATACTTACAGAAAGTTATTTTACTTCTAGTGTCTCAGGGTCAACACAAAGTATACAAAGAACCATCTACTCATGGCTAGCCATGTCTGTCATATCTGCCACAATTTCATAAAATGGAAACACTATTTGTTGCACAATGCCTCCTGTGAACCATGATTTCCTCTGTTTTGTTTTTTATTGCTAGCACCAACCATGTATTGTGGTATTTCAGCCAGATCTTCAGTCCTGATACATTGTGTTCCTCTCATTGAAAAGTATCATGATATATCTGATGATCATTTAGTAACTTTTCAATGTGTTTCCTCTTTGATCTGGAAATCTAAATGAACTGATAATTACTAGTTAAGCAGTTCTAGATTGCTTCCGATCAGCCAGCAGATGCCACACGAGTTGGCCAATCTAAGGTGCACTTTTTTTTTCATATGGCTGAATAACTGCAACACACTCTTAACGAAACTTTTCTGTGGCTTTTTTGCAGTTACAGGAACATTTTTCAGAAAATCTGTTTCTTTCTATTGTCTTCTATTCACCATTTTCATAAACCTAATGCAATCATAGCAAAGAATGCTGTCACAGTTTCCATTTTAACATAGTCACATGTAAGAGAGAAACCATTTCAGTTTAAAAGCTCTTCCATTCTTTCATTAAAACTTGTGATAAGACAGGATGTAAGAGGAGTTGTAAGACTTTTAAGATTGTCTGACAGATAATAGATTCAAGGATGTAACAGTCGAGTTCAGTTATACACAAAAATTGCTGACAACCAAAATACTGATCACATATTTGCTGATGCACAGCGTAATTTTTATCTCTGGGTCTGGCAGTAGATCATGTACATCTCCAAGTGAATTTAGGAGGAGGGACAAAAATCCACATGTCACCACCCCAGAATTTGAAGTGGTGCTTTTACAACTTTGCACTTTTCTTTTAAGTGTTCCTGCTTGACTACTTTACACCTTCTGCCATTTTCAGTTTTTAGACGTCTGCATTCCATTTGCCTGCTGCATTTTTATATTTTCTCCTTTAATCAATTAAATTTTTAAATCTTCCTTTAAGTTTCTCCACTAGACACTACATTGATTCATTTGGTTAACCATCAGTTGGGTTGCAGTGCTTGCTTTCATAAACACTGTTTCATATGTTCAGTGATTTCACAATTGTGAATACAACAGAACAACATGTAGAATAACAAATCAGCAGTTGAATCAAAAATCTGTTGTTTTACATGGCTATATATTATAAGCAGTTCTACTTCCAACCATATTGGAAGTTGGCTGTATTTTACTGCACTATTATACCAGATAATACTAACACAGTATTCAAATTAACAGATTTTTGTTTTATGTAACCTGCTGCACACCAGACCAACTTTGAAAAACAATATTACTTTACCTGAAAATATTGCTTTGCTTTGTAGAAAACAAGTGTGAAGTACAACTTATAATCAATTTTGCCAATTGCAGCTATTTTTATAGGAAGTGTAATAATTTGTTGGTCTTATACATATCCTAGAGAAATGAAAACAATTTTTTTGATAAACTGATCATTTGCCTAAAAAGGAAAAGGAAGGTAAGTCACAGTTTAACATAATTAGAGACTGAAGTTGTCAAGAGATGATCAGTTTGTTTAAAACACAAATTTTCATTTAGTTGCAGTGTAGCCTTACTTCAGAATATTTTTATTTTTTTTAAATTGCTATAATTTGTCAACTATGTGGTGCAAATGGAACTAAGCTAACAATAAGAAAGATGACACTTTAATCAAAATTATTTCCAGTATAGTTCACAGCCATGTATTTCATTTGTTCAATATTTACAAAATAAATATTTCTGAGGTCTAAAATACAGTTTTAAAAATACTGATCTTACATGTCATTATGTACAAATCTTTCCACTTTATCACAGATAAAATTATTATATTAGTCATCATTTTTAAAAACTTGGTTATCAATGCCCTGCTTCTCTCCCTCTTGAGTTGATATCATCTGCATGTCGTCATTTTGACTGAGAGGTTCAACGTACTTGTACCTCATTGCCATCAATGCAAAAATTGCCATATCTGCTATCATCAGTCCAGCAAATAAAAAGAACTCGTGAGCCTGTAAGGGAGAAAAACAAACTCATCATACATACAAAACAGATATATTGGCCAAAACACTAGTCACACCTTAAAAGAGCACACTGGTTGGTTTACACTGTTGTACATAATGACATAATGTAGAAATGGTACTAGCTGGTTCTGTGATCATTCACCATAAAAGAATGTTAAGACAGTGAAGCAGTGTATATGTACAAATTAATTGTATAGAATCAGTGCAGTGAGATAAATTGATGTGGTCATGTGACAGAATTGTGTTTGGGTGTGACCATTACCACTGTGAATGAAGTTGCTCAATTTGTAGGTACATCAACACAGACCGTCCAATGTGTCTACATAGATTGATGTACCACTTGCAGCCATGCAGCATGATGTTAGGACAATGATTATAAAAAGGTCCTAAATGACAGAGACCAAAGATGAGTGTGATGCCTTGTCAATGACAGCCAGTTTTGAAGGTGTTTTCATACCACTTGTTCCATTCATTCAGGTTATTGCGAATATAAACAAGAATGTTTATTTCAACATTCTACAATGGAAACTCCAGGATGGAATGTTGTTATTGCTGCTACTGCTCATGCAGTTGTTGTTGTTGTTGTTGTTTCTGTTGTTGTTGGTGGTGGTGGTGGTTGTGGTGATGGCAATCACTGTGAAAAATGATTTTACATGATTTTGTACAGTACCATTTCAACACAAAATGAAAATTCCCTGTTGCAGATACCCTGCTTGGTAAGAGAACCACTGTTTTCTGCAATAAGTACAACATTCTCATTTACAGTGTTCGAAATCTGTAGAACTATGGGTGGCTTTATGTGTATGAAAAAGATGTCAAGTTTCAGCTAAAGTATGCCAGCTTTTCAGTAATGACTAATGACATGCAATAAAAAAATGCTAATTAAATCAAGCAGCATTTTAGATTTGGCTCACGGTAATCAGCCTACTTATCCCCAGTGGTAAAGAGCTATTGAATTTAGTGACCAACTGGTATCATAATAAAGAAAAGAGCGAAGTTATTTCAAGTAGAGGAAGGTGGTACATTAAGCATAATGTTTAATTACCTGACTGGTGAAGAATTTTGCCTCTGCAACTATAATTACAATCAGGTTTCCAAATGCAACTGTTAGCAGCCAGCCAGAGGCAAGAACTGATTTCATACTTGTTGGAGCCTGTAAAAATAAGTGAACTGAGTACAAAATAACCTCTGTTTACATATGGTAATTAATGAGAGAAAACAAATTTCAGGGCAGCCTTACTGGAAGCTGACTGAAGGGATGCATGTAATGTGACAAATCAAGTCCAAATTTAATAATCTGTAGTAGCAATTTTTACAAGAAAACGGCAAAGTATAGAACTATTAAGACATCAAATATTTCTGCATTACGAAGGGACTCAAATTACAAAGGAACTCAGATTACAAAGGGTGTTCAAAAGGTTTTTTACAGTCGACTCTAATTTTTTATTTTGTGCAGGAGGAGAATGAATTTTGTTTGTGAACATACTTGGAACATTTAGCTATAAGTTAGTATATGAAATTATCTTCTTTTATTTACAGGTGAGCCATAATGGACCGTGAAATCGATGTCAGGTTGTGACAATCGTTGGTGGTGGAGTTCCTCCTCAAGACCAGCGATGACTCTGCCACAGCAATTCACAGGAAGTTGCTCCCTGTTTATGGGGAGGGTACAGTGGATCACAGCAGTATCCAGCGATGGTTGCAGAGGTTTAAAGAGGGTGATTTCTCTCAACTGGACAATCCATGATGCGGTAGATCATCAACGGCAGTGAGTGATGTGAATAAAGAGACCATTGATCAAATCGTCCAAAATGACAGATGTGTGATGACACAAAATTTAGCTGAAATGACTTGTTTGTCATTGAGAAGTGTGGTATCACTGGTACGGTCACTAGGTTACAGAAAAATCTGTGCAGATGGGTGCCCATATGACGCAGGAGAAAATCAGAAAAATGGGTTGGAAAATTGTGCCTCATCCTCCCTACAGTCCAGACTTGGCTCCATCTAATTTTTATCTCTTTGGTCGTCTGAAGGCCCACCTGTGCAGTAAAACATTTGATTGTGAGTAAGACCTTATTTGCTGTGTCAAGTGGTGGTGTAAAAGACAATCCCCAGAATTTTACCAAAGTGCATTTATGTCTTAAAAAGAACATTGGGCCAGATGTGTCACAGTTAATGGAAGCTACATTGAGTAGGCTCAATGTATAGCTAAAAGTTCCAAGTATGTTCACCAAAAATTCATTCTCCTCCTGCAAAAAATAAAAATAGAGACGACTGTGCAAAACTTTTTGAACACCTTTGTATATAACAATAACTACTGTGCTGTCTTAAGGAAAGTGATTAAACCATCAAAAAATAACTAACTCTTGTTTACTGTCTTAAATCAATTTTTCAGGTGGTAAAATTAGATCTATATGAGCAATAGTTAAAAGAGAAACTGAGAATTCAGTTAAGGAATTTGAGTATTCTGTTATTAAACAAAACAGCCAAATAGTGAAGGATATCAGTCTGGAAGGCAATGTATTTAATAATCACTTTCTTGAATTAGCTTATATGATCAATATAGACAGTTCAAGGGATAACAAAATTTAAAAAAAAAAATTACAAGAAGCAATGCCTCATACATACAGGTAATTATTCCATGCTCTGCTAAACAAATTGAGAATGTAATTAACTCCATCAAAATAAAAAAACTCTCACAGTGTTAATATTTCTAGTAATTACAAAATCCTGTTTTTTCACTTATGAGCAATGTATTTAATCACACCTGCAATACATCACAATCCCAAGGAATATTTCTGCACAGGTTGAAATATGCTGCTGTCAGACCCTTCTACAAGAAAAGTAGTAAGAAAGATATGATAATTACCAGCTCAGTGGTACAGGAAAATATATTCTACAGAAGAACAATAATGCACCTGCATCTATCACAATACTATATTTAGTTGTCACTTTCAAATTAGTCTCTGTGAACAGCTTGAGACTCTGGCAAGAAAAAATGGGGGTGATACGTGATTATGAGAACCCAGTAAGAGAGTTCTTTTAGCCTCGATTGTCACCTCAATTCTCCAACTTTGTACCCACATGTGATGCCACTGTTAAGCCAAGTAACTCAGTGGGAGGTTGGGTAACAAACCCCAGTGGGAAATTAATTGAGTCAGTGAGAAGACGGGATTTGGAGGTTAGTGGTAAGCAATGGGAAACCACACTAAAATTTTCCCATGAGAACCCCATGGCTTTGTTCATTTCTAAATTATTTGGAGTTTCAAGTTCTCCAATCAGATCTCTGGGTGGGTGGGGGTGGGGGCAGGATTGAAAGATGTCCTTTGAGTAATACCACAGTGCACAGTGCAAATTATCTCTGTGCATTTTAAGAAAAATCACAACACCGAATGTGCATAGGCGACTTCAGATGGGTAACTTGCTGTAGTAGGCAGAGATATTAGTGCAAACAACCTGGATATTCTCAAGCTCAGTGAGACTCACTGGAGAGGAAGTGGCTATTTAATAACCCAAGGAAGGAACACTTTATTTTTCAGGGAGTAGCAACTAAAGTAGAAATGGTGTTGCAATAGTTGTTCCTAGCTACAGAGAACAACTTTGTTGTGTGTTATGAACCCATTAATGACAGGATCATCTCCATCAAACTGAATGTTTCTCCATGTAAACTCAACATCATCCAGATCTATGCCCCTACTGCTGCAGCACAGGACCAGGGGAGAGAGGAGTTCTACCAACAACTAGTACAGGCAGTAATTCAAGGAGACTTTAATGCTAAAATTAGAGATACCAAAGATAAATGATTAATGGAAAATCTCATATAAAGATGTGAAACAAATACTAACAAAGAGATAGAGGGGCTGGCCAGTACTTACGTCAGCTCAGTACAGCTGATAGATACACAAAACAGAAGAGAAAATTTACATTCCTAGCTTTCGGAACTTTGTTCCTTCATCAGGGATGAGAGAGGGGGGGGGGGGGAAGAGAAGAAGGGAAAGTGGATTCAGTTACCCACAACATAGGTTATGAAGCAACAAGGAAAGGTAAACAGGGAGGGTAGCAAGGATGGAGGCATGTTTGTCAGAGGGAAGCCAAAGATATTCCATTGTTATGTACTGTGCCAGCTTCAAACCAAAGAGGATGCATACAGAAGTAAAGAGGTATATAGTATAAACACAACTATGTAGGATGAAAAGATGCATGAATGGCTAAAGAGGAGAGGGAAAAAGGAGAAGACTGAAAAGTAAATGGGATTGAGGTTGGTTAACGTAGGTTCAGTCCAGGGGGATGGCGGGATGAAAGGATGTGTTGGAGTGCAAGTTCCCATCTCCGTAGTTCCCAGGGACTGGTGATGGGCGGGAGAAGCCAAATGTCACGTACATTGTAGCAGGTCCCTAGGTCCCTAGAATTATGCTGGACGGCATGCTCCGCTACTGGGTATTGAACATCTCCTAGGCGGACAGTTCGTCTGTGCCCGTTCATGCGCTCAGCCAGTTTAGTTGTCGTCATACCAATGTAAAAGGCTGTGCAGTGCAGGCATGTCAGCTGATAAATGACATGTGTTGATTCACATGTGGCCCTGCCTTGAATTGTGTATGTTTTACCATTAGCAGGGCTGGAGTAGGTGGTTTTGGGGGGATGCATGGGGCAGGTTTTGCAGCGGGGTTGGTTACAGGGGTAGGAACCGCTGGGTAGAAAAGGTGGTCTGGGAATATTGTAGGGTTTGACAAGGATGTTACAGAGGTTAGGGGAGGGGGGGGGGGGGGCGACGAAAGGCAACTCTGTGTGGTGTGGGGAGACTACTGTTAAGGGATGATCTCATTTCAGGGCTTGACTTGAGAAAGTCGTATCCCTGGCGGAGTAATTTTTTGATGTATTCGAGGCCAGGATAATATTGGGTGACAAGGGGGATGCTTCTGTGTGGTGTGGGGGTAGGAACATTGTTGTTGGATGGGAGGAATGTATTGCTCGGGAGATCTGTTTGTGGACAAGGTTTGCAGGATAGTTGCGGGAGAGGAAAGCACTGGTCAGGTTATTGGTATAGTTGTCGAGGGATTCATCATTGGAGCAGATACATTTGCCATGGATACCTAGGCTTTAGGGAAGGGGGTGTTTGATGTGGAATGGATGGCAGCTATCAAAGTGAAGATACTGTTGTTTGTTTGTGGGTTTAATGTATACAGAGGTGTGGATGTGAGCTTCAACACGATGAAGGTCAACATCCAGGAAGGTGGCTTGGGTTTTGGGGAAGGACCAGGTGAAATTCAGATTCGAAAAGGAGATACCAAAGATACACACTTACAGTCTGTGGTTGGACCTTATGATCTAGGTGAGAGGAGTGACCAAGGTAGGTAGTTGCTAAATTTCCATGTGAGTAATGACTGACTGTAACACTGTGTTTTGACATCACCCAAGGTGACTGTACAGTTTGATACCACCTTGTGATAGATTTAGGAACCAAATTAACTTCACGCTAGTGTGAAGACGTTGATAGACTTCAGTCATGGACTGTAAGATCTTTCCTAGAGCTACTGTGGAAGAGATCACAATATGTTGTCCATGTAAATGCAGATGAAATCCATCAAGAAGAGCAGAGAAAGACAACTAGAACTCACAAAGAAGGAAGCTCTTCAGGAATCTGGTGAGCTTGTAAGACCAAAACTCCAGAACATCAGTCTTAATAAAGATGCACCAGAATCACAATTATGGGACCAAGTGATGGAGGTCATACCCTCATCACTTCTGACATCAGAACAACAACAAAGTGCAAAACATCCTTGGATATTACAGTGCACACTACAACTAATTGAATAGCAAAACAATCTGAAGAAAACTGGTATCCATACCATGCAGAATACAAGAAACTATGCAGGGAAAGACTATGGGAGGACAGATCATATTTCATTAATGGTAACAGTGATGAGATAGATCTTCAGCATCATCACACTCAACTATGTGTACTCTTCAAGAAATTCAAAAGCATCACTGGTGAATTTAATCCTTGTATGTGGGTGGTAGATAATGAAAATGGCAACCCTGTTCGAAACAAGGAAGAATCTGTTGTGAGGTGGAAACAGTACTGTGAAAAGTTGTAATCTGGGATTAACAACAGTAGGAAAAGTCAAGCAGTTGACTAGCTAACATTGGAACACACAATCTTACACAGCAAAATAGAGAATGCAATAAAACATTTGAAGAACTATAAATCCCCTGTTCTAGACAGTATATCTGATGAGATTATCAAAGAAATGTGGCAGGAAGGTGTTGACTCGCTGCATTCTATGTGTACAAGAATATGGGAAACTGGGGGAATGGCCAGAAGACAGGTAGAAGTCTCTCTTCATCCCACTACACAAGGAAGGGTCAATTAGGAACTGCTCCAACTACCTAACCATTGTCCTTATATCCCTCATAAGCAAAATTTTGCTCTACATCCTGAACTAGTATTTGAAGCTGTACATTCAGCTGCACGTATCAACAGAACAAGCAGGTTTTGTTGAAGGTAAAGGAACTCATGAACAGATTCTCAACATATGACAAATAATCGAGAAACTGCAAGAGTTCTATGTTCCTGTCCTCATCTGCTTCCTTGGACTATATGAAAGTCTTCAGCTATGTTGTCCAGGAAAAGTTGTGGAATGCACTTGTCGAATTTGGTGTCCCACCAAACTTGACAGCACTGATCAGAAGTCTGTATGGCAATCACCTCACAGCTATGAAGAGAAGTGTTAGCATGATTTCTTCAGCATATTAAAAGGTGTGAGACATGGCTGTGTTTTATCCCAACAACTATCCAACAACCTCTATGCAGAACATGTCATTAGGAATGCACTTGATGGCTGGGCTAAAGGCATCTCAATTGGTAGTAAAGCTATTAACCATCTCAGATTTGCTGATGACAACATGATTTTAGCCAGTAATGAAAATGAACCTGCTGAGTTATTAAGAAAAGTAAAGGACATTAGTGTATCATATGTATTGGACCTCAATCTTAGCAAGTCCAATCTCATGGTAATTGATTGACGAGTACAGGTTCAACTCAAAGGTCCATTAAAGGAACAGAAAGCTGTGCATTCTTTCATCAATTTGGGTTTAGGGTCAACCATTTGTGACACAGAAAGCTGTGAAGATAAGATGAGATAAGAAGACAGATCATGCTAGAGTGAGTGGCTATGAAGGAGCTCACCAAGATCTGGCAGAGCAGAGCAATAAAGAAAACCACAAAGGTCTGGCTTGTTCAAACACTCGTGTTTTCCATCTTATTTTATGGATGCAAGACATGGACCCTTAAAGCCAGAAACAAACAGTGCATGACACATTTCAACTTTGGTGCTGGCACAAGATGCTGTACATAAAATGGACTGAAAGAAGAACAAATGAGTCAATTATTGAGCATCTCAGTATCAACATGCACCTTTGTCATGTCAGCCAAAAATTCTCCAGTTCTTTGGCTGTATTGTGAGGAGAGATGGAGAAAACCTGGAGAAAATAATCATGGAAAGGAAGACTGAGGGCAAGAGACCAAAAGGAAGTCAGGGAACAGATGGATGAATCAAATAGAGAAGATCTTGGGTCTCTCTCTTCAACAGGTTCTAAGAGAAGCTGGTAACTGTCTGGAATGGAGGCACTTGGTTCATGGGGTCATAACACTCAGCAATGAGCATGACAACTTGTGATGATTTCACATTAGATTTAAAAAAGGCTGGGGCAACAGCAAGTTACCTTAAATTTACACCAGAGAGGTTACAGGAGCAAAGGATGTGCTGTAAGGGTTGCTCCCACCTGTGCAGCTCAGAAAAACTGGTGGTGTTGGGGAGGATCCAGATGGTATGGGTTGTGAAGCACCATTCAAATCTCACATGTGCACTGCTACATGTTTTGGCTGTGGGTTGTTCACCTTGTTTTTGGCAACAGTTTGATGGTGGCCATTCATTCTGGTTAACATCTGGTTGGTTGTCATACAAATGTAAAACACTGTCCATTGGTTGCAGCAGAGCTGGTATATAACATGGTTGCTTTCACAGGTGGCCTGGCCTCTGATAGGGTAGGTTAAGCCTGTGACAGGACTGGAGTAGGTGGTGCTGGGTGGGTAGACAGGGCATGTCTGGCATCTGGGTCTTCCACAAGGGATTTGATCCCTGTGGCAGAGGACTGGGTGTGAAAGTGGCACAAAGATGGACTAGGATGTTGTGGTGGATGGGTGGGTAGCAGAACACCACTTTGGGAGGGGATGAAAGTATCTTGGATAGGGTGTACCTCATTTCAGGGCATGATCATAAATAATCAAAGCACTGATGAAGGACATTGTTCAGTCATACCAGTCCTGCATGGTATTAGGTGCCAAAGGGTATTTCTGTATGGTTGATTCTTGGGATGGATGTGAGGATCAGGTGTATGTGGGGATATGGCATTGCACATCTGTTTGTGTATTATTTTGCCTAGGGGACAGGGGTTATTGCCTGTCTGAGAAGGCCTTTGTGAAGCCTTCAGCATACTGGGCAAAGGAGTTGTCGTCACTGCAGATGCATCTGCCATGGGTAGCCAGGCTGTATGGGAGGGATTTTTTGGTGTGCAAGGGGTGGCAGCTGTCAAGATGCAGGTATTGTTGGTGATTGGTGGTTTGTGGTTGTGATGTGGACTGAGGTGGGGTTGGAGCCATCTGAGAGGAGGAGATCGACATCTAGGAAGATGGCACAATGGGTGGAGGAGGGACAGGTGAGAGTAGGTGTGGAGATTGTGGAGGAATGAGGACAAGGTGTCCTGGTCTTGGGTACAAATTATAAAGATGTCATCAATAAACCTGAACCAGACATAGGGTTTTGTAGAGCGAGGAATGTTTGCTCTAGTTGGCCCATGAAGATGTTCGCATAGGAGGGTGCCATGCAAGTAGTTATTGGTTAGGATGTAGTTGGTTAAGTGTACAAGGAATGAAGTGGTGGCTTTGGAATTTCCAAATCATTGGGAGAGGTAGTGTTCAATTGTGGCCAGGCCATGGGCATGAGAGATGTTGGTGTATAAGGAGGTTGCCTCTACAGTGACTAGTAGGGACCCGGGAGATAAGGGTGTGGCAATGATGGACAGCTGGTGCAGGAAGTGGTTGGTATCTTTAATTTGGGAGGCTGGATTTTGGACCATTGGTTGCAGATGTTGGTCGACAAAGGCCAACATTCTTTCAGTGGGGGCATTGCAACCAGCCACAATGGGGGTGCCCAGGATTGTTACCTTTGAAGGGATGATTCACAAAAAAATTTGTAGCACAGTAATGGACACCCGCATGGCACCCTCCTATGCCAACCTCCTCATGGGCCACCTAGAGGAAATGTTCCTAGCTTCCCAAAAATCCAAACTCATAGTCTCGTTCAGGTTTACTGATGACATCTTTGTAATCTGGACCCAAGGCCAAGACACCTTATCCTCATTCCTCCGCAATCTCAGCACCTTCTCTCCCATCCACTTCACCTGCTCCTCCCTCACCCATTGTGCCAGCTTCCTAGATGTCAATCTCCTCCTCTCAGATGGCTCCAACCCCACCTCAGTCCACATCAAACCCACCAATCACCACCAGTACCTACACTTTGACAGCTGCCAACCCTTCCCTCCCAGATAGCCTGGCCACCCATGGCAGATGCATCTGCAGTGACGAGAACTCCCGTGCCCAGTATGCTGAAGGCCTCACAAAGACCTTCTCAGACGGGTGATACCACGCCCCCCCCCCCCCTCCCCAGCCTAATACACAAACAGATCTGCAGTGCCATATAGTGTCATATCCACACACACACACACCTGACCCTCACATCCATCCCAAGAACCAACCATACATAAGCGCCCCTTGTCACCCAGTGCTGCCCAGGATGGAATGACAACCATGTCCTCCATCAGCGATTTGATTACCTATCATCATGCCCATAAATGAGGGATGTCCTACCCAGGATACTTCCATCCCCTCCCAAAGTGGTGTTCCACTGCCCACCCATCATCCACGTCTTATTCCATCCCTGTGCCACTCTCACCCCCAATCCCCTGCCACTGTGATCATACCCTTGTGGAAGACCCAGATGCAAGACCTGCCCTATCCACCCACCTAGCACCTTCTACTCCAGTCCCGTCACATGCTTGTCCTACACCATCACAGACTGGGCCACCTGTGAAAGCAGCTATGTTATACACCAGCTCTTCTCAACCACTTCACAATGTTTTACATTGGTATGACAACCAACGAGCTGTCAACCAGAATGAATGGTCACTGTCAAACTGTTGCCAAAAGCAAGGTGGACCACCCAGTGGCACAACATGCAACATAGCACAACATGAGATTTTGATGGCTGCTTCACAACCCATACAATCTGGATTATCCCCACCACCACCACCACCACCACCACCACCACCACCACCACCACCACCAGCTTTTCTGAGCTGCACAGGTGAGAGCTATCTTTGCAGCACATTCTTTGCTCCCGTAACCTCCCTGATGTAAACCTAAGGTAACTCGCTGTCTCTCCAGCCCCATTCGAGAGAGAGAGAGAGAGAGAGAGAGAGAGAGAGAGAGAGAGAGAAGCACCTCTTTTCCCATTACCCCCACCCAATGTGTGTCAGCTAGTTCTATGTTGCCATCTCACACCTTAATCTGTGAAGTCACATGCTCAGTGATCTCCCACCTGCCCCCCCCCCCCCCTCCTCTACCTGCACCCACAGGTAACCCATGAATGGCTCTCCACTCTCCCACAAGCCGCTAGACACTCTCTGCCTCCCACCTCTATCCATCCCTCATCCTACCCCACCCTGCACTCTCACTTCTCCCCAGTACACTCACCGTGGGCCAGGAAAGACCTAACAGTTGAAAGAGCACAATGTAGGGAGACAGCTCGAGAAAGGAATTTCATTCCAAAAGCTAGAAAAGCAAAGCTCTGTACCTTTTGTTCATGTATCTGTCGATGTTAATCAGTATATTAATCAACATTCTAAATTGTTAGATGTTTATATTGCTAAGAACCAGAATTAGAAGTTGCATGCTACAGATCATCTTAAATGTCTTTGTTCTGCAACTGCATTACAATATTGGTGATGAAAATGTTAAAAAGTTGACTTATTTTTACTATTGTCATTCACTAATGTCTTACAGTGCGACATTTTCGAGTAATTCATCATTGAAGAAAAAGGTGTGTGTTGTGCTAATATATGTAAGAAGCATAATATGTGGTGTTTACACTCTAGAACCTCTTGGAGTGGCTCTTTGAAGCAATCTGACAACCATCTCACTACAGATTTACTCCTTTATGAATTTTGTTGTCGACAGTCAATTACAGCTTGGGATATAAAACCACAGTAAAATGAGGAGGAGAATTATTTAAACTATCTACCACTCAAGCATGACAACTTCCATTCCACAGAAGAATTTCTGGAGATGGAAAAGCTTTTTATTATTTGTTTTAACAATGTGTGTGTGTGTGTGTGTGTGTGTGTGTGTGTGTGTGTGTGTGTGTGTGTGTGTGTGTGAGAGAGAGAGAGAGAGAGAGAGAGAGAGAGAGAGAGAGAGACTGAGCATAGTTAAAAGTTAAGTATAAATAACTGTAGGCAGGTAAAAAAAAAAAAAAAAAAAAAAGAAAACGTGAATAAATTATGTACATGATCAGCGTATTGTCACACTTTCTGCTGAGAAAGTGTGCTATACTTGAAAAAATGACTTTTACCCCATTACAGTTAGAAGTCACAATTACGATGTACAGAAAAGGCAAGTAACTAACTCACATCTGTTTCTCATAAGCTACTGATTGGAGAATTATTTTTAAAGGAAAATGTTCAAGAAGAAATGCTCTATTCAAAGCCTTTCTATCACTACAAAGTCTTTATTTTTAGTTGTTACTCATACATGCATAATTGTGTTCTGTTTGCACAAATGAGGACCTAGGTGTATAATTACCTTACTTCATTTACTAGGAAGTGACACACAGTTCACAAGAATAAAGCTCAACAGTCCAATATCAAACAACTTTCACTCAAGGTTCAGAGGAGGCAGGAAAATATTGGTGAAGATAAGATAAATGTGCAGTTATTGTAAAATGCTGTTTCAAGAAAAATGCAACATCAGTGCCAAATAAATCTTCCTTTCCTGTGGCATTTATTTTTTCATTGTTTTTCTTCTCCTTGGCCCAGAAAAGAAGATTGATTGCGTGAGAAATTGATAGATAAATAGATAGATAGATATTTTTAATTGGTCCAGTTTTATCATACAGCAGAAACTGTACAAATGATATTGGACAGGTCAAAGAAAAGTTGCAATAGCACGCAGTATTTTTAAATTGTAAGCAAATTAAAATTAGGTACCAATTTTTACAATTTAATTTTTAAATAACTCTTTTTTATTACATATTCAGAAATTATTTTACAGAATAGAAACAGTGCTTTATTAGAAAAGCCTTAGTTTAATTTTAAAAATTGGATATACAGAACTTTTTATTTCTTCTAGTATTTTACTATCTGGTATTACAGCAATGTTAATTGTTCTACTCTGGTAGGCTAACGTTCTGTATATTTTTGATATATATTTGATTTCCCTCTGGTTCAGTAATTGTGTGTTCTTTTGTTCTGTAGTAATATGCATGTTTTCAAGAGGTAATCTCTAGTGAACAAGATAGTTTCATAACTGAATAAACTTGGAACATTCAGAACACCAAGCTCAGTAAAATGAGATTTATAGGCACCCATTTTTCTAAGGCCACAAATTATTATTATAGTTCATTTGTGCATTCTAAAAACTTTTATGTTCTGAGCTGTGTGTTCCCAGAAAATCATCCCCTATTGAAGCAGTGAGTGGAACTGTGCATAATATGCCTGCAGTACTATTGTATTGCTTGTTATTGATTTAACTACTCCTAGACCATAGCACATGGATGATACTTTCCTAAACAAGTTATTGAAATGTGTGTACCACTTTAAATCTTGCTGAACGCACAGACTCAAAAATTTTGTGTCATTTTCTAGGGGATTATTTTTTTATTGTGCTTGAATAGACACTTGATTAGACGGAGGAAATAAATAAAAGTTGACACACAGTTTTTTCAGTATTTACAGTGGATTTGCTTTTGGTGAAACACTCAGAAAGTCTTTTCGAAGAACTTTCTGTTGTTGACTGCAAGGTTTCTGGAATGGGTCCAATAAGAAATATGCTGGTGTCATTGGCAAATGGGATAGTTTTTTGTGGACTCATATATTCCACGAGGTTGTCCACATGAATCAGGAAGAATAGTGGACTTAAGACTGAGCCCTGTGGTATGTCATTTTATTGGTAGTTCACTATAAAGGAAAGAGTTTTTTTCTTGTTTTATGTTCAGTGTTGAATTCATACTAAAGTAATAGCTTCTTCCTGTAAGTTTTAAAAATGAACACAGCCAGCTATTCATTACACTTCTTACTCCTTGTCTTTCTAACTTTCCAAGCGGAATGTAGTGGTCCAGGATGTTGAAGGCTCTTGACAGGTCTAGAAAAATACCTGCAGCTAACTTATGTTGATGAAGGGGCTTTAGAGCACAGCCCAAGAATTCAAAAATACTGTTTGCATGGATTTAGACTTTCTAAAACCATTGTTGTACAGTAAGAGGAGATTATTTATTTATGAAACTTAAAAGCCTGTCATAAGTGAGTTTTCCTAAAATTTTTGAGAGGGAACTTAACTGTGACACGGGTCAGTA
The DNA here is from genome assembly GCF_021461385.2 of Schistocerca piceifrons. Lineage (NCBI taxonomy): Eukaryota > Metazoa > Arthropoda > Insecta > Orthoptera > Acrididae > Schistocerca > Schistocerca piceifrons. The sequence continues at coordinate 421,401,723 of NC_060141.1, forward strand.
GTTTGATATTTTATCAGAAGAACCTTTTTCAGCAGTGGTGAAACTTTTGCTATTTTGAGAATATCTGGAAAGATGTCTAGAGAGGGGCTGAAAATTTTTGCCAATGATTACTTCACCATGGTGGCTTACACTGCAGTTTACTGTGATTCATCTGATCTAGCCACTACTATTAAAAGTAGGTGCTTTGTTATGGTATAGGAGACACTGGTATCCTTTGAATGAATTACAAGATATAAGTGAAAGCCAATCATACCATATGCCCTGAATTTATGGCACTTCCAGTTATTAGTGGAAATATCAGTTTGTGCTTACCAGGCGAGAAGCATTTCACACTGAGTAGTAGCACTAGCTGCATCGTTTAGCATGAAACCTCTCCAGATGATCATCATCACTATTATACATTATCAGTCCCAGTTAATGTTCTGGAAATTTGTCTGCTGCACACTCATTAGCAGTGTCAACATTCAATGTTGTATCTTATAATGAGCTCACTGCTAGCTCTGTTTCAACAGTGTATGTCTGTCTATTTGCAGCCTTGTCTGTTATATAAAACAGAAGTCAAATCTTTTTCTTTATTTTATTCTGTGTTATTGTCTTCAGATGTAGCAAACACTTCAATATTTGGTCTAAGTTCGAGTTTTATTGAAAACTGAAAGTAACTATTGTCAGTTCTGAACACTGTGTGGCAGTTTTTGGAAGCATACAACAGATTGGTGGCAGTGGTGATTTTTGGAATCCAGGAATTCTGGTAATATCTCTGATTTAAAACAGCTCATTTTCAATTTAGTTTTGGAACAATGTTGTTCTAAAATATGTAGTCAGGAATTAGCCTGAATTCAGGTTGTCACAGAAACATGAACAGCAACAACCTATTAAGCACCATTACATACACAAGTACTATTTTCTACATTTTCATCTTTTTCCCCTTCAGTCTTTGTTCTATTCTTAGCCTTTGAGTTTCTTCAGTCCTTGTGCCACTGAGGACTGAATCTCAGTCCCGTAGATCTGTAGCCTATCATTTAGTCACTGAGTCAACACACACTTGTCATTTTTATAAACAGAAATTACTTGTGATATTTTCCCATTATGAAAAACTATTCTCTTTGTGAGGAAGTTTCAATAAAAGAAAGGGGATAATTTTCTGTAGCATTCAACATAAAATCTTACAGCAATTTTGTTAGGGTATGGTTTCTTGTTTGTTTTGTGCAGTCTTAATTGATTTTCAGTATCACCTATTTTTAAGTTTGTGCTGCAGTCAAACATCATCTGCAAAAAGCCTTATTTTACTATTAATATTGTCTGAAAGTTCATTAATATACAACATGAATAGCAGGGGTCCCAACACACTTCCCTGGGACACACCCAAATTTACTTCTACATCTGATGATGACTCTCCATCCGAGATAACATGCTGTGTTCTCCCTACCAAAAAGTCCTCAGTCACAAATTTCACTTGATACCCCATATGATTGTCTTTTGACAACAAGCATAGGTGTGGTACTGAGTTAAGTGCTTTTTGGAAATCAAGAAGCACTGCATCTACCTGGTTGCTTTGGTCCAAAGTTTTCAATATGTCATGCAAGAAAAGTACAAGTTGGGTTTCACATAATCAATGTTTTTGAAATTAGTTGGCAATTTAGTAAGTCATTCTCTTCAAGATAATCATTATGTTTCAGCTCAGAACATATTCTAATATTCTGCAATTGATCAGTGTCAAGGATATTGGGAAATAGTTTTGCGGATCACTTATATTACCCTTCTTGCATTTGGGTGTCACGTATGCTTTTTCCAAGAACTGGGCACAGTTTTCTGTTCAAGCGATCTGCACTAGACTATAGTTAGAAGAGGTGCCAACTCAGCTGAAAATTCAGTACAGAACATGAGATGTATTTCATCGGGCCCTGGAGTTTTGTGCAGTTTAAATGATTTCAGCTGTCAACACCACTGACAGTAATACGTATTTCATTCGTCTTTTCAGTGGTAAGAGGATTAAATTGTGTAGAACATGATCAGGTAAAATATAAATCTATTAATATACATAGATTTTAGTTTGTATTTTGATGTTTTTATGTTGGCATACATTCTACAGCCCATTTTTTATGCAGATCAACTACTAACAACTTAACAGAACTATATAGTGCTCTCATTGAGCCATCGTCACTTTAGGAATGATATGGTTTTACTGGATGATTTATGATACTAAAGAGAATTACTGATGGGTCTCTGTCTTAATATTGATCCTCTGCAGTTGTACTCAATCAAGCTAGAGGGATACCAAGTTACTTCCTTCAATAAAGCGCTGGCAAATTCCACCCTATTTCTGAAGACTCATTGTTGGAAGGTAATTAACCTACATTCTTCTTCTCATCCCAACCTAAAAAAGGGTTGTGTTTCCAGATAGGACAAACAAATAAACAATGGACATTCTGTAAATTAGAGCAGCACCTACAGTACAGAAAATAACTTCTCATGGAAAGAACTATGTGACAGATTTGTGCCCATCATAAATAAAATATTACAGACAATATCTAAATGTGTTTTCCCTGTGCCCCTCTTCACCTTTTACATGATAAGATTGCTCAGGAAATTATGTAAGTAGCAAGAGAAAGGCATACCTTTTCACATGCAGCCCATTTTACTAGTTAAGCACATTCAGTAGTGCCACATGGATATATTACGATTTTACAAGAGTGAGCCAAACGAAAAGTTTCAGGGAAAATAATGGTTAGAATTTTGTGAGTTACAAGGTCACAGAAAAGTATCTTATACGTACACATAACTGGTATAATGTACAAGTTGACCCCCTTCATAAATTTTAGATTAATTTTGTATGTAATTTATATATTGGCAAATCAGAAAAAGAAATGCATACCTGAGAATAAGAGAATTCCAAGCCTGTTATGGAGAACATCACTTCTCCCATTGTTATTACAACATACTGTGGTATCAACCACAGCATATGTACACTGTTTGGTTCAGTTATTGTGTGAATGCTTGTCAGCTGCAAAACAACACGAAATATAAATTTTTGGCCTTTTCATTTTAATGTCACCTAAAATGAATAACAGGATGAGAAAGGAACATTAATAACACAAAATATTGCCAGAAATGCTGTGTTAGACCAGGTAAATTTCTGAAACTTTATCACCTTTGTTTCTGGAAGGATTCTGAAGGAGAGGGTGATGTGGGAAACAGGAGTAAAAAGTATTGCATAATCACAAATAGCAGTTAAAACAATAACAACACTAAAAAGTTCAAAGTTATTGATCCCAAATTCCTAGTTTTAACACCATTTATGGTAAGTTGTACCATTGATTTCATAACTATTTTACATGTTATTACTTTTAAGCCAATAGTTGCTATATCTTAGGATGAAAAGTGCAGAAACTTCAGCCAAATTTGAATAAAAATTGTGATTTAGAAAACACTGTCACAGTCGCGTGCAGTATTTGGTATACAGCTGCATCAAAACATATGAGTAGTAGTCATATGAATGAGGTTCTTTCCAGAAACTTCACATAGATAGTGACTTCCCATATATTTTATAGACACACATCCCAATAATTATCTGTGGGCTACTGAAAATGACTTACCAATTTAAATGAGAGCACCCATTTACAACTGTATGTAGGAATTTGTCTACAATAAGCTTCATTTGTGAAATAAAAGTGCTCACAGTTGTTCTGTACTAGCAACAAGGCTAATGTGATAAAAAAGGAAGTGATTTAAAAAAAAAGTCTCTTGTCAAGAATGAAGTAACTAATCGGCAGTAAATAATTCCATTAATGCCAGTATTATGTAAATCTAAGAGTATCATGCCTGTAAACATGTTCCTATGTCTATCTGAGAAAAACATGTCACATATGAATGTAAATATTATGAATGAACAATAAAAACTCCATAATGGACTAACAACAGTAAGGAGAGCATAAATTTATGTTAGCCACATTGTGTTGAGTCACAGACATAGTGAAACAGACTGCTGAAGTAACTAAGATTTTGTAAAAAAATCATCCTTCTGAAATAGGAAACACAAATACACCCATTGAAGCACAACTTTCACAAATGTTGCCACTGTGTCCGGGCACTGGGGCCTGACTGCAACTTTATCTGAGGTGAGCAGCAGTCAGCTGGTGTGGGTGGTAGGGGTAAGGAAGAGACATGGGGTGGGGAGAGGGAGTAATGACAGGATATCAGTGGGGAAGATGGTGTGCTACCTGTGGGCCTGTACAGGGACATGGTGGTGACAGGACAGGGCAGCTAGGTGCTGGTGTCTGGAGGCTGTGCATGCTGTGGGGAGTTGGAGGGGAGGGAAGGGGAGAGAAAGAGAAAATGCTAGTAGGTGTGTTGGTGAGACAGACGGTGTGTACAGTACTGGAGCAGGAATATGGAAGGGGATAGGGTGGTAGAGGTCACCTACTACCTAAAGTTGAGACCAGGTGGCTTACGGGACTGAGGGGCATGTTGTGGGGAGAGTGCCCGCCTGTGCAATTCACAAAACTGAAGAATGTAGTTGATGCATGCTGTGGAGCAGTCATTAAAGTGAAGCACATTGCACTGGGTGGCATTTCCTGCTGTCTCTTGGCCACAGTGTGGCTGTGGCTCTTAATGCGGACAGACAGCTTGTTAGTTATCACATACATGTCAAAACATTAGCATCCACTGAAATGAGGAATATCCTACCCATCCTTCACACAGTGGTATTTCACCACCCATGGAACCTATACAATATCTTGTCCATCCGTACTTCATCCTTTCTTCCAACCGCTTGGCTTGCCCTGCACCTCATGTACCTGTAGTAGACCTAGATGCAAGACCTGTCAATACATCCTCCCACTATCACCTACTTCAATCTTATCACAGTCCCATCAAAGGCAGGGCTGCCTGTGAAAGCAGGCATGTGATCAACCAATTATGCTGCAACCACTGTGTCATTCTCTACATAGGCACAACTAACAAACTGTCTTTCCACATGAATGGCCACTCCAGACTGTGGCCAAGAGACAGTTGGACTACCCAGTTGCTGAACATGCTGCACAACAAAATGTGACTTACTTTAATGACTGTATTACGTAAAGAAACTTTTTTTTTATTTTTTTACGAAAAATCTCCTAGATACCTAGTAACACCCAGTTTCCAAAGCCTCAACAGATTACTTGCTAAGGTGAGGACTTTCGCAGGCCAAGCCCTGAAATGATTCTCTCTCCCTGATATACACCCCACAACACCTACAGTCATCTCCCATCACCCTTCTGTCCTCTGTAACATCACTGACAAACCAGATGACATTCCCAGACCGCTGTACTACTGATGTGAGCCTGATCCATGCACCCATCAATGCCTGATCCTACGATATGAAATGCAGAACAATAAGTGAACCACACACATTTATCAGTTGATATGTGTTCACAGCACTGATTTTTATATCAGAAATCCACCACTAAACTGGAGGAGTCCATGTATAGACCCAAAAGAACTGTCTTCCTTGGGGATAACCAGTAACCAGTGGTTGAACATGCTATGCACCATGACTCGAGGGACTGAGTGCTTCCTCCACCCCACAGGCCATTAGGTTCCCCTCCCTCAGCAATGGCTTCACCCCCTGAAGTCCACTGTTTTTTTCCAGTCTGTTTTCCTTCTTTCCTCTTAATTGTTAATTGTACTATTTATTCCAGTTTTCATGTCTCTTCTTCTCAATCCATCTTTATATGGCACTCTGTCCTTTTATCAGATGTGAATGAAAGGAGGCACAATGCCTGGAATGAACTTTGGCATCCTAACACCTCTCTCTCTCTCTCTCTCTCTCTCTCTCTCTCTCTCTCTCTCTCTCTCTCTCTCTGTCTCTCTCTCACACACACACACACTCACACACACACACACACACACACACACACACACACACACACACACACACACACTCCATCACATCAGGTGGATCCATCACTTTCTCTGACAAAAGAATTAAACAATATTGAAACTTGAAACTTAGCAATTGCTTTCAGTTGTTATGTTTATTGGTAGTATTGGCATTTCATGTCCTGAAGGTCAGTACTGGCAATCCAGACTGTACAGTTGTAATTTTAATGTTTTTCCTAGTACATTCTGCTTTTTTAAAAAAATACAGTCAAAGGTAGTTGGTTGGTTGACAGATTAGTTAACTGGTTGACTGATTAGCAAGTTCAAGGTCTAATTTTTATTTTCCATGGATCATGTTCACACACAAAACCTGGCCACCAGCTGACTGCCACTGAGATTAAGTCTGATTGGCAACTTAAGGTGCCAATAAAATTGTCCCCTCCCTTTTAAGAATTCAAAGTCAGGCCATCTGCATGGTCTGGCAACACTGTAGAATATGGAAGCGTCTGAAGCAGATGTTACAGTGCTGCAGACATAATACAACATAAACACAAATTCATGAATTCAAGTCTGCTCCTCCCTTTATTTTTCAAACTACATTTAGACTGTCTGCTAAAGATATCACTCTGATGGGACCTCAAAGATAATTTGCATCACTTTATAAACCACCAGTAATAGCAAAACCTTCCATGAAGTAGCTTTTGTGTGTGTCAAGATCAGAACACTTTGTACTTGAGCTTTCTTGCTCTAAAGCAGCCACCAGCTGCCCACCACTGTACACATTGACAGCAGCCACCTCATGACCATGTGATCACAATGCAGTGCATTTTCAGGTCATTTATGCTCTTGGAACTGTTAACACAAATTTGTTTCTTATTTTTGTTCAGTTATCATCCCCAAATAACTTTGATAAACTGAGTGAACACGAAAGTTACACAAGAGTCAAATTGTTATGAGTTATTTATTAGGCATCATTTTGCTACTTGAAGTTCTAGTTTTGTTATGTATTGGATTTTGCATACCTTACTTCACCCTTATGAAAGTCGTTTAAACATTATAAAATAGTCGCAAGTAGAAAAATGTCTAACAATCAAAACATTTATGTTGTATGAAGAGTGAGTGCTGCATTACAAATCATGTCAGAAAAGGAATTCTCTTGTTTCAAGAAAGATGATTCAGAAGTCTTGATAACTGACATACATTATGAACTGTGACATTTTCATTCAAAAGGCTACATTCAGAGGTTGGGTTTAGGACTGTTTGTTGTTTGTTGGAGGATGAGAGGAAGAGACTTCCTGGGAGCTTTCTTTGTGGACAAGATAGGTGCAGTAGTTGCAATAGAAGAAATGCTGGGGGTAGTTATTGACAAAGATGTTGAGGAATTCATGTTAGGCCAAACATGTTTTACACAGATAAATATGCTGTAGACAGGAGAGAACTTAATGTGGGATTGGTGGAAGCTGTCAAAATGGAGGTACTGTTGATTGTTGATGGTTTCATGTGAACTGAGCTTCCATGAGATGGAAGCTGCTCTGGATTTGGAAAAAGACCAGCTGTTTTGAAGTTAAGTTGTTGCAAAAGGTGGAACAATCTTTCTTCACCATGGGTACTGACCACTAAGATGTCATCAATAAATTAGTATTAAGCATTAGTACTAAGTAGGGGGGAGGGGCAGTTTTTAGCTTTCTCCATGTGGTTCATGTATAAGTTGACACAGGACAGTGTCATCCTTGTTCCTAATTTCTTAGTAGGATGGCCCTCAAATGTGTAGTAATTATGGGTAAGGATGATGAAGTTGACTAGGATGACAAGCTAGGTTCTAGGGAGACTTCAAGTGGGTGTTTGGAAAAGGAGTATTTTAGGGCTGCAAGGCCATGCATTGTGGGGCGACGGTGCAGTGAGGCGACATTAATAATGACAACGAGGCTTCCAGATGGCAGGCATGAGGGCGGGGGGGCAGTTATATTTGAGAGGTTTTACTTTTTTTGTCTTTTATATTCAAGTCTCTCTCTCTCATTTTATCACATCATCCCCCCCCCCCCCCCCCCCCCAAAAAAAAAAGACCACCTTTTTGCTTTCCACTTAATTCTTAATTGCCCCGTTCATTCCAGATTTCATTTATCTCCTTGTCAGCTCATCTTTACTTGACACACTGTCCTTTTATCATCTCTGAACCAAACTTGGCCCACTGCATACTCATGTATTATTGGTGATGTCCTGCACTCTCTCTGATGCCTCTCCTTTCATTTTCATCGCTCCTCCTCCCATCATATATGACCTCCATATCCTGGTGTCTCAGTAACCTGCCCTTTCTTCCCAACCTTATGAAACTAACCCCTGTTTCCTCCTAGAAAAAGGAACTAACAGTTCTGAAATCTAGCAACAGATTTTTTAAAGAGGTCCTTTATTGTATCTATTAGTATTACTGGAATTTGGTTTCCTGAAGGTATGTACTGGCTAGCATGTCTGTCAAGAATGTAATGAACAGCACAGTGGCTGCAGAATAATAATAATAATAATAATAATAATACCCCAGTCAGAATTAGAAAACATCAAACAACAAGTACAACAAATACTGGAACAAAATAATGTGCAATCAGAAGAAGAAGAAAATACAGTAATGGACTCAAACATCCCAGAGCAAACAAACAAAGAACAACACACATCAATTAAACAGTCAGAGGAAAACGAAATCTTAAGACAGCCACCAGAACAAGCACAAATAGAACACGAAGTGACACACATGTTAGATATAGAAGAAAAATTTCAGCTGACATATATAGAATACAAAGACACAAATACAGACATTAGACCATTCTTGCATAGACCGCCAAATAACCCACAAGTCGAAACAACAATAAAAACTATCAACATAATCATACACAACAAAATAAATGAAAACACAACTATGGAAGAGTTACAACTACTGGTTTATATAGGAGCACTCACGACACTAAATATACACACTAGGCAGAGATCAGAACCAACCAACACACAGAAGAAACCCACAAAATCAGCATGGCAACACAGGCTTCAGATCAGAATAGAAAAACTGAGAAAAGACATCGGACAGCTAAAACAATTTATAAGAAATGAAATGTCAGAAAAAAAAACGAAAAAGGTTAGGTAAAATCTCATAACAAGAAGTGATAGAGCAATTAGATGAAAAGAAGCAGAAATTACAAGCATTGGCCAAACGACTTAGAAGGTACAAAAAAAGTGAAAATAGAAGGAAACAAAACCAAACATTCAACACAAACCAAAAGAAATTTTACCAGACAATAGATAACACACACATTAAAATAGACAATCCACCAAACATAACAGACATGGAACACTTCTGGAGCAACACATGGTCAAACCCGGTACAACATCACAGGCATGCACGGTGGATACAAGCAGAAACAGATACATACAAGATGATACCACAAATGCCTGAAGTGATAATTTTGCAACATGAAGTCACCCAAGCAATTAATTCTACTCACAATTGGAAAGCCCCTGGAAAAGATAAAATAGCAAATTTCTGGCTAAAGAAATTCACCTCAACACATTCACATCTAACTAAATTATTTAACAGTTACATTGCAGACCCATACACATTCCCTGATACACTTACACATGGAATAACTCATCTGAAACCTAAAGATCAAGCAGACACAGCAAACCCAGCTAAATATCGCCCCATAACATGCCTACCAACAATATACAAAATATTAACTTCAGTCATTACACAGAAATTAATGACACATACAACACAGAACAAAATTATAAATGAAGAACAAAAAGGCTGTTGCAAAGAAGCACGAGGATGTAAAGAGCAACTGATAATAGATGCAGAGGTGATATATCAAGCTAAAACTAAACAAGGGTCGCTACACAATGCATACATTGATTACCAAAAAGCTTTTGATAGTGTACCCCACTCATGGTTACTACAAATATTGGAAATATACAAAGTAGATCCTAAATTGATACAGTTCCTAAACATAGTAATGAAAAATTGGAAAACCACACTTAATATCCAAACAAATTCAAATAATATCACATCACAGCCAATACAAATTAAGCGTGGAATATACCAAGGAGACTCATTAAGCCCTTTCTGGTTCTGCCTTGCTCTGAACCCACTATCCAACATGCTAAATAATACAAATTATGGATACAATATTACTGGAAAATACCCACACAAAATCACACATCTGCTATACATGAATGATCTAAAACTACTGGCAGCAACAAATCAACAACTCAACCAATTACTAAAGATAACAGAAGTATTCAGCAATGATATAAATATGGCTTTTGGAACAGACAAATGTAAGAAAAATAGCATAGTCAAGGGAAAACACACTAAACAAGAAGATTACATATTGGATAACCACAGCAACCGCATAGAAGCGATGGAAAAAAACAGATGCCTATAAATATCTAGGATACAGACAAAAAATAGGAATAGATAATACAAATATTAAAGAAGAACTAAAAGAAAAATATAGACAAAGACTAACAAAAATACTGAAAACAGAATTGACAGCAAGAAACAAGACAAAAGCTATAAATACTTATGCTATACCAATATTGACCTACTCATTTGGAGTAGTGAAATGGAGTAACACAGACCTAGAAGCACTCAATACGCTTACACGATCACAATGCCACAAATATAGAATACATCACATACATTCAGCAACTGAAAGATTCACATTAAGCAGAAAGGAAGGAGGAAGGGGATTTATCGACATAAAAAACCTACATTATGGACGGGTAGACAATTTAAAAAAATTCTTTATAGAACGAGCAGAAACTAGCAAAATACACAAAGCAATCACTCATATAAATACTTCGGCTACACCACTGCAACTTCATAACCACTTCTACAACCATTTAGATCACATAACATCAACAGACACGAAGAAAATAAATTGGAAAAAGAAAACACTACATGGCAAGCACCCGTATCATCTAACACAGCCACACATTGATCAAGACGCATCCAACACATGGCTAAGAAAAGGCAATATATACAGTGAGACGGAAGGATTCATGATTGCAATACAGGATCAAACAATAAACACCAGATATTACAGCAAGCATATTATTAAAGATCCCAATACCATAACAGATAAATGCAGACTTTGCAAACAACAAATAGAAACAGTAGATCACATCACAAGTGGATGTACAATACTAGCAAATACAGAATACCCCAGAAGACATGATAATGTAGCAAAAATAATACATCAACAGCTTGCCTTACAACATAAACTTATAAAACAGCATGTTCCCACATACAAGTATGCACCACAAAATGTACTGGAGAACGATGAATACAAATTATACTGGAACAGAACCATTATAACAGATAAAACAACACCACATAACAAACCTGACATCACACTCACCAATAAAAAGAAGAAATTAACACAACTAATCGAAATATCCATACTCAATACAACAAATATACAAAAGAAAACAGGAGAAAAAAATTGAAAAATACACCCAACTGGCTGAGGAAGTCAAGGACATGTGGCATCAGGATAAAGTTGACATTATACCAATTATACTATCAACTACAGGAGTCATACCACACAATATCCACCAGTACATCAATGCAATACAGCTACATCCAAACTTATATATACAACTACAGAAATCTGTAATTATTGATACATATTCAATTACCCGAAAGTTCCCAAATGCAATGTAACATATACCGTACAGTTAAAAAGAAGTCACGCTTGATCAAGGTCTGCGTCACCTTCCATTTTTAACCAGACATAACGTCTGAGACAATAAAGAAAGAATAATAATAATAATAATAATAATAATAACAACAATGTAAAATACAATTCTCTTATACAACTTATAATGTTTCACACAGACACCTGGAGCATAATGCATATTGTAACCTATGAACACTGTATTTCATGTTTCACCAAATGAGGAATGATTACACATTAAATGTGTCACTAACAAAGATAAGGAGAAATAAATGATAGGGAAAAATTTTCAATTGATTATATATGCAGCTATCCTTACATAGCCACCATCTGTTGCTGAGTCACTCTCCACCAGGACAAGTGTATATACACCACCCAACTGCAGGGTAACCGATGTTAACTTCGTGTTATTTTGTGTGAATACATCAAATCTGAAAAATGTATGAAAAACAGAAACATTTAAATGACATTAGTTGCTTAACTTTAGTAAGTTTATGTGTGAAAGGAAAAGAATGAAGAGAAATGTTTCAGTTCATAAATACGTACGTGCCATCTTCAATTGGTAAAGGGTCTGTTGCTGAACTGCCAATTTGTATAGGGATTCGCAATGCAATTTCATCTGTTCCTTCTTTTTTAAAGTATATTTCAGATGGTAAAGTCTCTCCAAAGTCATATATCAGCCTGGAAAGAAAAAAAGCCTTAGGTAATGAGATTATGGGTGTTCACCTGCTGTTCCTATAGTGCCACAATGACATTGCTAGAAATAAGAACAATAAATTTAAAAGAGACTTGCAGAACATTTTTCATGTGGTTAAAGCCAGTCAAGAGTTCAAGAAGACTTTACTGAACACATTAACAATAACATTAATTATTGTCAGTTCCAAAATTTTGAAAATGAGGCATATAACAGAATGCATTTTTTTGGGCACTAAATTTAATGAACAATCACCATGGCAGCTGTATAAATCACAGTGAGCAAAGTAACCAACCAAATATTATTGCTCAAGATTAGCTTAGGCAAACACTGCATGTCCCAATGCACTTGTTAGTTTCAAAGATACAATTAGCAAAGTGATTATGCTAGCAAATCACTGAAAATGATACTTATTCCGCTTATGAGGGTATGTGCATTGAAATACTATGCTGACGTGGCAAGACCCAACTTGGGCTAATTTGCCAGTCTATAAATGAAACAATATTTTGTGAATGAATGATACATATTTTTATAAAAGTGAAGATTAGTGAGTAGCCTCTATAGACCCAGTTTCCTCTTTCCATTTTTATTAATAAATGATCTAAGATAAAGTACAGTCCCACTTTTCTGGTCGTAATTCAGTTTCTATGGAGTGTTCTCTACAGAGAAAGCTACATTAAACTGTTACATGAAGTTTTAATAAAAATGAATAAAGTTTTTTCCTTTTCCTGTGCATTAACAATGTTCATTATAAACAACTACTTGTGGATATTATGCCATGTATGTTGTCACATGACGGGGAACAATTGTATTTATCACAGGATAACACTAAATTCTGAGTTGGAGAAAACCAAATACAGAGAGAGCTTTCTGGGGTTTGCTACTTTGTGTGGTCTTGTTTTAAACATACAAGGTGCAATAAAACACTATTCAAAATTTGTAAGATTCAGTGATGATACAAATATACCAATAAAATTTCAGAGCTTAAGCATACCAGAAACAGTAAAGACAGTAGTTGACTGTTCTCACAACTTGTCATCACAAAAAGCTGAAGCTATATCATGTAGCTCGAAAGTAATTAGGAAATTGTCAAAACAGAAGCAGCCAAATTTATGCATAGTGAATAACCTAGCAAAAATGTAGGTAATTCTTTTGTCTGTCATCTGATGCATGATATGAGGCGTGATAACCATGCTATACACATCTCAGAATTAGCTGTAACTTACTAAATCAAAATTAATGACAAATTTCTTGAAGTTCAGATGGACAATAATAGCACACTGAGAAACTGATAAAGCCTTATTTCAGCTTGCTTTTCACTTAAAAATCCCTGTGCATGACCAGAGAAAGGGCTGAAAGATGTTCTATACCTTGACTACTTTGTAACAATCAGGATAGTTTCTTGTGGAAATGCCACAAAAATCAATGAAATGCACAAAGCATTTCTTTTAATTGATGAGGCAAAGAACATGGGGGAGCAAAGAGTGAAACATTATATTTGTTATGACTGCTGCAGCCTCATCATAAATGTCATTTTTGGAGGAAATTTAAACAGACAGACTTTTATTTTGTGACTATTTCATTCACACAATAAAAATAGAAGCACTAAGTGTCAATGAATACTACTTATTCTGCTTTTCACTAAAGCATTAATGCTGACACCAATTTATGGGCACTGCTAATTTGTACATAAGCTTTTAAGTTGAAGTCAATGTTTAGGCCTGCATATCAAGAGTGTGCTGAGAATATGAAATTTCAGGCATTACCACTTTTTCCACAGTGAAAAGTAAGTAACCCACAGAAACACTCTGACAGACTGTCAGAGAGCTTTTGTGGGTTTTATTCTCTTCACTGTGAAAAAAGTTACTCACACAAATGTGCAGGTCCAAACATTGACAAAATCCTAGCTGCAGACTTGTGAAGTTGTGGAAATTTACATTGAAGAAAATTTGTAATCCAGTCTACAAGACTTATTTTATTATGAAACTTATGCAACAGCCTGTCACAGTGCAGCTCTTTAAGATCTAACTGTAGCTATCAATCATGCACTAACGTGCTAGAAATCACATCTGACCAATGCTTTGAAGTTCCTGACCCAACCATATTGCTGCTGTTCCTCAATTTTAAAAGAGCTGCTCTCTATGTTAAGCACTGCACCTGTAGGTGGATAGATTTATGTTTAAGATTATCGTAAATTTAAAACATGGCCATTCCTCTGAAGACAGCACACAGTTTGCACTTCCCCTGCCCTATGTGATGACTGACAACCCCATCTTACCATAGGTGTTCACTACCCAAGTGCTGAGCAAACATGATTACTTGCGCTCTCCTAGCCGTCTGCTGAACAGGCCTGCCCTAGTAAATACTGTTCAGTGTAAACAAGCCTTTATTTATGTAGTGTATAAAGACTATTAAACCTCCAACAGCAATCAATATAGACACATACTGTAATAAAGTATATAATAATTACACTGTGGTGACAAGTCATGAGATACATCCTAATACGCTATTGTGTGAGAGGTCTTTTCACCTGGCATAGTGCAGCAGCTCAATGTGGCAAGGACTCAACAAGTTGTTGGAAGTCCCCTGCAGAAAGATTGAGTCATGCTGCCTCTATAGCTATCCATAATTGTGAAAGTGTTGTCAGTGAAGGATTTCGTGCACAAACTGACCTCTTGATTATGTCCCACAAGTATTCAATAGGATTCATGTTGGGACATCTGGGTGGGTAGATCATTCACTTTAATTGCCCAGCATGTTCTCCAAACCAGTCTCTAATAGTTGTGGCCTGGTGACATGGTACATTGTCATTTATAACTGAAGTCCTTGAATGGCTGTAAGTTGTCTCCAAGTAGCCAAACATAACTATTTCCAGCCAATGATCAGTACACTTAGACCCGAGGACCCAATCTATCCTATATAAACACAGCCCACACCATTATGGAACCACCGTCAGCTCTCACAGTTTCTTGTTGACAACTTGTGTCTATAGCATCATGGGGTTTGCACCACACACTTATCCTACCATCTGCCCTTACCAACTGAAATTATTTCTGTGGTTATTTCAAGCAGTGTTGCTTGTCTTTTAGAACTGACAACTCTACACAAATGCTGATGCTCTCAGTTGTTATGTGAAGGCCATCTGTGGTGGAGTGGTAATGCCTGAAATTTCATATTCTCAGCACACTCTTGACACTGTGGATCTTGGAATGCTGAATTCCATAATGGTTCCCAAAATGGAATGGCCCTTGTCTCTAGGTCCAACTACCAGTCCACATTCAGTCTCTGTTAATTCCTGTCATGCACCCGTAACCACTTCAGAAACCTTCTCACATGACTCACCTGAGTACAAATGACAGCTATGCCACTGCAGTGCATTTTATACATTGTGTATGCAATACTATTGCCAAATGTATATATGCTTATGGCTATCCCATGACTTTTGTCACCTCAGAGTAATGGACATTAGCTAATCAACATAAAAAAAGCTAGTAGCTTTTCTTCCACTTGAGCAAAATGAAAATTTCCGACATTTCATGTGTAAAATGGATTATATCATATGCAATTTTCAATTAAACAGTTATTCACAATATTAGAGGTCAATTTCTCCAAATAAAACATATGCAGACATTTGTCTTTGGGGAGATCCAATTAAATAGTTGTCTTAACAAAAATATTTTTCATTTTGTTTTTAAATTCAATTAATTATGTACTTTATTCTACAAAATGTAAAAACAAATTACAGATAAGCAGTGTAAACATATAACTTTACTGGATTTTCTTTCTTGTTTCTTATACCACCAGATGTACTGTTTAGCCCTTGGCTAAAGTTCAAACAATGTTCTAATTGATTGCTAAACAAAGGCAAGAAGACTTACCTAATATATGGATAGCCATTCTCTGACTTATCAATTCTGTCATTCCTAATAGCAGCACTGATTTTCAGATCATTTTGAATTAGGTATGAGGTTGCCTGCAACAAATTTTTTTTATAGTAAGCTTTTAAGATGTTCATAAAATACTCAACTTTATTAAATACATCTGAATGCAAATTAATGATACAAGAACATTGTCTGCTGCAAACTATGATAATGGCATGTGACTGTCAGGAAACATCTTTTGTGTACTTTCTTAGGCCTCATTATGTAATATTTAATTGCCTCTCACAGTTAAAAACTGAAATGTACAAAAGTTTGTAAGATGATTCAGGGTTAATGTCCTGTTCACTTGCTGCCCTGTGCCTAAGGAATCCAGCACACAATAGCTGTTGATAGGCGTAGTGTAAGGGCTGAACCAGTAGTGGAAACAACCATCCACAGTTTAAATGCACCAAAATAAATAAACAAAAACAGAAAGGGTTTCTGTGGTGCTAACAGCAATGTTAGTATTTGGGTAACTAGTTAGGGGTTTTATTATAGTTTTACACTAGCAGAAGTTGTTTTAGTGTTAGCATTTTTGTAATATTAGTTTTATTAAGTACAGGAAATAAATATTTAACACATACATTTACTATTATCCAAAAAATGTGATTTGTATGGCTACTTTAGCTTCTCCAATGACAGACTGTAGTTGTGAAATGATAAATAAGTAAATAAACCCCAGGTGCTTAGACCTGAACGTGTCAGAGGTGAACGCCTGTGTGAGCATGCAGGGACAGTGTGGTGGTAGGATAGTGGACTGTTAGGTGCAGTATTGGGAGGCTGTGCTGCAGAGGAGGGGGGTAGGTGGCCAAAGTGGAAAGGGGGGGTGTAGAGAAAGGTGTGCTATTGGGTTAGTAGGTGTGTAGTGCTGGAGTGGCAGCAGAGAAGGGGATAAGTAGATGGAGGACAAGGAGTAGTGATTGTTGAAGCCAGGATGGTTACAGGAATGAAGGATATATTGCAGGTGAAATTCTTCCCACCAGTGACATTCAGAAAACCTAGTGCTGTTGGGAATAATTCAGATGCCACAGGCTGTGAAGCAGTCATTTAAGTTAAGCAAATCACGTTGTCAGCATGCTCAGTAGCTGTGTGGTCCAACTGTCTTTTGCCCACAGTTTGATGGTGGCTGTTCATGCAGACAGCTGGTTAGTGATCATGTCCACATAAAGTGTGGCATGGTAGTTTTAGTTAAGTTGGCTGCTTTCATAGGTGGCCCTGCCTTTTGCGGGGTAGGAGATGCCTGTGACAGGACTGGAGTTGGTGGTGGTGGTGGTGGTGGTGGTAGCATGTACAGGACAGGTCTTGCATTTTGGGTTAGCAGTCAAAATCCTACTGTAAATGTGATTCAGTTGATCCAGTTCTGGGTGATACTGAGTCAGGAGGAGTGCTCCTTTGTGGCCAGATGGTGGATATGAGGGGAACTGTAGGTGACTACCGTATTTACTTGAATCTAAGCCGCACTCGAATCTAAGCCGCACCTGAAAAATGAGACTCGAAATCAAGGAAAAAATGTTTTCCGAATCTAAGACACACCTGAAATTTGAGACTCGAAATTCAAAGGGAGAGAAAAGTTTTACGCCGCACGTCCAAATCGAAACAAAGTTGGTCCATTGTAATATGAGACACAATTTAGGTCGAATGATTGATGATACAGCTTTAGTAGTTTGGTTCGAGTCGTGAGTTTAGCAGTTAAGCTTTACCAGGTAGCGCTCCATCCATATTTATATGGGTACCCTTCCTTTTTCACGTGCTTCGTCTGGTTTGAATTGACTGCTTATTTTTTTTTGGTCTGATAAGTACCGTTCTCTTTGTTATAGGTGTTTACATCACTCTAAGCTGAAAATGTGTTATTTCAATGTGTCATGCATTGTTTGTCGCATTCTGATAATGAGCGTTTATGACCTGTTGCCGCTCCCTGGCATGGCTTGCTTTTGTGCGCGCTATCGCCTCATTAGCGAAACAATGGCAAGAGACTGCTTTTTGTTGTTACTTATACTGTCGCTTTCTTTGATAATGATCAACAAGAACCAAATAATAGACTGCATATGATAGAGGATGTTCTGAATGAGAGTTGGGCGAAAAATTTTCTCGTTTGAAAATCTTTGCAGACGTCTCTTCAGTACATTTATCTTTGTGCCTGCAAAGCAGGCCTGTGTAGCGCTACATATATTTGACGGCAGAAGTTAGTTGTGGCGGCACCTACCAACATTTTTCAGAACTTCCACTTACTTTGCACTCGATTCTAAGCCGCAGGTGGTTTTCTGGATTACAAAAACTGGAAAAAAAGTGCAGCTTAGATTCGAGTAAATACGGTACACTGTCGTACTATCTCTGGAGCAACCATTAGTATTTCTGGGTCATCGTCTGTCGGGAGTTCAATCAGGGATGGAGTGCCAGTGAGGCAAAGACTGCCAGTACTTGCTGACCACTGGCTACACACATGAACTGTCCAACAGAAGGAAATTGGAGTGGGAACGACCGCTGGTTGATCGTTTGATTAGTCGTCTCATTGGGCGACATGCATTTGATCTTTTGACCGTTTCTGGGCCTCGTCAGTTTGTCATCTTGCCGGACATGGTTTGGTTCCTTTCTCATGCAGAGATGTCATTGCCAATGGACAAGAGTTATCTCTGCATGGGCGGGACTGAGCCAGTGTGCCCAGGTCGCCATGTCTCTGAGTTGCAAACAGACATCGAGTTGAATTGGGTTGGACCTGCAGTGAGCTCCAGACAGCCAAGACTCGCCCGACCGTTGCCAACACTCATAACTTGAGTGGGGACGACCTTGGTTGGTCATCTCATTGGACAACATGCAGTTGGTTGCTGACTACTTATGAAACTCTCTGTGTGATTGTGTGACTTGTCATTTCTCCTTGTTGTTCCACAAGGATTGGTTTTTGGATTGTCAGAGTCCTTGGTGCAAGTGTTTATGTGGAACTGTGTGTAGTCCTGTGATTTCCAATGAGCAGATGAATGCTGACTGTGTACTGGAGTAGCCAGTCGGTCGGTTGTGACAGAGCAGCGAGGAAGTCTCCGCGGCATGAGGTAAGGCCAGGGCCGCTGGCAGTGTGCATGCGCGGTCGGAGTTGTGAGGCACTAGCTGCAAGGGCAGGAAAAAGTGTGTGGCCCACCAAATCTATTGAAATGGTTGAAACTTATTAGTGAAGGGCACCAGCAGTATCTTCTGCCTTGTGGCCGTTAATGTTCCGGTTATCTGCCCTGTTCGTAAGTATAGTTTTCCGGCAGTGTGTTTTCCTTGCCATGTTGATGCTGTCCGGCACGGTGTGTAGTTTGACAGCTTTGGTGTTCTTCATTTTTTGTCTTTGAGTGGTTATTGTGCCTTGACTGTTTGTAGATGCCAATTGTCGAGACGTAGTGCTGCTGGGATTTTTGTCCTCACTGATATTTTCGGTTGTCGTGCCGTTGGTTGGGGGGGAAGGAAATTGATTAGGTTGTTGGTTGGTTCGTCAGCTGTCCCTAGGTCGTGCTGCCACCCAATTATTTAGTGTTATGCTTGGCTGCCTGTCTCACCTAAACTGTTGTTAGAGTTTTCTCCCCAGGCCAACCCTTGGAACACTTCTGAGCACCATTGTTCTATTGTTTGGGATTGTAATTTTCTTTAGTCTCAAGTACTGCGCAAGGCTTTCAGCCAAACCTTATGTGAAATATTTTAAGATACAGCCTTCAGCTGTCTGAAGTAAAAAAAAAATCATTTGAAGATTTAAAAGTTTTTTTCTCTTCTATCTTAATTTTATTACCCAGGCCTTAAGCCTTGAGTTGTTCCATGTTCAGTATAAGGCCTTCAGCCGAATTTATGTGAAATATTTTAAGATAAGGCCTTCATCCCCCCCCATGAACCATGGACCTTGCCGTTGATGGGGAGGCTTGCGTGCCTCAGCGATACAGATAGCCGTACCGTAGGTGCAACCACAACGGAGGGGTATCTGTTGAGAGGCCAGACAAACGTGTGGTTCCTGAAGAGGGGCAGCAGCCTTTTCAGTAGTTGCAAGGGCAACAGTCTGGATGATTGACTGATCTGGCCTTGTAACAATAACCAAAACGGCCTTGCTGTGCTGGTACTGCGAACGGCTGAAAGCAAGGGGAAACTACAGCCGTAATTTTTCCCGAGGGCATGCAGCTTTACTGTATGATTACATGATGATGGCGTCCTCTTGGGTAAAATATTCCGGAGGTAAAATAGTCCCCCATTCGGATCTCCGGGTGGGGACTACTCAAGAGGATGTTGTTATCAGGAGAAAGAAAACTGTCGTTCTACGGATCGGAGCGTGGAATGTCAGATCCCTTAATCGGGCAGGTAGGTTAGAAAATTTAAAAAGGGAAATGGATAGGTTGAAGTTAGATATAGTGGGAATTAGTGAAGTTCGGTGGCAGGAGGAACAAGACTTCTGGTCAGGTGACTACAGGGTTATAAACACAAAATCAAATAGGGGTAATGCAGGAGTAGGTTTAATAATGAATAGGAAAATAGGAATGCGGGTAAGCTACTACAAACAGCATAGTGAACGCATTATTGTGGCCAAGATAGATACGAAGCCCACACCTACTACAGTAGTACAAGTTTATATGCCAACTAGCTCTGCAGATGACGAAGAAATTGAAGAAATGTATGATGAAATAAAAGAAATTATTCAGATTGTGAAGGGAAACGAAAATTTAATAGTCATGGGTGACTGGAATTCGAGTGTAGGAAAAGGGAGAGAAGGAAACATAGTAGGTGAATATGGATTGGGGGACAGAAATGAAAGAGGAAGCCGCCTGGTAGAATTTTGCACAGAGCACAACATAATCATAACTAACACTTGGTTTAAGAATCATGAAAGAAGGTTATATACATGGAAGAAGCCTGGAGATACTAAAAGGTATCAGATAGATTATATAATGGTAAGACAGAGATTTAGGAACCAGGTTTTAAATTGTAAGACATTTCCAGGGGCAGATGTGGACTCTGACCACAATCTATTGGTTATGACCTGTAGATTAAAACTGAAGAAGCTGCAAAAAGGTGGGAATTTAAGGAGATGGGACCTGGATAAACTAAAAGAACCAGAGGTTGTACAGAGATTCAGGGAGAGCATAAGGGAGCAATTAACAGGAATGGGGGAAATAAATACAGTAGAAGAAGAATGGGTAGCTCTGAGGGATGAAGTAGTGAAGGCAGCAGAGGATCAAGTAGGTAAAAAGACAAGGGCTAGTAGAAATCCTTGGGTAACAGAAGAAATATTGAATTTAATTGATGAAAGGAGGAAATATAAAAATGCAGTAAGTGAAACAGGCAAAAAGGAATACAAACGTCTCAAAAATGAGATCGACAGGAAGTGCAAAATGGCTAAGCAGGGTGGCTAGAGGACAAATGTAAGGATGTAGAGGCTTATCTCACTAGGGGTAAGATAGATACCGCCTACAGGAAAATTAAAGAGACCTTTGGAGATAAGAACGACTTGTATGAATATCAAGAGCTCAGATGGAAACCCAGTTCTAAGCAAAGAAGGGAAAGCAGAAAGGTGGAAGGAGTATATAGAGGGTCTATACAAGGGCGATGTACTTGAGGACAATATTATGGAAATGGAAGAGGATGTAGATGAAGATGAAATGGGAGATATGATACTGCGTGAAGAGTTTGACAGAGCACTGAAAGACCTGAGTCGAAACAAGGCCCCCGGAGTAGACAATATTCCATTGGAACTACTGACGGCTGTGGGAGAGCCAGTCCTGACAAAACTCTACCATCTGGTGAGCAAGATGTATGAAACAGGCGAAATACCCTCAGACTTCAAGAAGAATATAATAATTCCAATCCCAAAGAAAGCAGGTGTTGACAGATGTGAAAATTACCGAACTATGAGCTTAATAAGTCACAGCTGCAAAATACTAACACGAATTCTTTACAGACGAATGGAAAAACTGGTGGAGGCCAACCTCGGGGAAGATCAGTTTGGGTTCCGTAGAAACACTGGAACATGTGAGGCAAAACTGACCTTACGACTTATCTTAGAAGAAAGATTAAGGAAAGGCAAACCTACGTTTCTAGCATTTGTAGACTTAGAGAAAGCTTTTGACAATGTTGACTGGAATACTCTCTTTCAAATTCTAAAGGTGGCAGGGGTAAAATACAGGGAGCGAAAAGCTATTTACAATTTGTACAGAAGCCAGATGGCAGTCCTAAGAGGCGAGGGACATGAAAGGGAAGCAGTGGTTGGGAAGGGAGTAAGACAGGGTTGTAGCCTCTCCCCAATGTTGTTCAATCTGTATATTGAGCAAGCAGTAAAGGAAACAAAAGAAAAATTCGGAGTAGGTATTAAAATTCATGGAGAAGAAATAAAAACTTTGAGGTTCGCCGATGACATTGTAATTCTATCAGAGACAGCAAAGGACTTGGAAGAGCAGTTGAATGGAATGGACAGTGTCTTGAAAGGAGGATATAAGATGAACATCAACAAAAGCAAAACAAGGATAATGGAATGTAGTCTAATTAAGTTGGGTGATGCTGAGGGAATTAGATTAGGAAATGAGGCACTTAAAGTAGTAAAGGAGTTTTGCTATTTGGGGAGCAAAATAACTGATGATGGTCGAAGTAGAGAGGATATAAAATGTAGGCTGGCAATGGCAAGGAAAGCGTTTCTGAAGAAGAGAAATTTGTTAACATCCAGTATTGATGTAAGCGTCAGGAAGTCATTTCTGAAAGTATTCGTATGGAGTGTAGCCATGTATGGAAGTGAAACATGGACGATAAATAGTTTGGACAAGAAGAGAATAGAAGCTTTCGAAATGTGGTGCTACAGAAGAATGCTGAAGATTAGATGGGTAGATCATGTAACTAATGAGGAAGTATTGAATAGGATTGGGGAGAAGAGAAGTTTGTGGCACAACTTGACCAGAAGAAGGGATTGGTTGGTAGGACATGTTCTGAGGCATCAAGGGATCACCAATTTAGTATTGGAGGGCAGTGTGGAGGGTAAAAATCGTAGAGGGAGACCAAGAGATGAATACACTAAGCAGATTCAGAAGGATGCAGGTTGCAGTAGGTACTGGGAGATGAAAAAGCTTGCACAGGATAGAGTAGCATGGAGAGCTGCATCAAACCAGTCTCAGGACTGAAGACCACAACAACAACAACAACAACAAGGCCTTCATCCGAATTTATGTGAAATATTTTAAGATAAGGCCTTCGGCCTACTTAAATTAAAATTTGAAAGGTCTTTGTCTAAAACCTTTTAAAATTTTCTTACTCAAGTTCTTGTTATTCAGGCCTTAAGCCCTCAGTTTTTCTATCTTGTAACTGAGGCCTTCAGCTGTGTGTATTCCTTAATGCAATTTTAATAACTTGTGTTCTGGCCTACAGTCGTATTGTTTCTGAATTCTTTTTAGGGCATGTATGATTAAGTCTTTTAGCAAATATGTATGGAAGTGAAACATGGACGATAAATAGTTTGGACAAGAAGAGAATAGAAGCTTTTGAAATGTGGTGCTACAGAAGAATGCTGAAGATTAGATGGGTAGATCACATAACTAATGAGGAAGTATTGAATAGGATTGGGGAGAAGAGAACTTTGTGGCACAACTTGACCAGAAGAAGGGTTCGGTTGGTAGGACATGTTCTGAGGCATCAAGGGATCACCAATTTAGTATTGGAGGGCAGTGTGGAGGGTAAAAATCGTAGAGGGAGACCAAGAGATGAATACACTAAGCAGATTCAGAAGGATGTAGGTTGCAGTAGGTACTGGGAGATGAAAAAGCTTGCACAGGATAGAGTAGCATGGAGAGCTGCATCAAATCAGTCTCAGGACTGAAGACCACAACAACAACAACATGTTTGTGCAACTAGCAGCAATTGATTTGGGCCCCTTTCCACAAACTGAGCTGCTCTGTCATGTGAAATCAGTTTTCAATGTGCTTGCTTGGAGCACAGGGATCCTCTGCCAAGCCACTATGATGATTTACCTTTTTTTCTCTATGTTGTAGCCATAAAACCAGCTATCATCTCCTGTAATGATCATTTGCATGGATGCTTCACTGTCACTGGCTTGTTGAAGGAGTTTGTGACTAATGTTCAACTGATTTTCTTTTTGTTTTTGTGTCATCAAATGAGGAATATGTTTCTCTGGAACTCAACACATGTTCAGTATTTCTGTCCCATGTGAGATGTCTCTACCTCTTCTACAATGTCTCTGACAGCCAATCAGCAATTTGCAAACATTGATATTCTGAGTGTACCATCAACTTCAACTGACTGAAAATCACCTTTGTTGTTGTAGAATTCAGTCCAAAGACTGGTGTGAAGCAGCTGTCAATGCTACTCTTATGTACATATTATTTGAAGTATCCCGAGTGAGTGTGCCAAGTTTCTGTCACTTCTAACAGATAGTATAGCTACAAGACAGTTGCAAAAGTCACCTGTAGGTGATGTATGTAACAAGCAATGTGACGCATTGAATTCCTCACTGCAAAGAAATAAACTGTGAGGAATATTCACAAATGCTTGTGCAAAGTCCATGGAGCACCTGCTGTTGACAGAAGTACAGTTAGTCACTGGGCACAGAGGGTGAGGTCATCAGGAGGTGGTTCAGTGGAGCTCCATGATTTGCAGTGTTTGGGGAGACCATCCATGGCTGTCACACCAGACATACCTGAAATAGACCCCTTGGACTTCCACTTGTTTGGGTCATTAAAGTATGCCATTCATGGAAGACATTTTGAGGACAATGTGGTGGTGATTCACAGAGTGAAGCACTGGCTCTGTCACCAGGATGGGGATTGGTAACGACAGGGCATACATGCCCTTGTTTCGCACTGGGGGAAGGCCATAGAATGGGATGGAGATTATGTGGAAAAATAGGGTGTTTAGATAAAACACCAGCCTGTGTGTGTGTGTGTGTGTGTGTGTGTGTGTGTGTGTGTGTGTGTGTAATTCTCATTATGTTCAGTAAAGAATTGTTGAAGAAAAAAAATGTAGTGCATTACTTTCTGGGCAACCCTCGTACTTGTATTTGCTGGAAGTGGCAGGTCACTGGTGTAAATGTTAATTAACACTGAAGAAAGAACACTTCCTTACAGCAAGTCATTTCTTTGATGGCCGGCCGGGGTGGCCGAGTGGTTCTAGGCGCCAAAGTCTGGAACCGCGCGACCGCTACGGTCGCAGGTTCGAATCCTGCCTCGGGCATGGATGTGTGTGATGTCCTTAGGTTAGTTAGGTTTAAGTAGTTCTAAGTTCTAGGGGACTGATGACCTCAGCTGTTAAGTCCCATAGTGCTCAGAGCCATTTGAACCATTTCTCTGATACCTCCATCAACTATGCTGACCCAGAATTCAGCATAAAATCTGTTTTAGAGGAAACTAAGTAAGTTTTGGTAAAACCATAGTCTTTCATTATCCCATATACCTTCCATGACAATGGATGGTGACTGACAGTCTCTTGAGTATCCACCATGTTTATGAAAACTGCTCCTGTAATTTTCTGGGTTTCAAAGTTGGGAGACTGAATGTCACCTGGCGGTGTTGCAGGCCCATGACATGGCAAGAAAATTATATAAGCAGAGCAGATACAAATGGGGACTCATTCTACTGTCAACAGAGGCTCCAACACCTGACGTAAGTGATTCTGACCAATGGCAGTTTGTTATGGCCAATCACCTAAAAATGAGCATCCCAGATCCAGCAAAGCTGGTCAGCTGTTTTGTATGTTACCATCTGTGGAAAGTGGTTAAAGGATGATGATACCATGAGTAGGTGATAACATGTTGGATGTCCTTCACTCAACTCAGAACATGGAGGCTTTCCCACTCAGTATAGATGAATATTTGGTGATCTGATGCCAAGAGTTCAATGCTCATGCAGACCTAAGTGTTTCAGAGCACTCCATTCAGTGCATTTTGCTGAAAATTGGGTTCCACAGCAGATGAACCCTAAAGGTTTTCATACTGATCTAATGACATCATTAGTTACAATTGCAGTGGGCCTTTGTTCATAGAGATTATCATGGATCAATGAAAATGTGTCATCTGGTCAGATGAATCACAATTCTCGTTGCACCAAGTCGGTGTTTCTGATCAGATATGCCATCATCCATCTGCTCAAATCCTGCACCAAGCCACAGATGCAGACTGTTGGTAGCAGTATTATAGTATGGAAGACATCCACCTTGGCTCACATGGGACTAGAAATAGTAATCAAAGACACCATGACAGCTGTGCATTACATGAAAATTATTGCATATCACATGCATTCCTTTTAAGCTTGACGTCTTCTCTGATTTCATGACATCTTCCAGCAGGATAATTGTCCTTATATCAAGGCCAGCATAGTGCTACAGTGATGTGAGGTACACAATAGTGAACTTGTGTTGCTGTCTTGGACCTCAAATTTGCTTGATTTTAACCCAATGGAGCAAATCTGGGACAGTATCGAGCACAAGCTCTGTACCCACACACTACAGGCCTGTTGTTTATGGGAATTGGATGATCTGTGCATAGACATCAGTGGTTGTATACCTCTGGAATGTAGTAAGGACTGATAAAATCTATGCTTCACAGAATAATTGTACTGAATTGCCTAGGTGGATCAACACACTGTTAAATTAGGTGGTCATTATGTTTTGGTTTGTTATTACATGTTTAAAATATATTAAGTCTTTATGAGACCAGGAAATAACCCATTTACTATAAGCCAGGTACAGGCCCATTCAACTATAATTAGGTAACTGTCTGGTGTTGCCGAGTTGGGCTACTGATTACTAAATTGTTTGTGAATAATCTTTCTTACTAAAGGATCCGAACACATCCATACCAGAAGCAACCAGGAGTAGGCTATACTAGGACAAGCGTACAACTTGTTCATGTCAAACAGCTTAACTTTTAATCTTACAAAAACTGACATTCTGCAGTTCCAGTCTAACAAATATTACTTAGAGGTGCCATAAAGGGAGATCAAAAGGCACACAGTAGTTGAAATTACGTTGGTGAAATTCCCAGGCATCTTTGCTTTCAAATAGCTGATTGTTTTTTGTGTAAAACTTATAATCTCTGAATAGCTTTACTTTTAATGATATTTTTTTCATTATTTTCTTTGTGAGATTAACAGAAGCTTCATCATATGCCTGATTCCCAAAAAGCTGTACATACCTTATTTGTTCTGTGAGACTTTTATTCATCCATACAAATCATATACCAAAATCAAGCTCACTAATGTTTTACAAAATAACTATTCTCTCTTGTCATTTGTCATAAAATCTAAACATTAATCACTAAAAGCACAGATTTCAAGCAGTCCAGTACCTGAAGTTCATAGGCAATTATGGTGTCATTTTCGCTAACACTTCCATTTGTTGTGGTAATTGTATATTGCTGATTGCCAGAAACAGGCAAATTCTTTAGCTCCCACACACCAAGTGCTTCTATGACATTATTTAGGTTATTATCTAATGATACATTAAGCTGAGTGTCCAGACCATTGAATATCCTCAGCTGTGCTTCACCCGATTTTGGCAAGACAGCATAAGTTGGCTGAAAAGAATAAATTTTTGAAGTGAGATTAATGCTAAATATTGATAACTTATCACAAATTCTTCTGACATTTGGAGCCAACTTGTGGAATATAGTTAAAAGGTAACATAACATTAATAATAAAAAAGTTTATGTTACTAATAACACGTATGAAGCATGTATGTCAGTGCTGTAAGCCAGTGATAAATAATTCACTCACTCACTCACTCACTCACTCACTCACTCACTCATTCATTGTGCCCAGTAGACATCATCAATATGGTTGTGATGTTATGTGTACTTAAGGTATAGCTAGTGGAAGTGTTGGGACATGTGGATCTCTCGATTAGTCAATGACTGAATTATCAGTGATACGAGCAGTGCAGATGTGTTAGTATCCAATGGACAGCCATTGTGAGGAAGCAAGAGTATCATACAGGTATACCACTGGTGAAACCAGATAACAGGAATAGTCGCACTGAGAATGAATGATATGGTTCACCTGCCAAATGTGACAAAACATTGTCACTAAATATGCCAAGTGAAAGGAAATGCATAGAACCAATAGAGATATAAAAAATACAGATACATCACTGACTGGGAAAGTTAATACTGAAATTACGGACAATAAGACTCCTTGATACATTTATTACTATATAAATTATGAAAGGATGAAGATGAATAAACGTGGTAAATCTATTACAACTAATAATAGCCACATGAAAATAGGAACTAAACTCTGTGGGGTGTTGTTGGATGGCATATAATTAGAGCTACCAGAATATATCATGATGTGTACCAAACAAATAATTATTTAGTTGGCACTATGTAATTGATAATGAATGTAATGATGTCAGTAACCATATGAAAAACACGAGAAAAAACAGACAGCAAGCAATATAGTAACATAAAGATAGTTAAGTAATAGCTTTGACTACTGACATTTCAATATATAACACTTCATTAATAAACTTTTTAAATAAGCAATATAATCAGCATAGCAGGTAAACAATGTATAATAGCATAGTTTTGGGCACACCAGATACAAGAGGATAAAAATTTTATTCGAGCGATATTCCTTAAAGAACACGGAGTATGATAGTGGAGTGTTCCTTGATCTAGGATAAGCTTTTGATTGCGTCAACATCATTGTATTAGTTGATTAGTTGTGGAACCTGGTTATTGGAGGGAGTGTCTATGTGTTAATAAAATTGTATATAAAAACAAAGATGAGGTGACTTACCGAACAAAAGCGCTGGCAGGTCGATAGACACACAAACAAACACAAACATACACACAAAATTCAAGCTTTCGCAACAAACTGTTGCCTCATCAGGAAAGAGGGAAGGAGAGGGGAAGACGAAAGGAAGTGGGTTTTAAGGGAGAGGGTAAGGAGTCATTCCAATCCCGGGAGCGGAAAGACTTACCTTAGGGGGAAAAAAGGACAGGTATACACTCGCACACACGCACATATCCATCCACACATACAGACACAAGCAAAATATGTCTGCTTGTGTCTGTATGTGTGGATGGATATGTGCGTGTGTGCGAGTGTATACCTGTCCTTTTTTCCCCCTAAGGTAAGTCTTTCCGCTCCCGGGATTGGAATGACTCCTTACCCTTTCCCTTAAAACCCACTTCCTTTCGTCTTCCCCTCTCCTTCCCTCTTTCCTGATGAGGCAACAGTTTGTTGCGAAAGCTTGAATTTTGTGTGTATGTTTGTGTTTGTTTGTGTGTCTATCGATCTGCCAGCACTTTTGTTCGGTAAGTCACCTCATCTTTGTTTTTATATATAATTTTTCCCACGTGGAATGTTTCCTTCCATTATGTTAATAAAATTGTGTATGAGCAACACAATAAAATTTGTATTGTTTAAAATGAACAGTGGGTGTTTCAAATAGGGACCCCTTCTTTTCTTGGATTATGTTAATGATATATAGTACTGTTCTCCTAAAAAAATATTGAATGCAGACAATACATCAATTGTGTGCAAACACAAAGCCTATAATAGTCTGGGGGTGCTGTGCAACAGTGTAACAAATGGAATAGTTAAGTTTTTCAGTGAAAACCATCTAAAAGTGCTTCAAAGACTGCAATAATGGAATTTAACATTGGCAAACAAACAGAATTTGGTATGAAGTTATCCTTTGGAAATAACTGTGTAAAAAAGAAAAAAAAGGACAAAATTCTTAGGAATCACACACTCCAGGACAATGTCAAATGTGACATGCACAAAGATCTCTTAGCCTGTAAACTGTCAAAAACATTTGCTATAAACATGATTAGCAAATATTTTATGGATGTATGTGCATTATTGACACAAAAATAAATAAATAAAAAATAAATAAAAAATGAAAAAAATAAAAAAGTTATCAAAATTACATGTAGTGCCAAACCTAGAGAATCATGTTGGAATTTGTTTCCAAAATTGGGTATGCTTATCATTATAGGTGTACAGAAATTGAAAGTAATATTGTTTATGAAAACAATAAATCCAAACTATAACTGTGATGTTCACAAGCATGATATAAGACAAAAATTCAGATATGACGTGAATAGCCACAGAACAGTTTTATGAAATAAAAAAAATGAACTTCATGCTGGGCTGCAGCTAGCCAACGCCCTACCAACAGTCTCACAGCCCTTCCTACTAGTAAATTAAAAGACCAACTAAAAAGAATTTTAATAGAATTCCATTCTGTTATGTAGATGAGTACTTTATCTATGTGAAAAGTAGCCTTGCAAGTATTTCAAGCTCATAGTTTTAAGTAATTCACATTTGATCCAGTATTAAAAATATTTTTAATACTGTTGTTTGCATATAAAAATGTAAAATTTATTATTTCACATAAATCTTTAATTTTATATTTGTAAACTGATGTATTCAAAAGAATAATCCGCATGATGTCCTGAAACTGTAATATTTCTAGGGACTGTATTTAATTACTCAATGTTGAATAACTGTAATAATAATAATATTAATAATATTAATAATGATAATAATAATATTAATAATAATAATAATAATATCAGTAGAAGAATTGCTACTTTCGTAATCTGTAAAAGGTGGTGAGTGAGAATTACTAACTCAAATGTATTTGAAAAAATAAAACATTAGAAATAAAACAAAATCTCTTTCTAAATGGTCAGTGCATAGCCATATTTACACATGAATGTGTGCTGTGAAAGTAAAATGCTTAATTCCACATCTTTGCAATTAATTATACTAATGATCTATGGAAAATGAAACTAATTAGCTAGCTATTAGGAAATTTTCATTATAGGATTTGTTTATAGCAGAAAATGTCATTCATTCAATAAATTATGTGTCTGTTGTTATCATTAGTTCAAGCTTGGATGTAAAGGTTGCAGAGAGTTGCACATTTTGAGGTTTAGATGAGCACTGTAGTTAAAAAAAACTATAGCTTTTATGCATTTTAGATTACATTTTGGTTATTTATATGCTGTGTTTCATGTGATTAAAATGAGCAGGTTTTTTGCTGAAAATAAATTCTATAGGATACCATTTTATGGTAATATTTTCAGCAGAATCAGCAAATATTTGTTTGTGAAGGATATAACTATGGCTTTTTACACCACCAAAGAATAATGGCCAAAAATTCTGGCATAGGGAGACTGTGACACAGGATAAATTTAAGTCATCACAGATATATTTTATCACTGCTACATATATAGGACAGAATGGAAGAAACTTCAGAACCCACTTAGAGAAAATGATAATGGTTCCAGCTCAAAGTTGGCACCAAGTGTGCATTTGCATAAAACTGGTCACCTTATAACCAACATCCAAAAGAATATGCAGATGCTACATTTGGAAAGCAAATGTTTAATACTCTAGGAGAAACAGAGGTTCATCATGCTCTCATAAGATTCTCTGATTCTGTCTTGAATTTGCAGACAGATGTGCAACATGTGTCTCTTGGCAAATTTTGATGGGCTAAACATAGAGGCATTACTTCTATAGCCCACTATTTTACTGTCACAGATCTTTAGTTTCACAGGGTAGCCCTTTAAATTTGTCCATTAATTTAGTATTGTAGTTGTGAAAGAGGAAATTTGTAATAACAGTCAGGCTTTATTAATATTTTGCATTTTAATTATCCACTTTCAGAGTTTTATGGATTTTTGTTTATGAAAGAGGGAATTTATGTCATCAATGAGGTTTTATTAAGACATTGCATTTCAATTGTCCACTTTCAGTATTTTTTTCTAAATGGGACTCAAACTTTTTACACAATTTTTAAGTAGGTTAGCACACATAGAGTCCCCCCCCCCCCCCTCCCCCCATCGTTCACAACTTCTATAGCATTGGTTTTGTTGCAACCTGTAAACATCTTTCCTGTTGCATAGCAGTCAGTACTGCCTTGTCTGCTGCAGCTAAACCATGTTCCTGCTTGTGGCACAGTAGGGCTGTTCTCATTTACTGGGTTCATACGTTGAAATTGTCTCAGTGGATTACTAGTCTACAGCTTTGTTTGGTCCATTTAGTTTTTGCCTGGATTTTACTTTTATGGGTTCTGCTATCCCCTTCAGTTTAATTAAGGACTGCTGCTTACAGAATGCTATTTGTTTGCAATAACACTATTTTTCATTAACCGTTTGTTCTTTACACCACTGTTAAGGATTCTCCGTAAAATAATTTTTGCTAACAAGCAAAGCACAAATAATTTGTGTAGGCCATCTTAGGATATATCTTTTAGTGGTACAAAACCCGCCATGACTTTTAACAGAGGGTATTCTACAGCCAGTGTGGATTATTTCTTTCAAAAAGAGTGAAATGAGTTAGTCCTACAACAACAGTGGAACACAAGCAGGTTGAGGATATGATTTTGTATGCTGTACCTCAGACAGTTTGATGAGTATCAAAGTGAACATTTTTTGAAATTACAATGAAATCAATACCCCTAGCTGCACACAGGTGATGACTTATATCAACGGGGACAGTTGAAAAAGTGTGCCCCGAATGGGACTCATACCCGGGATCTCTTGCTTACATGGCAGATGCTCTATCTATCTGAGCCACCAAGGACACAGAGGATAGTGCAACTGCAGGGAATTATCACTGGCATGCCTCCCATGAGACCCACACTTGCAATTTTTGAGACCCACATTCGCAACTTTATTGTCCCGCACTACATTCATAGTGCCCCTGCCCATTATACTCATTACTCGCAGCTTTACTGCTGATTTGCATAAGAGTTCAGGCACTATTTGTGCATCTACATCTGCAAGAGTGCGACCTTCCTTGCAGGTGAGGCTGCCCCAGAGAGAAATCCTCCGCCATTGATCACTACAAAAATGATAGGAAACTATGTCGATATCCTCATGGATGGCCGACCAGCCCAAGCTCTTGTGGACTCTGGAGCATCATATTCAGTCATTTCGGAGAAGTACCATTGCCAGTTGCAGAAAACCATATTTGTCAACAAGAAAACATCTCTGCTGAAGGGGGCTAATGGGAAATATGTAAAACCTACTGGAAGATGTGTCATTCATGTGGGTATAAGTGGCCATACACAGCCCTTAGAATTCATCATCTGACATGAGTATAGTCTTAATGTCACTCTCGGATGGGACTTTTTGAAAGCTTCTCAGGCAATTATAGATTATGGTTGCTCGAAGATTATGCTAAATGAGATGAGATACTGTGGACAGGAAGATGCGCATCCGAGTGTGTGGAGACTATGTGTGCTGGATGAAGTGATCATTCCTGCAGTCAGTGCAAGAAACTGTTGTGTGTCATGCCATGCATCAACCCATGGATCTTGTAGTGGAATGTAAGAGAAGCATACACTGAAGAATAACTTGGTCATCCCAGCCTCTGTCGTCTCGTTTAAGAACAGATTTGGTGAATTGCAGATAGTTAACTGTCGCTGAGAACCACAGATCCTTCCATGATGCATGTGCGTAACAAACACTGAGCCGTTAATTGCTGAACAGCTGAGTGTCATAGAAACCTCCCATGCCGAGTCTGTGGGCGAAATTGGCGCTACCACTATGAGGCAAATCTTCTAGCTCGACTATCACCAGATCTCATTAAGGAACAACAGAAGAAGCTACTTGCCATTCTTCAAGAGTTCTATGAATGCTTCAATCCACAGGTGAAGAGCAAACTAGACAAATCAATAGTGAGGCATCGGATCAGCACTGGAGACCATCAACCAATAAGCCAGAGAGCATACTGTGTGTCAGCAATGGAACGTCGAATAATTCATGACGAGGTAGAGAAAATTATAAAGAATGACATCATTCAGCCTTCGCAGAGCCCATGGTTGTCACCAGTGGTTCTCATCAGGAAGAAGGAAGGCAGTTGGCACTTTTGTGTTGATTACAGGAAGCTTAATAAGATAACTAAAAAGGATATTTACCCTCTTCCATGAATTGATGATACACTAGATTGTCTGTAGGGGGCTAAGTTTTTCTCAACCATTGACATGTACTCAGGATCCTGTCAAATCGAAGTAGATGAGGCTGATCATGAGAAAACTGCATTCATCACCCCTGAGGGGTATTTTCAAAAGGTAATTATTGAAAATAACATGAACTGTATTTTACAACATACCCACTCACTTTAACAGAAACAATGCCATCATCTATGACTTCCTTTCCTGTCTCTCTTTCAACAGTATTTCATACTGTTTTTATTTTGTTGTTTGATCTGTCAATTTCAAACAATACATGCATATTTCTGAATTTTTTTTTACAACTATTCTTAATATGTTACAGTACTGTAAACAGTAGGAAAGCATTTCTGTGTCATTACTTGTTGTGGGAATATCATACAAGTTCTTTTTTGTTGTTGTGATGTGGCAAATGGTTTCTTTAATAACTTGCCATCATTACATTTAATTATCTTCTTAGGACAACTACTTTCAAATATGGATACAAACTCGATAAAAATATATTTAATTTTGAGTTAGCATTAGGCTCATTTTAAACTTCATTTCAATAAACAATTTTGAATATTTCTGTAAAATCTTCAGTAGTTTTTTCCATTAATCAGCCTCACTGTTCCTGAGCTGTACATGGAATAATTAAGGTATATAATGGGACAAATGTTCCAATAATCCATTTACCACCAGTCTCTCTCTGGCTACACTGAGTAACTAAGGCAGGGAAATTTATGACTAACACCAAATTATAAGTGGCTAACAGCACCTCTAGATCTAGTTTTCTTACAAGAAAGTTACATTAAAATCACCACAAATTAATAATCCCTTTCCTTTGTCTGGCAGAGAGCACAGTAATTCATGAAAATTTCCCAGTCAATCAACAGAAACCTGAATACTGTAACAATCACAAATATTACATTTTACAACAGTATCTCAGAAGCATATGCTTCTATATCCTTACCCGTACAGAATTTACTTATTTTCACATTTTGATATTTATCTCTCTTTTCTGAATACGATAACTTCTCCTTTATCCATATGGGATTTACACGAATATGCAGCTATCTTATAACCGTCTGCTTCAATAAGTATGTGATGCTCATCATAGGATATGAACTAGTGACAAAAATCAAAATATAGAAAATTTTCTCCAATAAATGGATGAAGCATGCTGACAACAATGATTTGTCAGATGAACTGCACTGGAGATAAAAAATTGATTGGAAGTGTTATGAAATCCTAAGTTTGTATAGATGACCCATTTACAGCATATTAGATTAGATTAGATTAGTATTTGTTCCATAGATCATGTGTACGACACTTCATAATGATGTGGAACGTGTCAGGCTAATAGACGATATCTACACAAGATATTACATAACACAAAATATTACATGACACTCCATTTTTTTAAATTTTTTTTGGTGGGATTTGGGGAAATTACCCGCTTACTATATCCAAAAATTCATCTAATGTGTACAAGGAGTTGCCATTAAGAAATTCTGTTAATTTCCTTTTAAATGCTATATGGCTATCTGTCAGACTTTTTATGCTATTAGGTAAGTGACCAAAGACTTTTGTGGCAGCATAATTTACCCCCTTATGAGCCAAAGTTAGATTTAACCTTAAGTAGTGAAGATCATCCTTTCTCCTAGTGTTGTAGCCATGTACACTGCTATTACTTTTGAATTCATTCAGATTGTTACTAACAATATATATATATAGACAGACACACAGACACACACACACACACACACACACACACAACACAACACAACACAACACAACACAACACACACACACACACACACACACACACACACCCCTAGCTGAGCCTCAGGTACAGGGCGGGTCGCAGGTGGCGGATAGCGAACGATCCATCAGATATGGTGGACAGCTGCGAATAAGGGGAAACCCAAATAAGCAGTCCCGGACTGAGGCGGCAGCATCACAAGGGTGTGGGAGGGTGACTTTTGGCAAGGGTCACACTCATTCAAAAACCACAGAACCCGAAGACGTTGCTGTGTCATGGCGAGTAAGTGCCGCCATTACAATAAGCACTGTCAACACCCAAATCCAGGACGCGTCTGAAGTGGGAACCATCGGCATCCTGGTCAGCGTCTGTTCACACAATGTGCGGCTGGTCATAATGCGCCAGGAACTAACAATCCCTGGTTCTAAACACCCAGTGGAAACTGGACCAACTTGATTACAAGCAAGTATGACTCGTGCAAGTAATAACAACATTACCCCTGGTGGTAACCAATCCACCCATCAACAGATGGCAACCAGGAATTCGGATTCTGGGGAACCTGGACTTACACGATTACATCAGAGAAAGTCGGAGCTCTCTGGCAAACTTCCACTTAAAACACCTACATACATTGGAACCTTTAACATAAATACATTAATCCAACCAGGAAAACTTCTAAACCTTACAACAGAACTTGAAAAGCAAAAGATAGTAATACTAGCTTTACAGGAGACACGTTTTACAGATGAAGAAACATCAGATTATGGCAACTATCGCATCTTTAAGAGCAAGACGGATAAACGAATCGGAAGAGGAGCCCCCCATCTCGGGATGGGGTTTATCATACACAAGAGCGTGCTCAGCTCCATCAAGGAAGTTACTCCCGTAAATAATAGGATAATGACGATGTGCTTACAATGTGCCAACAAAACATACGCAATGGTTAATGTTCATGCTCCCACAAACGGAGACAACAAGAAAAACCCCATAGAAACAGAAAAGTTCTGGGAAAATTTGGAGAATATAATGCCCAAGATTCCAAAAGATGATACAAAAGTTATACTCGGCGATTTTAATGCCCAAATTGGTAGAGAGAAAATCCACCAAAAAACCGTAGGCAAATATCCTGCACATAAATTTACCAATAAAAATGGTACAAGGCTCGTCGAACTATGTAAGCAGAATAACCTGAAGATAATGTCAACATCTCTAAGAAAATGTCCAAGAAAACAAAAGACATGGAGATCTCCTATACAACAAATTGGCGAGTTTCAAATAGATCATGTGGCGATTTCATACCCAGTACAAAAAGAAATTTACGACGTCCAAGTACGCAGAGGAGAAAACATTGATTCAGACCATTACCTAACTAGAATTAAAATCAAGTTTACAGCATGAAGAAGTCATCAGAAGAAAACAGAAATACAGAAATATGACAGCAAGAAGATTAAAGAATCTAAAGTAAAAGAAGAATGGGAGAAGGAAAAGGCAAACACATGGGAAGAATTTCATTCTAAAATCACGCGAATAGCTAAGGAAACTATTCCCTTGAAAAGATATTCAAACACCCTTGGATTCAGACTGTGAAAATGCATTGGAAAGGAGAAAAAAGGCATTTCAAGAATATAACAGTAAAAAATCACAAGAAAGTCTACATTTATTTAACGAGGTTAGAAAACAGGTTTCAAAATCTATTAGGCAAGCAAAAAGGAAGTACACAAAGGCACAACTGGATGCCATAGAAAAAAATTTCCAAAACTATAATACAAGAGACTTCTACAGAACTTTCGCAGATAAAATACAAGGATATATCCCTCAAAATTTATGTTTCAGAAAACCAGATGGTAAATTAGCCCTAACAAACCAGGAAAACTGTCAAGTATTGGCTCAATATTTTTCTAACCTACTAAATTGCCCAGAACCTAGTTTAAGGTTTCCCAAAGAAATCTGTGCCAACGCTCAACCGGATTCATTACCACCAACACAGGAAGAAATCAAATGTCACATTAAAAACTTAAAAAATAATAGAACATCTGGCGAAGATGGCATTGTTGCAGAGCTATTAAAAAACCTAGGACCAAATACGTTGCAAGAGCTCACAAAAATAATAACAAAAATATGGGAAACAGAAAAATTACCAGAGGATTGGAAATGTGCCCTTATTCACCCGTTACATAAAAAAGGAGACAGAACAAATGTCAATAACTACAGGGGAATCTCACTTTTACAAGTCACCTACAAAATTCTCTCAACATGCCTGCTGAAAAGAACACAAGAGCAGCTGGAACGCCAAATTGGTGATTATCAAGCAGGCTTCCGCCCCGGTCGCTCATGCATAGAACAAATATTTAATTTAAAGACAATATTAAAACACAAAGCAATTAGAAATGCCCCCATAATTTGTACATTTGTAGATTTTAAGAAAGCCTATGACTCAATTGACCAGTAATCCTCGTTTAACATTTTAGAGGAACTTGGACTTGACTCCAAAACACTAAGGCTTATCAAAGAATCACTGACAGACACTGCATCTAAAGTTAAATTCAGGGGAGAAATCTCTGAACCTTTTCTCATAAAAACTGGAGTACGTCAAGGTGATGGGCTATCTCCACTTCTGTTTAATATAGTCCTGGATAAAGTCACTAAGGAATGGGAAAAAGAACTAAAAAATCAATCCTACTGGAAACCAATCCATCTTGGTAGAACCAAAGACAACGTGGAGATATCTTGTTTAACATTCACGAACGACTTGGCCATACTTGCAGATGATGAAGAAATCGCCACCAAACAATTAGAGATCCTTAAGGAATGCGCGGATAAAGTAGGTTTACAAATTTCGTTTCAAAAGACAGAATTTTTCAGTACGAAATTTCATATACACAGTTTGAACACAAAATATGGAAAAATAAATAGAGTAAAACATTTTAAATACCTAGGTGAAATTTTGGAGCCAACCGGAGGAGAGAAAGTTGCACAGAAGATCAGACAACAGAAAATGAAGAGAGCATATGGTATGACACATGAAATATACAATAAAAAATGCATCTCCTCGAACACAAAAATCAGACACTACTGCGCAGTAATTAAGCCAGCAGCACTATATGCTAGTGAAATGCTCACACTCCACACAAAATGTGATTTAGAAAAAATACTAAAAGAAGAACGCAAAATCATGAGAAAGATTTTAGGTCCAAAATTAACAGAAGAAGGATACTGGATACAATCAAGAAGAACCACAGAAACTATATCAAACCTGGCAGCAGACATAAGAAGGCGAAGATTAAAATTTTATGGACATGTCACTAGACTTCCCCCCACACGACTCACCAACAGAATTCTCACTTACATAGAAAAAGTCAAATCAACAACACCATGGATTTGCCAAGTAAAATTAGATTTACAAAAAGCAAATATTGAACTTAAAGATGTCAAAGATAGAAAAACTTTTAGAAATAAGGTGGAAAAGTGGATTGTATTGTCGGAGAAGGAAGCACTAAAGAGACCAGGAACAAAATGGACAGAAGAAAGAAAAAGAAAACATGGAGAACGAATGAAAGAAGTATGGAAGAAACGGCGTCAGAAAGCTTTGCGTGATCCTTCTGTGTCCATTCGCGATAAGTAAGTAAGTAAGATATATATATATATATATATATATATATATATATATATATATATATATATATATTTTTGTGAGTCTACAGTGAAGATTTCTAGCTCTTTAAATAAGTGTCTGCAGGATGATCTTGGATGAGCTCCAGCAATTATTCTGATAACACGCTTTTGTGCAATGTATTGTATTGTATTGTATATTTATTGGTCCTGTGAATCATACACTGTACAGGGGTGCATAATGATATAGGACACTCTTTTACTCAATGAGGAGTTGTCCCAGAATATGATGCCATACGAGAGTAGAGAATGAAAATAGGCCTGGTAAGCTAATTTACTGAGATGTATATTGCCAAAATTTGCAATGACCCTAATAGCATAAGTAGCTGAACTCAAATGTTTCAGCAGATCTTCAGTGTGTTTTTTCCAGTTCAACCCCTCATCAATGCATACACCTAGAAATTTTGAATATTCTACCTTAGCTACCAATTTCTGATCGAAGTCTATATTTATTAGTGGTGTCATTCCATTTACTGTGTGGAACTGTATATAGTGTGTTTTGTCAAAGTTTAATGAGAGCCCATTTGCAGAGGACCACTTAATGATTTTCTGAAAAACATTGTTTACAATTTCACCAGTTAATTCTTGTCTGTTGGGTGTGATAGCTATATTTGTATCATCGGCAAAAAGTACCAACTTTGCATCTTTGTGAAAATAGAGTGGCAAGTCATTAACGTATATTAAGAACAGCAGAGGACCCAAAACCAAACCTTGCAGCACCCCATTTTTGATTGTTCCCCAGTTTGAGGAATCACCAGTTTTTTTGCATATTATGTGAGCTGCTTATTTTAACATTCTGCACTCTTCCAGTTAGGTATAATTTAAACCATTGGAGCACTGTCCCATTCATACCACAGTACTTGAGCTTATCTAGAAGTATTCCATGATTTCCACAATCAAAAGCCTTTGAGAGACCACAAAAAATCCCAACAGGTGACTTCCAGTTACTCAGAGCATTTAACATTTCATTAGTGAAAGTATATATAGCATTTTCCATTGAAAGAATTTTCTGGAAACCAAACTGACATTTTGTTAAAACTTTATTTTTACAAAGGTGTGAAGCTACTCTTCAATACATTACTTTTTCAAGAATTTTGGATAAGGCAGTCAGAAGAGAGATTCGGCAGTAGTTGTTGACATCAGATGTATCCCCTTTTTTATGCAGTGGTTTAACAATGGCATACTTCAGTCTATCTGGGAAAATACCCTGCTTCAGAGAGCTATTACGTATGTGGCTAAGAATCCCACTTAGACTATCTCTTGGGAGCAAGCTTTTATTATCCTGCTGAAAATGCCATCAATTCCATGTGAGCTTTTATTCTTGAGAGAGTTTATTATCTTCCTAATTTCAGAAGGAGAGGTGGGTGGAATTTCAATTGTATCAAATTGTGTGGGTAAGGCCTCTTCCATTTACTGCCTTGCTTCTTCTAATGAACATTTAGATCCTATTTTCTCTACAACATTTAAAAAATGATTATTCAGAATGTTTTCGACTTCTGGCTTGTTGTTTGTCAAGTTTGCATATAAGTAGCGGTCATCTGTTCTGAATTATAAAAGGCAGGATACTTCTAAGACAGATACGTCAGCACTTCTGTTCATAGGAATTTTAATGTCTCTTGTAACTAAGAGCTCACATCTGTCTCTCTGTTAAGTTGATCACTGTTGCTACTGAGTTTTCCGTTTCTCCTAACACAAGTTGGGTGACGTCGTTGACTTGTACAACAAATTTGTGATAGTACCGACATATGGTTGCTTCTGGATGCAACATCTACTTTCTCTCATGAAATTCTGCTGCTGTAATGGTAAGTTGGATGTTTTACATTGTAGGGGCCCTGATGGCTTTTTTGGGTTTCTGTGGAAGTCTAGAAGTAAAGCATATCAGAAGCCAGAGGCAGCTAGTGGACACAGTATGTTGGCATGCTACTGGCATCAATAAGGCTAGCACCACATTCCTGGCTACACACCAGAAAGAAGTTTCCTCAGAAGGCCAAGCCAGGCAATTACTACACCTTCAGGCCATGAAATTGTTGTCCTGTATAAAGCTCAAAGTGGTAAAACATCATAGCAGCTGAGTTACTGATTTGTCTATAAGCTTGCCAATTTCAGTTAAGGGATGAGCGATCTATCAGAGCCTATTGGAAAGAAGGGGGTACAATGGGTGACAAGAGGATATGAACCTACCAGCAATCATCAATGATAAGTTTGAGCCTTCACCATTGTGGAGACATCTCCTTGTACTGATCCCTCTCCTGTGACTTAGTACCATATCTGGGCCACTACAGCAGCAGATGCCTGCCCAGGTGGGCGGCGGTGGCAGCAGCAGCAGCAGCAGCAGCAGACTCCTGCACAGGTGTGAAGCAGTTTGACTCTGGGGTTTTGTCACCTATCTTCTCTGGTGCGTGGCACCACGGTGCCTTGTGCCACTATTTTTTGGAGCAGAACTTCTCAACAAGAGGCTGGTTTCCCCTACCAGCACCCCAGCCACCCACAGCACTGGTGATGCCAGCTTGCTGTGCGGCTTGCCATACTGAGTCAGGTATTGCTAAGGTGGGCATTTTTGTCAGTAAACCTGGGTGCACATCACAGCCACAGACCAGGCAGCAGCTGTCAACACTTGTAACAACTGAACACTCGTTAAGAGGGGGCATGGCCACTGCACTGTGGTGTCCATTTGTAACTACACAAGTTATGATGAAGAACTTGTCACATTGCCATACTTTCAATGAAGCCTCCACTGTCCAGCATCCTCACCTCAACCCCTGCCACTGACCATCCTGGCATAAGTAGCAGCCTGATGCCCCTGATCTACTTCAGTCAACATCAGAACTGCTGGCATCACCTATGGTTGATGTCAGATGATTCTGATGGAAGGAAGACTGACTTTAACATCCTGTCACCATCAAGGTTGTTAGAGGTATAGCACAAGCTCAGATTGTGTCAAGTGTCAAGGATGAAGAAGGAAATTGGCCATGCCTTTTCAAAGGAACCATCCTGAGACTTGCCTGGAGCAATTATGGAAAATCTTGGAAACCTAAATCTGGATGACTGGACAAGGGCTTGAACTATCAAATGATTCTGTCAGCATGAAAATGAAATCACAGCAGCAGCCAGCAGTACCAGCACAGTAGGGTGAGTAAGAAAACTGTTGTCCTGCTTGTGGATATGGGGGAGATTGGCTCTACATGAGAAATACATCATAATTTGAGAGTTACTTTGTTCAGGCTACTAGAATCAGCTGATTTATCATGGTTCCTCATGAACTGTAAAGAAGATTTCTTACAGCCTGTTAGAGGTACATGGTGTAACATGGTGGGGCACAGTGCACAATGTGCAAAATCTGTGTCAGTAGTATGTCAAAATATATCTTTGATGATCCATAGTAGTAC
The DNA here is from genome assembly GCF_021461385.2 of Schistocerca piceifrons. Classification (NCBI taxonomy): domain Eukaryota; kingdom Metazoa; phylum Arthropoda; class Insecta; order Orthoptera; family Acrididae; genus Schistocerca; species Schistocerca piceifrons. The sequence goes on from NC_060141.1 coordinate 421,444,631, forward strand.
TTAGTGGGACAACATTCCACACAGGGAAACTGTTATCTATGCATTGCTGTGGCAAGGGGTGTCTAAAGGAAGGTGCCATCTAAACTGCAAACAAGAAAACTAATGTCGGATTTGCACAATATTGTACTTGAGGGGTGAGTGTGGAGCTGGATGTACCAGTTAGTACACTGTGAAGGAAGTGAGGTGTTGGATACTTCACATTGCTTTGTTAGAAGGGGCACTGTACACAGCAAGTGGGAATTGGTGGAGAACAGTATCCATGAATCTCGATAATTTTAGCAGGAAAGATAAAAAGATAAGAAAGGGAATTATTATGCGAATTTGGACATCCTGAAGGATGATGTGGATTCTTGGAATCTAACCTTGATCAGCTGTGTGCTACTGTTAGAATTGCATTGTGTAAAAGAATAGAGCAGCTACTGAGGGCAAAAAGAGATAAACAAGGGTTTGAGGACTTTTTCCTTCAAGAACCTTTGACAGCAACACCCATGATGCAAAATCAGATACCACTGAGAAATAAAGCACTAGAGAACCATAAACTATACCAGTTGCTTCATTATTTGTGCCCATTATGGAAGAATTTATTGAACGTAAGTTAACCAGTGGGATAATAAACGGAATGGTAGTCCATGGGATGCTACTATTGGGGTTGTGGTGAAGAAATTGTCAGATGGTCCCAATAAATATTGGTTTCTTGTGACTATAGACATCTTAACAGTAAACAAAAATGCAAAGCACATTCCTAATATCATAGAGACCACTGACAATTTAGGACAGTGCTGATATTTTTCCACTATGAGTTTGAGAAGGAGATACCACCAGACAGAGGAAGCTCCAGAGAACCAACTAAGGACAGCATTTTCAGTCTCCTGGGGTCATCATCAGTACAGAAGATTACTGTTTGTACTGAAGAATGCTCCAGCAAAATTTCAGCTTTTATCAGATGGGATTCTGAGGAGATTAAAGCCTGGGCATTGTTTAGTATATTTGGATGATATAACTGTGTTCTCGAAAGAGATGGATGAACACAGGCAGCAGCTGAGAGACTTTTTAAAAGATTGCAATAGCATGTTTCATATTGAGCCCAGAGAAGTGTCATTTCATCAAGCAGGAAGAAAGTTTCTTACATTGTATAATCAGTGGGGAAGGAGTCAAGATGGACCTGAAACTGATATTAGTGCTACAATACTTTTTGATTCCTAAGTCAGGTAAGGAGTTACTGTTGTTTCTAGGACTCTCAAATTATTATTCTCAGGATATCAGAAAGAACCTGTGTTACCATGCAACACATCCAATAAGGTGCTGGGGTATGTACAGCAAAGAGGTCAGTGGCAATGAGTGTCCAATAGTTTCTGATTCACATCAGATCATCACAAATAAAAAGGACTTTTCCACACTGGAGAAAGAGATGCTTAATCTGACAAATGGAATTACATATATTTGGTGTTACTTATAAAGGGAAAAGTTTAAAGTAGTTGCAGATCATGCAGTTATAAAATGGATTTTAGGCTTGAAGAACATGTCCAGTAGGTTAACAAGGTGGGCATTGCATGTGAGTGAATTCAATTATGAAGTAGTATGTACACAAGGGAAGAGACATGGAAAAGCAGATGGGTTGAAAAGGAAAGTGAGCATAATACAAACACGGGGACTTAGCCTTGCCGAATGGCAAGCAGTGCAAAATTCTGACAGTGACTGCAAGATATAAAGGACACAGCTGCCATTCAGCAAGTGTGATGGTCTGTTGTGTAAGGTTATGAGGTTGGGGCCACATGTAGTGGTGACAGCAGAAAACAGAGAGGAAGCACTTGAAGGAAGGTCACAGCCACAGGCTATCCAGACATGTAGATTGTAGGGGAAGTAATTGGACAGTAGCAGAGAGGAACTGGTGTAGAGGAAGAAATGAAGATGTAGACCAATGTGTGAGGAGATATGTGCAGTGTGCAAAGAGTAGATATGAGCCACAAACAAATGTTAGTTCAGAGACCACCAAACCATTTGAAATGATTGGAATGGATATGTAGGCTCCATTTAGCCAGACACTTAAGTCAACAGTTACTGATCACTCTTGTAGATACGTGGAAATTATCGTAATCCCTAATCAGCAGGCAGCAACAGTTGTGCAAGCCACAGTCCACAATTTGTTATTGAAGTTCAATGTGCCAGAGACCACAATCATGGACCACAGGACAAATTTCATGCCTGGCTTAATGAAACAGTTATGTATGTCTCTACAGATTCAGGAAGTAAGAACTAGTCTGCTACAGCCACAGCCAAAACATAGAACAGAAAGGGTACATCATGCTGTTAGGAAGATCCTAAGTCACTATGTGAACTCTGACCATAATCACTAGGAATATGTCTTTCCTTTGTAGTGGCAGCTTACTATTCGAATGTTCAAATCAGTAGAGAGCTGTCCCCATACGAGGTGACATATAGGACAAAAATGAGTGCGAGAGAGGAAACAATGGTAGTGGGACATATTGTACATCAATGGGAGAAAAAGGAGACATGGGAGAAAGAAATACATAGTGGCAGTAAGAGGGTGATGCCGAGTATGAAAGCTTAACTATAAAGAGAGACTGGGTAAAAGGATTTAAAACGTTCTGTGTTAAAAGAGCACAACTATGTTCACATGCAAAATTTCTGGTGAGGAAGGCAGAATGGGGATTCAGTCAGCTGGTTCCCCACTTTTCTGTCATTCTTTTAAAAAGGAATATATTCACCTTTATTGTGCTCTGACAGCAGTATTTTTGCACTGGTAAGATATTAGTAGATCTGGATCACAGATTGACAAGGATGATTCATCATGGCTACTGTAAAATGAGAGGAGTTGTAATATGTCTTTCAAGTGTATAAATGAGAAAGGAGAAATAAGAGATAATTGTGAGTCCACAGGTATTACAGTCTTCTTTTACTACATCTATTCCCTACAAACCACCATGAGGTGCATGGCAGAGGGCATGTCCCATTGTACCAGTTATTAGGGTTTCTCCTTGTATCATTCATGTATGGAGAGTGGGAAGAATGATTGATGTACTTGATACCCTATATGATTGTACTTTTGACAATAAGTGTAGGTGTAGTACTGAGTCAAATGCTTTTTGGAAATCAAGAAATACTGCATCTAACTGATTGCCTTGATCCAAAGCTTTCCGCAGGTGAGGTGAGAAAATTGCGTGTTGAGTTTCACATAATCAATGTTTTTGAAACCCATGATGGATGGAATTTAAGAGGTCACCCTATTGAAGATCCTTCAATATGTTTGATCTCAGAATATGTCCTAAGATTCAACAACAGATCAATGTTAAGGATACTGGATGGTAGTTTCTGGATTACTTCTGCTGCCCTTCTTGTCGACTGGTGTGACCTGTGCTTTTTTTACCAAGATCTGGGCATGACCTTTCGTTCAAAGGAACTACACTAGATTATAGTTAGAGGAGGGGCTAACTCATCCACAAATTCAGTATAGAATCTGACAGGGATTCCATTGGGGTCTGAAGCTTTGTTCAGTTTTAATGATTTCAGCTGTTTCTCAAGACCACTGATACTAATACTGATTTCACTCATCTTTAAAGTGGCACGAGGATTAAATTGGAACAATTCTCCTGGATTTTCCTTCATAGAGGAAATTTGGAAACAGAGTTAAGCATTCCAGCTTTTGCTTTGCTACTCTCAATTTCAGCTCCTGTCTCGTCCATTAGGGACTGGACACTAACTTTGATGCCACTAACAGCCTTTACATACAACCAGAATTTCTTTGGGTTCTGTGAAAGATCATTTGACAATATTCTACTGTGGTAGACGAAAGGCATCAGGCATTGCTCCCTTGTCAGCCAATGCTTTTCATTTAGCATATCTCTATCTGCAGTACTACGCTTTGTTTTACACCTGTTATGCAGTAATCTCCATTTCTTCACAAGTTTCTTTACAGTGATGACTGTATACCATGGAGGTTCCCTTCTATTATAAACTGTACTACTGGGTACATATCTATCCAGTGCATGGTCAGCTGTTCTTGTAAACTTTTGCCATAGTTCCTCTACATGCTCCTGCCCTTTGCCGAAAGTTTCAGGTTCCTCATAGAGGTGTGACACTACTGTTTTTTTACCTAGTTTACTGAACATGTATATCTTTACTGCTTGTTTTAGTTGTCCTTTGTACTTTAGTACTCATTGCTGCCACAACCATGCCATTATCACTGACACCAGTTTTGATGTGGACATCCTCAAAGAGGTCAGGTCTATCTGTTGTCATTAGAGCCAATATATTTACATTGTGAGTGGTGTTCCAAGCTATGTTTCATAGGATGTCTTATCATGTGCATCACTAGCAAAACTGCAATATTCCCAATTGATTGTTGAATGATTAAATTCTCCACCAATGATTACAGTATGTTTGAGGACCTTACATACATGTTAAATGACATTATCTCTAAAGTTTTCAGATACATTAGGAGATGACTCTGGTGGGTGATAGAAGGATGTAATTACCATTTTATGCCTATCTCTTATTCTGAGTCTTACTCAAGCAATGTCATATGCAGCTTCAATTTCTATCTCGATAGATTTGAGTTTCTTGTCTACTGCAACAAATACACCAGCTTCATTTCCTATTTGCCTGTCCTTTTGATATACATTTACATTTTCCCCAAAAAACTCACTGCTACCAATTTCAGATTTTAGCTAGCTTTCTCTACCTACTATTATGTGAGCTTCGCTGTCTTTCTTGAGTGCTTCAAAGTCTGGCAGTTTGTTGGGAATGCTTTTGCAGTTTACCATTAGGATTTTAACACTTTCACCCATGGGAGGCATTTCTTTCAATCTTATACCTTCTGGGTTTTCTAGAGCTATCAGTATCAGGACTGGATGGCGAATCACCTAATATAAAAAATCCTTATGTGCACCCACACACAGTCAGCTACCTGAGTAGCAGCCTCTGATGTGTAGTGTACTCAGGAGAGCTAATGAGCCACCAAGTAGTTTGTAGCTGTAGGTGAGAGACTAGGAGCTAAGTATTGTAAAGAAACTGCAGCCTCTGAGCCTTTGAGTCCATGCCACCAAGCACTATTCTGCAGAAGTTTTTTGTAGATATTTAATGTTAATAGACATGTGTCTTATGTCTGTTACAGACCAACCCTGGGTAGAGACCTGGGGGACAGGTCTTTACAAGGGAGGGGTATACAGTGGCCCAGATGGGTTTTGGTGATTCTGTGAAAGTTTAGCAGTAAAACATTTCAGATCCAAAGGCAGCCAGTGGGCACAGTATGTGGGCATGCCACTTGCAGCAATAAGGCAGTTAATTCATCCTGAGATGGGCCAGACTTGGCACAACATTCTTGGCCATGCAGTAGGAAGCTGTTGCATCAGCAGGTTGAGCCAGTTCATTACTACAGTATCAGGCTATGAAATTATTGTCCTGTGTGTGTTCTGAAGTGGTAAATCATCTTAACAACTAAGCCACAGACTTGTATATTACAAAAGGTCGAGCAGACACACCTCTGTGTGAAGTCAGAATAGCTGTTGGGACCATGTGAAGCATCAAGAACACCAGTAAAACATTATTAGAGTTCCGTTATTTATTCACAGAGTTTACAAGTCGCTGTCCTGCAGCAGCTTCACACTGGATTCTGTGTGCCATCCACCAAGTCATCTCAGCATTTGCATGCCCAGATGTTGATGTCAGCAACCCTGTGGTTTGGCAGCTGCTGCTAGTGAAAAGGGAGATGGCTGCCCAGCATGAAGTGGTTTCGTGCCATCTTCAGAGTGTATTCAGACACACTCTGAATTCTACGATGACCCTCAATGAACCATCCATGATGTGCCTGGCATCGGTAGTCACATGCTCAGTTGATCTCCACCCTACCCCTGGTAGGTTTCAGCACCTGAAGGTATCCGAGTGTTGAACATTAACATGGGTCCAAGAGGCCTTGTTGCTGGCTTCCGTGTTGAAGACCAGTATTGGCAGCACTCTGCAATATGGTGTTGTAAGATGACATTCAGTTTCTCCATCTGTAGATGGTAGGGAGTGAGCAGCATGAAGTTCATTCAGTGAAAACTATCATCTTGATTACATCATAGACTGTGCTAGAGCATGTAGGACATAGATTCACTACAGCATCATAATCATGGAATTGAGTGCTATTTCTGTGAGTGCCATCAAATCTAATGATCAACTCATCACAAGAACTGGAGTATTTGAAAGGAGCTAGTGTGAGACTATGACACAAAGCTCAGTTCATAATAATTGAATGAGTTCTCCTCATTCTGCTACATTCACTTAACAGGCTGTTAACTCTATTGCAGTCCCTCACTATGTGCTCTTCTCTTATGAGATAGATACCATTCCTTGCAGCATTCTTTATAAGCTAATTAATATTCTTGTCTCACTTCCTTTGGTTTTCCATCTTCTTTTCTGCTGAATGCTTATTCCTTACTTGGCCAACAGTGTCACTGATCTGACCAACTTGCAACAGAATGGCTTGTTTCCTGCTTCCAGCTCTGTTTCTGGCATGACTTGGATTTGCCTGGGGAATGCAAATGAGTTTTAATAAAAAAATTCTAATTTATAGCCCTTACTATTCTATGCCATAAAAATATAAACTCGCCAATTTTAATTAAGAGATAGCAGTCTAGCAGCACCTGTTGGGTTGAGAGGGCTACATGGGTGATGAGGGGACATGGACTAGCTATTAGCTGCCATCAGTTTGAGCCTTTGCCATCACAGGGTCATCTTCTGGTACCGATCCGTCTTTTTGGACTTGGTACCACACCACTTGGGGGCATCTTCTAGCCTGCAACAGCCACAGCAGCAGCAGGCCAGGCAGCTGCTGTCAGCACACTGTGCACAGCAACTGAACACTTGCCAAAAGGGGGTATGGCCACTGCACTGTGTCATCCATCTGTAGCTATACAAGTCATAGTAAGGAACTTGTATTGTTACTACTATTTCACTGAAGCCCCCATCAGCCAGGATCCTTGCCTCGACCTCTGGCTGCTGACTATCCTGGTCTGTTACAACATGAAGCTCTGCCACTTGTTTGGTTAGTTCAGCTACTTGTGTCTGTATTGCCATATGGAATCTTCTGCTTTAGAAGAGAGATCATTGACATATGTAGAGGTGAAAATATCAGATATACAAATAACAAGTAATTAAAGTAAAAATGATTCAGTATTTTCATAGTTTTGAAAATATTTTCTTTCCCATGTTGCTTGTTAGCAACATCTGGAAAGTATTGCATTATGGATTTCCATCATTTACCCGCCCCCCCCCCCATTTTATCCATTTGTATTTATTTATTAATCATGAATAGGTTTACTGCCATTGCCTTTGCTGTTCACAGATTTGAGTGATATACACATACCCAATTTCAAGGAAGCAGCTCATTGAGTATGGATTATTTTCGAATGTTGAGTATTTTTAACATTATCATTGTGACAATTTGATAAGTTATCAACAGAATTGGCTTTGATTTGTTTTAAATTTAGGTTCATAAACAATTACCTCAAGTTGAAGTTCCACTATGGCAGATATAATAAAAGATATGGCTGCAAGAACACCACCAACTCCAATCCTCTGAAGAGGTTTTTTCAGAAGATTGCACTTTTCAAAGAGAGGATATATGCCAGCTTCAAAAACAGGAATAAACACAAGAATAAGAACAGGATTGACAACCTGCATCTGATCTGGTTTCAGGGACCATGATCCCAACTCGCCAGTCATTCTTGTCGCTTGAAATGTCCAGCGAGAACCCTGTAAAAGGCAAGTAAAATGAGCAACCAAATTATGGGCATAAATTTCTGTAAGTAATAACACTAATCTACTTAACATAAAAATGAACCACAGCAACTGATTTACAACAATATATTTCTTAGATAAAGAGTAAGCATTTACTTCTATTGTATAAAGTGATGGGAATATTAGTATTTCATGTAACACAATGACAATATTATAGGCAATGAGGAGGTAGGAGGAAGGTTATCATGGTATGACCTATGAAATTGGTGTTTGTCTTGTAAAATAAAGTGAATTATTTTCAGTTAGATAAAATATGGCAAAAAGTTATTTTCATTCTACAGTTAACCTTATGTTATCTGTCTAGGCACAATAAATATCAGCAGAATGGACAAAAATGCAAACTACCCAAGAGTAGATAGGTATGATCAACAGTGTGAAAACTCTTCAAATTTTTTTTTCATTTATGGTGTTGTGAAGTAATATGTTTGGCACTCTCCACTCATTACCCAATACTACCCGAGACTAGAACAACTTAACTGTATCACTCACAAGGACTTTTGTTATCACTCGTTGTGCCCTCAAATGAGGAACATTCTTTCTACAATCTTCCAAATGGTATTTCATTGCCCATCCAACCCACAAAATGTCCTGAGTCATTCTTACACAACACTTACTTCGAGCCCCTTGGTATGTGGGCTACATCCATGTGGAAAGCTCAGTTGCAACACCTAACCCAAATCAGTACATCCTTTTCCATTCCTGTCACAGAAATATCTTACCCTGTCAGAGGCAGGACCAACTTTGAAAAGTACCCATTTCACATAACAGTTCTGCTACGGCTTCTGCACAGTCTTTCTTGTGAACACAGCTTTCAATCTGCTGTCCATCTGATTGAATAGCCACTACCGAACTGTGACCAAGAGATAAGGTTGACCACACAACTGGCAGGACGTTCTGCTGAGCACAACATCCTTAACTTCAATTGCTGTTTTTAAAACTCCTTGCCATCTACATCATCTCCTTCACTCTAGTAATATCAGATAACTTAGAATTGCTCGGAAGGGAACTGTTCTTACATCACATTTTCTGACCCCACATTCTGCCTGGCCTGCCTTTGTCTGTCTTATACTCCACCTCCACATCCATTCCCATACATCTTACTTTATTCTATTAACCAACAAGGATATTTATCTCCTTGGTCAGTATCCTCCTGTGTTATACTTCCCCAACCCTTCCCAAACAACTCTGACATTTCATTTTCTGCCGTACAACTTTCCCCATGCACCACCACAGTGGTGCCACATTCCTACCATGTTTCCTTGCTGCATTCACCTGCCAGTTGTCAGCATTCCATCTCTTCAGCTGTCCCTTCCTTCGAGTCCCCACTTCCTTAGTCCTCCCATCCACATCACCCAACAAAATCCCTCATCCTAGCTACACTGCAGTGGCAAGAACATGCAGTTAGGTGGAACAGTATAACTGTCCATATGTATTAGTTCATGAAGAAGGCTTTGCCTGAAAGTTTAGAGATGTTTCCAGTCTTCTCTATAGTCCCATCAACGACTAAAGGTCTCAGTTGTACAATGAGTGGTGTATAGTTGTATATTAAGAATTTTCATGTCCAAAATGCTACAACGTTATCAGACAGAAAGGACCATATAATGTTTTTGAAAAACAAAGCACAAATATGCAATATTATTAACTGTGAAATTCACCACAAAGGGTGAGCACAGAGAAGCAGATAGGTACAGTGAGGAGACTTCTAAACATGTAACCTTTCAGACAAAAAAGTACTCCTTCAGAAACAGAAAGAACACATTTATTCACACAATCACAATTTTCACTCACATGGCCACTGCCTCCAGCCACTGTGGCCCATCTTCCACCCAGAACTTTCCACTGTCCAGTATTGTTAAGCTAAGTTATCACACTCCAACAGCACTGTGCATACTCTACAAAGAGTGAAATAATTTTGTTTCAGTATTCAGTACAGATAAGTGAACTGCATAGAGCAATTTGCCAGAAAATATATTACATCATGTACCAAAGTGGAACTCTGTTTACTGTAGTATAAGATGGGACACACAAATTTTTATGTAGCAGGCAAAATTGTCATGTACTGTAGTTCAAAGATTCACTTCAAGGTGGAAATGCTTCAATCTGCTAATCAGTACAGTCTTGTGTGTTGGTTAAAGTGGTACAGTTATACTCTCCCTGAGGTGACATATTCAGTCTGTGATTTTTAACTGTGGTTGATCCTAAAGAAATGATGGTCTGAGACAAGTTCTGTATTCTCTTATCAAAACCTGCAGCGCAGATCATAGGAGTGTTGAAAGCAGCATTTAAATAAGATACTCTAGGCTAACTGATGGTATGAGTGGCTTTCACATTTCAATTTATGAGACATGTCACTTTAAAACCCTTGACATCACAATGTAATGAATGAATTGAAAGAAATCAACAAAGATAACTGTTGGATGACTGCAGAGACCTTTGTGTCATGCATGCATGTCAGTACATGTTATTGGGGGAAATGAACCCACAACATGTTGTTACATAATGTGAGCTGTAAATGTTCAATATGGGCCAAAGTGTAAATCAGGTCACTTCTTTTTGTAACAAGCAGGTGTCACACAGTTTGAGGTGCCCTGTCACTGATTACATGGCCCATCCCACTGGAGTTTTGAGTCCTCCCTCGGGCATGGAGGTGTGTGTTGTTCTTAGCATAAGTTAGTTTGAGTAGTCTGTAAGTATAGGAGCCGATGAGCTCAGCGATTTGATCCTTGGGAATTCACACACATTTGAACAAGCAGGTTAAACAGCAAAATCATATGAATTTTTCTTCTGAAGTTGTTACTGATGACAAAAGATAGTGCTACAATTATGACCCAGTGATTAAACAGCAGCCAAGTCAGTGGAACCACTACCATCACTAAGACTAAAATAAGCACATCAAGTGATATCACACATGAAATCAATCCACATTTGTTTACTTGACATGAAGTAGACAGTGAACAAAGAATTTCTTTCATCAGGACCAAATCTTAATCAGGTTTGCCTTGGTATTTTGAAGTATGAAAATTTGCAATGAAAGTGCCTGTAGTTGAGACAGCATAAGAAGACCTGACAGCTCACAGTATGGTTGGCAGATTTCAGCTGCAAAGCACCAACAACTGCAGGTGGAAACAGTAACCATCTGCAGAACTGTGACAACACCGAGATGTTGCCATAGACACATTTAAAAATCATGTTATGTTATTTGCTGAGGCAGCCCTGTAAAGCTGCCATGCAGAACCCTCTGCAGCTGTCAGGGATCAGCTTACGGTGACTTAATTATAGACAAATCAAGCACCATATTGATACAAACCATAGTTGAGGAAAAATGTCAACAGTTCAACAGCAGCATCCCACTTAAAAACTTCCTGAAGTGTTTCCAGCAGAGAGAAAATTTAACTGAAAGAAGTGCACTGAATCAAAAGAACATTACTTTGGAGGGAACTGAACTTTAATGTGAGGTGCACACTATCTTTCACTCTTATTTCTTTGGACTGCTTTCTTCTAGCTGCTTCTTGGTGCATAACTTGTTCTTCTGCCATGTTTGTTTGTTTTGTCTCAGTGATTAATAAATGCATATTCGATATTTAGTGTGTGTGATTACTGACCTACCATATGTGATAACCACAGTGGTGACCCCGACACCATCATCGTCTCATCGTGAGTTATTTTGTGCTTGTTTTCGTCATTTGCGAACTTCGTGTGCCAGCCCACATTGTTTCCACCACAATGGCTCTACCAGTGCCTTTCGGTGCAAGTGTCATGTGCCCTATTAACTGTTCTTGTGACCACGAGTGGTCAAGTGTACCTAATGCAAGTTTGGTTACAGGTGATCAATTATTTACGTCCAGCCACACCAGTGACCACCTAACCTTAACTGGCTCAACATGGCCACCATCTAGTGTGGCAGCAGAACAAAAGCCAAACAGCCACAACATGGACAGTGCGTGCCACCTAATGACATCATCGGTGATCTTCCAGTTAAAGACATTGTGGTTTATCCTTCATCCACGCCGTTACGTTTGGGATGGTTTGACGTGCTGACAAAGTTCCAGAACAGTGAATTGAACATTTCTATGCAAGGGGTAGCACATTCTTATATGCCTAGTGTGGTTGTATCCCCCCCCCCCCAAGCCCCACCCCCCCTCCTGCACGTTGTCTTGGCAATGCCTGTTGCCTCCCAGGTCAGCCCACCCTTGGCTGTGCCTCGACCGCCTTCCGCCCACTGTTACAGTGGCATGAGCCGTTACACCCATGCTGTGTTCATCAGGCCTGCAGTTTGGACACACCATGCTGACTTAAGCCCAACACCTCCACAACATGTGCTGCATGTGGCCGCTGCCCCACACAGAGCTCAGATGACGCACCATTCACCGCTACTGCACATCCAGTGTCGGAGACGTCCTGTTCTGCTCACACAGATCTCCGTCTGCTGATGCTGCCTCAACATGTGTTACCTGGCAGGTTTCCCAAGCTACCTGCTTTGCAAAAAGATAACCGTAAGACTTCGTTCACCTTAGTGGATCACCTACTGGATATCCATGGCATTTCCGACATCGACGCCCATTTTGTCTGCCTGGTGTGCCACCTCCACACTCATCCGGACCTCATCAGCGACTTGCTTCTCTCATTGTTCACCTTGCACAAGTATCCAACAGTGAAACTACTGCTCATCAAGCACCTTTCTTGCCCTCCAGTGGAGGTTATCCACCACATTATTCATGACCAGCATCTCGACGTCCGCATTCCTTTGCAGCTTTGGCGGCACCTATGGGCATTAATTGACGTTTAAGCATTACCTGACACCGCAATTTGGACATTGTGGATGGTCAAAATGCCTTCATATCTGCAACTTCACCTACTATCCCACATCACTGACCCACTTGAGCTTCGTTTACGCATGGCAGATCAGGCTTAAGCTATCATTCGTCACCGGCACCACCTGTCACAGATGACTTCTCCATCACCCTCAGTTGGCACGCCTGCATCTTTGGTTAAGCACCCTGCCAGCAGAGGCCAGTGTGCTTGCCTTGGCACCTCGGCTGCCAGTTAGGAGCTGTCACCTAGCGGCCTACAGGAGGTACTGTCAGTGGCCCCCTGACAGCCACCGTCCTCGCCCGAGCAGCAGCCCGATCGGCTACCGGTCCCGACGCAGTCAGCTGTGGCCCTCTCCTGCACTGCACCACCCTGCCTATCAGCCTACACACTGAGCTGGTTTCACACTACTTATGGGGTTGCTGCCCCCACCTACCATGCACCTTGTGCCTACCCAAACAATACTGGTGGCTACATTTAGGCACCACATCCCACCACATTCCTTCACGGCACCTACTGGCCAACGCTGCATCACTCGATTCAGCAATGTGAAGCCCAAATGTCACACACACGTCATTGGGCATTTGCTTTCCCATTGACACTGGCACCAAAGTTAGAGTTATCCTGGCCAAGCACACTGGCGACACACTTTCACCTACTACCTTCTCCTTTATCGCCGCCAATCACTCTCTCATTGTTGTCCATGGCTCCCTCAAGATGTCAATTTGCCTATCACTGGTCCACACCTTCCCTTGGACCTTCCACACTGCTGATGTGGGTGAACCTGTGATCGAGTTGGATTTCCTGGCTCTACTGTCTCGTGCTCACACGAGTTCAGCATGACTTCGCTCTCCGCTTCTTTGGCTACGTTTTTCACATGTGTGTCCCTGCTTGAGCAGATTACTGCATGGCTCTCTGACCTGTTGGGCATGAGCTCACAAACTGACGAACTCCGCATCTAGAATGCTGCCTTATGCACCCGCATAGCCTCTACTTCCGCTGAGTTGTCACACACGCGGCGTACTATACGTCGCTATCTGCAGAACCACAATGAGGTGACCCAACACATGCCTCTACTATGTCTTCTCACCAACCAGCTCCCATGTCGAGCATTCACTGCCTGCTGTCATTTTCGCATCTCCGCGGATGAACTTCAAGATGCACCTGCAAGTGCCCTTCCCAATTCTTCGCGCTGTGTGGCTCCTGCACCATGCCTCCCATTGTCAACTACAGCCAATGCCCCACCTATGCCACCCCTGTTCATTACAGTCAGTGAACAGACATTGCCTGTGGATCCCTTCTTGACCCCTCTTGCAGACCCCCTTCACAAGTATCGGCCATCAGTAATGGCACTTGTCATAGGATTCGCACCACCGACAGCCTACCTGCACATTGTAAGGCCAGGTGCCTTAATGCTTCCAAACTTCTGAGCACCAAGGAGATCATTCAGGATCTATTGGCTTCGGGCATCCTCCACCCCTCTGATAGCAACTGGTCTTCACCCATTTACATTGTTCCTAAAAATGACGGCACCTTGTGCTTGTGTGGGGACTACATGTCTCTTAACACTCACACCATTATCGATAACTACCCCATTCCTCATAAACAAGATTTCACGCAATTAATACATGGTTCTAATTTTTTCTCAACTTTAGATTGTTCCAAGGCATACCATCAGATCCTTATGCATCCACCAGATATTTCTAAGATGGCCATTGTCGCACCCTTTGGCCTATCTGAATACTGCTACATGCCTTATGGATTGAAAAATTTTGCACAGGCATGGCAGTGATTTATTGATTCCATTTTGATCCCTCTGCCATTTGCTTATGCTTACTTAGATGATATACTGATCTTTTCCTCCCCCCGCTGAGAAGCATCAAGTTCACCTTGACGCGGTTCATTTGGCCCTCACTACCAATGGTGTGGTGATCAACCATGATAAATCTCAACTGTGTTCCACATCAGTGACCTTCCTAGGCCTTATCGTCTCCGCCAATGGTCTCCAACCAATGAGTTCTTGTGTTGAAACCATACCCTCTCCCCGAGGATTATGCTCAGCTTCGTTGTTTTCTGGGTATGGCTAATTTTTATCGCCGCCGTATTCCTCAGGCTGCCTCCATCAAAATGGCCCTCACCGACACCCTCTCCAGCAAAAGCACCACTGGGAAACAGAAGTTGGAGTGGACCAAACCCATGCTAGACACTTTTGGTAACTTAGAAGGAAGGTCAGTGTTGGCCATAATATTGATGGTTTATTGACAGCAAAATCGATTTTCAATCACATAGTGATCATCTTCAGTGCTGTAGTGTACAAATTAAACTCATAGGCACTGGTGTCAAGTTATTATCAGTAACAAAAGCTATGAAATGATCATAATATGAGTTATGTGAGTTACTGTGATCGTTTCATAGCTTTTGTTACTGATAATAACTTGACACCAGTGCCTATGAGTTTAATTTGTGCACTACAGCACTGAAAATGATCACTAAGTGATTTAAAATCGATTTTGCTGTCAATAAACCATCAATATTATGGCCAACACTGACCTTCCTTCTAATTTCATGTATATGGTCGTTGTGCACACACAGAGTCACCAATCAACACTTTTGGTAACCTTAAAACTGCCCTGACCAAGGCCATCACACTCACCCACCCTGACCCTGAGGTCAGCTGTGGGCGCTGTTTTAAACAGCACACTGCTGACTACACCCAACCCCTCTGCTTCATTTCGAAAATACTGGCCAAGAGCTAGTGTAAATGGTCTGCTTTCAACTGTGAGCTCTTTGCAGTGTATGAGGTGATTAAACCTTTCCATAGTGACCTCAAGGGGTGGCCTTTCATGATCAATGCAGATCACAAGCTACTCATGGATGCTATTTGTAATCCTGCTAAGTATCTTCCACCATATGGACTACATGTGTTAGCACTCTTCGGACACATGCTATATACATAGTGCGGAGAACATTGTGGCTGACTACCTTTCCCGCATCTGTGTGCTAACCACTCTGCTGAATCTGGAGGAGCTTGCCCTACTTCAGGCTGAATATGATGACTTACAGTGAATAATATCAAACAACGAGTCATTGCTCTCTGTCCAGCCCCATATACTACACGGGTCGACGATCCCCCTCCTTTGTGATACTTCTACAGGCACACCCCTCTCCCTGGTCCCTATCGCTCTTTGTCACGGGATCTTAACTGCCTTGCATGGCTTGGCCCACCCCGGAACAAGAGCCACGATGGAGCTGGTTATGCAGTGCTTTGTCTGGCCCAGCGTGAAGCATGACTACTGCACTTGGACCCGCACATGCATCCCATGCCAGTGCAGCAAGTTCATCAGGCACACTCAGCCTCCATTGGGCAAGTTTGACATTCCAAAGGGGAGTCTTTGGCACGTCCATATTGATGTCATTTGTCCCCTCCGCCCTTCTGAGGGTTCAGATACATCTGATTGATCATCAACCATGTGACCCTCTGGGTCGAGGTGGTCCCTCTTATTAACATCATGACCGACACCATCACATGTTCCTTTGTCTCTGTGTGGGTTGCACGTTTCAATTGTTCCCTGTCTCTCATGACCAACCAGGGAAACCTGTTTGAGTCTGCCCTCTTTGCACAACTCTGCGAACTCTACAGCGTCGCCAAATTTCACACCATGGCTTACCCCCCACAGGCAAATGGCCTGGTTGAACAGTGGCACTGCACACTCAAGGTCACGTTTATGTGCCATGGCAGCCTATGGTCTGAGCCCCTCATGTGACACCTGCTGGGTATTCGCTCAGCTCATAAAGAAGACTTGAATGCCTTGCCCGCTGAGATTCTATACGACAAAGCACTCCTCCCTCCCACCGAGTTCGTCGAGGATACACCGTCAGTCACTACCGTGGATGTTCCTGCTATGGTTGAATGGGCTTGTATGCACATCGCATGCCTCCCTAGCCCACTTCCATGCCCTCACTCCACCCTGCCTGTGTTTGTCCACAAGAGCCTTGCTTCGTGCGACTCTATGATGCTGTGGGACGATACTGTGTGAGCAGCCTTGCAGTCGCCTTATTCGGGCCCTCACTGCATGCTATGTCACAGTAAGAACACGATGTCATCCACTTACATGGACGTCCACAGACTGTGTCTGTTAATTGACTAAAACCGACGTGTTCACTCACCGACCTGCCTCCCGATGCTGCTGACATGCCTTCGGCCAATGTCTCTCCACCTGTGCAGCCATTGGAACCATGGGACCCTTGCACCGCAGATTGTGACATGCCTACTTCTTGTGCCGGCCGCCGCCTACAACCAACATGCTGGCGCAAAGATTACGAATTCACGTGATGAAGCTTCCCTCCACTCTTTTCCGCCCTACCATGGAGGGGAGGGGAGGGGGGAGGGGAGGGGGGGGGCGTGAGCAGCTCTGTGGGATCTCTGGTACAGAGCGTTCTATCTTTGACTTCTTATTTCTTTGGACTTCTTTGTTCTAGCTCATTCTTGGCACGTAACTTGCACTTCTGCCATGTTTGTTCATTATGTCTCGGTGATTAATAAATGCATATTTGATACTTAGTGTGTGTTATTACTGTCCAACAATACATGATACCCACAAATGTATCACAAGAATGTTATGTGATGAAATACATTACAACATTGTTTATCTTGACATTGTTGACCAAGTAATGAATTAATGAGTATGTGAATATGAGTAAATGTTTTAATACTTATACACCAAATTTTTTACCTGTTGATCAAAAAGTGCCCAGAAAATTGGCAATGGGATGTACAAAAACATAACTCTTAGTGTTGCCTTTATATCTTCAATAAGGTTCTTGTCATGTTTATCATCTGCGTAGTCCAGCCAGTGGTCACGTTTCTCTCCCTTTGCTTTGATCTTTTGAGAAAGAGCATGCTGGAAAAAAAAACACATTAATTGGAAATATTTTTTTTTAAAATTTAGATTCAGTTTTGAAACATCTCATATTCACAGCTATTTTATATTTTCCATGCAGAGAGACATGTAACAGGATTATTAATAAATACGTCATTGCAATTGACATGGAAATGACAGTGAACAAAGGGCACTAAAATTCTTAGAGGACAATCAGAAAACACATTTAATATTATACTGCAAGTATTAAACAATAAATAATTAATAATTAAACATTGGAAAATAAAATTTTATCATGTAAGAAAGCATGCTTGAAAACAGTATGTCCCAGACAGGGAGGAAGAACTTATGAAAACAAGACTTCACAACAGCAAGTTTGCAAACACAGCTGTCAGAGAAACAAGTTGGTCAGTAACTAACTAAAAAAGATGCCATTTGTTTAATAATTACTTTATAATTTCCAAACATGTAGAATCTGTGATAACAGAGCCTTGTTAATACTGCAAGAAATGATAAATACAGTGAATTATGCCTTTATTCTGACAGTTTATGAATAAATGTCTTCCATCTACTATCTGCATAACTTTGTTGTCCACTTTGTGGCCTATTTCTTCTTTGGTTGAGGTCAGAAGCCTTTTAGTTCAACCACTTTGAGCCTTAGTGACCTAACTATTGTGTGTGGTGCTTTTGCAATGGAGCAATTCCTGCCCCACTGAAGACATAACCCAGGACTCTTCAAAGGTTTCAACACACAGTGAAGATTAGATTAGATTAGATTTACTTTCATTCCAATTGATCCATAGTGAGGAGGTCCTCCAGGATGTAGAACATGTCAGAAAAACAACAATACATGACAAATATTTACAACTAAAACAAATAAGCTAATGTACCATTCCTGAGGTCCCAAGAAGAATGATCAGCATTTTTTAATGAACACTATATGAAAGAGTCATTTTACAAATACTAATGGAGTGAATTTAAAATAAAAAAGTTTATTTATTTATTTATAAGGTAATAAAATGTGTAATACAACTACTATAATACTTATTTACAATGAACACATTACACAGGAGTTGTCCACCATTAAATCCTTTAGACTTCTCTTAAACTGAATTTCATTGGTTGTTAAGCTTTTTATAGCGGCTCGCAAGTTATTGAAAATGTGTGTTCCAAGAATAATGCACACCTTTTTGTACAAGACTAAGTGACTTTAAAGCCTTGTGAAGATTATTCTTATTTCTAATATTGATTCCATGAATTGAGCTGTTGGTTTGAAAAATTGATATATTTTTAATGACAAATTTCATTAAGGAATAAATATATTGAGAAGCAGTAGTTAGTACCCCTAGCTCCTTAAACAGGCTTCTGCAGGATGTTCTTAAGTTCACACCACATATAACTCTTACTGCTCATTTTTGTGCCCGGAAAACTTTAGCTTGGCTTGATGAATTACCCCAAAAAATAAATCCCACATGATATTATGGAATGAAAGTAAGCATAGTATGCCAGCTTTTTCATTTTTATATCCCCTATGTCTGACACAATTTGCATTGCAAATAGAGATTTGTTAAGACGCTTCAGCAGTTCTGTGGTGTGCTCCTCCCAGTTTAGTTTATTATCAAGCTGTAATCCCAAGAATTTAACACTGTCCACTTCTTCTATCTGCTTGTCATCATATGTTAGGCATATACTCGTGGGACACCCCTTACAAGTTCTGAACTGCATGTAGTGTGTTTTTTCAAAGTTTAGTGACAAAGAATTGGCTAGGAACCAGTGATTAGTGTCCACAAATATTTTATTAGCTGATCTTTCTAAGACTACACTTGATTTGTTATTTATTGCAATGTTTGTATCATCAGAAAACAAAGCAAACTTGGCATCTGGTAATGTGTCTGATGAGAGGTCATTGATATACACAAGAAAAGGTACGGGCCCCAAAATGGAACCTTGTGGAATGGCTTGATACATGTCTCTTTCCTAATAACACCCATTGTTTCCTGCCAGAGATGTAAGATTTGAACCATTTTGCAGCATTTCCTGTTACACTATAATATTCTAATTTATTTAAAGGATATTGTGATTTACACAGTCAAACGCCTTTGACAGATCACAAAGTATACCAGTTGCCTGCAATTTTTTGTCTAATGCTTTCTGGTTGATTGACTGGGGGGGGGGGGGGGGGGGGTGTCAGTAAGGAACCAAACAACAAGGTCATCAGTCACTGGCTTGGGTTAATTTTGAGATACCTGTAGCAGAGTTAGGAAAGGAAGATCCCCAATAGTGGCAATGGGTTTGATATGACAGCTCCATGTATCTACCTCAACCATTGATGTAACATCTTGCAGCTTTACAGATGCCTACTATTTCTGCCTGCAGGTGACAGCTGAAAAAGCCCTGCCAGTTGTCAGGAATCTTCTTTTGCCTAAACTATAACGTGAAACAGACATCTAGTGTGCAGTGTCAGTACTGAGTGAGAAAGCAAGAGCTTTTCTTTCCTCTGTCACTTATTTCCTTCCCCTGCAGCAGTGTTTACTGGGAATGTCTTTATTCCTAAACTTCCTACTCTGTTAGAAATCAATAAATATTGAACAAAAAGTACAAGAGTCAGTTCATTAACAGAAAAGCAAGATTGTAATTTTATAAATGAACATCAGCTGAAAATACAACTGGAAAAATAACGAATGTGTTTGTAACAGGAGCTTCTTTTGCTAATTAAGATTTTCATGTAAAACCTGCTAACCAACCAAACATTGGAAAAAAAATTTTTTTTTTACAGAATTACCATTAATGATAGTTATGAGAATGATCACTCTGGAAGTTTCCATAATGACAGTGTTCTGTGCATTCTATTGATATCTTCCAAGACACAAACTACGACAGCATATGTTGCATTCTATTGTGACATGTCACAACATGATGATGCTGTAAGAAATTATGGAAAGGTCTCCACTGCTATGTTTCATATGGTGTTCAGCTGCTCTCAGAATTGAGACTAAATGGGAGTATTTCTGTAAAATGACAATTTCAAATAATTTGAAAATGGACTTAGGGTGTGTGAACCAGTGTTGAGTGATTAAATTTGGTGTTTAGAGCTGTTATATATCAATGCCCAAGTTTGGTTCAGTGAATTCATACTGTTTCTTGAAACTGACATCAGTAGTGTACACATATAAATATGGGCAATGGGGAACTGTGCAGTCACAAATGGAAATGAAAGAAGCGATACAACTGCAACAAAGCTGTTCAGGCAGTTCAGCTCATCTAACACTTTGTACTGACAATCAAACATTCATTTAATATGCACAGATATAAGAAACGCCAGTAAATTTTCTTTACTGTGTTTTTTAGGCTGAATTTGAGTGGTGATACTTAACGTTATACACAGAATACTATCACTGACAGTCATTTTCACATATTTTTTCACCACAACACAAACAGAAACGTGGATTCACTTGGAGGAGACTTCTGTGCTGCCAACAGCCAGGAGAGAACAAATGAAGCATGTGATACAGGACTAAGAGAGCAAGATAAACAAAGGGCCAAGTGGTTCACTTATTCATTCATTGTATTATGTGGAACAAGTGAAGCTTATATTAACAGGCAAGAGCAGCCATTGTAGGCTGTTTGTGTGAAGTATAGCAATAGCAAATTATGGCTAGTGGGAATTCCCTCACACAAAATATTAAAAACATATCTAAAGAACCATAAAAAAGTTATCTGTGATGCCGAAGAAATGTCCAGTATAGAAGAAGTCCAGGTAGGTGTTCCACAGGGATCTGTACTGAGCGTTTTCTGTTCCTAATAACTACTGATGATTTGCCAACAGCTGTCAAGTCAATTACATTGTTATATGCAGATGATACAATTTTTATTTACAGTAGTAATGATTTCAGTAATCTTAAAACTACAGTAGCCTTAAAACAAGCAGCCTATTCGTTAAAAGCAAATTGATTCTTGCTGAATCAAATCATAATCCAGCAGATGGTTTTTACCCTTAAGAAAAGCTTCTAAAAGACAATCCAAGCTGTTTTTAGTTCTTGGGAGTACCGTCAAATGGAGTGATTTCAGACACCGGGACAAATTCAGACAGTATGGCTTATTTGCTCTTTGCCACTGCATAGAAACACATAGTTACTTATTTTAACATCTGTGCATCAGTTATTTTAAGCACAAGATTGCATTAATTGCTTTCCACAACTTTTATTTTGCATCAATTGTTTCCCTAGGTGAATAATTGATGAACAGTCTCAGTGTTGAAAATCCATGCATTATCGTAAAGTGGAAACTTTCTATTGTTGTGCTGAGTGGGAAGTTATTGTAACTGTAATTGTCAATGAGCTCAGTAGCTAACAGCATTCAGACAATTTCTGTACAAGTTTGTCACGTTTCTCATGCAAGGTTATAAAATAATGACAGTTTTTGTAAAACTGTGTAGTGTGTGGGGTGATTTCGGACAATGTCAAGAATGTATAAGAGCAGGAGAGGTGCTACAGTATGGTGTAATTATGACCCAGAACTTTTAGATAAAGCTGTTCATGATATTCAGAGTGGTAAATTGTCATACAGAAAAGCATGTGATTTGTATGGTATACCTAAATCAATCCTACAAAATAAAATGCAGGAAGCACATCTGAAAAGAATGAGAGGACAACCAGTGCCAAATAAAGAAGAAGAAAAAATAATGAAGCAAGGTATCTTGAGGGCTGCACATTGGGGATTTCCTTTCACTAAATTGGATATTAGATATTTAGTTAAAGGCCAGCTTGATAAATCTGCCTGAGAAGAGAAGAAATTTTGTAATAATTTGCCAGGAGAAGAATGGGTGCATTTATTCCTCAAATGACAGTCAGAAGATCTTTCCATTTGCTTAAGTGAAAATATTAAACGAGCTCGTGCAGAAGTGAACAAAGAGACTGTTAACATGTTTTTTTTCCCAATACCAAGGCAAAGCTGGAAAATCTTCCACCTAGCAACATGATCAACCATGATGAAACCAACATTTCAGATGATCCAGGGAAGCAGCAGATAATTACAAAATGGGGGAGCAAGTATGCTGAAAAAGTGATGGACTCATCAAAATCTAGTGTCTCAATAATGATGGCAGCTAGTGCTGATGGTAAACTGCTTCCTCCATACATCCTTTACAAATCAGAGCATTTGTGGGACACGTGGCAAGAAGGTGGACCACAAGGAACCCATTTCAATAGGAACAAAAGTGGATGGTTTGCCCTTCCAGTATTTGAAGACTGGCTCTTTACAATCGCTTTGCCCTATTTGAAGAGGCAGTCATGATTGGAGACAACTTATCCAGTCACGTGTCTCTATGTGTTATTGAAGACTGCGAGTGGAACAATATTTCATTCAATCTCCTCCCCCCCCCCCCCCCTCCCAATAGCACGCACCTCTTCCAACTTCTTGATGTAAGCTTCTTCAGGTCAATGAAAGCAGTGTGGCGAGCTGTATTAACTGATTGGAAAAAACACACTCATAGGACTATTTCCAAGGATGCCTTCCCATCTCTTCTGAAGCAGACACTGACTAAGATTTCAGTAAACTTCAAGGAAAACATAAGGGGTGGATTTTATGCCATGGGCCTAATACCTTTTGATCCAGATCATGTCTTACAAAAATTGCCTGATAATGAGGAGAGCCAGCAAAGCAACACAGACGCATGGTCTTCCACTTTTGAAGAGATGCTCAAATAAATTTTGTATCCTCAAAATAAGCTTGGTAGCTCCCACCACCACTGCAAACTAGACGTTAAACCTGGAAAATCTATCACTGGCCGAGATTTTCAAGGAAACGAAAACAGTGCTGAAACAAGTGACAGTGCTTCTAGCAGTAGTGAAAGTGAAAATGACACATCATCCAATGAAGTTTTAGTGCTGAAAGAAGAGGCTTTTCTTGTTGCAGAGTACAAATATAAACATGGAAACAAGGAGCAAACAAGGCAGTATGTTGGAGTGGCCACAAATGTTGGTGCTATGGAAGTAAGTGTGAAATTCTTGCACCCACATGAGAACAGTAAAAACATATTTGTGTTTCCTAATGTCCCCAATGAAAAGACAATACAAAAATTGCAAATTTCGAGAATACTTCCCACACCATTTGAGAAGAGAGGAATGTTCATTTTTCGAGAAGATGTGCTTTAGACTCAAAGACAATCATTTATTTTAAGTGTTTGCAACTTAATTTAGAAAGAGGAGTCAGAAAAATTATTTTGACCTTTTAGTTAAATTACTTTGTTTTTTTTTCTGCCTGTTTCTTATATTTCAGTTAAGAATTGTAAAAAAACTTTATTTAAATTCTTGCAAAATAAAAACTTATCTGTAATATATAAAATTCATTATATCATTCCATATCGCTTATTCGTAACAAAGGGCTGCCTTAAAATGTGTAAAATGTCAACAAAATCAAATAAGAAGCATTTAGAATTTAAAAAAAGGCAGTAACTGTCCCTCTATATACTGTACTTCAGACAGAGATTTAAAAAACACGTATGTCCGGAATCACCCCAATCCATGGGGTGACTTCGGCCACTTTATTTAACTGCCTCAGATAAATATACCTACACATACACTTTCTGGTTCTGGGATATTTTATTCATTACACATATACCCTACCGCTTCAATAACAATCAATTTAATTTAACAATATATACGAAAGTTACAATCAAAATAACAACAAAATCATCCTAAATCACCCCATTTAACGGTATGTTTAGATGATAAATTATGTTGAGGTCAACATGTGGAATCCATTAGTGGTAAGTTGTGAAGAGCAGTTTATTTGTTAAGGCAACTTTGCAGAGAAACTTTACATTGTTATGGCAGAAGAAAGAATAGAGGCATTCATACTCCAGACCACAGACTGTAAAAATCACTTAAAGCTGTGAGCTCATGGAACACAAATTATTTAATAAGCTCCCACAATCTGTAAAAGAATTATTAGAATGACTGTTCAAACAAATACTGCAGGACTGGTTAGTTGTCCACCCATTATGTGAAAAAATCAATTTATCAACAGTAATATAATACTGGAACATTAATAAAAAGACTGTTGTTTCTTTTAAATTATCAGTTTTTTTATGTGTGTGATGCTGGTTATGCACATTAGGAGAAAAAGAGCTACTGTGAGGGAAAAACTACTACTATCCTACTATTTGGCTCTTGTTTTCGTCTACTACAGCAAACAAACAGTTGTTTATATAGTGGAAAAGTCAAGATATGTTTAAGATAAACATTAGAGTTACACTGTATTTAAACTTCCTAGTCCACATATCCTGATATATTGTGAAAGGAGTTGTTAAAGAGGTATCCTTTTTAGCTTGTTTTTGAGTATCTGGAGATTTTCAATTTTATTTCTAATGTAACATGTTATAAATTTTTATACCAGCATATACATACAGTCTTTTATTGTTATAAATTCATAGCCTGTTCCTTTCAAGCCTATACTCTTGTTCCCCATAAGCAACAAACAACAAGAAAAGTTTCATTAAAAGTTTTACTTCAGACAGCAGCTTTCTGTCATGTATGTAAGCTTAATGAAAATATTAACGGCAAAAGACTCTAGCTTCAGTTTTGGCTTAATATGAACATACGAGTAAAATGTTGTTGCCAAGTATACATTGTTTAAGTATGATATTTTCAAATTCTGCTTTAAATGTATTTTCCTCTTGTAACTTTCTGATGTAAATTGGCACTCTGTCATAAAGTTTAAAACTGATATGGGTCACATGCTTTTGTGTGTTGGTTTGTTTCATTCACTGTATGTGGAATGCTGTCCTGTTTTGGGTACTGCGACTATGAAAGTCAGCATTTGTCTAAAAATCTTCAAGCTTGGCCCTAATACATAAAATACATTTTATGAAGTGTATAGTGAGGGTTCTATTAATATTTTAAGCACTCTGAATACAGTTTTGTGCTGTGTCTGGAGGATTGTGCTTTTCTATTCAGATAACCCTCTTCTGTAAAACTTTTGTTTTATTGTTATTTTGTTGTTATATTTATTGATCTCTTTTGTACTAGACAATACAAACAAGTTAGTAGTGTAAAAAATAGGGGAGTGTATCATATGCTGCAATAATTCCAGAGACTCTTGCTAAAAGAGTAAGACCTGCTAATAGAGAGCCATATTTCACAATAGTAATGGGCACAGTATGGCTAGGATATTCTACAGTAGTAAAGATATAGCCTACTTAATCTTGTGATCACTTCAAAGAGCCGAGTGTTATGAATATCCCTAACCTATATATGTATATGCCTTCTCAAATTAAAAAAAGTAGAGAATTTAAATTATTTCAACTTTAGGATGTCTATACATGAACACAACACAAGAACTGGATAATCAGCTGTTATACCCTGCTGTAGACCAGATAAGGTTAAAAAATGCCACAAATTCGAGACCTTAGATTTTTCAATCAACTTACAAAAGTTGGCCCTTTTGTTCAATACAGTACATTTAAAATTGTTTTAGCAAAGTGGCTTAAGGAAAAAAGCATACTATTCCATAAAAAGATTATGAGAAATCAGATTTAAGTGACAAAGTTCTGACTAAGTACTGTCATACTAATTTGTAACAAATTGTCAGTTAAAGGGTTCCTGCATACATAATTTTCACATTATATGCAACAATCTGTTGCTGAAGTGAGTATCATGAAATGTTATGTACCTTATGTCTCTTAGCTTTATATGTAAATATTTACATCAATAATACCTAAAATTTTGTAAGGTGAATGAACTGTATTACAAGAACTTTATTACAAGTCTTCAGCATAAGTGAGCAAATATAATATCATCTGTGACCGCTGTGGAAAATTATATGTAGTTGTTGGGAAGAGCTGTGGTATTCAAGTAATGTGAACATGAGAGAACCAAGGGACTACAAAATACGTATTTGACCTTTGAGTGCATTATAAAGCTGAAAACAAGTTAGTAATAAATGAAAATTATTGCCAAACTTCAAAAAAGTATACCTTCTATTCTAAATTTTACTATTTTTCAAAGCACTGATGAATAATGCAGTGAACTTTGCTATTCATTTCAGCTGTGAGTGGAATTCTCTATAGTTTACATAGCTACATAGCTATTCATTGTGGTCATTAGTACAAGTCACTAAACCATGAGATGATGCTTGTAAGCATGACTGAGCTAAGAGCTGAAATCATACTCATGCAATACTGAAGTTTCTGTTTTGTACTTATAGAACACTACCAGCAAATCTAATTTCTGTACAGGAGAGAGTGCTAAATAAAAACACACAAGCATCAGCCACACTGGGATCAAATGATACACTGTGACATTCACAAGCACAACACAAAACGGGGGAAAAATTTCCACCAAGACTCTGCAACTCTCACAAAAATGCATAGGAGAGTAACTGAGTCAGGAATAAAAGTATATGACAAGCTTCAAATCCATATAAAAAAAATTGATAACATGCAGATATTCAAAAGGAAACTAAAAACATTCCTCAGAGAACAAATTTATTATAAAATGAATGAATTCCTGGAGTAATAAGGCATCATTTTGAGTAAAAATAGAGGAAAAAAACTTTGCTTACTTCAGGAAGACAAAATTGTGTACTCCTAACATAAATTATGGTAATAAAATGTAAATTTATTTCTATCTTAGGTTAAAATGTGTTCTACCATTTATTCTACATTATTAAGTGTTCATTTAAACTTACTTACGTAATGAAGATAAAAAATCATAATGACAAAATGTAAATTTCATTATCTAATTGTGGCACTGGGATAAAAATGTGTACTTCCATTCATTCTAATATTGTAAGCGTCACTCACATATTTTTGTATTATTTCCCTCGACTATATTACTAGTAGACCCTTTGAACAATATGTAATCAACAGGACCAAATGAAAACATCAAATCAAATCAGTGCCCTAGGAGTTTTGAATTATGATTACTATCCTCTGAATACTTAAACTGACTTGCAATTTGTTACCTGTATGCTTAGAATGGTCTAATTTCTTAGGACTGACTGAATGATTCATCTATAATCATCCAAGCACTAAAGCTGCAGGCAATATCTAGACTAAAGAGTGTAGAGCTGTAGCATATACTACACAGTCTGTCTTATTTACCAGATTTGATCATCGATTCATCAAGCCTGTGGGTACATAGAACCATTGGCTCTACACCCCCCCTCCCCCCCGCCCCCCTCCCCAATAATATTGCTGCCATACCACAACAAGAACAACAGTATCTTTGCTAAGTGACTTCTCTGTAGTATGCGCTCTATGCTACACACACTGTGTATATGCTATGAAAATAAAAGTATTCATAGTATGTGAAGGGAATGGGAATGATTTATCACTGTAATTACCACGTCTCCTCCCCATTATTTACAAGCCTATCAATACCTTTTACAGTAGTACAGAAAATGACCTTTGTGACAAATCCAGATGAACTTAAAAGAGAAATAAAGTTACTAAGTCAAAGCAAAAATGAATAAAATAGATATACTTACGGTAATACATTTTGAAACTTTTAAAACCACATTTCCTTCTGGCTTCTTTATGACATAAAGTGATTTTCCAACCAGGAAGACAACTGCAAAACAGTATGACAGTTTAACAACTTATATAGTAACATTTGCTAAGGCTTTTACAGAATGTGTTAGAAATATATAATGTTTTTATCCCATTGAAAATGCCAATGTGATTATAACATAAAATAAGGGAAAGGCAGCCACTCACCTAGAGTGACCTGATGTGTGGTGCATGGGAACACGCAACAGGAAACTATTTCCACACTACCTTTTGAGCTCTTGTGCTTTCTCATGGCAACTGTGGGTGTGCACATTTGAGTGACTGTGTGTGAATGTCTGTATTTGTGCTACAGAGAAAAGAGCAGCTCAAAGCTAGTGTGAATATTGTTTACTGTTACATGTTTCTATGCACCACACATCATTCTGCTATAGGTGAGTGGTTGCTTTTCCCTTATTTTATGTGTTGTTCCTTCCAGGAATCTCTGTCGTCATTCAGCATGAATAGTGTGACTCAGAATGAGATAATGAAAAAAAAATCCTTCCAAATACTTGTGAACTAAGCATTCTGAAGCTCATTGGAATGGCGACTGTGTCCAAGTGCTTGCTGGTGAGGACATAAAAAGGGCCAGCTCTCAAACATGATACAAATGAGCATTACAGCATAATTTTCTTGTACATACTTTCCATAAAGCACACTAACTTGTACAACTATTGTTCAAAATATTCATCAGAAATGTGCAGAGAACAGTTTCAAATACAAAATTAACTTTGTTGCATAGTTCATAGCTGGATGTCAAAACACACACACACACACACGTTCACACACACACACACACACACACACACACACACACACACACACACACAAACTGCAGTCTAAGGCAACTGTAGGCTACAGGCTATTTGGAACAGCCTTTTTGTTGTGCCTATCAGTGACTCAGGATCACCATTATGTTGTGAGATGCATAAAGTGTAATTTATACATGGCGATGTATGCAGACAATGTAGTGCCTTTCCATGTTGGTTTTACACGTGCTTGTCAGTGACATGTAGCTAGGCGCACAACCAAATAAAAATCTCATGACAGCCTGTTATGGACTGTGTTTACATTTATTAAACATCTGATGGCTGTGGATCTCCACAAATACTAAATTTTAGTGGGAAATGGCACATGCTGGAGATAACGTAGGGACATGAATTGTTAGTATGTGACAGGAAAGAGGAAGGGGAAACCATTGGATGGAGGGTGTGGGGACAGCGGGTTCAAGGAGATGGGGGCCAGAATGGTTATGGGAGTGAAGGCTGTCTTTCAAGGATAATTGCCATCTGTGGAGATCAGAAAAGCTGGAAGTGGAGGGAAGGATCCATCCAGATGGCTCAGGTTGTGAAGATGCTCAGCTGCACATCACCCTCACCTGCACAGTGCCACAGCACACATTTCCATGGCACAGTCATCTCAGACTCATCTCTGCTCCCCCTAAAAGATACTGTTACTGTCTAATCCTGACTATATACTCCATATTTCTTAAATTTAAAGTTTTGCCCTACAACACCCAGAAGAGCATTCGAGATAGCACCTCCATGAAGTGTCAAACGTGCTGACATCCTACTCCTGCCTTGGAGCACCACTACACATTATCATCTATCTTACCCACAGGAAACCCTCATGAAAACCCCTCAACACACACAGACCTTGCCTAGTTGACATTTACATTTTTCCACATCCTCCAGAACTCCCTCCTGACACTCCATGAAATTCAGAACCCAAACAAACCCAAAACACTATTGTTAACCAGTTCTTTGCCACCAATCCCTCCAACCGAAGACAACCTAATCCAAACAATGGACCTCACCTCTCCCAGTTCATATCAGCATCCAACTGTGATCCTCCTTCCCTTATCACCTTCCACCCCTTATCATCCTCCATGAATTCCATGCCTCCAATTTGGCCTTACAATCCTCTTCCCAAGAACACTAAACTTTCAGCAGGAGACATAACAGCCACACACAACCTGGAAAAAGATACTGACATAATCATCCTCCTTGCAGGCAAAAGCTCCACCATCACCATGATGAGTTTCTGTGACTACACGGAAGAATGCTTGTATCATCTCATTCAAGAGGTCCAACATAACCTCCAATCCCTACAGAAATCCTCAAAGCCATCCCATAACCTCTTCCAGTCCATCTCCCTCCTCACCCCAATGACACCCCACACACCCATCTTCTATGTGCTCCATAAATTCATAAATCTAACAAACCTGGATGTCCCATTGTAGCTAGTTATTGTGTTCCTATTGAAAGAATTTCCAATCTGGCTGACAAACACCTCCAACCAATTGCCCAAAACCTAGTCTCTCAGATCAGAGATACTAACCACTTCCTTCACTGACTCTCCACCCCTTTACCTCCTGAATAACTACTTGTCTTTGTTGATGACCTCTCCCTATACACTGACATCTTTCATTCTTTCATGCCAATGGCCTAGCATTATGTACCACCACCTCTCAACATTCTCCCAATGTTCCCACTACCTCATTCCTCATATACCTGACATACAACTAATTCTCCTTTGAGGGGAAGGTATATAAATAAATCTGTGGCACAGCCATGAGTACCCACATAACATAACATAACACCCTGCTATGCCAAACATTTGGTCGGTCATCCAGAGGAAACTTTCCTAGCCTCTAAAAAACCCAAACTCCTCATTATGTTCAGGTTCACTGGTGATATGTTAATGATCTGGACTCAGGGCCAAGAAACCCTATCCTCGTTCCTTCAAAACATCAACACCTTCTTTACCATCTGCTTCATCAAATCCTCCTCAACCCAACACACCATCTTCCTGGATGTTTACCTCCACTTCTGATGGCTCCACCCAAACCTCTGCCCATATTAAACATACTAATCACCAACAGTACCTACATTTCAACAGCTATCATTCCCGTCCATACCAAGAAATCCCTCCCATACAGGTTGGTCACCTACAGATAGCGTATCTGCAGTGATGAAAACTCTCATGTCCAGGATGCTGAAGGGGCTTCACACAAAGGCACTAACCCTCAAACCTAATCTATAAACAGATTTCCCTCTCCTTATCCTCATGCACCTGTTGTCTTCTCACCCCCCCCCCCCCCCCCCCCCCAAGAATCAGCCACAAAGGAGGGCCCTCTTTGTCACCCAGTGTTAGCCTGGACTAGAACAACCAAACCACATCCTTTGCCAAGGCTTTGATTATCTCTCATCCATGCCCTGAAATGAGGGGCATCCTAACCAGGATCCTTTCCACTCATCCTAAAGTGGTGTTCAGTCACCCACCAAACCTATACGACATCCCAGTTTAACCCTATGCCACTTCCTGTGGGAGACCCAGGTGCATAACATGCACAATGCACAATCCACACTTCCAACACTTTCTACTGCAGCCCTACCACTGGTTTATCATACTGCATCAGAGAAAAGACCATGTGTGAAAACAGCACTGTCGTATACTAATGCTGCTGCAATCACTGACAGCTTTTTATGTCAGTATGTCAATGAACCAGCTTGCTAGCTGTCCATCAGTGTGAATAGCCACCATTCGACTGTGGCCAAGAATGTTGACCATCCATTGACATTCTCTATTTCAGTGACCACTTTACAAGGTGGATCATTCCCTCCAGCACCAGCTTTTCTGAACTACACTGAAGGAAGTTATCTTTGAAACACATCTTTCACTCCTGTAACCCTCCTGGACTCCATCTCTGTTGATTCACTGTGCCCACTGTAGTGCCTTGAGAATTTTGACACAAATTCTAGAGACCCTCAGCTTTCCACCATCTCAAACACCCAATATTTTACATAAAAGAGTGAGAGATGGGAATGTGTCTGCTGTACCACAGTTTATGTGTGTGTGCAGGACAGGCATGTGTTATGAGAAGACCAAAGTTGTGGCGGTCTTTTGGCACTGACAAGTGGTGGCCGTGCATACCTTGGAAGCCGTATGTCCAGTACAAGGAGTAATCAAGGGCTACTCTTTGGTATTGCAATAGTAGTGACTGTTGGGAACAAATGAAATATATTTTGTCTAGAGACTCATATACTCTGTTGTTTGACTTGCTACGAGCAAGAACTGTTATGACAAGGATTATTAAAACCAAAAGAGACTGTAATGTTATATGTTAAGTACTGAGGTTTTCCAGACAGGGTTGATTTACGAGTGTTGAAAGAGCATGTCAAACTTGTGTAATTGTTTTATTGTGGAGAAGAAAATATAGCAGAGTTGATATGAAAGTATTCTGAGCGTAATGAATCATTTCAAGGGTAGAGAAGTAGTTCAGTAATATTTCCCTAACCAGCACATAATCTTTGGAGAAGAAGCATTGTGAAGATCGACACAGCCATCTGTCCTCAGAAGAAGATTGGCTGCACACAATACATAAATCACCCACGAGAGATGTGCGAGTCTTGCACCCCAGTACCACACAGTTTCCGGTCATCAGGTAAACATTAGAATGTGATGACCCAAGTGACAGGACCCAAACAAAAACCTTAATTACTCCTTGTACTGGACATATGGCTTCCAAAGCATGTGGGGCCACCACTTGTCAGTGCCAACAGACTGCCACAACTTTAGTTTTCTCATAACACACACCAGTCCTGCCCACACATAAACTGTTGTGCAGTAGACACATTCCCATCTCACTCTCATATGTAAAATATCAGGTGTTCGAGATGGTGGAAAGCTAAGGGTCTCTAGAATTTGCATCGAAATTACCGAGCCATTACATCACACCCTCCAACCATCTATTGCCCCTTTGCCTGTCCTATCACGCCCTTCCAACTCACATCTTCAATTCATCTTCATTGTGCACCACTGGTTCCAACATGTGACTAGATCATGCATCTGTCCTGCGCCCCCTCTCTACCTCCCTCTCACATTCTTATCCAGCCAAGTGGAGCCTTTATCTAAGCAACTAATCACCCACTCCCAACCCTGTTTCCACCTCCCATCTCTATCTCCTCCTAACCCCCATCCCGTCACAAATCTGCCAATCAGTCCCAGTCCCAGTCCCAGTCCCCCTGCTGAGCTGCTGCCAATGACTCTTATGTTTCATATGTTTGTTTATTAGCCATTTAGCATGTTTACCACGCAATTGGCTTTGTCATAATACATTTTACATATTTTGTATAAGTACAGTTGTTAGTAAATTTTACATTATGCATACATATACATACATCTTTTTAGTAGTTAGTAATTTGTACATTTTACTCACATCATTTTACATATACATGAATACATATAAATACATAAACTTATTACTAATCAGAAAATTTCAGCAATAATCATTATACAGTTAACATTCAAGACCGAGCGAGGTGGCGCAGTGGCTAGCACACTGGACTCGCATTCGGGAGGACGACGGTTCAATCCTGCATCCGGCCATCCTGATTTAGGTTTTCCGTGATTTCCCTGAATCGCTCTAGGCAAATGTCGCGATGGTTCCTCTGAAAGGGCACGGCCGACTTCCTTCCCCGTCCTTCCCTAATCCAATGAGACCGATGACCTCGCTGCTTGGTCTCTTCCCCCAAACAACCAACCAACATTCAAGAATTAATTACATAGTTTTACACATTTAGTTAATGATAGTTACATTATTTCATTGTTTATACATTCCGTTCATATTACTTCCAAGATATTCTTCAACTGAGTAAATGCTCTATTTTTGAGCCATGCGTCTAATACCTCCTTAAATTTAAAGTGAGTGAGGGTTTTGACAGATTGTGGCAGTTTATTATATAACTTTAGACTTAGGTGTTTGTGACTGTTGTGTGGCAGTGACAACCTAGAATACAGTATATCAAGCATGCAGTTGTTTCGAGTGCTGTGCAAATGTAAATTCTTGTATATTTTCTTTTACATATATGCTGCTTATTTTCAGTAAGTTGTCTCCTTTACTCCTAAAGTACTTACATCATTACCTGACTTATTCCACATCCATAAAGGCAGATGGGACCTATGGAACTGTAGTAGAATGAATGAATGAATGAATGTCTAGTGATTAATTTTGAAAACCCGTCCTTTCCTTCGCCACCTGTGTATTCCACATGTTCTTTCTTACTCTTTCTTATATTTATCTTCTCTTAATTAGATAATTTTTGAACTCTTACAACTGTAGATTGAATCTCTTTTGTTAAGGTGTGCCAAATTAGGATTCCTTCAGCAATTACTGTTCCGGTGACTTGTAAGTAGCAACTGCTCTCCAGTTTCTAAGGCTCTATTTTTCACATTAATTATGAGTAACAGTTGTTCTTTTCAAATATCCTGTTATATAAATTTTCACTGAAGAGTGTGTTTTAGTATTATTTTGTTTTCTTGATTTATGTCATATACTAAGTTTCTCTTACTTGATGAGAGAAGTTTTGGAATTTGGTGTGTCTAAACACACATGTTTAATACACTTCAGGATGATCACTTTTCTGCAGCTCTATTATGTTTAATGAGTGATAATTTTAACCTACATTTCCTACTGTCTGTATGTAACTGTTTTACGGTTGAATATTTTTCACTATTGAAGATTACTCAATTTCATTACCAATGGAGCTTTACTTAACTATAGTTTCATAACTTTATTAAAAATTTAGTTCAGTTCACTAATGGCATAAAATGATACCAGTTTTAAGATGTTTCACAGGCCTAAGCAATGACTGAATAACACCTAGTAAACTAACTTACTTGGACAGCTAGAAGTAAATTTTTCCTTACTATAACCAGATCAGATATTCTGGCGTACCAGCCTAATCACTTAATTTCTGCTTCCAGTGCAGACTCTTTGCTTATAAACATCCTGCAATGACTATAAGTTATATAAATAACAACCATAAACCAAAATATGGATAACCAGATGCAGATTTGACCTCTGCTCTTGCTGAATGTGAGTTTAGTGTCTCAACCATCTCACTCAGTACAAGCTTTGTGAAACATAATCTAAAGAGAAGTGAATGCCTATTACATCATCAATAATAAATTCAGATAAGATCAGTTATAAAGCTTTAAGCAAATAGTATTTGAAATTAATTTCACAGTATTTACTGGGACTTGTAAAATAATAAATTGTACTTACTTATTGACACTATCATCAAAGCTGCTGGTACACCAAAAGCGAGAGGATAACATGATGTTTGGCCAAGACAGGGAACATCTTCTCTTAAAATGGGTGTAATAAATGTTGAAACTAAGCTTCCTGAGTTGATTGCAAAGTAGAACAATGAGAAAAACTGAGCTAATTGTTTTTCCTGTTGTGGTAACACAAACTGATCACCACCAAAAGATGATACACAGGGCTTAATGCCTCCTGTTCCAATTGCAATAAGAACAAGGCCTAGAATGCTTATTTCCCTGAAAAAAATATAATTGCAAGGGTATGAAAAAATTGTTAGACCATTAAAGAATAGCAACAGAAGAGAAGCTTTACAACAGTTATAGTTACATGTTGCCCAATTTTTCCAATACAATAAAAATAAATAAATAAATAAAATGAAACCCACTAATAGCAACACAAATTTAATACATTCAGATGAAGATAATCCAGTGGGTTGGCAACTAAAAAACCGTCATTTATTCTTAATTTTATATGAAATGGAGAACCCTTCTGCAGGTAAGTACTGAACTGACAATTTTAGAAACATTGTTTTGGTGGTTTTTTTTTGGTTCCATAAATTAAGTTTTGTATAGGTATGTAGTTGTAATATAGGACACATCATTTTGCTCCCATATAGACAATATACATATAATAGACCACACAGTAATAACATACCATAGCTTGCACATTATGTACATACTGGCAAATGATTTACACCAGAGTTAAAAATACATTTTTGTGAATCTCATTTTGTAAATGAGTAGTTTTAATACTAGTTTAGTTTCCTACACTAATTTGTAACTCTAGTTTATCTTAATATTGTGCACCACATTTATTCTTCTTCTGTTACCAACTTTTTTTTTAGGGATGCAGGCTATATCATATCAGTTTGAGGTTTTGTAACTTTCTTGGCAATACTTGTATCAATTTCCTACCCCTGTATGTAGATCCTTTTTCAAAAATTTGTAGTCTGTGTGAAATGCTCAGCAATTTTTTTCAGTTTCTTGTGTTATATAAATACATTGGTATCCAGTTTTGTGGGATCTCTTAATGCAGCCACAATGGTCAAGAATATATGACGGAAATATCAAAATAAAAGTTTTTTGAAACTGTTTCTACAAGATTCTTTTTACTTCTTTTTCAATGTGATTAAAATGGTTTTCTTCTGTAGCGTGAATGTTGTCAATTATTGTGATGGTTGAGTTTTCTCATACTGTGATTCCACATTGCATCTATGGTTCAAAAAGTGCACAAGAGATTCTTATGTGCATAATGAGCCAGTTGTTTCACTACAAATATCACAGAGTTTAGTTTGTTGGATACGCTCTTCATCTGCTGCGTCCAACTTAGCTCACTGTCTATTGTTACGCCTAACAACTGAAATGAAGCTACTTCTTCCAGTTCTTTTTCACCTAGACAAACATCTGTCTGTTCTTCCTTTTGCTTAATGTGGAAAACCTTATAAATAGTTTTTTTCAGATTAATAATTAACTCATTGTCCATGAGCCGTTGTGCAGTATTATTGACTGTGAAAGTGTTTGAATCACTAGAGAAAAAGTTGTTGGCAAGATTTAGCACAGACATATCACCTGCATATAGTGTCTTATCTTCATTATCACATGATTGTACATTATTTACAAATAAACTGAAGACAATAGGTCCCATAACAGACCCTGAGGTACACCATACTTGATGCTTCTAACTTCTGGTTTGTTTAAGTTGTTAATGGTTACATATTGCCTGCTGTTACTGAGATACGATTTTATCAAGTCCGCTGATTGTCTCTAGTTTCTTTACTGGGACTGCACGATTGTTGTGTTAAACACTTTGGATGAGTCAAGAAAAACTCCAGACATTACCATCTGGTTGTCTAAGAGCTAGACAATAAATTCTGTTGATGATTCAATTGCTGTTTCCATTTATTTCCCTGTCTGGTATCCATGCTGTGCTGAAGTTAGTGTATTATGATTTTCCAGGTAAGCAGTTAGTCTGTTGAGCATGAACATTTCTAATATTTTGGAGAAGCCTGATACTAAGCATCCTGGTCTTTAATTATTAGGATTGTCATCTTTTCCCTTTTTTATATAGGTACTACCTTAAGTAATTTTTCAAGAAATATTCCTTCTTGGAATGAACAGTTGACTATATACAACAGTGGTGTAATTATTTATGCTGCCACCTGCTTGATTAGGTCGTTTGACTCTTCATCATGTCCAGCAGACTTTTTTCCCCAATAAGGTTTCTTATAACCTTTGTCACTTTCTCTTTAGATACCAATTTCAGGGGAACCGAGTAGCTTGAGTTATTTTTCACTATGGTGGGATGAGTTCTTTGGTTATTAAAATGCATGTCTTAGGTTTTTTACTGTATCTATGTAGTTATTATTCAGGATGTTGGTGATTTCTGTTTTGTCTGTAATGATTTTGTTACTCACTTTCTATTTCATTTGTTTTCTGCATATATTTCTTGTTGCCCCTGTCAGAGTTAATTATACCCCAGGCTGTTTTCATCCAGTTTGATGATTTTTAAATAATCTCATTAACTGCTCTGCCTTTTTCTTATCTTATCAACTGTCTGTACTTCTTACGGTGCTGTCTGTACATTTCAAAATTTTCCCTCTGTTCCATCATGCCTAATGTAGCCTCCTGTTTTATTATTACCTTTGTGACACCCTGCTTGCTTTGAAGGCTTTTTCCTTGTCCTCTTGGTTTTTGGAAATGCTATACTGAAGTAATATATTAAGGTTTCTTTAAAAGCACTGTATTTTTCATCTGTTCCCCGAGCTTTAAGAACATCTGCCCAGTGTTCTTTTCTCACCATTACATTAAATATGTTGATGTTTTGTTGGTTTAAGAGCCCAATATCTCTTTCTACATTTCTCTCTTCTGTTTATAAGAAGAAAAGTTGCTGCTCACCATATAGCGGAGGTGCTGAGTCGCAGATAGTAAAAAAATACACTCACAATTATAGCTTGTGGCCATTAAGGCCTTCATCAACAATAGACACATAC
The DNA here is from genome assembly GCF_021461385.2 of Schistocerca piceifrons. Lineage (NCBI taxonomy): Eukaryota > Metazoa > Arthropoda > Insecta > Orthoptera > Acrididae > Schistocerca > Schistocerca piceifrons. The sequence continues at coordinate 421,482,760 of NC_060141.1, forward strand.
ATGCACATGCACACACACTCACACAAATGCAATTCACACAAATGACTGCAGTCTCAAGCAACTGAAATCAAACTGCGAGCAGCAGCATCAGTGCATAATGGGAGTGGCAACTGAGTGGGGGTAAGGAGGAGGCTGGGATGGGGAGGAAGGCACCTTCCTAGATGTTGACCTCCACCTCAAAGATGGCTACATTAGCACCTCCACATTAGTACCTCCATCCATATCAAATCTAGTAACCACCAGCAGTACTTCTACTTCGACAGTTGCTACCTGTTACATACCAAGAAGTCCCTCCGTACAGCCTAGCCACGCATGCTCATCACATCTGCAGTGATGAGCACAGTCCATCTCAAAATATGCTGTGGGTCTCACTGAAGCCTTCACATATCGTAATTGTCCTCCCAACCTTGTACAAAACCGTCTCCCATGCCTTATCTTTCCAGTCTCCCACCATCTCCTGAAGTCCCACAGTCCAGCCACAGAGAAGAATTCCCATCCAAGGCAGGGCTGCCTGTGAAACCAGTCATGTGGTCTACAAGCTAAGCTGCAACCACTGTGCTGTATTCTATCTATACACGACATCCAACAAGCTGTCTGACCACATGAATGGCAACCGACAAACTTTCGCTGAGAAACAAGTGGACCACCCTGTTGCTGAATATGCTGCCAAATATGATATCCTTCATTTCAATGATTGCTTCACAACTTGTGCCATATGGATCCTTCCCACTAACACCAGCTTTCCTGAACTGCGTAGGTGGGAACTTTCCCTGCAATATATCTTACATTACTGTAACCCTCCTGGCCTCAACCTTTGTTAGTCACTGTCCTTGCCCATCCAGCCCCTCCCCTGTTCTCATTTCAACACTACACAGCTTGTCATTCCATCACCACACCCAGTCTTTTTATATATTTATTTATTTCTCTCCTTTTCCAATTTCTTCATTTCCTTCCCTGCATAAAGTGTTTTTGTAGGCCAGGAAGTCTTGATATTTTGGTCTATTAAATGAGCAATACTTTAGGAAATTTTAGTAGGGCAAGGATTTATTTTGTGGAATTATGCTTTCGACTAACAACCAGCATATGCAAAAAAGATATTTCTGTGTAACACCATGCAGATTTTTGAAAGGCACTTTTACAAACTAATGTGTTTTCCATTAGAAATCATAAGGGCTGAGAATGTTAGGGAACCATAGTCCCTTAAATTTGAGAGTGTGTTTTTCTTGGACATCTGCATTTTGCATTTTCTAAAACAACAAAAAGCGTTAATACTTTTTGACAAATGAATATGATTATAATTTTCCAGTCAACATCTGACACTGAACCTGATAAGAATATATAGCATATTCTCACAATTTTGAGCCAAAGGAATTTCTGGTTATATAGACTAAAACTAGGAATATTATTGACCTGTGTCAAATAACACAGTGTCCTGCAACCCCATGCCAAAGAAGTTCTTAGCAAGGTTATTAGCTAGTTTCCCTGGGGCCCCCATGAATGTAGTTATATAAGTACCTGGAACATTGGTTACTTATTTACAGTTCACACCAACAGTTTTTTTCTGGAATAACATTTTCTCTTCAGTTATTGTCAGAAAGACCATGAGTTCTTGCTTATTCAGTCTTTTTCCTGTTATGTTCACAATTATTTTGTGTTCCTTTGGCAGCATCTCAAACCATTTGCAAATACCACACAAAATTCAGACAGTAATTAAATGCTAGTTTTTTTTGTGATACACAAAATTAACAAACTACCCTTGTACCAAACATGGGGAATGGAAGTGATGGTACAGAAGAGAACAGAATTACGTTGCTGAAATAATTCACTTCCCCTAATGACATGAAAAAGGATGGAAATATTTGCACTCCTGTCGCATTCCAAACACTATTTCTTACTGCAACAGATGATTTTACATCTAATTCATACACACAAGAAAATCTGAAAAAATATAAATTCCCATCTCCAATGACAAGTTGAGTTTCCAGGTGTTTATTAACTCAGCCAAAAAGTAAAATACAGTAAGTCTGTGCTTGCGGTCATCATTCAAAATGTCACAGAGAGGTATCTCACTTTAATACCAGTCTCAAACAATTAGACTGCAAACCAGTATTATGGAAAGTAATTTCCTCATTACATTTAAGAGCATTAAAATGCAAAATCCTTGCAAATATATGTTACAAGTCATCAAAACAACCATCAAAAACTTATATACAGTACATGATTAGTGTAAATAATGTTAATCCATTTTTAAATAGAAATTATGTTCGAAGTGTATGAGAATTACGACAAATAATGAAAAGTGAGTACTATATAAATAAATTAAGCTGTTACACACTAGTAAAGAAGTAGATGATTAGATTCAGCCATACAACAAAGGCTCAAATAAAAGACCAAATAAGAAGAAATAGAATGACTTCCAGAAATTAAAAGACAGGTGAATGGCACCAAAAATCATGTTGCCATATGCCTAAATTTCTTTTTTTTTACATGCAGAGATACATCTAAAAATACAGTCATTTCAATGAAACAATGGAAACTTCAGGTTGGAATATCAACAATGTAGGAAAAGGTAGCTACTTGCTGTAAAGTTGCAGACAGGCACAATTAAAAAGACGCTTACATATAAGCTTTTGGCCGCAGCTTTCATCTGAAAAAGAAAGAGAAACACACACCATTCATTCATTCATACAAGTGAGCATACCTCACACAAACATATGCGCCAACTCTGGCAGCTCGGACCAGTCCTAGATGGTACAAGCTGCTGGATTTGGCATTCATTAGTGTGTGAGGTGTGCTTTCTTGTGTGAATGAATAGTGTGTGTTTCTATTTCTTTTTCTGACAAATGCTGTGTCTGAAAGCTTATATGTAAATGTGTTTTAATTGTGCCTGACTACAACTTATGTCATCTTTACGGTAAGTAGAAACCTATCTTTTCCAATCATTTAATAAGTTTATGTCAACTATAATGAATATATTCTAATTGGACCAGTACAAATTATGAAGCCCACCACTCTAGAAACCAAAAAAACAATCCTTCGACAAAGGGAGTTTTGCATTAGTCACAAAACATGTATTCTTTCTTTCACTAAAATCATGTGTCCTTCCTGCAATGGCCTCTCTTAACCATCTCAACCATCTCCACAGCACATACTTTCATATCTCATAATGCCCTCCTAGTGATTATTTTCCTATCAAAAACACATTTTCTTCCAAAACTGCTCACCTTCTCACAGACGTTCCACCACCACAACAAATTCTACCTTATTTTAGTAAAAAGAAGTATTTCCCAAATAAAGATATTGTTTCTCCTTGCATCCTTTATCCTTGCTGCGCCCCCCCCCCCCCTCCAGTTCTAAACAGAAGCTCTTAACCCACTCTTTTTTTCTTAGGTCCTCAAATATACTACCACAAGTCATGGCACATGTAGTGTGGCACAGTCTTTAGCATTGGGTTGGTGCGCTGCACATCATTGGTTCAAACCTGACCACCACCAATTATTTGCTTTTTTGCATTTATTGTTTCTGGTATCTTCTTAAAATACCTTGTGTTTGCAATGTTTGTATATTCCAGAATTTTCTATGTTTGTATCAATACCAGCATTTTGAAATATTCAATGATGTACAAATAGCTGCACTCTACATGTGGGAGCCAACTTCAGTTCCAGCAGTACATGGGTACCAGTAAGAGATTCTTTCAGTTCTAAGTGCTATTGTTCACTGACAATCCTGCCTTCAGATTTGGACATCAATGTGGTTTCAGTGTGACAATACTAAGTAATATTGATTTTCAATAGATACTTAAGTGCATGAAAAAAGAAAACACCCACACTGTTACTTCAGTACTACAGAAAACTATGAGAGACAAGGAACTTACCTGGCTGGCATTCCTGGTATTGAATCATTTGCTGATGCTAAGGATATAACAATATTCCCAGCTGCATATACAAATGATAAATAGAGAATGGTCCTGAAAATTACAAGAGCATTTGTAAAATTGAAGTAACTTTCATTCAAAGACAACTTTGATAATTTTCACTATTTGTTATTATATTTATTTGTATTTTATAGCTTTCATTAGACAACTCTAGTCAATTATACACAGGTTACAAGATGATGTTATCATTTAATAATACAATGGTTACAAGAAGGCTTATTGTAATTCATTATTAAAAAGGGCTTTCTGCTCTCCTATTTGCCCAATGTTTGTTTATTCTTTCAGATTTTTTTTCTTTCTTTGTCCGAGATTACCATTACTGTAGTCTTTTTATTGATCTTTGTTTTTAGTCTGGATTGTAAGTCTTGCAGTATTTTGATTTTGTCTTATTCTGTTAATTTAGGTCATGTACTGTAGTTTGGGGTTCCATAATTTCTGTATTCCATTTAATATTACTCTTACCATTCCACATTTTTTCTATTAACCTCATACCAATTTTGTTTTCGATGTTCTGACCACATGTCCAAAGAATTACGTGCATTTCCTCCAGATTATGCTCATTACTGGTTCTATATTCTTGTGTATCATTTCATTTTAAGCTATTTTGAAATGCCCCCTCACCTGATATTGCTTGTTTGTAAGATGATTTCTGCTGGCTTTATAGTTTTTTATGTTTTAATTTTGCAGCTATTGACAAGCGTTTTTTACTGTATGTATTTTTCACAATATTTATTTGCTTTGTACAGCTTTTGCTGTATTTTGCTATATCAGCTTCTCATTTAGGTTGCATATTATAATTTCAGCTAAATATTTACGTTTATCGACAGAATTTGATATCCTGTTTTTCTACTGTAAATTTGTTTGCAGGTAGTGGATAAGTTAACATAATGTGTCTTCAGCATTCTTTCTAGGATTATTCAGTTATATTTGAATTTTCTAAGTTCTCTGTCCATGACAAAGCTATCTTCCGAATTCATACACTTTCAAGAGCAGTGAATTTTGTATGAGATACAATGTATTGTTTATTTGCAGTGATGCAGTTTGTGTCACAACTGTTGCAGTACCAATTGTTGATTTCAACATTGTCATCAATTGAGACACCAAAAAACATGACAAAAATGCAACAGTCTTTTCAGACTCCATGATCCAAATGCTATTATCTGTCATTTTCATCAGACACACTGTTGCCCAATGGTCTCCCTGCCCACATTTATGACAAGAAAATTTTCATTTTGAATATTCAAGATATTTTTTTTGATGTTTCACTATCATCACTCTATTTTTTTCACTGACTTTCTTCTTAGGACCACTGCATGCAACAAACCTAGTTTATTCGACCATATTTTTATCATGCAATTCACTGGTGTAGAGTTTTTCAGTCAAAAGGTTCACACTGTTTTTAAGGTAGAATCATGTCCCACAGGTCTTTAAAATTGCCATTTTCTTTGCCTAATATGGATAAAGTTTGACAATTTAAAATTCTTTCAGACAAGACAGTTATCTCATGCATCTGCAATTCATCATTCAAATCCATGAGGAGATTCTGCAACTTCACAATATATACGTTGATGTTCTCTTTGTCAGCACAACGGACATGAAGAAATGGTTCAATCAACATCTTTAGTCATTGCATACTGGTACATTCAAATCACTTGTGTAACTCGCACCATATTTAATTTGTGGGTGCATATCGGTACAAGTTTGGCTACATATTTTCCTAATGCACTTACTAATAAACTTCCTGCTTTAGCATGGTCTTCCAATAAACACTGATGTGGTGCTATTTTTTCTGTGGTCACATCTTCCACCAAGTCAGAACACTTGCATCCTATTAGCTATCTTTTTCATCAGACACTCTGCTGCCCAGTGATCTCCCTGCCCACATATATGACACAGAAATTTCTTCAAGTGCACATACTCACAACAGCATTGACACATGCATTTCCATCTTGCATAGTCTTCTGGTGCTTTGAGTTTATCCTTTTGTATTTTGTAGCAATCACACTGGCTGCTATTTCTAACAAACACAAAAATCAATGGAGTTAAATCGTGTTGTTTTATGAAAATTTATTCACAAGTGAAAACAAATATGGTACTTTGCAGTTGTTCATGCACATCCTGTGTCCACAACCAATCAAGATTACAAAAGATTTACAAAAGCTTGGTTCCAGAGAGAATAACACACAAGATAGTACCAAACACACTTTCAGTTTTATCAGTCTAAAGATTCCATTCCACTTGCATGATAAAGAAAAGTCATATTATACAAATATAACAACACACTACTACTTTTTTTTCAGTGTTAACAAGACTGACACCTACACTAATACCAGGGGGGTGAAACTTACAGACTTTCTATAACACAACCCTGCTTCACTGAGATGCCTCTCTCAACACTTTCAAGTTTATATCACTCCATCATTTCAGTTTCTTACTGGGTACTCCCCTGAATGTTTCTGTTTTGAAGTTTAATGTTTATGTTCCATCAACAGCTAAAAGGTACCTTCTAAAACTAAAATATCAATTATAAATATTTCCAGAGTGGGAAATATTTAACATAAAAATTTCTTAGTTGAAGAAAAGAATTTGTCAGTCCATAACAAATATCCAATAATCTCACCTGAATTTTCCTAAAAGACTGTCAGCCAACATAGCCCCAAAAAGAGGAAAGAAGTAGCACAACATTGTGAATGTATGGTAAATTGTTGTGGCTGTGTCATCATCATATCGGAGAATGTTTCTGAGGTACAGAGATAAAATTGCTGAAAGTAAAAAGGAAAATGGTCTAAAATTAGCAGAATTAAAAACTTGCATTAAATAATATTCACAATACAAATACAAGGAAAAACAACAAAAATAAAATTAACACACACAGTTCATGGTTCTGCATTTGAAATTTAAATGTAGTAGTATTCCATACTTACTGCGCATTCCATAGTAGGAGAATCTTTCACAGAATTCATTGGTCACAATAAAGAAAACTGATCGTGGGTACTTGGGTTTCTGAAACAAAAGAATAGTTTGAAATTAATTGAAATTCACCAATAAATGAAAACAAAAAATTCTCTCTAAGGTCTCCTTCTGCCTCCCCCTCCTCTCTTCCTATCTGTCACCTCCTGTCTCTGTTTAACACTGCATACCGTGAAGTCTTACCCGCAATAACATCAGAACATTTCCCCACAGACTGAATGATGCTCCACGTGAAATGATAAGGTCCCATATAACAGGTAAAAGTACCTACTCATTTCACCAATAAATAACAAGTCATGTTGATTTACAGCATTTATTAGTTTTTGAATTGTCCCATTTGACTTCATTATGTACAGAGAGTTTAGTTTTTTTTAACTGCACAGGTTAAGTCAGCTTAACCTAATGTCTTAAAATATGTTAGTTTGTTGATGAATGACTAAATAGTTTTGAAATTTTGTGACAAATGGCTTTGAGTATACTTGATATAAGCCATGGCAGTATATGCATGTTGCACTTGCTGTAGGTTCCACAATCATACTGCTTATTTCCTCTGGAGAAAATTGACTGTCAACAGTTTGAAATCAAAATTAATAATATTGTTACACGTTATGTGTGCATGATTGTACAGCATTTTCAAAGCATTGGAAGTAATTGACCCCCCCACCATAAAACTGTATGTTTTCAAATGCTTGAAAACTACATTTGATCTAGGTGTAATTCTATTTTATCAAACAACTGGGCCATTACAACTAGACACAAGAGTTTTCCATTATGGTCTGCTGTGCATTGTAAAGAACTTGGGTCATAATATTGATGACAGATTGTACCTCCTTCACCATCGACAACACAAACTACAATATAAATAAAACTCTTTGACAGCAATACAAGTTTAGCCCTCAGTTTGCTGTGGACAGTTGTTGTATTTGCACACCATCTTTTTGTAGGGTCAGTTATTAGAAATAAAATTTGTGTTAACTTCACTTAGTGGCTTCCAGTTTCATTCCCCCAGCCAGCTGCACTGGAATTCCTACACACTGTTAACAAAGCCTGCATAAAACCACTAGGAATACACACCTGTAAAACACTGAGCAATGGTTAACAGACTGACATAGTGCATGACGTTCCAAAGTTATCTTTACAACATTCACTAAGTGCATTTCAGAAACAGGGATGGATAGAAAGCTGTGATTTGCAGTATGATGCTCAGACACCTGAAGTGCTCTTTTTTTAGTTATTGATAAAAATGGCTACCCCCAGCAGATGGCACTGTGTGTGGCATGATTGATAGTGACTAAATCCGACACGCAGGGTCCAGCAAAACTTCTGAATGTGTTACAGAGTTATGGGAGGATGCGACCATTACATCCAACCATCAAACAGCAGTACACAAGGTGCAAGGAATCTGGAAGTATCATGAAGAACATGAGCTCCGGGTGTCCGAGCGTGAGTGACACAGATGTGGAATAGGCGCAACAGGCATTTATCTGGAGCCCAACTAAATCATCTGTCAAGTGTTTTGACAGCTGCAGCCACCATCAACTATGGTGCACAGGGCACTACAGAGGAGACTGAAGTTTGATGTTTTCCAGGTGCAGCTGCTTCATGTACTTCAATCTGATGACAGGCCAAAACATTTACAACTGAGATTTTCAGCTACTTTGACGATGACTGAGACTATCTGAAAAAGGTGGTGTTCATAGATAAAGCTTTCTTTCATGTGTCTGGGAATGTAAATCAACACAATATGAGGATCTGGGGCTCTGAGAATCCTTGCTTCAGCATGGAAACTGTGTGCAACAGCCCAACAGTAAATGTGTAACATTGTGGGACCATTTTTTCTCCAATGTGATAAATAACATCTACTATTTATCTGGACACGTTTAAATAGTTTCCATTTCCACAGGTTAAAAACCAGCAATGGGATGTCATTCTGCAGCAGAATGGTGTCCCTTCTCACTGGACATCTATCATTAGGGAGGCTTTGGATGACACACTTCCAGGTTGCTGGATTGGCAGAAGGGAACCCATTTCATAGGCCCCTAGACCTCCAGACATAACCCCATTAGTTTTTTTTTTTTTTGGGGGGGGGGGGGTTTCCACGAAGTATTCTATTTACCAGACCCCGGCTCCCCGAGCTCGCATCAGAGCAGCAATTACACTTGTTAATGGGGAAATGTTAGGCTGGACATGGGAGAAACTGGAATATTGCTTAGATACACTGTATGTTACAGATGTCTGCAGCAAAATACACTTCAGTCTGCAGAAATTTACCTGGCAAGGGAGGAGGGGGGGGGGGGGGGGGGGGGGGAAGGGGGGTGATATGTGACTAAAATTAGTAAAGTGAGGTTGGATGTCTCTCCGCCCAAAAGAATAAAATTTTATCAAAGACACAGGAAACATTACATTGTAGAAAATGATGGCTCATACAGAGGATCGGGCTGCTCCCAGAGACCACACATCACGCACGTTTATTAGACTAACTCTTAAGTGTGAAAGTTGCAATGTATTGCATGAAGAATACATCATCTCCATTAGAAAGTGGTGAGAAAGAGGATTGATTATGGAGTGCAGGCTTTGTTCTTTTGTGAGGCATTCTCTGTTCCATGTTCCTGAACTCGCTGCTGTACGTAGCAACTGAAGACAGCAAAAAAGGCTCCTTTTTTTTACGCTGTCAACTTACATTATTGCCTTCCATGATGTACTGTTGTGCTATACGAATTCCCATAATGTCCATCACTAAATTTACTTTGGAATATTATAGTGGCCTATAATACAAATGGCTACATGTGTAAAGTATAAAAGAATGATTATGCACATGTGACAACCAAAAAAACATGAGTTATTGAGCCATTGCTAAAGCCATAGTATTTTTCATTATGGTTGTGTATGTTATGCCAGAACAGAATGAAGTACAAAAAATTTTTGCAACAGAAAACATTGGCTACCTCAAACAGTACTGTCAGCTATGTAAAGTTGGCTGAATGAAAAGCAATTGACTGCTAGCACAAGCCTACCAATTTATACTAACACCTACAGATTCAGGCTTAGGGGACCAATCAGCCAACTTACAGTTAACATAGTGCATCTATAAAAGAGAAGCACATAAGATGTACGTACTCCACTATATTCCAATGTATGATTTAGATATGTACAGTATGTGAATTGGCTTAGCACAACAGTACGTTGTAGAAAGTAATAATAATTGAAGTTGGCCTGGCAGTACAGGATGCCTTTTTTCCATCTTCTTTTACCATGAGGTACAGCAGTGAGTTGAACAAGAAATCAAAAGCAGAAATGCTCAACTACATTTCCAAATGTTAATTTACAAAGGAGAACTGAGAATTATTTCTCAACTTAATTCTAGCACCACTGAAAAGATAAGTGATCTTGGCATTAGTGTCAGTTTCATTGAGAAACAGCTGAAATTATCAAAACAGAACAAAGCTCCAGGGCCCAATGGAATCCCTCTCAGATTGTATACCCAATTCACAGCTGGATTAGCCCATTTGTTAACTATAACCTTTTGTAGTTAGACTGTGCCAAGTAGTTGAAGAAAACATAGTTCGCACCTATCCACAAGAAGGGTAGAAGAAGTGATCTGTGAAACTGCTGTCCAGCGTCCCTGACATCCATTTCTTAAGAATCTTAGATCATATTCTTAGCTCAAACATAATGCACGTGATTCAAACAGAATGACCTCCTCCATGCCAACCAGCATGGATTTCAAAATGCAGATCATGTGAAACCTTTCTCACATGATATACTGAAAGCCATGGATCAAGGCAGTCAGATAAATGCAGTATTTCTTGATTTCTGAAAAGAATTTGACTCAGTAACACACCTGCACTCACCACCACCACCACCACCACCACCACCACCACCACCACCACCACCACCACCATTGTGTGGGATATCAGATGAAATATTTGGCTGGACTGAGGATTTCTCAATAGGGAGGACACAGCATGTTATGTTGGATCGAGAGCCATTGACAGATGTAGAAGTAACTTCATGTGTATTCCAGGGAAATGAGTTAGGTCCCTTGCTGTTCATATTTTATGTTAATGATAACTCCAGAGTTTTCACAGATGATGTAGTTAGCTACAATGAATTATAGCCTGAAAAAACCTGTACAAATAGTCAGTCAAACCTTGACAAGACTTCAAAGTGGTTCCCATAAGATTTCAAAGTGGTTCCCATAAGATTCCGAAGTGGTTCCATGATTGGCAGCTTGCTTTAAATGTTCAAAAATGTAAAGTTTGAAGTTGTGTGCTTTACAAAATGAAAAAAAAGAAAAAAAAAAAAAGACATGGTATCCTCTGACTATAATATTAGTGAGTGACATTTGGGATCTGTAAACTCTTACAAATACCTGGGTGTCACATTTAGTAGGGACATGAAATGTAACAATCGCATTGGCTGAGTCTTTGATAAAATCAGGTAGCTGACTTTGATTTATTGCAGAATCCTAGGAAAATGCAACAAGTCTACAACAGGGATTGTTTACAAACCATTCATGCAACCCATCCTAGAATGTTGCTCAGGTGTGTGGAACCCATACCAAATGGGACTAGATAGGATATTTAATGTATGCAAAGAAGGGCAGCACGAATGGTCATAGATTCTTTTGTTCCAAGTAAGAACATCACAGATGCTGAAAGAACTGAGGTAACAGGCTCTTGAAAATGGATGGAAACTATCCCGAGAAAATTTACTGACCAAGCTTCAAGAACCAGCACTAAACAATGCCCCTAGGGATATACTACAATCCTCTACACATTGTTCCCCTAGGAATTGTGACAGTAAGATTACAGCACACACAGAGGCACTTAAACAATCATTTTCCCCACTCTACGTACATGAATGGAATGAGGGGAAAAAGCCATAATAACTGGTACAGTGGGACATACCCTCTGCCATACACGTCAAAGTGGTTCACAGAGTATAGATGGAGATTGAACAGAATGACTCAAAGGAAAGAAGTACTTGCCACTCCCCCCCTCCCTCCCCCCCTCCCTCCCCCCCCCCCGAATCTGAAGTTGAGGGCACCCACACTTAGGGGTAGGGGGCAAATGAGGGGGAGGGGGATAGGTTTCCTCCTTGCCCTCCTAGCTCTCAGGGAAGGGAAAGAATAGTGTTGTGTAGTAAGGTGTATCAAGAATGTCTTGTTTCATCCTTTCTCTCTGCCTTCTAATAGAGATGATGGTTTTCTTCCTGCAATACATTGAGACTTCCATTAATTAAACACACCTCTCTTTGTGAGACTTCTGTCTCTCTCCACAGGTGTACTGCCAGTTCACAGTGTACAATGGGCACAATATTTTTGGTGATTAGACATGTCACCCTCATCAGATGCACTGACGAACTGAGCTCTTGGGCCTCTGCAGCATCTTCAGGGAGGCATCTTGGTTACGTTGGAGTTTAGGAAGTATTTGTATTTCTGCATCACATATCACAGGATTCTTGGGTATATTTTGATCTGATGGATTATAATTTTTAGTTTTCCGCTTATTGGTTCCTATGGCATACCACGAGGTGCCGTGGGTTGTGTTCCATGTTATGTTTAGGACCACACTGCTTATGATTATGCACATGATTGTGAGCCACGATGATGATGATGATGATGATGATGATGACGATGAGTGTCCTTCCAACAATGTCATTCAATGGGAGGCTTGTAGACATTTCACCATCCTGGTATTGCAAAATCTGTTTCTAGATTTTTGTTTGTACATGTTTTGCTTACATACTAAGATAGAGAGGGTGTGATTAGGCAGCCAGATGCAACTATGCGTCTACCACAGACACTGATGTAATTACCTCTGTGACTGTTGATGTGCACCCTCAGAAGCGGACCACTGAGGGAACGGCTTCCAGACGATGGGGATATAAGTCAGTCATGCATCCCCAAGATGCTCTGTGTCCCCCTCCCATTTCCCACACAACCATTAGGTCTGATGATGATGTTGACAATTTTGCTCTGTGCTGGACATGCAGGCAGGTCGATGATCTGCTGTGATGGATATGATAGTTCTTACTGCTAAGATTGATTTGGGCAGTTGTCTAACTGCTAAGACTGATGGGTTTGTGACTTAGAACCTAATAGTGGCGTGGGGGATGGAAGGGGAGACCGAGCTCTTGGGGGATGCATGGCTGACTTATTTTCCCATCATCTGCAAGTCGTTCCCTCAGCGGTACGTGTCCGAGGGTGCACATCAGCGGTCGTGGAGGCAATTATATCCATGTCGGTGGAAGAGTCATCATAGCTGCATCTGGCCGCCAGCTCTTTGAGTTTGCTGAGTGTCTATTTAATTAGACAAAGTGCTGGTTGCCCAACCTTGCTGAGATTATAGCCTCAGTCCTAATGTACAAGATGTCATTGGTGCAAATTTCGATGGTTTCTTTGATGATACTGTCCCCATATTTCGAAGTAGGTATTAAAATCCTGGTGCACTGGTATTCCATCACATGGTTCTTTGACAGACATTGCTCTGCTATAGCCGACTTGTTGGGATACGATAGTCAAGTGTGCCACTAGTGTTATCATTGAGCCTTAAATGGTGTGCATTGTTTGTCCAATATACGTCCTGCCACATGCCATGGAATCTGACATACTCAGCCTTCTGCATGTCAAGGTCATCTTCAATGTTCTCCAGTAATTACCATGTTTTATTGGGCAAGCAAGATATTTCTTACTTAGCGTGTTTTCAGTATGGGCCCAGCTTTTGCCAATAGCATGCCCAGCTATGGTATAAAGGCTGTGGCTGCCTCGTCTTCCATGACTTATGCTGTCTGAACAGGTTGTACTGTAGTGATGGGACAGACAATGTGCTTAATCTGCCATTCTAGGTAACCGGTTTTTCAGAGCACAGTTCTGAGATGTTCCAGTTCCTTGGGTTGACCCATGCTGAGAAGGTGGCATCCTGTGTTCTTGTGTTTTTAGTACCCTATTCCTCTGGACAGGGTGGTAGCAGCTGTCTGCTTGAAAACACATGTGACTGTGCATTTTGTTCCGATACACACTGTGGCCCAGAGTGCCATCAGCTCCTCTTCTCTTGGTCATGACGTCCAGAAATTGCTGTCTTGCTTTTTCTTCAATATGTATGGTGAATTTGATGTTGGGATGTATAGAGTTCTGATGTGCAATGGAGTCAAGGAGTTCCTCCCTTCTATGTGGCCAGATGACGAATGTGGCATCAACATAATGGAAAAAGCAAGTGAGTTTCCATTTGAATGACGTCAGGGTTCTTCCTTGAAGTGCTCCATGTACAAATTCGCAACCACTGACGAGAGTGGAGTGCACGAATCTTTACATGGAGCACTTCGAGCAAGAAGTCTTGACGCCATCCAAATGGAAACCCACTTGTTTTTTGTTGTGTACATAGTTCCGTGTAGTCAGTGCGTACACAACTTTCCCACTAGAGTGCGCCCCGCTAAGCACAACAGCGCAGGCGCAGCGCTTGTCCATCTCTGCACTACGAAATGGCGCTGCCTTAGAGACAGACCAAATTCTGCTTCTGCCAATCCGCGTATTAATATGTAATGCAGCCAATGAGATTGTGCTAATGTAGAATCTTTTCTCCTCGCGGATCACACTTGCGCAATGATACCTGAACATGCGAGGTATCATAACGAGTGTACAGACCTCCGATTAGTCAGTCTGCATTTGTCTGCACCAGTCCGTACCAGTCTGCATTAGTCTGTACCAGTCTATAGTCAAGTTTAAGTCTGCACCTAAGAAGATTATCATATTCCTGTACATAGCCATGAATATAAATGAATAGACACTTTGTCAAGTGTCAGAGATATGTGAGCATAAGATTAACGTACCAAGACCAAAGGAACTTCAGATTGTCAATTGTAAACAGCATCCAGAATCAAGTTACGTAATGTCTATGATTTTTATTATTTTAATAAATGTGTGTGAAAATTAATCAAGTTCTGTCAATCTGCTACTCTAAGCGTGCAAGTGGCATTTCTATCATCTGACCCAACGGCAGAAGATAAACACGCCACGATAAGACCATGAGACATATTGCTGACACTCGCCTACTTCGTTAGAGCGACAAGTCAAATAATCTGATGGTGTGTGTACCGAAGGTCTTACAGTACGCACACCACAGTTTTTCAGTTACAATCATGACACGGTCGTCATCTGGCCCCATGGAAGGGACAGTGTCCTTGACTTCCTTCCACATCTGAACTCCATGCATTCCAACATAACATGTACTGTTGACACCAAAGAAGGGAGACTACCAGTCATGGGGGTCGTGATTAAGAGAAGAGCTGACAGCACACTGGCGCACTTTGTGTCATGACTAAAATTGGCAACTTAGGTGAGATTTTTTATTCTTTACACAGAGTTCTCACATCCTTCTGGATATGATTGGCTATGCTCTGGAAAAAGGGGGGAAATCAGAGAAAATTATAATAAACAATATACTTTTCTGAAAACACAGAAGAATTAAAGCTTTTGTAGACAATCGACAATGTCTTTCACAAAACGTGTCTTACCTTACAAACGACTGTCGCTTTTGCGCAAAGATCTAACTGCGAATGAAACAAGCGCCGCTAATGTATGCACGACCACTTTCTTCTGGGGCCAGCGATCTGCCTCGTGTAACTGAACACCATCCACGCTCTACTCAACAACAGTGCGCATGGGGAAACAACAGAAGAGAATGGGGTCTCTGTTTCAGCGCTGTTCTACGAAGCTTCGAGTCTGTATCGGGTTTAGGTAAGCTTAAAAATGCAGCAGCGTCGAAGAAAAATGCATAGTTTCATGTGACAACCAGAGAAACACGAGTTACGCAGCCATTGTTATAGCCATAGTATTTTTCACTGTGGTGGTCCACCTTATGGTAGAATTGCCATACCTAATCATACAACCATATCAAGAAGTGTATGAGAATTCTGTATAATGAGTAACAAATCTAGACACCAGTTTCCAAAGAGGCGGGGGAGCAACAAATGCTCCTCCTCCCCCTCCCCAGCACCCTCCACCTTTACTTTGGGATGCCACAGTGTACCATGTGTAAAACACGTGGTTATTAGAAACGGAGAGCAATCTCTGATTACGAAAGGACTCATCCCGGTATTTGCCTGGAGATTTAGAGAAATCACAGAAAACCTAAATCTGGGTCGCCGGACGGGGATTTGAACTGTCGTCATCCCTAATGCTAGTCCAGTGTACTGAACACTCCGCCACCTCACTCGATATACCACGTGTAATCAGTCGCATGATAAAGTCTGGACCTGGCAAACTTGCTTTCTCCTCAGTCATTCTACAGCATCGGCTGTGAAGTACGCCTCGAGCCGCTCGACTGGAGAAATCAGGTTGCATCGCAGCTACCGTTACCTCTCCCAGAGCGGCGGGGGCATGCCACATTCCGCCACAGGACCCCGGAGCAAATACCAAATTCGAGGAAGGCGTGGCAACACAGGCCCCCGCCAAGAGTGCAGGTACAGAGGGAGCGCAAAAACTGACTGGAAGAAACAGAAAGATGGTTTAAAAATGAACTGGAAGATGTACGTGGGTTCTCCTACCTCTCTTCTGCCTACGAAAAGAAACGTTTCCCTCAGCCCACGATTGCAAACACGCTATAGTCAAGCGTCATTTGTACAGTGTTTAGTTCGTCCAAGTAGCATCAAAAAGAAACGATTGCATCCGAACAGACGTTTATGTGGACAATGTGCTTGGTTCACACATCTGGTGCCGACACATCGCTCGTGTTCAAAAACTTAGTTCTTGCTCCTACTTCATTATCGTATTGTAGGGTCTCAAATGTTGGCGAATGGGTGATGAAACAAATATACACTACTCGCCATTAAAATTGCTACACCAAGAAGAAATGCAGATGATAAACGGGTATTCATTGGACAAATATATTATATTAGAACTGACATGTGATTACATTTTCACGCAATTTGGATGCATAGATCCTGAGAAATCAATACCCAGAACAATCACCTCTGGCCGTAATAACGGCATTGATACACTGGGCACTGAGTCAAACAGAGCTTGGATGGCGTGTGCAGGTACAGCTGCCCATGTAGCTTCAACACGATACCACAGTCCGTCAAGAGTAGTGACTGGCGTATTGTGACGAGCTAGTTGCTCGGCCACCATTGACCAGACGTTTTCGATTGGTAAGAGATCTGGAGAATGTGCTGGCCAGGGCAGCAGTCGAACATTTTCTGTATCCAAAAAGGCCCGTACAGGAGCTGCAACATGCGGTCGTGCATTATCCTGCTGAAGTGTAGGGTTTCGCAGAGATCGAATGAAGGGTAGAGCCACGGGTCGTAACACATCTAAAATGTAACATCCACTGTTCAAAGTGCCGTCAATGCGAACAAGAGGTGACCGAGACGCGTAAACAATGGCACCCCATACCATCACGACGGGTGATACGCAAGTATCGCGATAACGAATGCTTCCAATGTACGTTCACCGCGATGTCGCCAAGCACGGATGCGACCATCACGATGCTGTAAACAGAACCTGGATTCATCCGAAAAAATGACGTTTTGCCATTCGTGCACCCAGATTCGTCGTTGAGTACACCATCGCAGGCGCTCCTGTCTGTGATGCAGCGTCAAGGTAACCGCAGCCATGGTCTCCGAGCTGATGGTCCATGCTGCTGCACGATCCGTTACAGCCATGCAGATAAGATGCCTGTCATCTCGACTGCTAATGATACGAGGCCGTTGGGATCCAGCACGGCGTTCCGTATTACCCTCCTGAACCCACCAATTCCATATTCTGCTAACAGTAATTGGATCTCGACCAATGCGAGCAGCAATGTCGCGATACGATAAACCGCAATCGCGATAGGCTACAATCCGACCTTTATCAAAGTCGGAAAGGTGATGGAACGCATTTCTCCTCCTTACACGAGGCATCATGACAACGTTTCACCAGGCAACGCCGGTCAACTGCTGTTTGTGTATGAGAAATCGGTTGGAAACTTTCCTTATGTCAGCACGTTGTAGGTGTCGCCACCGGCGCCAACCTTGTCTGAATGCTCTGAAAAGCTAATCATTTGCATTTCACAGCATCATCTTCCTGTCGGTTAAATTTCGCGTCTGTAGCACGTCATCTTCGTGGTGTAGCAATTTTAATGGCCAGTAGTGTAATTGACCGAAGGCCTCCGATTTCTGCCGACGGGGAAACGGAGACAGACACGACGATGCAGGAGACAAGTAATTTGGTCCTCCAGTCAGTACTCCCAAGTTATGTTTAGTACGATTTGTTGTGTAAATAAACAGGTAATCGAGAGGAAACCTTCTGTGACTAACATCATCACAGGAGCTGTTTCTCGTCGTACCTATAAAAAGCTGTTCTCTGTTCGACTAAGTTCAGCTCTCGTGTAAACTGACGTACGCCCTTATTGGTCATCGGCTGCAGTGCTCAAGCTTGTGGTGACGTAAGACCACTATAGAAGTAGGCCGGTTCCCGTCAGATCACCGAAGTTAAGCCCTGTTGGGCTGGGTTAGCACTTGGATGGGTGACCATCTGGTCTGCCGAGCGCTGTTGGCAAGTGGGGTGTACTCAGGCTTTGTGAGGCAAACTGAGGAGCTATTTGATTGAGAAGTAGCCGCTGCGGTGACGGAAATGGACATACGGCCGGGAGAGCGGTGTGGTGACTACATGACCCTCCATATCCCCTCCAGTGACGCCCATGGGCTGAGGATGACACGGCGGCCAGTCAGTACCGTTGGGTCTTCACAGCCAGTTCGGGAGGTGTTAAGTAGGCTTTACTTATGTATTAGGTACTCTGTTGTAACTTAAACGAGAACGAAATCATGCATGCATTCTTAGCAAATTACAGATTATAAAAGAAACGATTTACGATCGGGAATGGCTGAGACCTGACTGTCAAACTCAGCTGTTTTTTCAACAGAGGATAATATATCAGTTGAACTTGTATCAATTACATAATCAATGAGTTTGCTTCGCTCAAAGCAAGATACTGGAATGATTTCTGAATCTTTAGTCAGAGCCCTTTTTCGTTTATTTCTAATTTATAGTGAGCAAATAAAATCTGTGCATTCTTTATTATACACTGTACTACAATCAATGCACAGTAGTTGTCATAAACAATGGGAAATAAATTGTTTTACTTTATACCACTTATGCAATCTGTAATTTAGTGTTTATACTACAAAGGTACATTCTTGTCGTGGACAACATGCTTCGTCAGTTTACTTCACTTAAGTAATACTTTTCGATTGTCTTTCATTTTCATTAGATAGTTGTACTGGGAAGGTGGGGGAGGAGGCCCTGCAGAAAGGCACTTCTAAGGGATCGGGGGGCAGGGAGGTGGAGAGGTCACAGCTTTCGTACCTCTTATATGAATGCGGGGTTCTGTTTTTTAGCCGCTGAATCTGCACCAAGTCTCGATGTAGCTGACATCACTAGTCCCTTCTCTTCCCCCCCCCCCCCCCCCCCCTCCCCTCTTCAACCACCAATTTATACATTTCTGCCACATCAGCTGAACACGGCTCTGCTGACGAACGCGCCCGAACACGGTTTAGTATCCCGTTATGTTCCGAGGTAATTACCGCTGAGTCATAGCTCATTTTGACAAGGAAAGACAGGAAAACTGATATTAATTCACTGAAGGAACCAAATGCGCGTGATCCACATAGCATGCGCTGTAGGCTCCGCGCATTTTGGGGGGACACCAGCCTCAATGCGCCGTTTTCAAGGGGAGAAATAACTGGTAGCACGTTTTGGATTGACATTAGTAATACTGTACTATTTAGGATTGTGAGGAAAGTCTTTTGACACAAAACTGAATGTATTTCTGAAAGTTTGAACAACACATCGGCTTAATAAAACCCCAGTTTCCGCATAAACAACTGGCCAAATAGTTTTGTTTGCATATTACAAATTTATTGTAATGTCGACAGAGATAGACTGCTCATTAGCAAAGCTCGCCTAATAATCATTTGTTGTTATAACCTCGCAACAAATGACGTGGGCTGCTTAAGCGCATTGAGACTTCCTATGCATTAAACGTAGCTATTGTACAGAGTTATTCAGCTGCCCCTACCGATGTTTTGTGCAACCCACATTATTTTCGTATTTTCTCACTCGCTACGCGTAAACTACTACTCCTATATGAAAGAAGATGCCCTTTTTGTAGGAAATTTAATGTACTTAAATTTTGTGCTGGGGTTCATTTTCGCTGGAAGCTACGGTTTTCAATAAAAACGCAAGAGCCTTCAAACGCACCTCCACCACTCACTCATCCTTCAACAGTAAGGATTTTTAGTACGTTGTTCGTGGCATTCCTTCCTGCTACTGTACAAAAATATCCGACTACACGAACTATTCCCGATATTCGACCTTTTTTGGCCTCTATTGATTGGGCTATTACGCCACCAGCGTAATCAACTATTTCGTTAACATTATTAATTGAAACGTTCCCGTGAAGGAAATTAAAGTAAAACGACGTTTGGAAACGTTATTCTAAAACTAATGACGTTGAAAATTCGATCCAAACCTACCCTTATAAGCACAATAGTTTCGTAATCAGAAGGATTGAGGAATACGGCACTGTAATAGTTTTGTGTTGTTAAAATTCACAAAATTGTTAGATAAAACTCACACAAACGTCAGTTTTTACAGTTTGTAAGTGCTGGACTAAGCTGGTGGCGTAATAAGGCCAAGTCAGTGAAGATCAAAAAAGGTCGAATGTGAGAAATAACAAGTGCAGTCGGATTTTTTGTTGTTGGAGTGGGGATGCGTTTGAAGATCACATTCGTCCGTTTGTATTGAATAACTCTAAAAATACAGACTCTAGTGAGAATGTATCACAGTACCAAATTTGGCTGCATGTACTTTTTTTTTTTTAGGACTAGCAGTTTGCACGTAGCAAGCGAGAGACTATTAAAATCTCACGCGAAGTTTTTGAAGGCCAGACATACACTGACGGAAAAAATCGCAGCACCAAAAAATAATAAGAGTAACGAAATTTAGGGAATACATTTGTCTAGATAACAGTGATTAACATGGCAAGATTACAGGTAACATAACCACGAGATAAACAGCGAATGTGAAACTCTGCTACATCAATAACCGGTGTAACTGCCTGAATGTTAAATGAAAGCATGCAAATGCCCATACATTGTGTTTTACAAGTGCCGGATGTCAGCTTGTGGAATGGAATTCCATACCTGTTCACTTGGTCAATACGGGGAGGGTTAATGTTTGTTGTGGTTGACGCCGGAATTTTCGTCCGATAATGTCCCATATCTGCTTCATTGGAGACAGATTTGGTGATCGAACAGGGCGAGGCAACATGTCGACACACTGTAGAACTTGTTGAAGACTGATGGTACGTTGGGACATTCTGTTTGTAGGAAGCCTACTCACACTGACTTGTATCTGCGAGCTGATAGTTGTCACCATCCAGCTCAGCGTGAAAGAGTACTTCGCACAGGGCCCACGTTGTCTCAGACCCTGAAAGTTTTGTCAGCTGAGCTATCACATCACGAAGTCACCTTTCGCCAGAGTGGTTATAGTGAGAGGCAGATCAAACGTGCGTTGCGCTATCAGCCTTCTGTGCAACAGGTGAGTAGCGATAGCAACGATGTGGCACCTAAGTCTACGGCCTTTTTGCCTTACACAGGAAGCATTTCCAACAGGATTGGCCGTATTTTGCGGAAATATGATGTGAAATGTGTTTTTCGACCACCTTCTAAGATTAAGGCCCTGTTGGCGTCCGTAAAAGATGATGTTGGTTTGCGTAACGCTGGTGTCTATCGTACTCCTTGCAGCTGTGGCATGCCATATATTGGTCAGACAATCAGGACTGTGGAAGTCCGGTGTATTGAACATAAGCGTCACACACGCTTACAACAGCCGGGCAAATCCGCTATGGCAGAAGATTGCCTTGACACCGGTCATCCTATGGAATACAACAACACGGAGATTCTGGCTTGCACGTCCAGCTAATGGGATAGTGTTATTAAGGAAGTTGTTGAAATCAAATTATCAAGCAACCTTATAAACAGAGATGGTGGATTTTGTTTAAATGCTGCTTGGAATCCGGCCCTGTCTCTCATCAAAAAACAGAGGGACAGATTTAGTCCTACCTCACCTGTTGATTAATAGTCACTATCGATATTTTTGATGTTGGTTATCTTTATTTGTGTTGAAACTTGTTCTGTGTGTGGTATCGTCCTTGTTTCTCCTCTGTGAAACGAGGTATTAAATTCACTTGCACATTGCTTCCTCCTTGCATTTGTGCCTTGAGAATGGCAGGGTGTGCTCCTGTCGAAATATCGGCGGTGGTCGACGACGTCACCCGGCAGCAAACCCGTAAGTTATTTGATGTTCCGTGTCATGAAGTAAGCTGATTTTTCCATGGGATTACTTTTTGTTTGATAGGATCAATCTTGTCCGCCACATCTGTTACCAAATGCTTCTCCCCTTGCATTAAGACACTTAAATTAAAAAATTGGTGATGTCGACCATAAAATATTCTGTCACCATCCAATTTACCCCTAACTCATTTTTCTCCTAACGGCCGCCTTTAGCAGCGTCCACTGTCGTTCATCAGATAAACAAATGCACCATATCATTTTTATGGCTGGTGTTATGACAAATCAGTTTTTTTTCCAGTTCGTAATAGTGCGAGACTTCTTAAGCGCTTTGCATAGCCTTTTGGTTTGCTCTAGCAGCTTGCGATTATAGCCTTCATGTTGCTCTCCCTCTTCATTCCTCAGCTCAGCAGCGCTGTTTGGCTTAGCCTACACGAGACGAATCGCAAGCGCGGGTTGTCACTCTGGTCTATATGAGTAGTTGTTAAGTTCCAAACCTTCGATTCCTTTAGCAAGTCTTGAACTTTTACATTAGCACCGCGACATCTAACCACTTCTTACCCAGGATGACGAAGCATTTCTCTTCCGCAGGACTTCCTGTGCCACATGGCATATTCGGCTGGAAAACTTTTTTTTTTTCTCTTCAGGAATTAGGTCCTGTGAATTACAGACTGATTCGGGAGCAGCGGCATCTAATGCCTGACACAGCAATACACGTCTCGTTGACCTGCTACCGAGCGAGATAATGCAGCGATAAGATTTTTATTCGGGAGGGTGCAGGTACAAATTCCCGTCCAGACATTCAGATTTAGATTTTCCACATTTTGCTTAAGCCGAATGCCAGGACGATTCCTTTGAAAGTGTACGGCCGGATCCTGACCCACTCTTCCGCACTACGAGATTGTATTCGGTCGCTACTGACCTAGTTGTCGATGGAACATTAAATCCTAATTTTTTCTTCATTTTCGATGACTTAGTACCTCGAGCTGAGGAAGGTACCACGCAGCTCTGTGTTCGTTTACGAAGTGTCTTGATTTGAGCAATATCGATGTGTTAGTCTTAATCGTTTATATAATTTTATGTGACTGTGATACGTAATGACAATTTTTATAGCAATAATATTT
This sequence comes from Schistocerca piceifrons, assembly GCF_021461385.2. Taxonomy (NCBI): domain Eukaryota; kingdom Metazoa; phylum Arthropoda; class Insecta; order Orthoptera; family Acrididae; genus Schistocerca; species Schistocerca piceifrons. The sequence continues at coordinate 421,506,121 of NC_060141.1, forward strand.
GGCGTGAACGTCGTTTATTTTAATTTAGAACATGATATGCACAAAGAAATGTGGTTAGGTTAGGGTAGAACGCGTAGAGATTAATATTTTTATTTTCTCTTTTAGGCCATTCTGTCATAGTCTCACGTGTCAGTAAACCGAATAACATAATGTAACAGGTAAAGAAATGACAATGGTAACTCCAAGGCAATCTTCAGCTGTACATATGACATGGAGACAAATTGAAGGATACTTCAGTTGACCACAGAAGGTAAAAAAGAGAATAACGAGGTCTCTGTCTAGTTTTTTAATCACTGTTTCATATTGTAGTATTTTGTACTCAGTAACGTACATAGAAAAGCCAAAGTAAATTGTTTAAAAAATGTGGAGCTTGCACTTTGCCAAAGAAAATTTCTAAATGAGGCGGGAAAAAATGCAGTGTAAAAGTCAACAGAGATGTGACAAGACATTTAGTCGAACTCGAGTTTGAGTATGGCATATATCTTTGATTTTTTTTAAAAAAAATTCGAGTTTTTCACTAGGATCAAATCGAAGAGCAAACAACAATGGTCATGGAACGGGTCAGTAAATGAGATTAACATCAGAAAATTCAATAATAGATAAAATAAAATTTACACGAATCCTGTGCAGTCGACAAGCTCCTGAGTATATTCAAACACAATCATCAATACGAAACACAAGGCAGCTTTTTCCACGAACTCCCCGACAGAATAGGAGGAGTGAGTCATGAGGAAATTCTTCAGTTTAGACTTGAAATTGCGAGTTTTAGCAATAAGATTCTTCAATTCTTGTGACAGCTTACTGAAAACGGATGCACGCCTTTCTGCACAAGAGTGAAGGAGGTGCGATGCAAATGCAGATTGTTTCCTGCTTAGTGTTAACTAAATGAAAGCTAATAATTCTTGGCAATAGGTTCATATGGTTAACAACAAACGACATTAAAGAAAATATATTCAGAGGCCCAATGCCAGAATTCTCAGATTCGTGACAGGGATCGACAAGAAGTTCGCGAACTTACGCCACATATTGCTTGAACTGCCCGTTTCCGAGACAAAAGTTCCCTTTACTTTGTCAATGGGAGGAGTTAGCCCAGAACAAGCAAATGGAAAAAAGCAAAGTAAATTAATTTTCATGATATATCACTTGCTGCAAATACTGTTCTAATGGTAAGTATAGCAGCTTTCAGTTTTTGCCAAAGATCCTGAACAAGAACTTCCCATGACTGCTTACCATCTACTTGAATTTCATTCGTTTATACTCAATCATACGCCGATGTCAATAGCATTACTCTTAAGTAAACAAAGTAATTTATTTCCGAAAGGCAACGAATAAACAAATTATTCTTGGCACCAGCGTCGGGATCTCGCAATCTTGGCTTTACGGTTATTTTCTGTAAATCATCCACGTTATCGTGCTGGCACCAACATATGGGTGTTGACGTCTCTTATAACGATAAATTCGCTGCGTTGCGGACAGAATATTGACAGCTGCAATATAGCCAGGAGATAAGCAGCTGCCCTACTGCAAGTTCCCTACGACATTTCGCCTTTTTACCTTTCCTTAAAGAAATGCTTTACTCGGAGGTGAAGATGTATGTTCTTATTTCCTGTATTTGCACTGTAGTGAATTTAATTTTATGCTGAAAGACAACTATGGACAAAGAATTGTAACTTACGTTGCAATTACGAATACTTTTGATAGTAACGGCAATATTAGCTTAGATTCGGTACCCTGTATTTAGTACTGTATCTTGCTAACAGAAAAGAGGAATTTTAGCTTAATTTCGATCAGATGTAAACTGAAGTGACAAAAGTCACGGGATAGCGATGTTGTTTTGTTGTGGTCTTCAGTCCTGAGACTGGTTTAATGCAGCTCTCCATGCTACCCTATCCTGTGATAGTTTCTTCATCTCCCTGTACCTACTGCAACCTACATCCTTCTGAATCTGCTTAGTGTATTCATCTACGATTTTTACCCTCTACGCTGCCCTCCAATGCTAAATTTGTGATCCCTTGATGCCTCAGAACATGTCTTACCAACCGATCCCTTCTTCTTGTCAAATAGTGCCAAAAACTCCTCTTCTCCCCAATTCTATTCTATACCTCCTCATTAGTTATGTGATCTACCCATCTAATCTTGAGCATTCTTCTGTAGCACCACATTTCGAAAGCTTCTATTCTCTTCTTGTCCAAACTATTTATCGTCCATGTTTCACTTCCATACATGGCTACACTCCATACAAATACTTTCAGAAACGACTTCCTGACACTTAAATCAATACTCGATGTTAACAAATTTCTCTTCTTCAGAAACGCTTTCCTTGCCATTGCCAGTCTACATTTTATATCCTCTCTACTTCGACCATCATCAGTTATTTTGCTCCCCAAATAGCAAAACTCTTTTACTGCTTTAAGTGTCTCATTTCCTAATCTTATTCCCTCAGCATCACCTGACTTAGTTATGAACATAAAAAAATGGCAGTACCATCGTGTACACAAGGTGTAAAAGGGCAGTGCATAGGCGGAGCTGTCATTTGTACTCAGAGGTTTCATTTGAAAAGGTATCCGGCGCGATTGTGGCCGCACGACGGGACTTAACAGACGTTGCACACGGAGGGAGACGCATGGCACATTCCATTTCGGAAATCGTTAGGGAAATCAGTATTCCGACATTCATTGTGTCAATAGTGTACCGAAAATACCAGGCGTTACTTCTCACCATAGGCAACATAGTGGTCAACGGCCTTCACTTAGCGACCGAGAGCAGCGGCGTTTGCGTGTTGTCAGTGCTAACAGGCAAGTAATACTGAGAGAAATAACTCCTGAAATGAATGTGGGAAGTACAACGAATGTATCAGTTTCGATAGTGCGACGAAATTTGGCGTTAAAGGGCTATGGCAGCATACGGCCGATGCGAGTGTCTTTGTCAACAGCACGACATCGCTTGCAGTGTCTCTCCTGGGCTCGTGACCACATCGGTTGGACTCTAGACTACTGGAAAACCGTGGGCTAGTGATACGAGTCCCGATTACAGCTGGTAAGAGCTGATGGTAGGGTTCGAGTTGGGAGCAGATCCCAGTAAGCTATGGACGGAAGTTGTCAACAAGGCACAGCGCAAGCTGATGATGGCTCCATAATGGTGTGGGCTATGTTTACATGGAATGTACAGGGTGCTCTGGTCCAACTGAACCTATAATTGACTGGAAATGGTAACGTTCGGCTACTTAGAGACCATCTGCACTCAACCACTGCACGTTGCCAAACAATGATGCCACCAGGCCATAACTGTTTGCGATTGGTTTGAAGAACATTCTGGACAGTTCGAGCGAATGATTTGACCACCTTGGTCGCCCGACATTAATCCCATCGAACATTTATGGGACGTAATCGAGAGGTCAGTTTGTGCACAAAATCCTGCGCCTGTAAACTTTTGCTATTGTGGACTGCTATAGAGACAGCATGGCTCAGTATTTCTGCAGGGCAGTTCCAACGACTTGTTAAGTCCATACCACGTCGAGTTGCTGCACTACGCCTGGCAAAATGAGTTCCGACACTGTTTTAGGGGGCATCTCATGACATTTGTCACCTCAGTGTATGTATTATTGTTGCTCAGTGATAAATTTGTAACTCTTAGACCACTAAACAAGTTCGAGGGTTCAATCCTCAGTCATTCGTAGGATTTGCGAGTTAATGCATTCACCCGTACGTCAATTAATAGTTCACATTAAACTGCTTGTCCTCTATACTACTAGGGCAATCACTTCTAACATCGGAGGAAGGCAACAGCGTATCACCGCTAACAGGATCATGTCTAATAAGGCACTCTGATGTTCAAGCCAACCTTCGAATTGAAAGCAGCATTACTTTTATATAACAAAAGTTGTGGATATGTCGACCTCAACCTCTACGGGAACCTCTCTGACGAGGCAGACAGTAAGGTCTTTGACAAAAAGTGAAAGCGAAGAGTCAGTCCATAGTAGAGGGGTTGTTTTTGGGGAAGGAGACCAGACAGCGAGGTCATCCGTCTCAGTCCATAGTGGACAATGCATTTGTACGTACGTGTTAAGAGGTAGCCGACGCTAATAAAGTGTTGTACCACATGAACTACTGTGTATTACTGGTGGTATCCCACCGACCCCTCGTTTGACACTTCCTACAAAGTTAACATTGGAAAAATTGAGGGAACAGCTGTATCGGTAAAATAAATGTGAATAATGTATCACTGGGACATCATATGGGAGCTAGGTCTTATGAATCGTAAACGCTTTCCTTAACGCACCCATTGGCAAGCTTTCATTTGTGAATCGTGAGCGCTGTCTTAGTATGACTATGTGTCTACCGTTTGTAGTATTGTGCGGAGTTTATGTTGACAACGATGACAGGAAGGACAATTAAGAAGGAATCCGGTGCTGGTACAGAGGTTACTCCTCTCTACGAGAACGAAGCGGATCCAGCCGACGAACGGATCATTGTCAGCTGTGTTTGGAATTTAATCCAGGACACAAAAACAACGTCTGGTATCAAGAAGAATATGCCACTACATTTCCTGCCCTTGCAACCGAAATAGTATTACAGAATTCGAATCTGCTACTTACGAGTTAAGCACCACTGCATAAGCGATAAGCGACGGTAGTTGTCTCTCCTGAGGAGACAAGAGTTTGGGTCTTCGGCTTCCAAAAAATTTCGATCGCAACGTTTTGTGTTACGAGAAGGGAGTGATCGTATATGTGAAGTGTACGACACCACTCTTGTCTAACCTTGTCCACCTTTTATAAATTTTTCTCGTATGCTTTTTCATTTCGTATGATAAGTATTGTTAGTTACAGTTTGCCGTTTTATATTATTAAACGTGGTACGAAATTTTCTGTTTAATATCAAACAATTCCCCGAATTCTCTTTCTCTTACATGCCCAAAATCGAAGTTCTATATTCCCACGGAAGTGCCGATAATTACATTATGCCAAAAACACACACACACACACACACACACACACACACTACAAAAACATCTGCACAGTGGCCAATAAACTGGGCTCGTATTCGGGAGGACTACGATTCAATCCCGCGTCCGGCCATTCTGATTCAGGTTTTCGTAATTTCCCTAAATCACTCCAGGCAAATGCCGGGATGGTTCCTTTGAAAGGGCACGGCCGACTCCCTTCCCCGTCCTTCCCTAATCCGATGAGACCGATGACTTCGCTGTCTGGTCTCCTCCCCCAAACAATCCCAACCCAAAAAACGTCTAACATGATGTCACTGTCCTACCGGAAAGTCAAGTACATTCCGCCGAAGATGCTTTCGGGTAGAAAACGGTACGTATATTTTCCGTTTACTCAGAGCATGTACAAGAACTGGTCTAACTTGTAAGAAGCAGCGGGAGCATATTACGAACCATGACGCATCAAAATCCCAAGCGGTATGTTCTCTTCCCGCAGGGATCTAATTTTCTGTAACCAGAAAAGCGCCTTAGTTTCATTTACATATGAATAAAAACAGACGTATGACACTACTAACCAATTATCGCTGAAATAAATGGACATGAATTAGGAAAGAATGTTCTGTGATCAAGTCTCATAGACCACCTGCTGTCGATCGATCATACTGTTAACAACACAGTACGATATAGTTATTGTCTGTAATTTTGCGACTATCACTCAGAAATTTCAGTTTTAACTCGGTATTGAGCGGGTGTGCTGTAGTGCTGTCAAGTAGTGGCGATTGCAACAACTTTCTTACAATAAAATAACAAATAATCTGTTGATAAGTATCGCCTCTGAATGAGCAAATTATCTAAATACTTCAGAATTTATTCTGTAACGAAAAACTGGCATTAACAACATTCACAGGGACCAGAATGAAACTTGTCCGAAAAGTGTTTTCGGCTTTTCGTGACAACGTAATCTAGACAGAAAAGAAATTACGAAGAAAATTGTCCGACACGAGTTTAAACACCGGGAAAAACTGCTCAATTGAAGTGTAGTTTACCAAAAAGTCCGACAAACCGCCAATTCCGGTCATATCTGCGATAGTAAATGAGAAATAAATTAAAAATCCTCGTGTCAAAGCACTATTAAAAGGGATTTCCTGCTTCATCTATCAAATTTTCTGTTCTGCATGAGCCAGTGCGCTTCTCCGGTTCTGTCGGTGGTTTCTGAATGGAGTGGTTCAGGGGATTTGGTTCCTCAGTCTCATTTCTTCAGATGAACCTCCTTGGGCACTGCTATTACGCATCAGATGATACTCATCGTTATGTTGGAAAGCCGTTGCATAAGGTTGCGATCGGTGGGTATTTCCTGGAGCAGTATTTTTTACTATCCTGTACAAACGTTATACGTGCGTATGTACAGTTAACGTGACAAGAAAGTGTACGCCATAATGTTAAATGTAATGTCCGCAGCAGCGGCATCTCTGGTAGTGGTCTCGAATCCATACTCAGTGCGCATTTGCACAGTATATAGATAAACAGCGTGAGGGTTGAATGTTTTTTGTTGGTCGCAGTTTTGGCTATTTGCACTTATTTAAAGCCAATTTAAACGCTGAAAAAATGTGCAATATTTATCAAAAATGCCTTCTGAGGCCCGTTAAGAAGGTGTTTGGCTCGAACGAGGCAAACTGGGTGCTGCAAAAGGATAATGATCCGGAGTTTCGCAGCCGTCTCTGTACAGTTGGAAACAAGACAATGGGGTGTCCACGATGGACTGGTCTGCAATGACTCTGGACGGAAATCCGATCGACAATGTTTGGTCGTATATTAAGGTGAAGCTTAAAGCAAAGCCAATATATACTTTGAAGCAGCTTTCATATAAAATCAGGACGATATGGAGATCGTTACCACGAAAACATGCCAAAAAGGTGCCAAGCTATAATCGATAATGGCGGCGATTCAATTAACGATTAGGTAATTGTGCAATTAGTAATAAAATGTTTTCACGTAAACATATATGCAGGAGGACCTGCAGCGAATTGACGCATGGTGCAGGGAATGGCAATTGAATCTCAATGTAGACAAGTGTAATGTGCTGCGAATACATAGAAAGATAGATCCCTTATCATTTAGCTACAAAATAGCAGGTCAGCAACTGGAAGCAGTTAATTCCATAAATTATCTGGGAGTACGCATTAGGAATGATTTAAAATGGAATGATCATATAAAGTTGATCGTCGGTAAAGCAGATGCCAGACTGAGATTCATTGGAAGAATCCTAAGGAAATGCAATCCGAAAACAAAGGAAGTAGGTTACAGTACGCTTGTTCGCCCACTGCTTGAATACTGCTCAGTAGTGTGGGATCCGTACCAGATAGGGTTGATAGAAGAGAGAGAGAGAAGATCCAACGGAGAGCAGCGCGCTTCGTTAAAGGATCATTTAGTAATCGCGAAAGCGTTACGGAGATGATAGATAAACTCCAGTGCAAGACTCTGCAGGAGAGACGCTCAGTAGCTCGCTACGGGCTTTTGTTGAAGTTTCGAGAACATACCTTCACCGAGGAGTCAAGTAATATATTGCTCCCTCCTACGTATATCTCGCGAAGAGACCATGATGATAAAATCAGAGAGATTAGAGCCCACACAGAGGCATACCGACAATCCTCCTTTCCACGAACAATACGAGACTGGAATAGAAGGGAGAACCGATAGAGGTACTCAAGGTACCCTCCGCCACACACCGTCAGGTGGCTTGCGGAGTGTGGATGTAGATGTCATAATGTTATTTCATACGGATATGTGCTTGTACTTGTATATATTTATTTTTTGTAAAATTTTCAACAGAAAAAGAAATCTAATAATGAAACTGAATTTGTATGACAGAACATGTAAAATCACACAATGTACGACCTGCTATGTAACAACAGGCAGCAGGTCTTTACTTAAGGAATAAATAAATAAAATTCAGTTAACTGCGTATACTTTCTTGTGAAACTGACTGTATGTACGATGCTTACTTCATATATTGTAAGTAGTTAGTAAAAGCGTGAGATTGTAAAAGCAATGGTTTCATTTGTTATTTTATAGCATTCGCTGCTACCATTGATGGTTTAAAGGAAATTGTGACTTGCAGCAGCCAATGTTATAATATAACAAACAAAACCATTTGCAACTATCTACCTAGCTATCTGTCTATCTTAGATGTGAGCGATTAGTCAATGACATGCGAAAAACATGCCATTGTTAAAACGCGTCCACAGTAGATGTGCGACAACAGCCAGACGCAGTTGAGTCTTCTATCAACAATCATCGTTTACCGGTGTTTCTGACATATGAGGTGCTGGGCTGGAAGAAGTTAGCTGCGGTGGGTGCAAGCTCTGTTCTTCTTATTCTGCAGAAACATAAGTCGCCAACCCAAATTACGTCTGTTCCTACCGAATGTGCATATAGTGGTTCCTAAAGGTGGTCCGCGGACCCCCAGGGGTCCGCGAGCTATGCCAGAGGGGTCCGCAAGATGCTATTAGAATAAATATATTAAATATACTTCGTATGATAACAGATTGTTTTGTTTTGTTTTGGCCGCTTCCTGCATGAGCAGAACTTAGCGAACGCTAACTTGTGTGTCCAGCGTCTTCCTAGAGCCAACTGACATATAGAAAACGTATAAAAAGACTCAATTTGGCTTTTTTAGGTACTTGATACTGTGATATGACAAAGTACCAATCATACTCGATGAGGGGGGTCCTCGAGAAAATTTTGTTGGGAACCCCTGGCATATGGTGCTGATTCCGTGAGCAACAGATGGCAGCTACGGACGTCTACGCAACAGCCGAGATGATATCGCAACAACGTCGCTATCGCTATCGGCTTGATTCACTGTGTAACGTAAGCAACAGCGTAGAATCATACCATCTGTATACAGAATTTCGTGAACTGTCATTACTTGTGTTCACTGTTTGGTAGTTCCCAGTGATTATCCCGTTTCTTCTGTTGCTGGATCATTTAAAAGAAATAGTTGTTTTCGATAACAAGAAGATAATTCTTGAAGTAATTGTACCTCTAGTCGAAACCAATCATTCACATGATGATTCTTTCCATAACATAGTAACATAGGGGCTTTTTAGATAGTGCTTATTGAGATTCAGTGTAATACAGAGTTTTACAATCATCTGCACTGCGTGATAATGCACAAATGTGTACGCTGATACAAGCGAAAGAATGAATGTGTTATTCTTCGTTCCTACTGGTTTTATTGCTGTTTTGCCCGAACTGGGGCTGAGAACTGGTGTGCCAGTAAGTGACATGTTTGATTTACTTTTTATGCATGATGCATAACTCACATAATGCTAAATTATGGTTAGTTAAATTCAGATGACCACGCCTTAAAAAGCCCCAAGTAGATCGCACTCATCTGCCAAGTACGAATTTGGCTAGTTGTTAGGGATTAACAATCTTTTATACAGAGTAATATTCATTTTGCACTCACATTACGTTTACATGCGACCCATCTTCCGAAAGACGAAAACCGAATTTTGGAAAGCGTTTTTTGTTGTCGTGTTTACATGTTGAGGTCTGCAGCGGATTTGCTAGGCCATTTAAATATGGTGTCGGGAAAACCGCTGTTCCCGTTTCTGATTTAGTCCGGACAATCTCTATTTCTCTTCACTGAAATATTAGTGGTAGACAGTTTCATGCACGAATATTTCTGCTTCACCTTCACAGCACAATAAGTCACCACGTCCATATTAGTCGAATATTTTGAAAACAAGGCGTAACCTGACAGTTGAAGCTCGTTTACATGAGAACGAAAATTGATTGTGGAAATGGAAAACCGGGAGTTAGAAACGGATTTCCAGAACAGATTTTGGAGTGTTTACATGAACAACTGGAAACGGTATTGTGAAATATGTTTATGAAATCCGGTTTTGGGAGCCCCATGTAAACACAGTGACAGATCACATGTAGGTACAAAGCTCAATTACGACCGGAGCGCCGAGAGGGCTGTGTCAGAGACAATATTGCTCCGATAGCAGCAGCGGCAGTATTGGGTTGGATTGTTCTGGGGGAGGAAACCAGACAGCGAGGTCATCGGTCTCAAATGGTTCTGAGCACTATGGGACTTAGGTCATCGGTCTCATCGGATTAGGGAAGGGCGGGGAAGGAAGTCGGCCGTGCCCTTTTAAAGGAACCATCCCGGCATTTGCCTGGAGCGATTTAGGGAAATCACGGAAAACCTAAATCAGGATGGCCGGATGCGGGATTGAACCGTCCTCCTCCCGAATGCGAGTCCAGTGTGCTAACCACTGCGCCACCTCGCTTGGTGGCTGCAGTACTAGTAGTAGTAGTAGTAGTAGTAAAAACTGCTTAACGGAAGGAGTGTGGGTGGACAAAGTAGCAGCTGAGTCTGCCGTTCTCGCTGCGACCTCAGTGATCAGAGAGTTATAGTGTGTAGCGAGAAAATGTATTTTAACTTAAAGTGAATATGAGAATATAGGACGGAAATTACCAGCGTTCGTGTCAACCGTACTGGCCACTGAATTACAGTGTTGAACAAGTAGGTGGATCGTCATAATAGTGTGTGACATCATTTTAATTTACTTAGCCTGTGTTGAGAGTAGACGTGGACGCTACCAATAGCCGAGTTTTCTGACGGTTGGTAACATATTTAAGACCAAATGTGTTACACTCACCGTTCCCGGAAGACCGTGGTGCTTGGACTCTCAAACGTCCGGTATCCCGCGGCGACCTTATATCTAGACACAAAGATTTAACAATGGTTGGGTACAGGGAACTCAGTGACGGGGGCGGCTCTGACATTTACACGCCGGCTTCCATCTACCCGCCGGTGTCGGTAGGACTCTGTGTACTTCTAATCGCACATTGTCTGTCTTCTTCGTGGATCTTGCCTATGTACGCGCCAACCTCCCATGCACGCGCCCCCCGCTCCCGAAGGATTTCCGCCTTCAATTACTGCGCGGCGTACCTCGTAATAACGTTGATATCAAGTATCCATTAACGAGCTGGACTGCGATGTGGCGCAACCTTCATCAGCCTTACCCCCTGACATCAGTCCGAGCGACACGGTATCACGCCGCCTGTGGATAATTCGCCACTAACCAGCGTTTATATGCGACTGGTTTGATGGACACACACCTTTATGCTCTTCTCGTCACTCTATGGACGATGGTACCCATCGCCTGACCTAAGTCGGTGTTCGTGACACTGAGACGGCACGTGGTCAATTGTTTCCTTCGCGCACCTCCATCGTGCTCGAATCTTCTGCTTTCATTCGCCCGGAGGACGTGTGTTTCCCTGCAGCAAAGACTCATGCTTTAATCTGGGTCAAAGGATGGATGATTACCTACTTTAAGGGACAGTGTCAAATCGCGGTTCAACCTTTGGACCCTTCTACAGAAAGAACATGCGGTAGTTGAATGACTTCCACGCTACGGCGCCTGTTTCGCCACTCACCTCTGTGGGGCTTTGCGCGAGCCCCCATTCAGCTGTAATGTGCTTGGCGCGGTTGGGTCGATTGCTGTCGAGGTGCACTGCTAACACTCCTCATGTTACTTCAAGTCCCCGCCGGGTGCAGCGCCTGGTACCGCAAAGTCCTTGTTTTCTGTTTCGCCTCTCACCTACCTACTATTGCTTCTGGTCGACTTCCTTTTGGTTGGTTGGTTGGTTGGTTGGTTGGTGGTGGTGGTGGTGCCGTGGCCAGGCCTCGTGTGGTCAACCCCTGCTCACTCCTTCCCGGCCCTACCATCGAGCCGGAGACAGTCCACACTTGCTCGTCTCCCATCGTCCGAATCTTTCTTGCGCTTACAAGACACCCGTATGCAACTTTATTATTTTAAATTTTTTTGCAGTCAGTTAATAGGGAGTCATAGAATGTTTAATGTGCAACATAACTTTCATTTATCTCGTATGTGCATCTAACTACTACGCAAACCACCTTACGATTTGCAGCGAAGAGTACATCTGGTACCGCCTTTCCCATGTTCATTTGCAAGCAATAATGATTGTCGGTAAACCTTCCTACTGCCTCTGACATTGTCGTGATCATTTTGCAAGAGATTTGTGGGAAGATGTACTATGTTACCTGACTCTTCCAGGAATGTCAATAGTAAACCTCCGAAATATTACTCGCAATTGCGAATAATTTTGAGATCAGCTGCATTAGGTATTGAAAGAATAGCTATTGGTGATGAAGAAAATTTGTGCTGGGCCGGGACTCGAACCTGGACTTCTCTTTCGTCGCGAGCACTCGCCTTAACCATCTGGGATATCCGAACAGGCTTCCAGCACCTATTCAAACCTCCGTATGCCACACTCTCTACGCCCCCTATTGCTCGCGGCTTTACCTGGGTTCCTGCAACAGCGTTAATGAGAAATGTGTGTTCAGCTTTTGTAGTCTCGTCATTTTTTCAAGTCTCGCCTGTAATATCTATTCTTACAATTTATTTTTTCAGATATGCATGTATCTCTGAAGGAAGAGAGATTGTTGACGATTCCTAGGCACAGTTTAATAGTCCGAAACGATAATAATTCGCGTTAGGTATTGAAAGAATATCTGAAGTTGACACGCGGGGCCGGAGTGGCCGTGCGGTTCTAGGCGCTGCAGTCTGGATCCGAGCGGCCGCTACGGTCGCAGGTTCGAATCCTGCCTCGGGCATGGATGTGTGTGATGTCCTTAGGTTAGTTAGGTTTAATTAGTTCTAAGTTCTAGGCGACTGATGACCTCAGAAGTTAAGTCGCATAGTGCTCAGAGCGGAAAATTTGTGCTGGACCAGGACGATACTACTAAGGCTGACCACATTTGTCTCATTAACCATGTTGCGTGAATCCAGGTAAAGCTGAGATGACTAGGGGCGTAGACATTGTGGCATTTGGAGGTTTGGATCGGTCCTGGAAGCGTACGTGGATATCCGAGATGGTTAAGGCGGCTGCTCGCGGTAAGCGGCAAATCTGGTTTCGAGTTCCAGTCTGGCACAAAATTTCATGGTCACTGATTGGCATTCCTTCAATACCTAATGCAGCGGATGTCAAAATTATTCGCTTTTACGACTAATATTTCGGAATTAAATTGCGGCTGCAGTTCGTCAACGAGATCTGTTCCTTCAGACACACATACATGTCGGAAGAAACAGAATTTATAAAAATAAACAGTATATCTGTCACTTACGAACATTGCCTCCTGTAGCGTCTGCCACTGGAGTTTAAGCATTTCTGTAACGTTCCCGCGCCTACTAAACGACCCCGTGACGAGAAGTTCCATTCTACGTTAGATCTATTAATCGAACCTGTTAAGGGCCCATACTGATAACGAATACTCAGGAATAGATCTAACAAGTATTTTGTAAGCCATTCTTTCGTGGATGAATTTCATTTCCTTAAGATTCCTATGAATCAGCCTGACATTGCCTCTGCAAGTTTGTCATTTGGTCGTTCCATTTTAGTCCGCTCCAAATGGTGACTTTCCAGTGATTTGGCACCAATAGTGTTATCGAACGGTAGTGGATCTCTTAGCTTATTTATGCGCAATATGTTACATTTATTTGCACTGACATTCAACTCAAAGTCACTGCGCTAAATGCCGATCCTCTATAAAACTCCCTGAATTTCGTTACTCTTATGGCGGTGCAATGGTAAGGAACCAGGTTTTAAATTTTAAGACATTTACAGGGGCAGATGTGGACTCTGAACACAATCTAGTGGTTATGAAGTGTAGGTTAAAACTGAAGAAACTGCAAAAAGGTGGGAATTTAAGGAGATGGGATCTGGATAAACTGACAGAACCAGAGGTTGTAGAGGGTTTCAGGGAAAACATTAGGGAACGATTGACAGGAATGGGGGAAAGAAATACAGTAGAAGAAGAATGGGTAGCTTTGAGGGATGAAATAGTGAAGGCAGCACAGGATCAACTAAGTAAAAAGACAAGGGCTAGTAGAAATCCTTGGGTAACAGAAGATATATTGAATTTAATTGATGAACGGAGAAAATCTAAAAATGCTGTAAATTAAGCAGGCAGAAAGGAATACAAACGTCTCAGGAAGTGCAAAATGGCTAAGCAGGGATGGCTAGAGGACAAATATAAGAATGTAGAGGTATATCTCACTTGGGGTCAGATAGATACTGCCTACATGAAAATTAAAGAGACCTTTGGAGAAAAGAGAACCACTTGCATGAATATCAAGAGCTCAGATGGAAACCCATTTCTAAGCAAAGAAGGGAAAGCAGAAAGGTGGAGGGAGTACATACGAGGGTCTGTACAAGGGTGATGTACTTGAGGACAATATTATGGAAATGGAAGAGGATGTAGATGAAGATGAAATGGGAGATATGATACTGCGTGAAGAGTTTGACAGAGCACTGAATGATCTAAGCCGAAACAAGGCCCTGGGAGTAGACAACATTCCGTTAGAACTACTGATAGCCTTGGGAGAGCCAGCCCTGACAAAACTCTACCATCTGGTGAGCAAGACGTATGAGACAGGCGAAATACCCTCAGACTTCAAGAAGAATATAATAATTCCAATCCCAAAGAAAGCAGGTGTTGACAGATGTGAAAATTACCTTACTATCAGTTTAATAAAGCCACGGCTGCAAAATACTAACACAAATTCCTTACAGACGAGTGGGAAAACTGGTAGAAGCTGACCTCGGGGAAGATCAGTTTGGATACCGCAGAAATTTTGGAACACGTGAGGCAATACTGATCCTACAACTTATCTTAGAAAATAGATTAAGGAAAGGCAAACCTACATTTCTAGCATTTGTAGACTTAGAGAAAGCTTATGACAATGTTGACTGGAGTACTCTCTTTCAAATTCTGAAGGTGGCAGGGTAAAATACAGGGAGCGAAAGACTATTTACAATTTGTAGAGAAACCAGATGGCAGTCCTAAGAGTCGAGGGACATGAAAGGGAAGCAGTGGTTGGGAAAGGAGTGAGACAGGGTTGTAGCCTATCCCCGATGTTATTCAATCTGTATATTGAGCAAGCAGTAAAGGAAACAAAAGGAAAATTCTGAGTGGGAATTAAAATACGAGGGCTATCCACGAAGTACATTACGTTTTGGAATTAAAAATAAATAAAGTATTGGAAATTTTTTTTATTATATACAGATGAAAGCCACACTTAAATACTACACTTTTCTATATAGTTGCCATTTAAATTAGGGCACTTATCGTAGCGATGGACGAGCTTGGAAATTCCATCGTCGTAAAATTCGTCCGCCTGTGCCTTCAACCACGTGGTTACTTCTTCTTGAAGCTCTCCGTCGTCATCAAAACGCTGCATAGCCAACCACTTCTTCATTGCTGGGAATAAGTGGAAGTCGCTCGGTGCCAGGTCGGGACTGTACGGCGGAAGAGGAAACAACTCCTACTTAAACGGTTCGAGAACTTCACGAGTGGCATTTGCCGTGTGGGCCCGAGCGTTGTCGTGAATCAGCAAGATCTTTGAGCCCAACTTTCCCCTGCGCTTGTTTTGTGTTGCTCTTCTGAGGTTGTGCAGAGTTTGGCAATACCTTTGAGGGTTTATTGTATTGCCTCTTTCCAGGAAATCCACAAAAATCACACCTTTTCTGTCCCAAAAGACAGTCGCCACGTGGTTGAAGGCGCAGGCGGCAGAATTTGACGACGAAGGAATTTCCAAGCTCGTCCATCGCTACGTTAAGTGCCTTAATTTAAATGGCAACTATGTAGTAAAGTAGTATTTAAGTGTGGCTTTCATCTGTATATAATAAAAAAATTCCAATACTTTATTTATTTTTAATTCCAAAACGTAATGTACATTGTGGATAGCCCTCGTACATGGAGAAGAAATAAAAACTTTGAGATTCGCCAATGACATTGTAATTCTGTCAGAGACAGCAAAGGACCTGGAAGAGCAGCTGAACGGAATGGACAGTGTCTTGAAAGGAGGATATAAGTTGAACATCAACAAAAGCAAAACGAGGATAATGGAATGTAGTCGAATTAAGTCGGGTGATGCTGAGGGTATTAGATTAGATAATGAGACACTTAAAGTAGTAAAGGAGTTTTGCTATTTGGGGAGCAAAATAACTGATGATGGTCGAAGTAGAGAGGATATAAAATGTAGACTGGCAATGGCAAGGAAAGCGTTTCTGAAGAAGAGAAATTTGTTAACAACGAGTATAGATTTAAGTGTCAGGAAGTCGTTTCTGAAAGTATTTGTATGGAGTGTGGCCATGTATGGAAGTGAAACGTGAACGAAAAATAGTTTGGACAAGAAGAGAATAAAAGCTTTCGAAATATGGTGCTACAGAAGAATGCTGAAGATTAGATGGGTAGATCACATAACTAATGAGGAGGTATTGAATAGAATTAGGATGAAGAGAAATTTGTGGCACACCTTGACTAGAAGAAGGGATCGGTTGGTAGGACATGTTCTGAGACATCAAGGGATCACCAAATCGTAGAGGGAGAATACACAAAGATTCAGAAGGATGGAGGTTGCAGTAGGTACTGGGAGATGAAGAAGCTTGCACAGGATAGAGTAGCATGGAGAGCTGCATCAAACCAGTCTCTGGACTGAAGAACACAAGAATGGCGGTGAAACCGTCCTCTAACAGCATCGTCTATCAATAGCCTCACGAAGCCTGCAACGTTATCCACTAGATCATATTTCATATAGAGTGACAGGTATAACTGCAGATATTTTTATACGTGGTACCTTAATATGTACGTAATTCAGTGTGTTCACCTTTTTTCGTTATTCGTTACATGTAACAGTCTTTCCGTAAACATGCCACATAATTTACTACCTGATGTTTCCTGCACAGTCGTAACTGTACACTAAGTGGACTACACCTGTCATATTGGCCAACTGTTTTGCATCCACACTTTCATGCTAAGCATTAATGGGTACCGCTTGCCTAATGTCGTTGGAGGTACTAACCAACCTAAAAACATACTACTCCCAATAGCTATAATTATTAGTCTGAAAGTGAAGTAAATACTGATGTGTTATTCAGTACATTGTCTGCAGACACCAATAGAAATATTTGCGCTTATAACCGTTTCACCCTGTGTATATTGTAAGTGGTGATGGACTTATTCCATTCCCTTCGGTGTATTCCTAAAATTACTATTAAGAAAGACATGTCCCGAATTCAGTCGCTAATCTGGTCCAATACTCGAACACTTGTTTTGTTCACTAAACAATGTGGAACTGTATCGAATGTCTTCCAGAGGTGCCATTACTGTCATTACGTACTGGTCGAAGTTTTCGACCCATTGGCTGATCAAAATTTCTTAATCACATCTGTTGGCATAGTTTTACTTTCAATTCCTATAGACCTTATTTTAAAGATTAATGTGTGCCTATACCGTGATACGAGGGTGTTTTAGTAAATAAATAGCATATCCTAAATACCGCATACAGTTCTAAATTTCGCGCCCATGTATTTCTAGAAGGTGGCACCACATGTCCAGTGAAAGACAGTATTCCGCAGTACGACAAGCCATTCGCTGGAATTGTATTCCCTCAGAAGGGAACAGCCTCACCCCGAGACAGGAATATCAGTCATATGAATCCGGAAGGTCTCAAAACCAGTAGCTGACACTTCACGTGTGTGTGTGTGTGTGTGTGTGTGTGTGTGTGTGTGCGCGCGCGCGCGCCGCTACTTGGAATACTGACAATGGGTATGATTCTGCTGGGCGACAGTGTCTGTCCTCACACAGAAAGGCATTGCTAATAATTCACCGGTAGCGACTAAATACCTAGGAATTACAATTAAGAGCAACTTAATTTGAAAGACCACATAGATAACATAGAGGGGAAGGCGAAACAAAGACTGCACTCTGTTGGCAGAAAACTTAGAAGATGCGACAAACCCACTAAAAAGACAGCCTACATTACACTTGTTCGTCCTCTGGTGGAATATTGCTCCGCGTTTTGGGATCCATGCCAGGTAGGATTGACGGAAGACATCGAAAAACTGCAAAGAAGGGGAGCTCGATTCGTATTATCGCGCAGTAGGGGTGAGAGTGTCACTCATATGATACGCGAGCTGGGGTGGCAGTCACTGAAATAAAGGCGGTTTTCTTTGCGGCGAGATCTATAAATTTGAATCACCAACTTTCTCTTCCGAATGCGAAAACATTTTGTTGACACCCACCTACATAGGGAGAAATAATCATCACAATAAAATACACTACTGGCCATTAAAATTGCTACACCACGAAGACGACGTGCTATAGACGCGAAATTTAATCGACAGGAAGAAGATGCTGTGATATGCAAATGATTAGCTTTTCAGAGCATTCACACAAGGTTGGCACCGGTGGCGACACCTACAACGTGCTGACACGAGGAAAGTTTCCAACCGATTTCTCATACACAAACAGCAGTTGACCAGCGTTGCCTGGTGAATCGTTGTTGTGATGCCTCGTGTAAGGAGGAGAAATGGTACCATCAGGTTTCCGACTTTGATCAAGGTCGGATTGTAGCCTATTCCGATTGCGGTTTATCGTATCGCGACATTGCTGCTCGCGTTGGTCGAGATCCGATGACTGTTAGCAGAATATTGAATCGGTGGGTTCAGGAGGGTAATACGGAACACCGTGCTGGATCCCAACGGCTTCGTATCACTAGCAGTCGAGATGACATGCATCTTATCCGCTTGGCTGTAACGGTTCGTGCAGCCACGTCTCGATCCCTGATCAACAAATGGGGACGTTTGCAAGACAACAACCATCTACACGAACAGTTCGACGGCTTTTGCAGCAGCATGGACTATCAGCTCGGAGACCATGGCTGCGGTTACCATTGACGCTGCATCACAGACAGGAGCGCCTGCGATGGTGTACTCAACTACGAACCTGGGTGCACGAATGGCAAAACGTCAATTTTTTCGGATGAATCCAGGTTCTGTTTACAATATCATGATGGTTGCTTCCGTGTTTGGCGACATCGCGGTGAACGCACATTGGAAACGTGTATTCTTCATCGCCATACTGGCGTATCACCCGAAGTGATGGTACGGGGTGCCATTGGTTACACGTCTCAGTCACCTCTTGTTCGCATTGACGGCACTTTGAACAGTGGACGTTACATTTCAAATGTGTTACGACCCGTGGCTCCACCCTTCATTCGATCCCTGCGAAACCCTACATAATGCACGACCGCACGTTGCAGGTCATGTACGAGACGTCCTGGATACAGAAAATGTTCGACTGCTGCCCTGAACAGCACGTTCTCCAGATCTCTCACCAATTGAAAACGTCTGGTCAATGGTGGCCGAGCAACTGGATCGTCACAATACGCCAATCACCACTCTTGATGAACTGTGGTATCGTGTTGAAGCTGCATGGGCAGCTGTACCTGTGCACGCCATCCAAGCTCTGTTTGACTCAATGCCCAGTCGTATCAAGGCCGTTATTACGGCCAGAGGTGGTTGTTCTTGATACTGATTTCTCAGGATATATGCAAGCAAATTGAGTGAAAATGTAATCACATGTCAGCTCTAGTATAATATATTTGTCCAATGAATACCCGTTTATCATCTGCATTTCTTCTTGGTGTAGCAGTTTTAATGGCCAGTAGTGTAAGAGGAATCAGAGCTCGAACGGAAAGATTTAGCCTTTTTCTCACGCGCCATTCGAGAGTGGAATAGTGGAGTAGTAGTATTAAAATGGTTCGATGAACCCTCCGCCAGGCATTTAAGTGTGAATCGCAGAGTAACGATGAAGATGTAGATGAAACATTCACTGTTTAGCCCCGGCTGGCTGAAGTGAGTTATTTATTAGAGTCCTTTGGAAACAGCTTCGATGATGAGGCCATAGCTCGAGAATCAACTTGTTGGATGCGGTAACTGCCACAAGAATTCTTGCCTTGTGTCCTGTGCACTCCATTTTGCTTGTTGTGTGACTGAATATACTGATCAATATCATTTACGGCGATTACCACATTACCTCTCTCGCTGAGTGTCTTTTCCAAGTTTCGCGCATACTATCTTTGCTATGTACAGAGTGTATGATAGTACAAATCACTCACAGCTTTATGTATATGTGGATAACTCCATTTTGGGCACAGTTTCGCGTGTTATCCTAAAAGTGTTGTCCTGGAAAGGAAGGAAGGAACTTCAAGCGCGACCTTATTGCAGATAACAGGAAACACTAAGATGAATCGCGTATTTTGTCGCCGTTACGTTTGTACTCGTGAACCATACCGCTATGAAGAAAAAAGGATGTGGTTTGAAATGCGAGTCCGATACATCGTCTCCGATTCTTTGTTATTCATAGCAAGCAAATACAGAACGACTAATTACTTTCTAAATCGAAATCATAAATTTTCCGCCTGAGGTACCCCCAACAGGTCTTTTAAAGCAAGATGCAGAAAACGCTGCACCTTAACTCTCCAGAAGAACTTCGAAGTGATTAGCGTCTGACCTGAAAATTAACAGGCACAAACTGTCCGTACCCGTTAATGACGCAAAGTAACTAATGGCTCAGTTCCTACTAAACAGCAGAAGCTCTTTCTGCTTGTGATACTTCGACGATGGAACACGGAATTTTAAAGAGTCGTTTGTCGGTAAATCACCGGTCTATGGTCTGTATTGCGCCGAGAGTGAAATCGACGTGAAGTATGACAGTGCAGTTGGTGGAAAAGTCGTGAATGTTTTTCGTATTTCGCTACTACAAAGAAAATACTTGTTTGTTTCCACGACGACAAATAATTATGTTTATATCTTGCAGGTGCGTTTAGCGTAATATCTTGCTCGTTTGGCAAGCGAGGTCACCTTCCGTACTAGCTTTCGCCTGCCCCTCTCCTCTCCTGAACGCACACACACACAACCTAAAAAATTAGCACTGCAAAGCTATCCACCTCAGGCGGTAAAATCACCACTGGCGAAAGGTATGTTTCCGGGTGTCATAAGCCATCATGGTGAATTTTGAATTTTAACACAGATACCTTCACTCTGTCTTGATTAAAGCGGATTTCACGCAGATCAAAACAATGTTCGGCCTGGTACTGTAGACATATTTATTATTTGAGTCTTAGCGATTTCCTACACCCGAAGTTCTTTCCCATTAACCATGCTTACGGTGTGGCTTCAGGAAGGACGTCAGGCAAAACAAATAAGTGCTAGATCTAGAATGGGCGAGCCTTGCGTAAAAGGACAACGTCAGAGTGGGTCAGCGTCAATTATATAAACAGGAATAACACAAAAGCCCTGCAATATGTTCAGAGAACTAAATCGCGTACAATTGGCAGTATTGCACTAGAATCTACGAGTAACATAAGAAGTGTTTTGAAGTGGATTGTAGCAAACTACAAACAGAAGTTGGTTATTAATACTTTATAGGGAATATCTTATCACGCTGTAGGTCGCTACGCCCATGTAGGATACCAGGTCTTAGTCCTGTTCGCGCCAATGACACACGCAAAAATTTCAGGAAATGTTACAGTTTTATTCGGCACGAGTAATTTCTGTTAAGTCTGGAATTTCATGATGTTAGTAAACTTTCTCGGCCTTAAGATATTTTTAATTACACGCTATTCCAGCACCACTTGCACGAATAGATAAATCGTTAATGCGATATAATGCTGCTACATATGCGGAATCCGTCGCTAAGTACAGAGGCCAGCACAACCTCTAAAGCTAACTCTTGAATGTGGTGTTTAAAAGCAAACGAAAATAACTACACAAAAGAGAATCTTGGATTTAAGTATGATTCTTCTACACTTACATTATATGTAATAGTTCACTATCGTATTCAAATTTGGTTTGCAATGCATGGACCCTAGATTTTTGATAGCTAATATACGCATTGAGGACGAACATAAAAATCTCCAAAGCATTAAGAATTTATGATTGTGAGCAAAGCAAGTTTGGAGTGCAATCTTGCAATAGTGTCTGGCCATTGGGTTGCTTTGTCCGTAGGGAGGAATCTAAGAGTTTAACTAGATCATTGATTAGACATAGAAAGGAAGATTGCGGTATAACGTTACGCCTACACTCAACATGCTTTTTATAGACTGAACGTAATCTTAGGTTGGGGAAAGACGAAGAAATTCGGCCGTGTGATGTCAGGTTTTCTCAGCGCTGTTGATTAATAACGTGCTTCAGAGTGTTCTGTCGAGCTTTCTTTTCCATTTTATGAAGAATATTTTGACGACCGGCTCGCTATCTTCTTAACGTGCTGCGATTTTTACAGCTGTGTGTGCTCGTTGCTTGGTTGGAGCCCTTCCAGCGAGTACACGTAACATCAGAATTCAGCACGTAAAGCCACGGCTTCGAAACAGTGTGCATGAAATAGAAACAACAACTCGGTAGAACAGCTGAAAGCATACTATTACTGAAATCGGCCACGCCATTTTTAAAGAAATCATCCCACTCTTTGCCTTAAGCGATTTAGGAGAACCGGCATCTGAACCGCCGTCCTCGTGAATCCAAGTCCAACGTAATAACGCTGTGCCACACCACTGTCACTAGATATAGCCGATTTTAGGATTGAAGAGGAAATTTGCTGTGGATACGTTGAAAGAAATACCACGAAATTCACCAGACATAAATTGGAGGCACATCACAAAACCTAAATCAATATGGCAGGAAAAGATATGAACAATACTACTGTAAATTACGAGTCCATTGTCTTCACTATTCGATCCATCCATCTATCCTACAAGTGCCTTCAGGTTGTCCATCACACGTACCCAACAGAAAAATCTAGTCAGATGATTCACGACAACCTCTCCCTCTTATAGAGACAGGGCAAGGATATCATTTTACTGGGTACCTGGACACGCGGGAAATTTACGTAATGAGGCAGCAGATGAAGCAACGTAGGACGCTTGCTTGTAAAATACAATTTCCCAACGTTCTGCCTCTGTACATGCAGTTACCTTGCTGTTTCAGTACAGGATCATGCGTCTGTGGGAGGAGTGGTTAGGACTGAGAACCAACAAGCTGCAATCGGTGAATAAACGACACGGCCATGGCCTTCTTCCTAAAACGCGCCTCCGGATAGGGCACTGTTCCCCGACGCAAGGATTCCTCCTCCGGCAGGAGGACCCACAAATTTGCACTCCTTGTGTACGAGTATCTGAGCACCTCATTCTAACAGAACGCGTTTTACATAAAAATACACTGATCAGCCAGAACATTATGACCACCGATGTAAACCTGTCCAGGCGATAGCAGAGTCACCTGGCGAGGAATGACCGCTTGTCAGACACAGCCACGGTGAATGTACACTACTGGCCATTAAAATTGCTACACCAAGAAGAAATGCAGATGATAAACGGGTATTCATTGGACAGATATATTATACTAGAACTGACATGTGATTACATTTTCACGCAATTTGGGTGCATAGATCCTGAGAAATCAATACCCAGAACAATCACCTCTGGCCGTAATAACGGCATTGATACACTGGGCACTGAGTCAAACAGAGCTTGGATGGCGTGTACAGGTACAGCTGCCCATGCAGCTTCACCACGATACCACAGTTCATCAAGAGTAGTGACTTGCTTATTGTGACGAGCCAGTTGCTCGGTCACCATTGACCAGACGTTTTCAATTGGTGAGAGATCTGGAGAATGTGCTGGACAGGGCAGCAGTCGAACATTTTCTGTATCCAGAAAGGCCCGTAAGGGACCTGCAACATGCGGTCGTGCATTATCCCGCTGAAATGTAGGGTTTCGCAGGGAGCGAATGAAGGGTAGAGCCACGGGTAGTAACATCTGAAATGTAACGCCCACTGTTCAAAGTGCCGTCAATGCGAACAAGAGGTGACCGAGGCGTGTAACCAGTAGCACCCCATACCATCACGCCGGGTGATACGCCAGTATGGCGATGACGAATACACGCTTCCAATGTGCGTTCACCGCGATGTCGCAAATACGGATGCGACCATCATGATGCTGTAAACAGAACCTGGGTTCATCCAAAAAAAAATGACGTTTTGCCATTCGTGCACCCAGGTTCGTAGTTGAGTACACCATCGCAGGCGCTCCTGTCTGTGGTGCAGCGTCACGGGTAACCGCAGCCATGGTCTCCGAGCTGATAGTCCCTGCTGCTGCAAACTTCGTCGAACTGTTCGTCAGATGGTTGTCGTCTTGCAAACGTCCCCATCTGTTGACTCAAGGATCGAGACGTGGCTGCACGATCTTTTACAACCATGTGGATAAGATGCCTGTCATCTATACTGCTATTGGTACGAGGCCGTTGGGATCCAGAACGGCGTTCCATATTACCCTCCTGAACCCACCGATTCAGTATTCTGCTAACAGTCATTGGTACTAGACCAACGCTAGCAGCAATGTCGCGATACGATAAACTGCAATCGCGATAGGCTACAATCCGACCTTTATCAAAGTCGGAAACCTGATGGTACGCATTTCTTCTCCTTACACGAGGCATCACAACAACGTTTCACTAGGCAACGCCGGTCAACTGCTGTTTGTGTATGAGAAATCGGTTGGAAACTTTCCTCATGTCAGCACGTTGTAGGTGTCGCCACCGGCGCCAACCTTGTGTGAATGCTCTGAAAAGCTAATCATTTGCACATCACAGCATCTTCTTCCTGTCGGTTAAATTTTGCATCTGTAGCACGTCATCTTCGTGGTGTAGCAATTTTAGTGGCCAGTAGTGTAGTACCAGTGAGAGTGCTGCCCATGTGTAGAATGGGAAAGGCGCGCGATCTATCAGGGTTTGACCGAGGGCAGATTGTGATGGTGCGGAGGCTCGGCAAGAGCATTCCGGAAACTGCGCGACTTGTCCGGTGTTCGAGGAGTGCTGTGGTGTCTTCAACACGTGGCGAAACCAAGATGAAACCACGCCCAGACGTCGTGGAGTAGGACTGCCACCGCTCGTTACAAATGCCGGACGTCACAGGCTGGGCAGTCTGGTAAAACAGGACAGGCAGTAAACTGTGGCAGGGCTACCATCATACTTTAAGGCTGGGCAGAGTACAAGTGTATGTAAACATACAGTGCACCAAACACTAACGATGGGTCCCCGCAGCCAACGACGCATGCATGTGCCAATGTTAACACCTCGACATCCGCAACTACGACTAAAACAGGCACGTTACCATTGGCACTGGACGCTGGCGTAGTGGTAGAGCGTTGCATCGTCTGATGAATCCCGATACCTCATGCCGATGGAACGGTGCGAATCCGTCGTCTTCCAGGCGATCAGTTCCTTGACACCTGTGCTACGGGACGGAAACGAGCTGGCGGTGGCTCCAGCGGGGATCGTGCAAGGCACCATGACGGCCGAGGAGTATCGTACACTGGTTGCAGACCACGTACACCCCTTCATGCGCCATGTCACAAGACCAGAATTGTAACTGAGTGCTTCGAGGAACACAGCAGCGAGTTCGAATTGATGTTCTGGCCCCCCAACTCACCAGATCTGAACTTTATCGAACACATCTGGGATGTGATTGAACGTGGCGTCAGAGCTCATCGCCCCCTCGCCGTAATTAATGGGAACTGGGTGGTTTGTGTGTGTAGGTGTGGTGCCAGTTCCCTCCAGCGACTTACCAAGGCCTCATTGCTTCCGTGCCACGTCACGTAGCCCCTATTATCCGTGCCAAAGTTGGATATACCGGCTAATAGGTAGGTGGTCATAATGTTCTGGCTGATCAGTGTATAAGGGCTGCAACCAATTCACCATCTGAACTGCCCTCCACTTTCGGACACAATGAATGTAGTGTGGTTCGTGTTTTAAGATTGTGTGAAATCTGACCTACATAGTTTCTTAAATACAAAATTTTATTGTGTTTACAGGGCGTCTGGTTCATCTATTATTTTCCAGTTGATCGACCAGGCACGGTTCTTCGTTGCATTAGTTTAACTGTCGCATAGTTTTATTTTGACAACCCAATGGTTCAAATGGCTCTGAGCACTATGGGACTTAACTGCTGTGGTCATCAGTCCCCTAGAACTTAGAACTACTTAAACCTAACTAACCTAAGGACATCACACACATCCATGCCCGAGGCAGGATTCGAACCTGCGACCGTAGCGGTCACGCGGTTCCAGACTGAAGCGCCTAGAACCGCACGGCCACACCGGCCGGCGACAGCCCAATGACTTGAGGGGTAAACATTTTGGGTCTCCGTGTGAAAGTGCGAGTACGTCTGTGTCTGCAAGTGTGTGTGTGTGTGTGTGTGTGTGTGTGTGTGTGTGTGTGTGTGTGTGTGTGCGCGGGGCGGGGGGGGGGGGGGGGGAGAGGGGGGTAAAATGATAGCAGGGTTCTTGAGAATGAGAATTTAGTTTTATATTTTATCTTTTGGGACAAATGTCAAAAATTGACCACATTCGTCTTCAATTAATTTAGTAAGGGCGCTGATGGCCTCTGTTGAGCCCACTATACATAATATCATAACCACCACCGATTCATTCATTCTCCAATTAGGTGGCTTCTTCGAACAAATGAAATGTGTTCGAAGGACTGTAGTGGTACTGGAATGTCAAGGAGAGCCATAACAATCTTAGTGAGAATAATAACTTCAGCACGCCATTTGCAGCAGTATGACAGGTTTATGGTGAGGCTTTGACGGTTATGTTTGACACTGTTTGACACCGACTGGCCGTGCGCAAAGCGATGTGGCAATCAAAGTATTCCCTCTCTTTGGTTACTGGTGCAACCCAGAGCTAGACGAAGTTTCTTCACAATTACAACAATATACTTAAAAAGCTTGTAGTGTGTTTCATTTTGGTAGGGTAAATTCTGGGCTTGACTATGAAGTTAGCATTAAAGGCGTCGGAAGTATAAAGCTTTGTCAATCTATAGCGGATATCTAAAGTAAACAAACGGTATGCTAACCACAGGTATGCTAACCACAGGAGACAGTTAGCCGATACCGTGCAACACCGCCTCTGGACTTGAAAATAACCTTCCAAATTCTTCGAGGAAAATTATCCAAGCGTCCTTCCGATATGTCCCATCCAGGTGAAGCCACTCGACGATTAGATCCCGTCAAACTACTAAATTGTGGTAATCTTGATTGCTATGATGCACCGATTGTTTCAGATGGTCCCAGGCATTTCCTATAAGTGTGTCGGTCGACTGATCGAGGGTTAAGGGACTAAACAACAAGTTCATTAGTCTCTCAATGAAGGGGTAGTTCATCCGGAATTTGTGACGTCCTCCAAGAACGTGTTCTGATGATGGGAGTATGTATGCGCAGTAAAACAGAGGCATTGAAGGCAATACTGATATCAGAGTTGAGAAATAAATTACAGAGTTCCTTATACGGGATTACGAGAACGTATTTAGCGGGTCAGCAGAGGTGCGACTGTATGCCCGAGTAGTATTAGTCGATGCAGGGACCGATGACCGTTGGCCTCTTGAAAGCATGGAGTGTCCACAAGATGCCCATTATGAAGATGTAGCACAAAGGCCAACTCTTGGTCACAGAGAACATTGAAATAGACGTCCCATTTCTGGTTTACAGTAACCAGAATGAGTGAGCCCATTGCATGGTACGAAAGACACCACTAAAACATGACAGGACTACCTTAGGTTTGAGGTGCACCCTTCGCATACTACGAGTTAAAAGCCCCATTGTAGGTGCGCTAGACACCTATGTTATTTGAAAAGTAGCAAAATCGCGTCCCGTCGGATCACAGTATACGTCTCCAGTCAGCTACTATTCTGTTCCTGTGTTGTTTCAGTCACTGAAGGAGAGCAGCTTTATGTGCCACTGTGGACAGTGGACTTCCGGGCGACGGCCCGTCTCCAAATGTCCGTTGCATACATGTCGTTTCGCAATGTTCACTTAGAAACCAATTGAGTTGGGCCTCCATTCTCTGACTGCAGCATTTCTTGTCTGTCTTGAAATCGACCGTCACTGACGAGGTGCGGCACTCGTCTCCGGTGCCTGTCTATTAGATATTTTTACGATCACTGTTCTTACGCCGTGTTACATGCCTGTGAGCGGTACATTATTGCCCGTAGATACGTTGGACAGTCCGAATTGATACACCGAGAAATCTGGCGACGTCATTCACGGCGTGGTCACGGGCACGTCCAAACACGATAACTCTTCTGTTATTCTGTAACGTCTCCTCGTTGAGCTATTCAACTGCGCTGTTCTGTACATCCGCCTAGCGCAACACACCACTTTACTGGCTTGACTGACGTGACCGCTGGAGAGTCACATCACCGCCTGGCGCCAGTTCTACACCGTCTTCAGTGCTCCAAACGACTGGCGTACTTTTTTATGGTCATGTCTGACTAGTTAGAACGTCTTATGTTGGCTGTGGAATGTTCAGAAGGACTGGCTTTACTGTCCGTACTCATTAGCTAGCAGCACGTCTACATCACAACTACCAGTAGTAAACCTACCAGAAGGGGTGTTATGGATCAATGGAGGTAAGTCTATAGCAACACTCATACTCAGCAAGCAACTGCTCGGTGAGAGGCGGAGTGTACCATTAGCACTATTAGTCACTTCCTTCCCTCTTTCTATTCGCAAATAGAGCGAGGGAGAAATTAGTCTATATGCCTCTGTACGAGCCCTAATTTTACGCGAAATTTTATGTTGGCTTCAGTAGAATCGTTCTGTAACCAGCGTCAAATGCCGGTTCTCTAGATTTTCTCAATAATGCACCTCAGAAAGAATGTCGTCTTCCCTCCAGTGATTCCTGTTTGAGTTCCCGAAGCATCTCCGTAATACTTGTGTGTTCTTCGAACCTACCAGCAACAAATCTAGCAGCCCGCTTGTGAACTGCTTCGATGTCTTCCTTCAATACTACATCGTGTGGATCCGGAACACTAACAGTACTCATTAACAGGTGGTACTAGCGTCCTATAAGCGATCTCCTTCACAGATGAACCACAATTTCCAAAATTCTCGCAATAAAACGAAATCGCCCCTTCGCCTTCCCTATCATAATGCTAGTTCCATTTCGTATCACTTCGCAACGTTACGCCCAAGTATTTAAACGACATGATTGTGCCAGGCAGGACACTACTAATGTTGCATCAGAGCTGTGGTGTCACCGCTAGACTCCACACTTGCTAGGTGGTAGCCTTTAAATCGGCCGCGGTCCGTTAGTATACGTCGGACCCGCGTGTCGCCACTATCAGTGATTGCAGACCCAGCGGCGCCACACGGTAGGTCTAGTCTAGAGACTTCCTAGCACTCGCCCCAGTTGTACAGCCGACTTTGCTAGCGATGGTTCACTGTATACATACGCTCTCATTTGCAGAGACGACAGTTTAGCATAGCCTTCAGCTACGTCATTTGCTACGACCTAGCAAGGCGCCATTTCAGTAACTATTGATATTGTGAATCATGTACCGTCAAGAGCGACGTTCATCATTAATGGATTAAAGTTAAGTATGAAACTAATGACGTCCGCTTTCTGAATTCTCATTTCTTGTCATGTTCCACACCTCAAGTCAGTATAGTTCTTCCCTCCTCAGGCCAGCCTGCGTGAGCTAAAACGCGTACATTTCGGTCTCCTCTAGTAACACGGTGTTGGCTCTTCTGCCAACATAACAAGAACATTAGGGGTTTGTTTTTCCTAATCATCCGGATTAAGTTACATTTTTCTACATTCATCACACCAATTATAAATTTTGTCTAAATCATCCTGTTTCCTCACACAGTCGGTCAACTTCGACACCTTACCGTACACAACAGCAACATCGGTAAACAACCACAGATTGTCGCCCACCCTGTACGCTAGATCATTTGTGTATATAAAAAATAATAGCGGTCATATCACAGCTCCCTGGGCCCTCCTGACGATACCCTTGCCTCTGATGAACAGTCGCCGTCGAGGACAACATACCGGGTTCTGTCACTTAAGAAGTCTTCAAGCCACTCACATATCTGGGAATCTATTTCATATGCTCGTACCTTTGTTAACAGTCCACCATGGGGCACAGTTTCAAATGCTTTCCGGAAATCTAGAAATATCGACTCTATCTGTTGCCCTTCATCCATAGTTCGCAGTACATTACGTGATAAAAGGGTAAGCCTAGTTTCATACAAGCGATTCTTTCCAAAACCATGTTGATTCGTGGGTGTAAGCTTTACGGTCCGTAGAAAATTAATTATATTCGAGCTGAGATTATGTTAAATAATTCCGCAGCAAACCGATGTTAGGGATGTTGTAACTTTGCAGGTCCGTTCTGTTACCCTTCTTATACAGGGTGTTACAAAAAAGTACGGCCAAACTTTCGGGAAACATTCCTCACACACAAATAAAGAAAAGATGTTATGTGGACATGTGTCCGGAAACGCTTAATTTCCATGTTGGAGCTCATTTTAGTTTCGTCAGTATGTTCTTCCACCTACGCTCAATGGAGCACGTTATCATGATTTCATAGGGGATACTCTACCTGTGCTGCTAGAACATGTGCCTTTACAAGTACGACACAACATGTGGTTCATGCATGATGGAGTTCCTGCACATTTCAGTCGAAGTGTTCGTACGCTTCTCAACAACAGATTCGGTGACCGATGGATTGGTAGAGGCGGACCAATTCCATGGCCTCCACGCTCTCCCGACCTCAACCCTCTTGACTTTCATTTATGGGGGCATTTGAAAGCTCTTGTCTACGCAACCCCGGTACCAAATGTAGAGACTCTTCGTGCCCGTATTGTGGACGGCTGTGATACAATACGCCATTCTCCAGGACTGCATCAGCGCATCAGGGATTCCATGCGACGGAGGGTGGATGCATGTATCCTCGCTAACGGAGGACATTTTGAACATTTCCTGAAACAAAGTGTTTGAAGTCACGCTGGTACGTTCTGTTGCTGTCTGTTTCCATTCCACGATTAATGTGATTTGAAGAGAAGTAATAAAATGAGCTCTAACGTGGACACATATCCACATAACATATTTTCTTTTTTTGTCTGTGAGGAATGTTTCCTGAAAGTTTGGCCGTGCCTTTTTGTAACACCCTGTATAAAGTAGTCACCTGCGCTTGTTTCCAGTCACTTGGGACTTCTCACTCAGCAAGAGGTACCCGATAAATGCAAGCTAAGTATGGGGCAATGCCGTAGCGCACACTGTGTGAAACCGGATTGGTACGCCATCCAGACCTGGCAGCCAATAAGAATCTACATTGGAGAGAGAATCAGCTATAAAGCTGCTAATAGTAGATAAAGTTAACTGTCGCTTACATTCCATAACAGTCAGACTCTTGTTCCATTCAATGACAAAATAAAATCAGCTACAGTGTGACCGCAGAGATCCGTATATTGCTAATACGGTGAATCACTGCTGCGTCATGTTCCAGAGCATCAAGAGTGACATGGCTGACGAAACCAGAACACGTGAGTCGTGCCTCGTCACGGAACACCAAATGACAGTGTAATACTTCGTTTCAAAACTAGTCAAGTGAAATGTTTGTCAGAAATTGCAACATATGAGTGATAGTGCCGCCACCGTGTGTCATTTTCTGGCCGGTCTGACTTTTCCAAATGCACCGTAAAATAGCTTCTGTTGATCAGACAGAACGTTATGAACACTGTTACGAAACGGCTGCTGTGGTAGTGTCTCGACAAATTACTGAGATTTGTCAGGGATGAATGGCACCAGGTATCGCCACACGAGCCACACCTTTCCTTTAGGTGTTGGCCTGTGAACTATTTGCTTGCTCTCGACATTCCTGGTGTGCTCGATATGTGGCCAGGGAATCACTTAGATTTCACCACGATGCTCCTCATGCACCATTCTGGCCTTGTGACAAGTGCAATTATCCTCCTCCTCAGGTGCGGGAGATATCAGCCATGAAGAGGCTAAAATATCTCAACAGTCTACCGATTTCTCATGGTTTCCTTTACAACCACAGATCACCCACAGCGTAGTACTGTCATCAATGGACTGTGAAAATTTCGCCAGTCATGTCTCAAGCCGGCGTTTTCTGGCAAGACTGCACATCCTGGCGTGACGTTTCTGAATGGGTTACGAGTTTCCTGTCTTTGTACAGAAACACACTATTGGATTCTCATTTGCAACAACATCGACGGAATGGCGTTCTCTGAAGCATATTTGTCTCACACAGGTGTTCTTCACTGTTGACCTGTCCTTTGCAAAGTGAAATGTCCCTGTATGACGAATCAGTTTCTTGGAGTCTTTATTCTGCCTCATTCGAACTCTCACAATGGCACTGCGCAACGAGGCATAACAGTTACTTTCACGTTTCCCATTCGTCTGACTCCTTTTCACAGGCTGAGCATGATGAACGCTGACCTTTCGGGTCTCATAAAAAAACATAGCTGCAGGCTTTACTAGTTTCGCCAATAATAAATTTTCACCTAAATAGTACTCCGAA
Organism: Schistocerca piceifrons; assembly: GCF_021461385.2. Lineage (NCBI taxonomy): Eukaryota > Metazoa > Arthropoda > Insecta > Orthoptera > Acrididae > Schistocerca > Schistocerca piceifrons. Next base: position 421,538,329 of record NC_060141.1, read on the forward strand.
GCCACGGTAAGGTGTATCGCGGAGGGTACTTCGTATCTGTATTACACTTTTTGTGTCCGGTTCCATTCGCTTACCGAGCTAGGGAAAAAAAAACTGTCTTTGTACGTACCCTAATCTCTCTTCTTATTCTCGTGGTCCTTATGCGAGAGACCCGATGGTCGTAGCAGATTGCCTCCACAGTCGCCCTTGGAAACAAGTTCTCTAAATTTACCCATCACGGTTTCCTGAGAACTACATCGTCTTTTTGTGTCATAGAAGTTCCAGGAGCATTTCTGCTACACTTCCGTATGATCTCGGGAAGCCGGTACCGTAGTTCCGGGTGTTCGATAAGATGACTGGCCAGAAAAAAGAAGTTCTCATGGGTGGAATCTGAAAGACGTAATGCGACATCCACACAGAACCACTGACGAAAAACGGAAAATAAACAGAAAGAAGACAAGAAAGGTAGCGTCTTTGACTAGCAATCAAAAGCGTCCTTAGTCCCGTGTTCGATCTCATCAGCTACTTAAACTGCGAATAAAAATCGCCAGCAATAGTACCCGAAGACTCGCAACATATGGAGTCGTATTCTTACCAACGGCCTTGTCAAAAACGACGTGCGCGGACAGTTTTATGGTTCTCTGGAAGAAAACAGCATTAGACACACATAATGAGCACGCACGGGATATATGGCCTAGAACTGAAAAAGTGTCATGATAATCTCTCCATCGGCAAAACATTCCGTATTAGCCCTCCCCCATACATTCAGATATGTGGGAGGGAACTGCCAAGCGGGAGGTAAAAATGCAGCAGAAAATGTTATAACTGGAGTAAAATTCGTTATGAATAGGAATGTAGGGCACACAGTGAGTTACTGTAAACAGTTTAATCACAAGGTTTTTCTCATCAGAATCGACAGCAAATCAACGCCAGCAATAATAGCTCAGATATACATGCCGACGTCACAAGCAGGAAATGAAGAAACAGAGAAAGTATACTGATGTTGAATCGGTAGTTCATTATATAAAGGAAGATTATAATTTAACTATCATGGGGGATCGGAACGTGGTTGTAGGTGAGGAAATGGAAGAATTACAGGTGAATAATGTCTTGGTAGTAGAAGTGGAAGAGGAAAGAAACCGATTTCTGCAATAAATTTCAGCTGTCAGTAGCCAACATACTGTTGAAAACATAATGGATTTTAGAGCAACTCAGGAACAGATACAGGCTCTGGTCACAACTTATTAATGATGGGCAATAGGCGGAAGTTTAAGAGAATCATCCGGAACAATCACTGTGGAAAGAAATGGGATACTGAAGTACTGAGAATTGATGAGGTGTTTGAAGGTATCTAAGGATGTAAATACTGTGATAATGAATTCCCCAGTAGACAGTTCAGCTAAAGAAAATGGACGTTTCTGAAAACGGCAATAACAGAAGATGAGCAGACGAACTTAAGTACAAGGAAAGTAATTGCGAAGAAACATTGGTAACAGGAAAAATACTTCAGCTAGCCGACAAAAGAAGGAAATACAAAAATATTGAAGTAAATTCAGGAATACAGAGACATAAGTCAGTTAGGAACGAAATAAACAGGAGGTATAGGGATACAGGTTGCAGGAAAAATGTGTAGAAATCTAAAAAGGAATGTTCTTTGGAAAGATTGATTCAGTATGTAAGAAAATTAAAACAACTTTTTCTGAAATTAAAAGCAAGTGCGTCTAAGTTAAATGTGCAATGGGAATTCCGTGGTCAAGCACAGGGGTGACAGAAGATCGATGGAAAGAGTACACTGAAGGCCTCTACGAGACGGAGGGCTTGTCTGATGACGTGTTGGAAGAAGAAATGGGAATTGGTATAGAAGACAGAGGATCTAGTATTAGAGTCAGAATTTAACCAACTTTTGGATGACTTGCGATCAAATAAGTTATAAGAGGATAACAACACCCCTGCGGAATTTCTAATTGGGCTAAATGGCAACCAAACGATTATTCAAGTTGGTTTGTAAAACCTATGACTACTGAGATATAGCATCAGACTTTCGGAAAAATATCATCGACACAATCGCGAAGATAGCAAGCGCCGATAAGTACAAGAATAATCGCAAAATCAGGCTTAACAGCTCATGCATCCAAGCTGATGGCAAGAATAAGATACAGAAGATTGGAAAAGAAACCTAAGGGTCCGTTAAATGACGATCAGTTTGGCTTTAGGAAAGGTAAAGTTGCCAGAGGTGCAGTTCTGAAGTTGCGCTTTATAATAGAAGCAAGACTGAAGACAAATCAAGGCATGCTCATAGAATTTGTCGACTCAGGAAAAGCGTTCGACAACGTAAAATGATGTAAGATGTTCGAAATATGAGTAAACTATAGAGAGAGACGGCTGATATGCAGTATGTACAAGAACCAAGAGGGAACAGTTAGAATAGAAGATCAGGAACGAAGTACTCGGATTAAAAAAGGTGAAAGATAGGGATGTAGTCTTTCACCCTTGCCTTCAATCTATGCATCGAAGAAGTGACGAAAATAAAGGAACTGTTCAAGAGCGGGATTAAACTTTAAGGTGAAAGTATTCGGTGACAAGATTTGCTGAAATCATTGTCATCCTCAGTGAAAGTGAAGAATTGCAGGTTGTGTTGAATGGAATGAACAGTCTAGCGAGTACAGAATATCGACTGAGAGTAAAACGAAGGATGATGAAAATAATGTGGTGTAGCAGAAATAAAATTAGCAAAAAACTTCTCAAAACTGGTGACCAAGAAAAAAGTTAAGTGAAGGAACACGTTGTCTTGGAAGCAAATAACGTATGACGGACGAAGCAAGGAGAACATAAAAAGCTGAGTAACACAGATCGAGATGTCATATCAGGCCACAGAAGTATACTTCTTAATCTGAGGAATAAATTTCTGAGAATGTACGCCTGGAGTACAGCATTGTATGGAAGTGAATTGTGGACTGTGGAAAACTGCAAAATGAAATAATCTGTTCGTACTGCGGCGCTACATCTGAACTTCGAGAATTAGATGGACTAATAAAATCAAGAATGAAGAGGACCTCCATAGACTTAGCAAGGATAATATTTTATGAAATGCTTTGTCTACTGTCTACAAGTAAGAAGTGAAATAATTAGCGCGACATTTGACTCGGCTTCGAATTATGCTCGAAATCATGTACATCAGCTGAGATTCTCGTACGTTCTCGAGGTAAGGAGATCAGTAAGAAATCCTTCACACAAATATCCTCTAGTACTTGTGAAAATTCTAAATTAATCATTGAACTTTAAATCAGCAAACGACACCTCGGTTACTTCGCGTGATTTCGAGCTTCATTCAAAAGAACTTCTAATGCGTATTTTCTTCCTTACTTTTATTTCACAAATCATTTAACTGCCTTTTTAAATTATGTTTTATATTCAATTTTTGTTCATAAAGCATGAGATATATTTAAATATTCGATAGGTATTCTATTACTATTAAGAGTATGTATATAGAGTAAGCAGTGAAATTTATATTATGTAAGTTGCAGGTGGAAGGGGAGAAAGGAAAGGGAAGGCACTAATGACATCAGCTGCACCAGGACTGAATCAGCGGCGGCGAGTGAAAATGTGTGCCGGACCGAGACTCGAACCCGGGATCACCTGCTTACTAGGCAGCTGCGCTATCCAGAAGCAGTGTGTGTGGCAAATGTAAGGACTATCTAGCTATTCCTCCTGGCCGACTCACATTACCACCTAGGGCCACCTATCCAGAGTCCCTGTAAATGTCTTCCACGCTCACTAATTTTAGAGTCGCGTGGTGTCTGTTCTTTCGGACGTGTTCCTGATTACTTAAAAAAGCAAATATTTTTCTGCAAAACTAGACTTCAAGCTGGTCAATTTGATATTCCGTTTGTTCTTTTACCACTCTTAATTTGGCTACAAAAATTCGGAGAAAAATACATTGCATAATTTCTAGGAGCTCTTGTTTTGGCTCCGATCAAACATTCGACCAAAAACACCAACAAGAAGAAAGTATGGGGTAGCAGAACATGTTTTGAGGAATAAGGGAATAACCTTCATGGTATTGGAGGGAGCTGTAAAGGGTGAAAACTGTAGAGGAACACAGAGATTGGAATACTTCCAAAAAATGATTATGGGTGAAGGGTGCAGGTGCTACACGGAGACGAAGTTAGTATAACAGTCATTCGTGGTGGGCCGCATCAAACTAGTCAGAAGACCAATGGAGAGAGAGGAAAAAAAAGGGGAAAAAACGCTGCTGTTGTCACGCCTATTACAAAGGCTGGTACAGTTCTATAGAATTGTAGCACTAGAGTTTTGTTTGAGATTTCCCTTAGAAATTTACGACTTCCATTCGCATTCCATAAACTAATTTTATGTGGTCGTCCGATTTCACATCGTATCTTACTATTATCCCCAAATACTTATACGATATTAAGTGCTCAAGATGTTCATGCTTACTCGAAATCAGTTTCTCTTTGTTACAGCTATTGTCTTGCATTTATTCACTTTTACAAACAGCTGGCATTCACTATACCCACAGAAATTTTGTCTAAATCTTTCTGTATCTCTGAACGATCGTCCTACGACGATGTTTGCTGGAGACAACAGCGTCATTAGTGTACAGTCTGATGGTTCCGCGATTCTCTGTGAAATCTTAGCGCCCTTCATCTTTTTGTACCATTACATTCTGCAATATTGTTGAATTACATAATTGGAAAATTACTGGTTTGGTTCAAAATGATGAACGATCAAGGAACTATTACTACTGTACGTTGTCCACTTCATTGAGAGATGGGAAAAACTGGATCTGAGATGATTATTTACACTTTCTTCCTGTACTTCATTCTCAAAGAATTTAACTTTTGCTATTATATACTCCTTAGTAACTGTCGGATTTATATAGAACACAATAACTCACATGCGTTGACAGAGGACTGTGCTATGTCCACCGACCGTCGTGTCATCCTGTGCCACATGGCGTCATTCGGATACTGTACAGAGGGGAATGGACTTCGCACACCCCTCTCCCAGTCGTCAGGTTTCCACACCTTTGGAGCCGCCACTCCTCGTTCAAGTAACTTCAGTAGGCAACACAGAGTTGAGTGAACCCAGTTCCAGTCCTCACACCATGAGAAGTCCACGGCAGTATCGGAAACTGAGCTCGGATCGTCCGCGAGGCAGTCAGACGCGCTCACAGCTCGGCTGCGAATGGGGACTGTATGACCTAGCACTTACTAGCAAAGAAAGCATCAGTTGTAGAAAATTTTTGAACACTTCGACGAGCGTTGTACGTCTTCATATGGTATTTTTTTGCACTGGGTTTGAGTTTACGGGTTGAGACATTTAAAATTACAAATGAGTGAACTTTTATTTCAGTTTGATTATTTACTACACTCCTACGATCATAATCAGTCAACTCTTCAACTCGTACAAATACCTGTGAGCGACAATTTATATGGATATCAGATGGAATGATCATCTAGGCTCAGTCATAAGGAAAGCAGGTGAGAGTCTACAAAGGAAACACTTAACAGAACACTAGTCCATCCCTTTTTAGAATACTGATAAAAAATGCAAGCCCACAGAAAATTAAAAGAGCGATTTTGGACAATTGCACTACTTGACAAAAAAGTATTTGGACAGCTTTTAGTGGGCATTAACATCGAGTGTGTCCATTGTTCGCCTTTACGACGCCTTGTACTCTGCTGGGTATACTTTGAGTAGGGTGTTGGAATTTGTGGAGAAATGACAACCCATATTTTCTGAAGAGTCGAAATCAGCCGTTGGTGTTGGAGACTTAGGTCTGGAACGAAGTTCAGCTTCTAACTCATCCCAGAGGTGTTCCATTGGGTTCAGGTTTTGACTGGGCAGGGCCATCCAATGTTCTTGTCCATGACCCACTGCCTCTCATGCTGCTTTGTGACAGGGTGCAGTGTTATGCTGACAATCAACCACTGACTTCTAACTGTTCCTCTACTGTTCACAGTGCAGAATGCTGTCAAATCTGTTCATATTCTTCCGAATTTAACGATTTCTTAAGCGCAATAAGGGACCACCCCAGTCCTCAAAAAACAACCCCATAGCATAACAGTGCCTTCTCTGTACTTCATTGTTGACACTACGCACGATGGTAGGTAACGTTCTGCAACCATTCGTCATATCCAGACCTTTCCATCGCATTGCCACACAGTATAGCGTGATTCATCATTCCAAATCACTCGTCTCCATTCATCCACTGTCCAGGGGCGTCCCTTTTTACTACCTCAAGCGTCGATTAGCGCTAACCACAGAAACTGTGGTTCAAATGGCTCTGAGCACTATGCGACTTAACTTCTGAGGTCATCAGTCGCCTAGAACTTAGAACTAATTAAACCTAACTAACCTAAGGACATCGCACATATCCATGTCCGAGGCAGGATTCGAACCTGCGACCGTAGCGGTCACGCGGTTCCAGACTGAAGCGCCTTTAACCGCACGGCCACACCGGCCGGCACAGAAACTGTGGTTTGTGAGCAGCTGCTCGACCACTGTAGTCCATTCTTTTTAACTCCTTAAATGCAGTCATCGTGCTAGCTGGTCTGCTTTGGAACGCACGAATTGTTCCTTCCGCTGATTCCATACAGGTTTTTTTTACAACCACCCTCTGCATTGCTGGAGGCTAGCTATCCGTCAGTACATGAGGTTTGCCCGGTCTTGGTTTAGCTGAGATGCAGGGTGGCGCACGAAATGCGTTACCAATTGTTTCTTTCACAATTTACGACGCACATTAGATATCCCGTTGGGATCTCTACAGCAGTACCAGCAGAGCTTGGAAAAATAAATAAGTTACGAAATGATGTGTAATTCACGATACTGCCGCTAGGAGATTAGTAAGCAGCAAATGGCTGACAATGGAAGACTGACGACACCGCAACGATCGGCAATTGTGTTACTTTTTCATGAAACGAAAAGCCTTGTTATGACTCAGAGGCGTTTTCGACAACAGTTTAAGACACGATGGGTCCCTTGCAAGAAGACCATCCACAGGTTGTACGATAAATTTGTACAGCAAGGAACAGTATTGGAAGCGAAGCGACCTCTGCCTAAGCCTGTTTGTTCGCCGGAGAATATTGAAGCGGTACGAGTTGCTGTACAGAGAAGTCCCGGGAAATCGTGTAGAAAGGCAGCAGTGCAACTGGAAATATCCAGACGCTCCGTTCAACGCAATCTTAAAAGTGACCTCCATATGTACCCATACAAGATGACCTGTGCACAAAAGCTCACTGAAGAACACAAGCAGCAGAGACTACTGTTTGCTCAGTGGGCGGAGGATAGGGAAGAAACTCTCAACAACGTTTGGTTTTCAGACGAGGCGAATTTTCATTTAGACAGTGTGATTAACAAACAAAGTGCTTCATGAACGACATCATCATGCTCTGAGGATTACAGCGTGGGCAGCAATGTCCAATCACGGATTTCTTTGAAGAAATTGTGAACAGCGAGCGTTATTTTAGCATGCTTCGGAATAGCTTCATTCCACAGCTTCTTGCTACTGCCTTGCCCTTCAACGCGCAGTGGTTCATGCAAGATGGAGCAAGGCCACATACTGCGAACACTGTGTTAAAGTTTTTACACGAGTATTTCGACATGCGGATCATTTCACTCAGGTTTCCAGGTTGCTTCAATGACGGACAAAATTGCCCCCCCCCCCCCCCCCAATAGTCCAGACTTCAATCCATGTGACTTTTTTCTTTGGGGGTACCTAAAGGAAAAAAATTTCCTCAAACGTCCACGTGATTTAATGGAGATCAGAAGACTTGTTCTTCAAGCTTGCAGTGAAATTACGAAAGACATGTGCCGTAGGGTAATCACTAACTTCAGTGTTCGTTTGAGGGAAGTTAGGAAACGAAATGGTGGACATATTGAGCATGTGCTGAGTTAGAACAAAACTCCATGGACGGCTCTTCATTGTAGTATATGTTCCTTTCAGGTTGTATTGACAATAAAGTTTATATTAAAAAACAAAATAGTAACGCATTTCGTGCGCCACCCTGTAGTTTCTTCGCGTTTCCACATTATAGTCACATTAACGGTCGACTTTTGCAGCATTAGAAGAGTCGAAATGTCCTTGACGGGTATGTTACTCAGGTGACATCCAGTACCTACTTCATGTTCCAAGTCGCTGAGCTCTCCTGATTGCCAGATTCTGCTGTTACTGTTTCTCTACGGTCAATACAGTAGTGCCTAGCTCCTTTTATACCGGCGGGTCCACCTCTAATCTCTAGTCGTCAATTCCACATTACGACGGAATATTCGTATACTTTTGATTAGATAGTGCCCCAAGGCGGCAGCACGAATGGTCTCGGGGGAGTTAACTGGCAGTCTGTTGGAGACAGGTGGCAACTATCCCGCGGAAGTCCATTTAGTAAGTTTCAAGGACCAATTTGAAGTGAAGCATCTAGAAATATACTTCATCCTCTTGCGTATCGATCCGCAGAGAGCACGAAGTCAAGATTAAATACTGCGTGCACAGAGACATTTAAGAAACCTTTCTTCTAGCGCCCATTACACGATTAACCGTGGAGAAAGTGTAGCGTGTGGTACAATTTTAAGTATCCTGTGCCATGCACTTCACAGAGGCTTTTATAGTATTTGTACAGATGTAGATAATGAACGAGATCAAGGCATGTGCTTTGCATCTTCACGTAGTTTTGTGATACCAAATATTTTTAAACTTTCCAAAATAAGAATATACAGGGTGTTTCAAAAATGACCGGTATATTTGAAACGGCAATAAAAACTAAACGAGCAGCGATAGAAATACACCGTTTGTTGCAATATGCTTGGGACAACAGTACATTTTCAGGCAGACAAACTTTCGAAATTACAGTAGTTACAATTTTCAACAACAGATGGCGCTGCGGTCTGGGAAACTCTATAGTACGATATTTTCCACATATCCACCATGCGTAGCAATAATATGGCGTAGTCTCTGAATGAAATTACCCGAAATCTTTGACAACGTGTCTGGCGGAATGGCTTCACATGCAGATGAGATGTACCGCTTCAGCTGTTCAATTGTTTCTGGATTCTGGCGGTACACCTGGTCTTTCAAGTGTCCCCACAGAAAGAAGTCACAGGGGTTCATGTCTGGCGAATAGGGAGGCCAATCCACGCCGCCTCCTGTATGTTTCGGATAGCCCAAAGCAATCACACGATCATCGAAATATTCATTCAGGAAATTAAAGACGTCGGCCGTGCGGTGTGGCCGGGCACCATCTTGCATAAACCACGAGGTGTTCGCAGTGTCGTCTAAGGCAGTTTGTACCGCCACAAATTCACGAAGAATGTCCAGATAGCGTGATGCAGTAATCGTTTCGGATCTGAAAAATGGGCCAATGATTCCTTTGGAAGAAATGGCGGCCCAGACCAGTACTTTTTGAGGATGTAGGGACGATGGGACTGCAACATGGGGCTTTTCGGTTCCCCATATGCGCCAGTTCTGTTTATTGACAAAGCCGTCCAGGTAAAAATAAGCTTCGTCAGTAAACAAAATGCTGCCCACATGCATATCGCCGTCATCAATCCTGTGCACTATATCGTTAGCGAATGTCTCTTGTGCAGCAATGGTAGCGGCGCTGAGGGGTTGCCGCGTTTGAATTTTGTATGGATAGAGGTGTAAACTCTGGCGCATGAGACGATACGTGGACGTTGGCGTCATTTGGACCGCAGCTGCAACACGGCGAACGGAAACCCGAGGCCGCTGTTGGATCACCTGCTGCACTAGCTGCGCGTTGCCCTCTGTGGTTGCCGTACGCGGTCGCCCTACCTTTCCAGCACGTTCATCCGTCACGTTCCCAGTCCATTGAAATTTTTCAAACAGATCCTTTATTGTATCGCTTTTCGGTCCTTTGGTTACATTAAACCTCCGTTGAAAACTTCGTCTTGTTGCAACAACACTGTGTTCTAGGCAGTGGAATTCCAACACCAGAAAAATCCTCTGTTCTAAGGAATAAACCATGTTGTCTACAGCACACGTGCACGTTGTGAACAGCACACGCTTACAGCAGAAAGACGACGTACAGAATGGCGCACCCACAGACTGCGTTGTCTTCTATATCTTTCACATCACTTGCAGCGCCATCTGTTGTTGAAAATTGTAACTACTGTAATTTCGAAAGTTTGTCCGCCTGAAAAATGTACTGTTGTCCCAAGCATATTGCAACAAACGGTGTATTTCTATCGCTGCTCGTTTAGTTTTTATTGCCGTTTCAAATATACCGGTCATTTTTGAAACACCCTGTATTAACATGTGTTATGCTCCAGAAGAAAAGTTCGGGACTTTGAGATGTATACGAGTTACCGCAAGCAAAACGACTCATTGTCACTCTTGGCCCGTGGTTCCTGTGACAACCCAACAGCGTCAAGGTTCCGTGAAGCCTCAAATACACCTGTATCTTACATTGTGACGCAACGGGACCAGATAGTGCGTCATTCACTAAGTGCTCTGGCTATTCTGTAATACTCACGAATTAAACCCCAAATACTACCACGGGGAAACTGTCCCCGTTTTTAGATATTGTTCTCAGAGTCGCCATTTTTTGTGCGTCGAAAGAGGGAACGATCTGCTGTGGCTTCGTAGAACGAGGCATTCCAACATTCACATGAAATAAAAAATCTCAAAAACTAAGAGAAAAGAAAAAGCTGCAAACATGAAAATACCAAATCAATACCATTATCAGAGTATAAAAAATAATCATATCCAACTTCCATAGTTAATAGGCAACTGACGTCCAGATACTAGCCAGTTGGGGAATTCTGTTTTAGTATCGTTTGGCTTGGTGTTCGCTACGCTCGATACACACAGCGTTTCAGCTTCTCCTCTGCAACTATATCTAGTTTTCTAAGCTACATCTTACCCTTTACAGTTTATACTCATATTTCTAGTATAACGGATACTTATCATTTTTCGAGATATGCCTTGCCGCTCACTGTACCCTAAAAAAGGTCAAATCCGACGCCTGGATGACAGTTTACACAAAAAAAATTAACACCTGGTAAACTGACTTCCACTTCTATAAAATGTGTGCTATCTGCAAACTGGAAAACACAATTACGCTGCTTTACTGTTCCAATCAATTCGAATTGTGCTTCATCAGACCAAATCCTGCTACTTGTGCAGTGTGTTGCAAAAATTATTCACAGTACGTAGCGTTCAGTGCGTGTATTGGAACGTGCAACGTTGCTTCCCCTGATTTCAGTACATCAGATCATATTCCAAAGCATAACTTGTGGAAATAAATACGACGACACAGAAGCGACCAGTGCTATAACCAACAACCTATTCCCCCAACTGAAGACCATGGTTTACGGATTTAACATGCGGTAGACAGCAACTGAGGTCCGTCATAAGGACACATTTCCATTCCAGCAACCTCCCAGTTACCTCCACAGGATAGATTTGTTCGACTCAGTATCAAAGGAGATTGGAATTACTTTTTCTCCGCGCGTGAGCAGTAATGATTGACAAGGTATTTTATGTAACCAGGCAAGATGAAAAACGGATGTTCCGCTATCCTTTCATCAGAAAATACAGTTTACAAGATCATCTTTGACTTTTTGAAATATTGTAATCTGCATACTGAAGATGTATTAAAACTAAATAATAATTGAGCTATTTATCCCCAGAACAAACAAGTGTGTGTGTGCGTGTGTGCGTGTGTCATTCTTTATCTCTTCTCTGAACAAGGCGGAAGAATAATATTAGTTCTCAGTTACAATGATGTGTTGTCAGTTATGGCCTCTACGTCATTACACATTTTTAATGTAACATGAATCATCTATGAAATAAGCTTCTGGCCATATTAAGCGTATAGTAAACGCCAAAGAAAATATAAACTAAAGCCTACTGTTTATAAGAATACAATGTTTTCTGTTCGCTCCGGCTATGAACGCATAATCCGTAAATAAAGCCAAGTTCGTTGAAAGCAGAACACTGAACGAAAGCCAATAACGAGAAGAAGGAAGTCTAGGTGCAATGCAGGATCGAAATCCAGTAATGAGAACCTCGTAATTAAGCTAATGTAACTGACTAAACTACATTAAAATACGGCTGCAGCCCTGACCCGTTCCTGCGAGTAGCTCGAACCACGGGACATACTGTGCAGGTCCCTGGCAGCGATCGTCGACTGTGATCTGTGATGTCTGAGCCACAGTGATATTAAACAGTGTATGTTGATACTGCTATCCCATATCACGTGCGCATTATTTACTAGACCCTTATGTGGAGAAAGTACACGAGCAGCACGACTTAATGCTGTTTCCCTTTAACATCGTATCACACACTGTACTATGAGTTTGTGTTGCCACGAATGTGGTTGAACGTATGAGGTTTTGAACTCTGTTGAATTCACAGTTTTAGCAACACAGTGTATATAAAAAAATGTTAAGCCCTAACGTAGGCCTACCTGTAACAGAAGGTGTCTATTTATAAATCGGAGTGCGGCCATCGAATAGGAACTAAGTGTACCATCGAAAGTCTACACTGGTAACTACTTCATCTACATCTACGTGATTACTCTGCTATTCACAATGAAGTGCCTGACAGAGGGTTTAATGAACCACCTTCAAGCTGTCTCTCTACCGTTCCATTCTCGAACGGCACGCGGAAAAAAGGAGCACTTAAATTTTTCTGTGGGTGCCGTGATTTCTCTTATTTTATCGTGATGATCATTTCTCCCTATGTAGGTGGGTGCCAACAGAATGTTTTCGCAATCGGAGGAGAAAACTGGTGATTGAAATTTCATGAGAAGACCCCGTCGCAACGAAAAACGCCTTTATTTTAATGATTGCCACTCCAACTCACATATGATGTGTTTCACACTATCTCCCCATTTCGCAATAATACAAAACGAGCTGCCCTTCTTTGTACTTTTTCGACGGCATCCGTCAGTCCCACCTGATGCGGATACCACACCGCGCAGCAATACTCAGAATAGGGCGGACAAGCGTGGTGTAAGCAGTCACTTTAGTAGACCAGTTGCACCTTCTAAGTGTTCTGCCAATGAATCGCAATCTTTGGTTTGCTCTAGCCACAATATTATCTATGTGATGGTTCCAGTTTAGGTTATTTGTAATTGTAGTCCCTAAGTAATTAGCTTTATTTACAGCCTTCAGATTTGTGTGACTTATCGCGTAATCGAAATTTAGCTGATTTCTTTTAGTACTCATGTGAACAACTTCACACTTTTCCTTATACAGGGTCAATTGGCACTTTTCGCACTATACATATATCTTATCTAAGCCATTTTGCAAGTCGTTTTGATCATCTGATGACTTTACAAGACGGTAAATGACAGCATCATCTGCAAACAATCTAAGACGGCTACTCAGATTGTCTCCTATGTCGTTAATACAGATCAGGAACAATAGAGGGCCTATAACGGTTCCTTGGAGAACGCTGGATATTACTTCTGTTTTACTCTTAAGGTGTTATGAAACGGAAACACTTTTGGATAACTGAATGGAAGTAAATCTAGATTTAAATAAACTTAAAGAACAGTGCAGCTGAAGTATAATGGATAGACAAATTTTTAATCATCAAGCTGAAAAAAGGTATGTAATTAACTTTTTATTCGTTTGCATGTGTGTCTATAGTCCTGTTACAGACTGAAAACCGTGGTTATAAGACAAAGTGATGAGGGAAATCTTCTGTCGTGAAAGTACTTTCGGTCGTATCCCAAGGGTACAGTTCACAATATACATAAATGATTTAGTCACTAGTGGATAATGTCGGGAGATCCATGAGGCTGTGCGTGGAAAGTACTGTTTTATATAGAGACGTCTGTACGCTCTAACGCTGTAGCAAATCATAGGAAGTCGTGCAAGGATCGATGCTTGGTGCAGGGACTGGCAGTAGAGCGTGAGGATAGATGACCATTTATTATTTGACTACACGATTGCTGAACAGTCAGTTAAACTATCACATCCATTAAAAATAGAGCTAGCTGACGAAACGCTCGTTCAACCGATACTTGAGTTCCGCACTTCTGACCGGGACTCTGAAATAGAACTCATGGAGGAAAGATCCGGAGAAAAGCGCACTTTTCCTCTTATGTTAGTAAGTACGGAAGCGTCATGGAAATGCTTCACAAACGCCGGTCGCAGACCCTGCCAGAGAAGCGTTGTGCATTACTTTTGCCGCTCCGAACGCCCAAGTTCATAGAAGAGTTTAATATTTTGCTTCTACCTGTGGACATCTCGCGAAAAGGCCATAAAGGCTCATACAGAGGCCTCCTAACAATCTTTCTTCCTGTGCATTTCTCGTGGCTGAAACAGAAAAGGGCGGGGACAGTTATATATGAAAAATTCTGTAACACACTGTAAAGTGGTTAGAAAATCCTGTTACAGAGTGCACTTGTTCATATAAACGTTTACCTCTTAGCCATAATATTTTTTTGCCTCCAAGTGGTAATACATGCTTGATGTACGCGTAATATCGGTGTGAAAGTGGTTCCTGACTCCTACATTCATTAGTGTAAACGGTAACCGGTCTCCGCGTTTCATCGTAACTTTCCTTTTTCAACCACGTTAACAGCCACATCTGCGTAGTAACATACCCAACACGAGTCACTAAGACACTATATCTGATTTCTACTGTACATGAGTGGGTGCCAAAAATTTGCTCTGAGCAAACACCATTTGCTTACTCTATTAACTAACTGACAGCCTATGCGAGCACAGATTTTGTCCCAATTACCAGCTTCAATTGAACCGCAATAAGATGCACTAAAAATCTATCGCACTTACTAGCTAATAAATTTTCATCTATATCGTAGTCAGGATAGTGTGACGTTTCACTTCTGGTAATATATTTGTTGAAGGTATTGTCAACTAAACATCTTATGATATCTGTTTACATCTACATCCATACTCCGCAAAACAATGAAGCGCATGGCAGCGAGTACTGTCCGTTTATCAGTTGTTATGGCTTTTTCATGATCGATTCACGTGCGGAGCGACGGAAGAATGATTGCTTAAGCGCCTCTGTGCGTCCTATAATCTGATCATGCCTTTGCTATTCCTGCGGGAGCGATATGTAGTGTGTTTTAGCATATGTCTGTATCCACCGCTTAAAGTTAGGTTTTGAAACTTGCTAAGTAGCCTTTCACGTGGTAGTCTGCGTCTATATTCAAGCGCTTGCCAGTCTCTTTTTGCGGCATCTCCATGGAACTCTCCCATGGGTAAAACCTATGTTATTCATGCTGGTCCCCTGTTAGCCCTATTTCGTAATGCTCTCACACTTCAACAAACTTCTAGTATGGGACGCACGAGTGCCTGTAAGCAATCTCCTTCGCAGGCTGGTTGCATTTCCCTAGTACTCAGCCACTGAAAGTCTGCCACCCGCTTCGCAAACGAATGAAACTATGTGATAGTTCCACTTAAAATCACCAGGAATTTTTACACCCACGTATTTGTATGAGTTGACCAATCCTAACATTGATTCACCCATGTTGTAGTCATAGGATACCATATTTTCTCCTCGTTTTGTGAAGTGCAAATATTTATATTCCTAATTTAAAGAAGGATGACGGTACGTACCATATTTTACGGGGTCTTCCTTATTTAGTTTCAGTGTCTTGTTGTCCTGACAAAATACATACAGGACGTAGCATGTTTTTAAGAAATTTATAGCATGACCAAATGGAGAAAAAATCTGGTCATATACAAATGATAAAGAAAATACACTCTTTGACTGAATCAAACTGAACGAGGTACGATTTTTGAGTCTCTGATGTCGGTACTATGTAACGCTTTCACATGGAGAGCAGTTTGTTACTATCGCTCCCGTTGTGCATTGCGTATTGCTTCAGGCCACTGTGTTTAGAAGTGTGGTTTTAAAACGTCAGAATCACAGATTAAGTTACTTGATGTGATATAATGTAAACTTTTCATAAAAATGCCAAAAATAAACTGACGAGATTAAAGCTGAATTCACGACACTAAAGCTGAATTTCCATTTCTGAAATTATAACATCAGTGCTACAAATTGTTTTGCAAGCTTTTTGCGTGTGACAAAATATTTACTCGATTAGTAATGCAAGGTATTTTGATGTCTTAAGAAAAATGTCGTACGATGATCTATGTATCTGTAGCGTAAACCAGGTTTTTTTTTCTTTTAACACAGAACTACTGTACAGATGTGTTAACCAAAGACTCTACAAAATATCGATTAAATTCAACTTACAATTTATTTCCATATTTTGATTTTGGAATTCTGGTCACCCTAATGTAAAGCAAGTTGCCGGTCGTTGGATGGTTGGTAGGTTGATTTGGGGGAGGGGACCAAACAGCGAGGTCATCGGTCCCATCGGATTAGGGAAGGATGGGGAAGGAGGTCGGCCGTACACTTTCAAAGTAACTATCCTGGCATTTGCCTGAAGCGATTTAGGAAAATAACGGAAAACCTAAATCAGGATGGCCGGACGTGAGTTTGAACCGTCTCCTCCCGAATATCAATCTTTGCACCACTTTGAAATCTTATCAAGATTTGACAATATTTATACAGCTTTTATCAGATAATATTTCGTTGTAGATAACTGCATCACCCGCGAAAATCTGAGATTACTATTAACATTGTCTGCAAGGTCATTAACATACGTGAACAGCAATGGTCCCTGCACACTGCCCTCGGGTTCACGTGAAGTTATTTCTACATCTACGGCTGCCTCACCATCCAGGATAACACGCTGCGTCCTTCCTAGCAATAAATCCTCAATCCAGTCATAAATTTCGCTTGATACCCCATACGATTTTACTTTCCATAATATGCATAGGTGTGGTACTGAGTCAAGTGGTTTTTTGGAAAATGAATACTTTATCTATCTGACTGCCTTGATGCATGGCTTTCAGGATGCCCTGTGATAAAAGAGCGAGCTGGGTTTCGAGTGATCGACGTTTTCGGAATCCATGCTGCTTGCCACAGAGGTGGGCATTCTAGGTCAGAATATGTTTAAAGATTCTACAACAAATAGATGTCAAAGATATTGGAAGATAGTTTTGTGGATCGCTTCTGCTGCCCTTCTTGTAGACGGGTGTGATATACGTTTTTCTCCCATTACTGGGCACCATTTCTTCTTCGTCGCTGTTTCGAGCGATGTCACACATGTGGCAAGACACTGGATCTGCATTATGGACGAGCGGGATTCAAATGCTGTGTGACCATCCACATTTACGGTATTTGCCGTTTCGCTAATCACTACAGGAAAATTAAAAGAATTATTGTTTTATTGAAGTTAGGGAGAGTTTCCGTTGCTGTTCAAGACTTTAATGACTTCAATGGCGATGGTTTGATTAACTTTCAGCTGGCTTGTTCTTCGGCACAGCAATGCCTCTACTGTAGACGTGTATGTCGCAATCGCACTGGAGGCGACGTAGGCCCGCTGTTGAGCAGAATGGCAGAGCCACTTCTAGTTCAACGCTAACTGTATTGCTAGTCAGTAGCTCGCATGAAAAAGGAAAGAAGGAAGGAATATTGGGTTTAATGATCCATAGACACCTAGATCACTGGAGACTGAGCACAAGTCCGGATAGGGGAAGGATGAGGAAGGAAATTGGCCGCTCCTTTTCAGAAAGAATCAGCCCAGCACTCACTTTACTCGATTTTAGAAAATGACGTAAAAACTAAATCTGGATATCCAGGTGGGGATTTGAACTGTCATCCTCCCAAACAAAACTGCAGTGTCTACTCACTGCGTCACCTCGCTTGTTTCGCATGAAAATTTATCGTGGAAAAGACAAACGTGACAGCTTACTATTGACAGCACTAAGTATGAATATTTGTGGCAAGTTAAGATTTAGCGCCAGATAGGGATTCGAATAGGGTCCTCAATTGATCCGGCCAGTGTGGACTAGTTGAAGAGTCCAAAAAACTTCACAGATATCTTCCACGTTCCGTCTTGTTAATGGGTCCTCTCCACGCCTTCCAGAATCCACGGAACACTCACCCATGATTGTACAGGGTTGACACTTCAGCGAGAATGGATAAGAAAGAGTCTGATTCAACGCTAGTAGTGTGTGTGTGTGTGTGTGTGTGTGTGTGTGTGTGTGTGTGTGTGTGTGTGCGCGCTGTTAAATCATTGCAGCATGTACTTCGCTGAAGAATCAAAACTATATCATCTTAGTATTAAATATCGTAACAATTATGAAGATAGACCGAAACAAGCTGGCAAAAGTGGTCTCTGACAGGGCGTGCTTCCACAACGGTGAGTAAATTGCAAAAGTAAGGGATGACTTCGAATTTGTACGCCCCCCCCCCCCCCCACACACACACACACAGAAAAAAACTGCTCACAATTACGACGCCACTCAAGATCTGCATAAATGCTTTAAGACGACGCTTCCTGCGACAACAGCAACATAATTACGACAGGTACACTTCAAGACCTGCTCGTGTAGCTTAATATGCAGCACACTGGCACACTGGCTTGCAGGACGGGTACGTGTACCAGATCCTGATCGAATACGCGTGGCAGACTAAAGGCTATTGGTCTATATCACCTGTCAGTGGATTTTTGGGCGACTTTCCATTCTTGTTTACGGAAAGTTCTTTCCCAAAAATTACGATAGCACACAGAACGAAGTTTACACGGATCGCAGCCAAGTGGCTCACAGGTGTTTCGTCGATTAGGTTAGCTGGCGACAGGAAGAGCCTCCGGCCACAAAAGTTAAAATAAACAAAAAATTTAAGAATGGCAAGTCATGAAAACAGTGGATCCCTTACGACAGGATGTAGTCCAGTCAATGAAGGAAAACAAAGGGAAAAATCGGGGAGGGAGGTAGTTCAAAAGTTACTTTTTAATGTTTTTCTGACTACATCGAAAACCGCGGTTCCTAGCGAAAATATTTCTCGCTACAAAATTGAACTACATTCAATTTCTTACAGAAAAGGTCATATACATTTTTCGCTAAGACTGATAGTGTCCATGTTGCAGGGCAAGGAAAAATCGCAATTATTAAAAATAGTGTTGTAATGGTGTAACGTTGACGTTTGTTGTTAAATGGAGTTAAGAAAAAATATTAAATTGTGTACCACATCCAAGTGGGGTAGATACGTATTACGGGATAGTGCGCCGGGGGATGTAACAGGGTGGAGGCGGGAGACCTGTGGTGTAGAACCACGAGGGAAGGTAGATAGCTGGATTGTGCTCATGCGCTTCCCTCCTCCATAGGTCTGCAAAATGAATGATCTGGCAGTTCCGCGTTCTTCCTACCGAACTACGTCACAAAAAGAAACTCCAATGTGTTTCTCAAAGTTGTACAGACCATCATACAGCTTGCCGTGTAAATCCCTGGCGACGCAGTGTTCAGTCATGCTCAGGTGCATTTCTTTTCACACCGTGTGTTAACGCTACGTGGAAAGCGGATATGAATTACTGCTAATACTTAAGAAACGTACATGGGCAGAATCTACGCAAATTTCTGCACATTGTTCTACAATCCTAGAGGGAAAGCCATTCTTAGTCTTAGTGTACGGCAGTTGTTTTCTTCCGGCAAAGGCAACTTCTTCCATCACAAGTGCCGCTCGGTCTTCAGTTTACAGGTAGACTATACCGCCCCCAGCATCTCCTGGCAATACTCATGTAAGCAAACAAAATAACTTACCTGAACTCTTGTTTATATAGCGGAGCTATTTTCAGTTATTGGATATTTATTTGCATTTGTGGAATGAGTTATTACGCAAGAAAATTTCAACAGCTAGAACTGTCAACTGTGTCACACTGGAGAGGCTGTCCCAAGTGTAACACGCTGTCAGTATTATTCGAAAATGTTGATTTCACTGTCTCCACTATCAATGGCTGGGATACTCTTTGCAGCTTGAGGTTATCAAATGCATCATCCCAGCTTCAGCTATCCCAGAATCGGAAGAGGTCTAGAGGCTTTAACTGTCTCCCATTGTAACAGAAGTAGATCACCTTGGTGTTATGGAACTTCCAGATATTTGAACACAAGTCAAGCAATACATTACAGCAGATAACTGTTCGAGATTTAAACATGATTATTCGTATGCCATCAGACATATCGATACCCACTTTTCAAGATTACTGTGGATGTATGGCAAGTGGCTCTACTCACTGCAGCCGATTCTGGGCATTTCCTGAATGTAAAAGGTTTATGCAGTCTACCAGTTACACAATTACTGGTGAGAGAAGTGTAGTAACTTTCTGGTCTTTCACTAATTCACAAAGTGGCTACAACACAGTTACATGGCTTTATAATACACTGGCAACGATAGACAGCAGCAAGGTACCACAATTACCAATCAAATCCTTTTACTAACGACACGACATACATACTGACATCACAAAAATTATACATTTCTTAGCCATTGTTTATAGAAATGTATTTTACATAAAAGCTCACTCAACTCAATAAACCGTGAATAACTCCACTTAAAAAAGAAAAAACCGAGCTCAGTGATGTTATTTTGGCTACTTACGTAAGAGAATTGGACAGTAAACGCTGGAGAGAGAGTCTGTAAACTGAAAAGCGATCAACGCTCAAGGTGGACGAAGCCACTTACACAGGAAGAACGCTACAACTGCCTTACAGGATGACTAAGAATGTCTCTGTAGCAGTCTAGAACAGTGTGCAAAGATTTACATAAAATCTGGCCATGTGTGTTTCTTGAGATAATATTATATCGTGTTAACACACTTCGAGTGGAAAAAATACCCTCCCCTTCCCCGGGAGAGGGTGTGTGTGCAGTGTGTTGCCAGCTGCGGAAGGATCGATACAACTTTGTGAAATACACTGTAGCTTTTTTTTGTTTTTGTGGCTTAGTGCTATAGGGAGAATGGGGAATTGCTTGCTCGCTCTTCATTTTGCAGACCTATGAAGGAGGGAAGTCCACGAGCACGATCCACCGACCTACGTTCCCTCACGCTTCTAACATCCACCCCTACCTACCCAACCGTTCGCATCTTCCAGGCCACAATTTATCCGTTGATACGGCTCTACTGCACTTAGATTAGGCGCACACATTTAATATTTGTTCGTAACTCACTTCATTTAACAATAAACATCAGTGTTACACCACTAAACACTATTTTATATAATCTGCGATTTTTCGGTCCCCTGCAACACGGAAACTGTATCACAGAAAATATGAGGACATTTTTTTACAGGAAATTTAACGCAGTTTAATTTTGTACTAGGAAAAATTTTCGTCGAATGCCACTTTTTAGATATTCAACCTCTACACGTGTCTGTAGGTCATGATATTCCCCTTACCACTGTTCAAAAATTTGCGACTACACGAATTTTTTTCCCCCAGTTCACATTTTTTGGTCTTCGTTGACTGGGCTAATAATCGCTAGGAACGAAAGGAACTCTGGGTCAGTTTACTGTTTCTGTCGCGCTAAATGATATTAACAGAGAAAGTTTTATATCTACGGGACAGGGCTTCAGCGGGTGTCAAGTTAGACTTGTTACCGTATTTGAAATACAAAACCTGCGAGGAAAGCATACTATATAAGATTGTTGTGGGAAAAAATGGAATGTTGGGAACGTTCAGGGATTTGTTCAGACAGGACGTCACCCTACGAATAAATGCAGCCGAAACGGCAGTTGTGCCAGTAGTAGTGTGGAATAACAGTTAAATTCAAAGTCTAACAGTTTTTGGCGCGACAGCGCAACATGTTTAAGAATGCGTGATGTACAATTTTCACCTATCTCGGATGTAAACACTATGGCGCTAACGCTCTAGATGATACACACGACGTGAAAAACGGAGCTAACTGCAACTATGATGAAAATTATCTTTAATACATCCCACCACAAGTGAAATAATGGGTTAGTTATCGAAGCAAATGAATATTGGTTTCCCACAGTAGCATCTGCGCTGAGAAATATGGTGAAGTTATTAAGACTACGAACTGATTCGGAGGAAGCAAAGTCGAATCCGTCTGACTATTCCAGTTTCGTTTTTCTGTTTTATTGGTTCACTTCGGGCAAATGCCGAGTTCTCTCATTAAGGTCATAGCAGGTAACTTGCCCAGCCCCTCAGATGAGCTTTGGCTTCGCCTCTACTGAACACTACTTCTAAGACGACCTCCCTTCCAGAAAGGCCGGCCGAAGTGGCCGTGCGGTTAAAGGCGCTACAGTCTGGAACCGCAAGACCGCTACGGTCGCAGTTTCGAATCCTGCCTCGGGCATGGATGTTTGTGGTGTCCTTAGGTTAGTTAGGTTTAACTATTTCTCAGTTCTATGGGACTAATGACCTCAGCAGTTGAGTCCCATAGTGCTCAGAGCCATTTGAACCTTCCAGAAACTTGGAAGCGAGATAAGTAGCACATGAGCAAAACATTCAGGAGAAGGAGGTGGCACTATAGGCGTGAAATGTAAACCAGTTCTCACAAGATGCAGCGTAGTTCTTTGGATTCCGTCACTTAGCAGAGAAGGAAAAAGGCAAGTACCTCAAAGCTATCATTTTCCCCTTCTATGTTAAGTTTATTTTCTTTTCTTGTGTCGCGAAAAATGAAACGCAAATGAGACTGATACCCAGTTCTTCATCCGCTTGAGACGTTAAAATCAAAAGAACAATATAGCAAGCCGTGAACAATCTCTCTGATCTGGGGCTGTCTCAGATCGTGCAGGGACCACGAAAAGCAGCGCCCACGGCTTTCGAGATGTCACCGCACCATTAACAAACTATTTACGAGGCTGAAGGTCCAAATCATGCTTGTATTGGAGAGATTAGAACCAAGTCTGTCTAGCTTAACTAAGACGCTGCTTTTCCCTGAACAATTAATTCTTACACTCCTCGGAAGGTACCAACGTGCCGTTGTGTTGGTGCGGAGCGTCAGCGAAGGTGACAATTGATTTCATCTTAGAGGTTAGGGAATCGAATCAAAAATGTTTGGAACAATATGACGTGAACGTTGATTTTAAAGAAAGAGGGGAGTCACAAAGCAGCCGTTTGCACAGTGCTCGCGATAACGTTAAAGGCTGCACCAAGGTCGCGAGTCGGTCTGACAGCACACAAGCCAAGCCGAACTCAGCCAAGCGCACCGCTCGCTGTCAACTCGTGGTCTTATCGGAGCAAGTTTTCCATTCGCTTCGTGCCTAACCTCAGAGATAGTCAAATTTCGACGTGAGCGTCAATATAAAGTACTGCGCGTCGAGATTACATGTAAAGTTACTTTCCTAGTTTTAAATTCGTAATAGTGAACACAGAAACAATGAAAGAATACAGTCTGCAGCGTGAAGACCTATAATCTCTGGGTAATTTTGCGAACAGTTTGTAGCAGTGGGCAGAACCCACATCTTGCAGCTACCGAGGGACGTGAAATGTTAAACACTCGCCGAGCTGAATTTATCATAGCATGAGAAACATTTTCTGTTTTGAAACGAATTTTTCTTTCCTGATCTTTGATTACTCGGCTAACAGCTGATTTAGACACGACATGAGAACCAGCTGTCGAACATAGGAGTTAACGATCAATTTCTTTTTTGTTATGCGATAGTGGCTGGATCATAGAATACTCTATGTACTCTAATGCACTCGCGAAGCTTTTCGTTACTAATGATCCAAAGTGGCGTCCCGATATGTGCTGTCACCGCTCAGTTTCGCGGGTTCCGTACTGATTGTCATTTTCTTGGGTGAAACACATTTAGATGTTAGCTCTTTGAAAATTTCTCCTCTAACAGTGCGGCTTTCCACACTACCTGCAATGCTAACACTGTTTCCAATTTTTCCTTCGTATTCAAATGTCCTGTTGCAAAACTACCTGTGCGTTATTTGCGTAGGTCAGCAGTGAAGGGTGCAAAAGCAAAGTACAATTTTACGTACCGGTACGTAGAGTTATCCAAATTAAGAAATTTTTTCCTTCCAAGACATAACGTTAAATTTAAATACTGAACACTTTCGGAGCTTCTAAAATCATCTCAGCGAGAAAGTGAAGCTCGCTGACACTGGCTGATAAGTTCAGCAGGCTGTAAGACAGTTTTCTGTTAGTTATATGTTCCCTAGATCGTGTGAATGATTTGCTTTGTAGAAGTTATGTGTAACATGTCAGCTTATAGGATATGAATATATCAATATTATTGGACATTTTTCAGTCCTACTCTTGGAACTACACTAAAAATGTAGTTTTTTTACATTCTACCAACTTTAAAAAAGTGATCTATGGAATAGGAGTAGATGTCCAGAAGAAACGGTTAGTTTTAAAAGTTGTTTTGCTACCTGTCAGACATTTAATGTTATTGGACAAATGATCAAAAATTTTTCTTCCTGCGTATTGAACTCCTTTCTGAGCCACTGACAGCTTCAGTGACGGGTAATAAAGATACAAAATGGTTCAAATGGCTCTGAGGACTATGGGACTTAACATCTTAGGTCATCAGTCCCCTAGAACTTAGAACTACTTAAACCCAACTAACCTAAGGACATCACACATCCATGCCCGAGGCAGGATTCGAACCTGGGACCGTAGCAGTCTAATAAAGATCAATTTTTCCTCTATTGTTGTACGGACATCACTGTTCTCAAATTGTTGTACATTACTTATGATGAATTTCGTTGGTGATTATGATTCTGAATTGCGTAGGTACAGTCAGAATGCCTACTAGGCGACTACCAGATGACTGTGAATGAACACGTATTATTCTTACTGCTGGCTTTTGAGCGTCCACAACTTTCCAAGTGAAGAGTAATCCCGAAGAAATACCCTAAGCCATTGACACAGAATATATTAGGGCGGAGTTTGTTTTTGCGAAGCTATTATTTACACTAAGAACTGAAGCAGATAAACTTAAACACGGCAGATTCTAACGACTTCCTAAATAGGTTGAAGAAAGCATCATATGTACTATTCGAAGACAGCCTCAACGTAATCTAAGATATTTTATTTATATCTGTTCCCCACTAATCACACGTGTACTAGTCCGCGATTTCTTCGAGGCGAACGGCGAGCCACACTTTCACCCGTCAGCTGACGCCAAACGACTGTCCAAACTGACAGCTGTGCCAATTCACACGCGTTCCGCCACTGGGGTACACACATAACACACTGCCGAGAAACCGCCTCTCCGTCGCTTCCAGCCGACCTCTGCACTCCTCCAATTGGACCCCAATTCGCACTCGTCGATGCAAACAACTTGTCACCATCAGGTTCTGTAATTCGCAGAAGAGACGGGCGCTCGCAGGGCCCGGCGTCGCGTCCCCGCGGCATTAGCGAAAGTAGGACTTGTCAGAGTTGAAGGCTGCAAGCCGCGCGGGAGGAAAACTGTGCGCTCGGCTGTGTGCGTACCTTCTCCTGCTGGAGCTCCAGCTGTGACACGGCCCCCATGGCCGTCGCTGGCAGACTGTCGCGTCGGCCCACGAGGCGGCGCTGCAGCGCGACCAGCTGGCGGTGGGGGCAACTGAACAGCTGCCCGCCGCGTCGCAATATGCGCGCCCGCCTTTCACCGTTCGCCTTTTCTTGCTTCCGCTAATGCTTCTATGCCGCCTAGAGACCGCTTTAAGGTTCCCTACACCTGCACCAATTTACCGACCGACCGAACGATCGATTTCGCGGCAACCTACACACCTACCAACCAACTGCACTCAGCTATTATAGCGCCGCTCTGTTGTTGTGATTCATATATCATAAGTGCATTGGTTTATATTCTCCGAGAGTCCGCTTGGTTTTATACAGAGACAAAAACGTGTGTTTATCTTGGCTGTTTTAAAGGTAACAAGGCTAAGAAGTGGCTAGTGCAAAGAAAGAAGTTCGCCGCCGGTGTGGCCGAGTGGTTCTAGGCACTTCAGTCTGGAACCGTGCGACCGCTACGGTCGCAGGTTCGAATCCTGCCTCGGGCATGGATGTGTGTGGTGTCCTTAGGTTAGTTAGGTTTAAGTAGTTCTAAGTTCTAGGGGACTGATGACCTCAAATGTTAAGTCCCATAGTGCTCAGAGCCATTTAAACCATTTAGAGAAAGAAGTTCTCTCACGTTTTGTTACTTTATTTGGGGTCCGGTGATTTTTCGTAATTATCTCACTGGAATCACATTTGGGAAGAAAGATTGGATTGGTTTCTTTGGGGGAAGAGACCAAACAGCGAGGTCATCGGTCTCATCGGATTAGGGAAGGACGGAGAAGGAAGTCGGCCGTGCCCTTTCAAAGGAACCATCACGGCATTTGCCTGGAGCGATTTAGGGAAATCACGGAAAACCCAAATCAGGATGGCCGGACGCAGGATTGAACCGTCGTCCTCCCGAATGCGAGTCCAGTGTGCTAGCCATTGCGTCACCTCGCTCGGTGTAATTATCTAAGAATGGATGAATCTGCATTTCAGAGCTGCTGAACATCAACAAACCATTCTTTACGAAAAAAGGATATGTTCGTGAAAAAGTATGTAAGCTGCGAGAAGATGCTGTTAGCTGCTTGGTAGACGTTAACTGAAACTCAAATTCAGTGCTGTTGTATCCCCACAATTATTAACTAAAATGATTTCTGAAACCTGTAACGTGATTCCTACTTGGCCGAGGAAATACAAAATGGTAAATAAATAAATAAAAGACGTTAATGTAAATTTATCAATGTACTTAGGTACGTAGGATAAAAGATTACCTGTTAGTTTAAGAAATTCATTTCAAATTCGAAGAAGGAAGGCTAGATATGGTGGTGGCGCGCACATCATCTAATGAATACAACAACAGATACATAAGGAATGAAACTATTAAATACAACAACAGATACATAAGAAAACAGACTTGTAGCAACTGTTGCAATTGTTTTAAAAAAAATCCACACTTTGCGCTTCTTAACAGACATCTTGGATATAGGCTGGAATTTCTTTTAACACTTAAAACGACCAAACAAATATATTTTATGAATTAATGTCCATTGAAAGTCGATATTTCGGTTTTTACACTTTATTTCTGGTAAGAATCGAAAATAAAAACTAACAACAGAAATACAGAAGGTCGATAGACTTTTATTCTCTCTGCGTGGCACACGGGAATCATTACGGATTCGTTTAGAAAAAAAAAAGTGCTTCATTTAGTGCATCTCTATTGCTATAATCTTCGCACGACGTGTCCCACAAACATCTGCGTCTTTGGATTTATCCTGAAACCCTGTCTTCAAACTTTCGTCCACCTCGCATCCTATTATGTATATTAGAACAGCGTTCAACTCCGCGCGCAGTGACGAAAGACGAACTTTCGTTGGGCTGTTGGCACGACAGCGCCACACACTGCACAATTAGTTGACTAGAGGGTGGGAGCCGTTGGAAAAAAAGCTCGTCGGTCGGTCGGTCGGTCGTATTGCCTACACACGTACAGTTTGTCGGTCGGACGGGAATTCGCGCGTGTGCACCATCAATTGATTTGTATTTGCAAATAAGCATTTACACTTGAGCCAAAGAAAGAGAATATGAGAGCACGAACATCGAGGCATACCGTGTGTCTACAGCACTACCCTGCAGTTCACAGTTACGCGCCTGGCACAGGGTTCCTCGTACCGCATTCAAGCTACACTGAAGCGTCAAAGAAACTGATATAGGCATGTGTATTCAGATACAGAGATATGAGAATACGGCGTTGCGGTTGGGAACACCTATGTAAGACAACAAGTGCCTGGCGCAGTTATCAGATAGGTTACTGCTGCTACAATGGAAGGTTATCAAGATTTAAGCGAGTTTGAACGTGGTGTTACAGCCGGCACGCGAGCGATTGGACACAGCGTCTCTGATGTAGTGATGAAGTTGGGATTTTCCCGTACGAACATTTCACGAGTGTACCACGAATATCAGGAATCCCGTAAAACATGGCATCTCCGACATCGCCGCGGCCGGAAAAAGATCCTGGAAGAACGGGACCAACTACGACCGAAGAGAATCGTTCAGCGTGACAGAAGTACAACTCTTCCGCAAATTGCTGCAGATTTAAATGTTGAGTCATCAACAAGTGTCAGCGTGCGAACCATCCAACGAAACATCATCGATATGGGCTTTCGGAGTCGAAAGCCCACTCGTGTACCCTCGATGACTTCACGACACAAAGCTTTACGCCTCGCCTGGGCCTGTCAACACCGACATTGGATTGTTGATGACTGGAAATATGTTGCCCGATGGGACGAGTCTCGTTTCAAATTGTATCGAGCGGATGGACGTATACGGGTATGGAGACAACCTCATGGATCAATGGACCCTGCTTGTCAGCAGGGGACTGTTCAAGCTGATGGAGGCTCTGTAATGGTGTGGGACGTGTGTAGTTGGAGTTATATGGGACCCCTAATACGTCTAGATATGACTCTGACAGGTGACACGTACGCAAGCATCCTTGTGATCACCCGCATCCATTCATGTCCATTATGCATTCCGACGGGCTTGGGCAATTCCAGCAGGACAATGCGACACCCCACACGCGCAGAATTGCAACAGAGTGGCTCCAGGAGCACTCTCCTGAGCTTAAACACTTTCTCTGGCAGCGAAACTCCCTAGACATGAACATTACTGAGCATATCTGGGATGCCTTGCAACGTGCTGTTCAGAAGAGATCTCCACCCTTCGTACTTTTACGGATTTATGGGCACCCTGCAGGGTTCATAGTGTCAGTTCCCTCCAGCAGTACTTCAGTCGTTAGTCGAGTTCATGGCACGTCTTGTTACGGTACTTCTGCCTGCTCAAGCGGGCCCTATACGATATTAGGCAGGTGTACCAGATTCTTTTACTCTTGAGTGTATTTATCTAACATATCACTCTCGAATAGCGCACGGCGATAAAGAATACTTAAATCTTTCCATCTGAGCTCTGATTTCTATTATTTCATTATGATGATTATTTCTTCCTGTGTAAATGGGCGCCAACAAAATATTGTCGCATTCAGAGGAGAAAGTTGGCGATTGAAAAGGTCTCACCGCAACGAAGACGACTTTGTTTTAATGGCTGTCACCCCAATTCGCGTATCATATCCGACGTTCTCTCCCATATTTCGCGATAATACAAAACGTTCGCCGTTCTTTAAACTTTTTCGTTGTCCTCCGTCAATTATGCCTAGAACGGACCCCATACCGCACTGCAACACTGTAGCACAGGGGGGACAAGCATGATGTAAGCAGTCCCAGTTATTCGTAACTGTAATCTTTAAATATTTAGCTGAATTAACAGTCTTCAGATTTCTGTGACTTATCGTGTAACCGAAATTTAACGGTTTCATTTTAGTACTCATGTAAATGACCTGACACTCTTCATTATTTTGATTCAAATGACACTTATCACACCATACGGATAGCTTGTCTAAATCATTTTTCAAGTGGTTTTGATTTTATGACGGCAAATAACGGCAACAGCTGCAAACCATCTAAGAGGACTGGTCAGGTTATCTTCTAAATCGTTTATGTAGATCAGGAACAATAGAGGCCTTGTATCACTTCCTTTGGAACGCCAGATATCATTTCTGTTTTACCCGATGACTTTTCGTCTGTTTCTACATAGTATAATCTTTCAAACAGAAAATCACGAATTTAGTCGCACAACTGAGACGATACTTCATGGGCATGCAGTTTAATTCGAAGTCGGTTATGAGGAACGCTGTCAACAGCCTTCTGGAAATCTAAAAATATGGAATTAATTTGGTATCACCTGTCGATAGCGCTCATTACTTCGAGAGAATAAAGAGCTACTTGTGTTTCACAAGAACGATGTTTCTTGAATCAGTGCTGACTTTATGTCAATAAATCGTTTTCTTCGAGGCAATTTATAATGTTCGAACACAACAATGTTTCAAAATCCTACTGCAAATCGATGTTGGTGGTATGGGTCTGTAATTCTGCGGATTACTACTGTTTCTTTTCTTGAATATTGGTCTGACCTGTGCAACTTGACATTCCTTAGACACTGATCTTTCGTTGAGCGAACGGTTATATCTGATTGCTAAATATTGAACTATTGTATAATATATCCTGTAAGGAACAGAACTGGTAAACAATCTCGACCGCAGACCTTGCTTTTATAAAGTGATTTAAACTTCTTCGCTATACCGACGGTATCTACTTCTAAGTCACTCACATTGGCAGCTGTTCTTGATAGGAATTCTGAGGTATTTACTTCGTCTTCTTTGGTGAAGGAAATTACGAAAATATAGTCACGATGGAGAACGGAACCGTACAGCATGGCGTTGGAAGGGGAAGAATTTAAGTGTCTCAGTTCGTACGTAAACGTGAAATGCGTAGATGTAGTGCACTTAACGCTTAATTGCAGCTCCAGCTTTCCTTAGCATTAGTTCAAAACTTCGCACATATTTCGATTGACGCTATTCGTTGGCTTCTCATTACAACGGAGGAGAAAATTTGAAAGCAGAACACTGTTATCGATGATCATTGTAATCTGGAGTAAGGCTAGCATTTACGCTATTATTATTAGCAACCGGAGACATTGACATAAGCTATTGTTTCACATTTCAGTAGCTGCCTTATACCAGATAGTTCCTGATGTCTACAGCGACATATGCGAAGCGCTTGAAAGATTTTATTAAAGTGCGTGTAAACCATTCTTATTTATCATGCCAATCTCTAACATAACAATGATACACGAGCCATGTAATTGTATATATCATCAACGTAAGCAAAGGGAATGATCAAATCGTCCATATATTTCAATTTTAATCAGCATATTAGATACATGTTCGCACTTGTTTTTCTTTCAAGGAAATTTACTGTGCCTTTACTTTTTAATATAAAGAATTATGAAGCTTGTTCTTATTCATTTTGTCTTTCTCAGGTCCCCAGTAGGAACTTTAAGTGCTTCGGCGGTTTTCTACCGATCATATTTCTTTTGCTTCGACATCTGTGCTGTGGATCTCTTGGATCCCAGAAACACATATGACATCTGTATCTTTATATACGTAATACTTGTATTCTCTTCGGGTCACTTCATTGCTCACGCAACTCATATCAACTGTTGTGTCTTTTATGCGACTCAATTTATTATGACAAGATGATGAAAAAAACAGATCGTTAATTACCATATAGAGTAGACATTGAATCGCAGACACGCGTAAGAAACGACTGATATCCTCGTACACCTGAACTTTCGGCTAAAAGGCCTTCTTCCACAGTAGAAAACACACGCACGTACACACAAGCACCGTTCCCACACACATGATCACTGTCTCTGGACGCTAAACCCGGAATGCGAAGGTGAATACGAAAGACTAGGCAGGGTGCATCATGTTCTCGGACTTGTGAGAAGTAGCAAAATTTTTAGGGGTCAGAGACGCAGCCTTCATTGGCAAAAGTGAAAGCGGGACGGATAAGACTAATGTGGGTGCAGATGACTGTGGAAGGATATAATTCCCATCTATTACCCGTTAATAGGTTCAATAATTTTAGTCTGCTATTGGGCTTTTGTTGGCCGGCTAGTTGACGGAACGCCATGTCAGTTAGCGGTCGAAGGGTAGTCCAAGATATCTTTATGTCTTAATAAGATGGATGGGATAGCTATAGATGGTGTGATGGAAGTCAGGGAGACGGAATCCTATGATTATTGTCTGATGAATAACATTTCCGTAGCAGTGTTTATATTGGAGTATCGCTCTGAGCCACGCTTCAGCAGCGATAAGAGCGTCGATAACCTCTGCTTGAGTTTTCTTCGCTAGTATCGCGTGTGGATTTTATTGCTTGTTTTGTTTCTAAGATAACCCTGAATACCATCTCTGTCAATTATTAACGTATACAGGAAGCAAATGAATCTAACAATATCATGGGCCACCTGTAGAGAAATTTGCTTTTCTGTTTCTGATAGTCTCCATATAGAATACATTATACCGAAGGAACACTCAACAGTTCTTCATGCTCGCAGTACACTACTCATGAAATATTCTTTGTCAGCATCTAACTAATGCCTTAAAGCTACGCCTTAAAGAACCGGGTCAAAGTGAACGATCTTCATAGTTAAGAGCAACAAAAGCTATAGTTTCATCAGAGTCAGGCAAAGTTCCTTTTAATGAGCTGGATAAAGGTGTAAAATTTTCATAGCCTAAAGTAACAAAATGTATAGTTTTATCACACTTAGGCAAAGCACTAACATCAAAAAATTTTGGACCTTATGTCTGACAAATGCAGAAAGACCTACTTGTTCCATCATCGCTTTGTTTTCCCCAGTCATCAAAATTAATGTTTGTGAACTCAGAATCGTCATCAGCCAGTCCACGTAACAATATACTGGGTGATCAAAAAGTCAGTATAAATTTGAAAACTGAATAAATCACGGGATAATGTAGATAGAGAGGTACAAATTGACACACATGCTTGGAATGACATGGGGTTCTATTAGAACAAAAATAAAAAAATAAAAAAATAAAATAAAAAAATACAAAAGTTCAAAAAATGTCCGACAGATGGCGCTTCATCTGATCAGAATAGTAATAATTAGCATAACAAAGTAAGACAAAGCAAAGATGATGTTCTTTACAGGAAATTCTCAATATGGCCACCATCATTCCTGAACAATAGCTGTAGTCGAGGAATAATGTTGTGAACAGCACTGTAAAGCATGTCCGGAGTTATGGTGAGGCATTGGCGTCGGATGTTGTCTTTCAGCATCCCTAGAGATGTCGGTCGATCACGATACACTTGCGACTTCAGGTAACCCCAAAGCCAATAATCGCACGGACTGAGGTCTGGGGACCTGGGAGGCCAAGCATGACGAAAGTGGCGGCTGAGCACACGATCATCACCAAACGACGCGTGCAAGAGATCTTTCACGCGTCTAGCAATATGGGGTGGAGTGCCATCCTGCATAAACATCGTACGTTCCAGCAGGTGTTTACCAGCCAGGCTGGGGATGATGCGATTCTGTAACACATCGGCGTACCTCTCACCCGTCACGGTAGCAATACTGACGTTTTGCTGTCCACCGCCATCTGTCGGAGAT
Source organism: Schistocerca piceifrons (assembly GCF_021461385.2). NCBI lineage: Eukaryota > Metazoa > Arthropoda > Insecta > Orthoptera > Acrididae > Schistocerca > Schistocerca piceifrons. The sequence goes on from NC_060141.1 coordinate 421,571,202, forward strand.
TTTGTGAAATTTGTTTTTTTAATAAAACCCCATGTCATTCCAAGCACGTGTGTCAATTTTTCATCTCTGTCTACATTATTCCGTGGTTTATTAAGTTTTCAAATTTATACTGACTTTTTGATCACCCGGCAGATCATTTTTAAACATAGAACCAGAATAAATCGAATGCCTGTTCTTTCTATACTTCCTAAGCGCGGAAGAAAATTCCAAAGATGGTTGTAGTAATCAGTCATTTTTCTGAAGTTATATACACCTGCAACGTGTTTCTTTTTCTTTTTTTAATATGACAGTCTTACGAAGTAAAAGCTGTCATGGCTCTCATTATTTTTCGAACAGTGGCCCGTAACTCGTCGTCTTGTGGTCCATGTGACTGCCTCCAAATCCCTTGTTCCGATTTCGATTTCCAGCCAAGTCGGAGATTTTCTTCGTTCGGGGACATCTCGCCTTCATTGGCACACAAGTCGTCGAAGGGCGACAAATAGGAAGACTTGCAGTAGGCGCCCAGAACAACCCCAGATAGGGGCTCCCGCCCAATAGTGCAGCATGATCATTTCATTTCACTTCACAACAGTTGCAGCAGGAAACGAAAACACCAGGCTTCTAAGTAACTGATCAGTAGGCAGATATCTGAAAAGAGAATCAGAATTCGGTAAAACATACGCAATTTTTTCCTGTGTATCAGATATTTGTAGTTATACAGTATGGTTTCCAGAGTAAAGTACTGCCACGCGTACATCACTTCATTTTTCAGCAACTGCAGTACGACAGAAATGGTAAAGCTTAGGTGATACAGTTAGGACTTCTTTGGCTTCATTTCAAAGCCACACTGCTCGACACTCGGCTCCACGTCGTTATTAAAGCTGCGTCAAGAACGCCTCGTAGAAGCTGAGAACTACACTTTGCTCCAGTCTGTCTCTTCGGCGCTCTTATAGCTTATCACAGGTCTAACATAAACGTACCCTAAAACTGATGCTCCGTATGACGGCTTTCGGCTACTATTTTTCCTTCTCGCAATTTCGGTTTCGGCGGCATACACCTCAAACATAGACACGCACGGAGCGCAGGTTGCCGGTTCGATTGCTAATGGAGTATTAAATTTTCAGTACCAATATTTATCCAAAAAGGGAAGAAAAGATGGAAGAGTACGGTTAGACGGGATTCGTTCACGACAGATTTCCACGGTTTCGCCTGTGTACGCATCCGCTAATCACCGTGCAGGGCACTGCTAAGGATACTTTGTGCCTTTGGTAGACTCTCCCTTTCCTGTTCCTCTCGCAAACATAGCGAAAGGAAAACTATTGCCTGTATGGCTTTGTACTAGCCTCAATCTATCTTATTTTGTCCTTTCAGGTCTTACACAAGATGAACGATGGAGCCTCTACAATCGTTCTGCGGTCTGTTGCAAATGCTTCTTTCCGTGAGCACGTTTATGATTAATTTTAAGGTTCAAAAGGTTAAGAAAATTCCTTCACATTTTCAAAATCCTGAAATTTTTTTAAAAAAGTGGATACTTCTCGTTAATTACTAATGGAAACACAGTTGAAGTTTCTCTCTTTAAATCTGTACCACTTTTGAACCACAATCTTTTATTGGCACCTTATAATGGGATTTACTACCATTTTCAATTTCTTTAATTTTTCCGACAGTTCGTCTGCCTTCTCATCAGAACGTCAGCGTCCATAGGTTTGAACAACTTGCATAAAATATATTTTATTTAGTATAAAAAACTTGCCATTTATTCCAAATTTCTTTAACAATTGTAGTATTGTTTTTAATTTTATTGTTTACAATAGAGCTTACATCTTAATTTTCTCGCTGCTCTGTTCCTCTTTTTTTTTTTAAACATACGTGCGGATTTTAAGGCCATTGAAGCTCCAGTTTTACGCCGCATTTCTGACAACCCCGTTGAGTGCTTTTCATTTTATTCAACTCCTATTCCATCATCATTAACGTATCAAACTTCGTGCAGCGAGATGCAAGCGAAGAAGTAGCTAGAAGTTCCCATGGCTTAAAGCCATTGCATGATTTTCATCAGCCCATTCCTTCTCTTTTACCAAAGGAAATCGCCAAGTACAGCCATTTGTGTGCAGTCGTGAACTAGACAGACAATGCGCTAAGTGTACGCTGTTCATTGTGTCAACTTGCTCAGTCATTTCAAGCTTATAACGTGCGCGCATTGTCAGTTTACGACCACAACATTTGTCAGCACCGGTAATTGCATGCCGAATTTTCGTACACCTCAACGACGTGATGCAAACATTCAACCGTTATCACGAGACAAAAAAATTAAGATATGCCTCCGTAGTGGTCGTCCAGTCTCTACACACCAGCTGATGAAAGCTGTCTATAAATTATGGGTCGAAGGCCCACCAAGTAGCATACGATAGAACTTTACGCTGCTTTTTCGGACGTTACTGGAAAGGCTGTGTCGTTCGAGGCAGAACGCAACAGTCTTCAAAAGATCGATTTGGCCAGCAGGAATCTGATCAGAAGCTTCCGGCCTCCCCAAAGTAATGCGGAACTGACAACTAGATTAACGACAGGCGGACCTACCAGTATAAAAGGAGGCGGGTGTGTATTGTGTTCTCAGTGGAGATGCAGTAAGAGCAGAGTGGGAAGATCAGGACTTGGAACTAGCACTATTCATATTGGATTTCACCTGAGTGACGACTCCATCAGCGTCATTTCAACCCTACTAAGCCTGTCCAAGTCGATTGTTGATGACATGTTTGTGAAGTGGAAACGCCAAGGACCAACTACAGCTAAACAAAGACCAGGCAGAACTCGAGTGCTAAAGCACAGGGACTCTCCAACATTACGGAGGAAGGTTATAAAAATCGCATGAAACCAGTCTAGGGAATTACTCGTGAGCTTCAATGTGGTACCAGTCTAGTCTACGTAGGACAATGACTGTGCATAGGGGTACAATTTTTGAGCATCTCCTCATAAACCACACATTTCTGTAGTAAATGGTAAGCTATTATCTTGAGATGGTGTGAAGAGTGACGCAACTGGGCAGTGGATGGCTGGAAACGAGTGATAGGAGTGATGAATCACGCTGCACCCTGTGTCAGTCGCATGGAAGGGTTTGGGTTTCGCGATTAACTGGAGAACGTTACATGCCATCATGTGAAGAGCCAACAGTGAAGTATGGATGAGGTGATGTAATGGTGAGGAGGTGTTTTTCGTGGTTAGGATTTTATCCCCTTATTGCGCGTAAAAGACTGCTAAATATGGAAATATGTGGAGACATTTTACGGTATTATGTACCGCATACAGTAGATGAACAGTTCGGAGCCGATGATTGTTTGCATCACCACGATGATGCACCCTGTCATAAAGCAGCATCTATGAGACAATGATTTTTGAATAATATCGTTCCTGAAATGGACTGGCCCGCCCAGTGTCCTGACATGAATCCAATGGAACTACTTTGGGATAAGGTAGAAAGTCGACGTCACTCCAGAACCGAGTGTCCGACAGCAGTACCTCTTCTGTTCTCTGCTCTTGAGGAAGAAAATGCTGATGTTCCACCATAGACACTCTGACACGTCACTGCAGGTATCCCCAACACAACTCAAGCCACTATAAAGGCGAAGAGTGGACACAACGTGTATTAATGTCCACTAATAGGCCTCCAGATGCTTTTGCACAGATAGTGTACTATGGACAACTCTAGAAATCCCCTAGCATCGTGGCACACGAAGAAACTGGGCAAGGGAACACCAGGAATGGAAAATGGATCAATATCGTCCCGTTTTCTTCATCAACAAATGCAGGATTTGTCTGGCGCCTGGTGATCGTTGCATAAGAGCATGCAGGTGGCTGGGTATCAATGTATGTCTGATCTCTGAGGATCCACAGGTTCAGCAGGGAGATTGGGTAGCCATATTTTCGACGTGTATCGTGTATAGATGTCTGACGCCTTTCACAGTCGAACGCCTCTCACTGCTGTCGAGGGGTGTATAGTATTGGGACAGGATCCACCGACCTGCTGTCCCGCCCTGCACTCAACATTTCGACAACATGTCAGTCTGTAAAGACAGTAACGCACGGTCACATCAGCCGCCTCATGAACACCTTAATCCAGAAGGCAGTAATGAAGCACGCGAAATGGCCTTCGGTTTCTGCTAACATAAACTCGACTGAGCATGCTTGGGATCAATTGGATCTGGCTAAGCGTCGTGACAGGAATCTATATCGCACATCGGATGACCTCAGGAAGGGCGCCATCGAAGTGTGTGATTGATTTGAGGGGTAACGTCTGGATTACCTTGTGTGCCAAGGAGGAATCAGACATTTCAAATGCACGGTGTGGAACAACACGATACTGAATTTTAGCCAGCAGCACATTTTAATTTCACAGATATGCTAATATGTGCTCATTTCGAGAGACTGCACTTATTTATCGAGCGAGGTGGCGCAGTGGTTAGCACATTCGAGTGGGACAGCGATTGAAATCCTCGTCCGGCCATCCAGATTTAGGTTTTCTGTGATTTTCGTAAATCGCTCCAGGCACATGACGGGATGGTTCCTTTGAAAAGGACACGGTCACGATCTGTGCTTGTGTTGCGTCTCTAATGGCACCGTTGTGGACTAGACGATGAATTCTAATCTTCCTAATTACTTCTTGTTTTTATTTTCGTTATTGTCTTCTTTTTATTTCTGAGTTGTTGTTGTTGTGGTCTTCAGTCCTGAGACTGGTTTGATGCAGCTCTCCATGCTACTCTATCCTGTGCAAGCTTTTTCATCTCCCAGTACCTACTGCAATCTACATCCTTCTGAATCTGCTTAGTGTATTCATCTCTTGGTCTCCCTCTACGATTTTTACCCTCCACACTGCCCTCCAATACTAAATTGGTGATCCCTTGATGCCTCAGAACATGTCCTACCAACCGATCCCTTCTTCTGGTCAAGTTGTGCCACAAACTTCTCTTCTCCCCAATCCTATTCAATACTTCCTCATTAGTTATGTGATCTACCCATCTAATCTTCAGCATTCTTCTGTAGCACCACATTTCGAAAGCTTCTATTCTCTTCTTGTCCAAACTATTTATCGTCCATGTTTCACTTCCATACATGGCTACACTCCATACGAATACTTTCAGAAATGACTTCCTGACACTTAAATCAATACTCGATGTTAACAAATTTCTCTTCTTCAGAAACGCTTTCCTTGCCATTGCCAGTCAACATTTTATATCCTCTCTACTTCGACCATTGTCAGTTATTTTTCTCCTCAAATAGTAAAACTCCTTTACTACTTTAAGTGTCTCATTTCCCAATCTGATTTCCTCAGCATCACACGACTTAATTCGACTACATTCCATTATCCTTGTTTTGCTTTTGTTGATGTTCATCTTATATCCTCCTTTCAAGACACTGTCCATTCCATTCAACTGCTCTTCCAAGTCCTTTGCTGTCTCTGACAGAATACCTACTCCGAATTTTTCTTTTGTTTCCTTCACTGCTTGCTCAATATAAAGATTGAACAACATCGGGGAGAGGCTACAACCCTTTCTTACTCCCTTCCCAACCACTGCTTCCCTTTCATGTCCCTCGACTCTTATAACTGCCATCTGGTTTCTGTACAAATTGTAAATAGCCTTTCGCTCCCTGTATTTTACCCCTGCCACCTTTAGAATTTGAAAGAGAGTATTCCAGTCAACATTGTCAAAAGCCTTCTCTAAGTCTACAAATGCTAGAAACGTAGGTTTGCCTTTCCTTAATCCTTCTTCTAAGATAAGTCGTAAGGTCAGTATTGCCTCACGTGTTCCAGTGTTTCTACGGCATCCAAACTGATCTTCCCCGAGGTTGGCTTCCACTAGTTTTTCCATTCGTCTGTAAAGAATTCGTGTTAGTATTTTGCAGCTGTGACTTATTAAGCGGATAGTTCGGTAATTTTCACATCTGTCAACACCTGCTTTCTTTGGGATTGGAATTATTATATTCTTCTTGAAGTCTGAGGGTATTTCGCCTGTTTCATACATCTTGCTCACCAGATGGTAGAGGTTTGTCAGGACTGGCTCTCCCACGGCCGTCAGTAGTTCCAATGGAATATTGTCTACTCCGGGGGCCTTGTTTCGACTCAGGTCTTTCAGTGCTCTGTCAAACTCTTCACGCAGTATCATATCTCCCATTTCATCTTCATCTACATCCTCTTCCATTTCCATAATATTGTCCTCAAGTACATCGCCCTTGTATAGACCCTCTATATACTCCTTCCACCTTTCTGCTTTCCCTTCTTTGCTTAGAACTGGGTTTCCATCTGAGCTCTTGATATTCATACAAGTCGTTCTCTTATCTCCAAAGGTCTCTTTAATTTTCCTGTAGGCGGTATCTATCTTACCCCTAGTGAGATAGGCCTCTAATCCTTACATTTGTCCTACCCACCTTATCTTCAGCATTCTTCTGTAGCACCACATTTCGAAAGTTTCTATTCTCTTCTTGTCCAAACTAGTTATCGTCCATGTTTCACTTCCATACCTGGCTACACTCCATACAAATACTTTCAGAAACGACTTCCTGACACTTAAATCTATACTCGACGTTAACAAATTTCTCTTCTTCAGAAACGATTTCCTTGCTATTGCCAGTCTACATTTTATATCCTCTCTACTTCGACCATCATCAGTTATTTTACTCCCTAAATAGCAAAACTCCTTTACTACTTTAAGTGTCTCATTTCCTAATCTAATTCCCTCAGCACCACCCGATTTAATTTGACTACATTCCATTATCCTCGTTTTGCTTTTGTTGATATTCATCTTATATCCTCCTTTCAAGACACTGTCCATTCCGTTCAACTGCTCTTCCAAGTCCTTTGCTGTCTCTGACAGAATTACAATGTCATCGGCGAACCTCAAAGTTTTTACTTCTTCTCCATGAATTTTAATACCTACTCCGAATTTTTCTTTTGTTTCCTTCACTGCTTGCTCAATATACAGATTGAATAACATCGGGGAGAGGCTACAACCCTGTCTCACTCCCTTCCCAACCACTGCTTCCCTTTCATGCCCCTCGACTCTTATAACTGCCATCTGATTTCTGTACAAATTGTAAATAGCCTTTCGCTCCCTGTATTTTATACCTGCCACCTTCAGAATTTGAAAGAGAGTATTCCAGTTAACATTGTCAAAAGCTTTCTCTAAGTCTACAAATGCTAGAAACGTAGGTTTGCCTTTTCTTAATCTTTCTTCTAAGATAAGTCGTAAGGTTAGTATTGCCTCACGTGTTCCAACATTTCTACGGAATCCAAACCCTGATCTTCCCCGAGGTCCGCTTCTACCAGTTTTTCCATTCGTCTGTAAAGAATTCGCGTTAGTATTTTGCAGCTGTGACTTATTAAACTGATAGTTCGGTAATTTTCACATCTGTCAACACCTGCTTTCTTTGGGATTGGAATTATTATATTCTTCTTGAAGTGTGAGGGTATTTCGCCTGTCTCATACATCTTGCTCACCAGATGGTAGAGTTTTGTCATGACTGGCTCTCCCAAGGCCATCAGTAGATCTAATGGAATGTTGTCTACTCCCGGGGCCTTGTTTCGACTCAGGTCTTTCAGTGCTCTGTCAAACTCTTCACGCAGTATCTTATCTCCCATTTCGTCTTCATCTACATCCTCTTCCATTTCCATAATATTGTCCTCAAGCACATCCCTCTTGTATAAACCCTCTATATACTCCTTCCACCTTTCTGCCTTCCCTTCTTTGCTTAGAACTGGGTTGCCATCTGAGTTCTTGATATTCATACAAGTGGTTCTCTTCTCTCCAAAGGTCTCTTTAATTTTCCTGTAGGCAGTATCTATCTTACCCCTAGTGAGACAAGCCTCTACATCCATACATTTGTCCTCTAGCCACCCCTGCTTAGCCATTTTGCACTTCCTGTCTATCTCATTTTTAAGACGTTTGTATTCCTTTTTGCCTGCTTCATTTACTGCATTTTTATATTTTCTCCTTTCAACAATTAAATTCAATATTTCTTCTGTTACCCAAGGATTTCTATTAGCCCTCGTCTTTTTACCTACTTGATCGTCTGCTGCCTTCACTACTTCATCCCTCAGAGCTACCCATTCTTCTTCTACTGTATTTCTTTCGCCCATTCCTGTCAATTGTTCCCTTATGCTCTCCCTGAAACTCTCTACAACCTCTGGTTCTTTCAGTTTATCCAGGTCCCATCTCCTTAAATTCCCACCTTTTTGCAGTGTCTTCAGTTTCAATCTGCAGTTCATAACCAATAGATTGTGGTCAGAATCCACATCTGCCCCTGGAAATGTCTTACAATTTAAAACCTGGTTCCTAAATCTCTGTCTTACCATTATATAATCTATCTGATACCTCTTAGTATCTCCAGGATTCTTCCAGGTATACAACCTTCTTTTATGATTCTTGAACCAAGTGTTAGCTATGATTAAGTCATGCTCTGTGCAAAATTCTACAAGGCGGCTTCCTCTATCATTTCTTCCCCCCAATCCATATTCACCTACTACGTTTCCTTCTCTCCCTTTTCCTACTGACGAGTTCCAGTCACCCATGACTATTAAATTTTCGTCTCCCTTCACTACCTGAATAATTTCTTTTATCTCGTCATACATTTCATCTATTTCTTCATCATCTGCAGAGCTAGTTGGCATATAAACTTGTACTACTGTAGTAGGCATGGGCTTTGTGTCTATCTTGGCCACAATAATGCGTTCACTATGCTGTTTGTAGTAGCTAACGCGCACTCCTATTTTCTTATTCATTATTAAAGCTACTCCTGCATTACCCCTATTTGATTTTGTATTTATAACCCTGTAATCACCTGACCAAAAGTCTTGTTCCTCCTGCCACCGAACTTCACTAATTCCCACTATATCTAACTGTAACCTATCCATTTCCCTTTTTAAATTTTCTAACCTACCTGCCCGATTAAGGGATCTGACATTCCACGCTCCGATCCGTAGAACACCAGTTATCTTTCTCCTGATAACGACGTTCTCTTGAGTAGTCCCCGCCCGGAGATCCGAATGGGGGACTATTTTACCTCCGGAATATTTTACCCAAGAGGACGCCATTATCATTTAATCATACAGTAAAGCTGCATGTCCTCGGGAAAAAATACGGCTGTAGTTTCCCCTTGCTTTCAGCCGTTCGCAGTACCAGCACAGCAAGGCCGTTTTGGTTAATGTTACAAGGCCAGATCAGTCAATCATCCAGACTGTTGCCCCTGCAACTACTGAAAAGGCTGCTGCCCCTCTTCAGGAACCACATGTTTGTCTGGCCTCTCAACAGATACCCCTTCGTTGTGGTTGCACCTACGGTACGGCCATCTGTATCGCTGAGGCACGCAAGCCTCCCCACCAACGGCAAGGTCCATGGTTCAAGGGGGGTATTTCTGAGTAATTTTTTTAAAATTTTGTAAGGCTTATTCTTTGATATCCTGCTCCTCTCGGGTCTAAGCCCATAAATAAGCAGATAGGGCCAAAATTTTTTTGAGTAGTCGCAGCCCATCATTAGTTCTTCTGCATCTCAGATTCTTTTATCAACACGATCAATTCGAATGGAGATCACGTGTCAGTATAACCCACAGTCAATACTGTCGTTAAGCAGTCAGTCAGAGTTTCTGTGATTCATTACGTATTGAAGTTCTGTGGTTTGCAACACCATTGTACGCTGTTTTTCCGCTCAAACAGTGTGCCACAGCATTACCTTTCAGGTACTAGCAGATTAAGGTATGTCCTTCTTGGATTTTCTTTATTTGCACTAAGATGTAATAAAGGGCTATCTTCTCAGTTCGTAGTAGAGTCACCTTCTGAAACCGTCGGACAAGTTTTAGGTAGTAAATGGACAGTTTACTTTTGCAAGGAACCTTCCTAGCATTCACGTTAATCGATTTCGGAAAACCAAAAAAATCCTAAATCTGATTGGTCTAACAGAGTCTTCAATACCACTCCTCCCAAGAGAGAGTCGAATGCCGTGATAATTGCGCGGACTCGCTCCACGAACAGGAATTAACGTAAATAGAATATCACCTTCCAATAACCTGAAGTTACGTATACAGTCCGCGGACTGAGTACACAGGAAATAAAATCAGCCAGGAACGCTGGTTGGAGATTGGGCGCGCTCCTTCCGCTCAGCTAGAGACTGCTTTTTAGCGATGTAATTGCAGTGGCTGTTTCGCAAGCTGCGGTCAAGCGGGAACTTAAGTCTGAGCGTGACGGGGGAGCGTCGCGGGGAAGACCAAGCCAGTCGTTAGCACGACTTGTGCTTGCTCACCCAGGAACTGGCCTGCGCGCGACATTTTAGGAATCGGAAGAGCAATGTCCCGGAACACGTTCCGTATATCGTCTCCGCTTACGATGAACATCCCACTAGGGAACTTGGTCTATTCACCTACAGCGTTATAAGAAATATTGAAAAACTAAAGGAAGGCTAGGGTTTAACGTTTCGTCGAAAACGAGGTCACTAGAGACAGATCACAAATTCTTGTTGTGGAAGCACCGGGAGGGAAATCGGAAATGCTCTTCACAACCGCCGTTCTTCCGAATACAAGTTCAATGTCTTATCACTGCACGCCGCGCGGGATTAGCCGAGCGGTCTAGGGCGCTGCAGTCATGGACTGTGCGGCTAGTCCCGGCGGAGGTTCTAGTCCTCCCTCGGGCATGGGTGTGTGTGTGTTTGTCCTTAGGATAATTTAGGTTAAGTAGTGTGTAAGCTTAGGGGCTGATGACCTTAGCAGTTAAGTCCCATAAGATTTCACACACATTTGAACATTTTATCACTGCATCACCTCGCTCGGCCCCGAAAGACTCAAGACCTGTTAGCAAAAATCTGGAATTTTCTGTAATATCTATTTTTTCTAGACCTACAGGGCTCAGTGGTTCCGGTCTGCCTTATTAGTACATGTCACGTCGAAGGTGATCTTATTCTCTATACGCTCTCTCTCTCTCTCTCTCTCTCTCTATATATATATATAATACGAACTAACAAAACCAGCATTGCTGGGGTATTCATTTTGCCAATTATCTGCTAGAAATGTAAAAATATGAACTGTGTTTATAGAGTAATATCGAAAAAATTCATTTTCATGTCTTCGTGAAAATGTCTTTGAAACTATGAGACGGTCTTATAAAGAAATATTTGTAATGGACAAAATATATAATACAGGTGTTTCGCGTGTTTACAATACGATTTAGTAAACATGTCTGTAGCGACGCCTCTTCATAGATCTATAGATGGCTGTTGTTTTCGCCTACAGCCGTTTACGCTTCGCTGTTGAAAGCTGTCAAACGCGGTGTCAGATGTCGGGGTTTTCCTTAAGTTGGCTCGACTGTAGGAGTGTCTTAGTAGGAAAGAATAAATGTATTAAACCTTCATGTATGATCGCGCATTTTTTCACGCATCTCAAGTGTTTATAACGTCATATCTCTTAAACTGTGTGTCGTACAATGATGGTATTTGTGCAGGCACGTTTAGATGCATATATGGATACTGCCTGCGAAGTATGTTGCTAATGGAGTTGGTCACAAAGTAATAATAAACTTAAACGTCATGAATGATGCGGCAGTTTTTAACACATCTCAATGTTTATGACGTCAGATCTCCTGATCTATGTATCATACAACAATATAATTTTATAGGTACATTCTACGGCATATGTGGATACTGACTACAGACTGTATTGTGAATAGAGTTTGTAGCAAAGAAGTAATAAATTTAAACTCTTAGTAGCAAAGACGCAATAAATTTAAAAGAAATGCACAATGCAGCAGTTTTTCACTCATCTCAGTGTTTATGAGGTCATTCCTGAACCATGTGTGGTACCATGATATAATTTTGTGGGTGCGTTTAGCGGCATATGTGCATACTGTCAACAAAATTTATTGCGAATAGTGTTAGTAGCACAGAAGTAATAAATTTATACGTCGTGCATGATGCGGTAGTTTTCACGCACCTCATTGTTTATGACGTCGTATATCCAGAACTATATTAGATAGGTGGTTCTTACCTCTACAGCGAATGTTTCTGACAGTAAGGGATATGTTTATCAAGTTTGTTTGAAATCGGTCCTCTGATTCAGGAGGAGATGTGGAATATACACTCCTGGAAATGGAAAAAAGAACACATAGACACCGGTGTGTCAGACCCACCATACTTGCTCCGGACACTGCGAGAGGGCTGTACAAGCAATGATCACACGCACGGCACAGCGGACACACCAGGAACCGCGGTGTTGGCCGTCGAATGGCGCTAGCTGCGCAGCATTTGTGCACCGCCGCCGTCAGTGTCAGCCAGTTTGCCGTAGCATACGGAGCTCCATCGCAGTCTTTAACACTGGTAGCATGCCGCGACAGCGTGGACGTGAACCGTATGTGCAGTTGACGGACTTTGAGCGAGGGCGTATAGTGGGCATGCGAGAGGCCGGTTGGACGTACCGCCGAATTGCTCAACACGTGGGGCGTGAGGTCTCCACAGTACATCGATGTTGTCGCCAGTGGTCGGCGGAAGGTGCACGTGCCCGTCGACCTGGGACCGGACGGCAGCGAAGCACGGATGCACGCCAAGACCGTAGGATCCTACGCAGTGCCGTAGGGGACCGCACCGCCACTTCCCAGCAAATCAGGGACACTGTTGCTCCTGGGGTATCGGCGAGGACCATTCGCAACCGTCTGCATGAAGCTGGGCTACGGTCCCGCACACCGTTAGGCCGTCTTCCGCTCACGCCCCAACATCGTGCAGCCCGCCTCCAGTGGTGTCGCGACAGGCGTGAATGGAGGGACGAATGGAGACGTGTCGTCTTCAGCGATGAGAGTCGCTTCTGCCATGGTGCCAATGATGGTCGTATGCGTGTTTGGCACCGTGCAGGTGAGCGCCACAATCAGGACTGCATACGACCGAGGCACACAGGGCCAACACCCGGCATCATGGTGCGGGGAGCGATCTCCTACACTGGCCGTACACCACTGGTGATCGTCGAGGGGACACTGAATAGTGCACGGTACATCCAAACCGTCATCGAACCCATCGTTCTACCATTCCTAGACCGGCAAGGGAACTTGCTGTTCCAACAGGACAATGCACGTCCGCATGTATCCCGTGCCACCCAACGTGCTCTAGAAGGTGTAAGTCAACTACCCTGGCCAGCAAGATCTCCGGATCTGTCCCCCATTGGGCATGTTTGGGACTGGATGAAGCGTCGTCTCACGCGGTCTGCACGTCCAGCACGAATGCTGGTCCAACTGAGGCGCCAGGTGGAAATGGCATGGCAAGCCGTTCCACAGGACTACATCCAGCATCTCTACGATCGTCTCCATGGGAGAATAGCAGCCTGCATTGCTGCGAAAGGTGGATATACACTGTACTAGTGCCGACATTGTGCATGCTCTGTTGCCTGTGTCTATGTGCCTGTGGTTCTGTTAGTGTGATCATGTGATGTATCTGACCCCAGGAATGTGTCAATAAAGTTTCCCCTTCCTGGGACAATGAATTCACGGTGTTCTTATTTCAATTTCCAGGAGTGTACATACACTCGGAAAAACATACATACTTACATTTCGTGATATCTATAGGTATGGATTAATTAACGGGTAACAGGTCTTCTTAGTGCCAATAGTTAACCCCCGGAAAAGTTTGAACTTTCTTTTGCAGAGTATCTTTCGTATGGTAATCATTCTGGTTAAGAACTGAGAAATGGATTGTTCGTGCCGGTTGCGAATCAACACAACAAAAGAGGGAGATTCGATTACTTCTTCGTACTCTTTTTCTTGTTTTTCTTCTTCTTGTTTTTCTTCTTCTTCTTTTCTTCTTCTTATTCTGGTATGAGAGATTACAGTGTGGCTTGTAACGATGATCATTTCCTGAGCAGTCTTCATGGCACTGAGAAGTACTGGTTGCCATCCAGGCTAACTAAATCAGCCTTTTCCAAACTAATTCTTCCGTCATAGTTACTGTCGAGATGGTAATGTACGTCCCCGTTCACCTTGGAGTGCTTCTTCGCTTTTATCCTTGGCTGAAGATCGTGCAGACAATGTAAATATTCTATCCGCTTCTAACGAGTGAGGCGTCGCACTGACAAGAGACTGGACATGTATTCTGGAGGACAGCGATTCAGATACCAGTCCGTCAATCCAGATTAGGTTTTCCGTGATTTCCCTAAATTGCTCAAGCAACTGTAGGTTGTTTCCTTGGAAAGGACACAGCGGATTTCCTTCACTGCTTGAGAGGGCTCCCTATGGGAAACGAATTATCGAAGGACAACGAAACTTTGTGGAAACACTTATAAGGACATGCGGAAGAGAAAAGACGAATAAACCATGGAAAGAAGCACATTTTGATTTCCACATGAGAGGTTCAAAATGGTTCAAATGGCTCTGAGCACTATGGGACTTAACTTCTAATGTCATCAGTCTCCTAGAACTTAGAACTACTTAAACCTAACTAACCTAAGGACATCACACACCCGATGCAGGATGCGAACCTGCGACCGTAACTGTCGCGCGGTTCCAGACTGTAGCGCCTAGAACCGCTCGCCCACCCCGGCCGGCCCACATGAGAGGGTTTCAATCTGGTGCTCTTGGTGGTCACGCAGTTTGGAACGATTGGCCAAATAGTTCCGTTTTCTTCAAATGTGTTACGGAGTAACAGAGTGACTTCACTAGCAGTGTGAACTGGAGCTTCATCGAGCATCAAAACTGTTAAGGCCGAAGCATCTCTCCGCTGTAGAGCGGGGATCACGTGTTGGCGAAGCAGATGACAGTAACGTGTGCTGCATGTCCTTGGTCCTTGGGGTCCGAGTTCCTCATAGAAAAATGGGCCAATCATGAACTGTGTCGTGAAGTCACACCACACGGCGACGCGTTCACTATTTTGGGAACCTTCATGAGCTCTCGTTGACGGTGAATATCCCCAAATGTGACAATTGTGTGTGTTCACCTCCCTAATGGGCGTCAATGGTGCTTCATCACTCCATAAAATGTTCCAAGGACACATGATGTTAACTTCAACCCTTGCAGTAAACGTAAGAGTAAAGTATACTCGAGTGTCTGTATTACATGGCTAAAGTTGGCAAGTAATGTGAAGTTTGTACGGATACTATTTAACAACTCTGTTCAACATTTTTCGAACGGTCGTCCAGCATATTAAGCCAAGGCAACAGTAATTTCTTAAACAATTTGTGGCTCAACTGGCCGTCGGTCTCTCCCAGGAGAAAACCGAATCATTGTCTGATCGTTTCAAACTGGGTAAATACCAAGATCACCATATTTGAATCCTCTTATGTGGAGATCAAAACGTGTTTCTTCAGTGGTTTATTCGTCATTCCTCTTCCAAATGTTCTTACAAATGTTTCCACAAAGTTTCGTTGTTCTACGCTCACTCGATTTTCATGGGTGCACTCTCAAGTTGTGTAAGTTTAATTATGACCACCCAGTATTTTTGGCGAACCTAGAAGCAGAAAATAAATTTGATTTACAGACTGATTTATTACTAATTTCACCTCATTACAACTATGTAACAGATATACCGACGCTACTAAAATAAGGAATAAAAATTGACACTTCTTCCACGAGGTTTGAACCATCAATCACTCTGCGAGGTGAACGTATCTTTAATACAGTGAAGTGCCAAAGAAACTGGTGTAGGCTTGCGTATATAAATACAGACATATGTAAACAGGCAGAATACGGCGCTGCGGTTGGCAACGCCTATATAAAGACAACAAGTATCTGGCGCAGTTGTTAGATCGGATTTCTGATGCTACAATGGCAGGTTATCAAGATTCAAATGTGTTTGAACGTGGTTTATTGCCGGCGCACGAGCGATGGGACACAGCATCTCCGAGGTAGAGATAAAGTGGGGATTTTCCCGTGCGACCATTTCACGAGTGTGCCGTGAATATTAGGAATCCGGTAAAACGTCAAATCTCCGGCATCGCTGCGGCCGGAAAAAGATCCTCCAGAAAGGGACCAACGACGACTGAAGAGAATCGTTCAACGTTACAAAAGTGTAACCCTTCCGCAAATTGCTGCAGATTTCAGTGCTGAACCACCAACAAGTGTCAGTATGCGAACCATTCAACGAAACGTCATCGATATGGGCTTTCGGAGCCGAAGGCACCCTCGTGTGCTCTCGATGACTTCACGACACAAAGCTTTACGCCTCGCCTGGGCCCGTCAACGCCGAAAATGGACTGTTGATGACTGGAAACATGTTGCCCGGTCGGACGAGTCTCGTTTCAAATTTCATCGAGCGGATGGACGTGTACGGGTATGGAGACAACCTCATGAATCCATGGACCCTGCATGTCAGCAGGGGACTCTTCAAGCTGGTGGATGCTGTGTAATTGTAAGTGGCGTGTGCAGTTGGAGAGATATGAGATCCCCCATGCGTGTAAATACGACTCTCACAGGTGACACGTATGTAAGCATCCTGTCTGATCACCTCCATCCATTCGTGTCCACTGTGCCTTCCGACGTACTTGGGCAATTACAACAGGTCAATGTGACACCCCACACGTCCAGAATTGCTACATGTTGGCTCCAGGAGCACTCTTCTGAGTTTAAAACACTTCCGCTGGTCCCCAAACTCCCCTGAAATGAACATAATTGAGCATATCTGGGATGCCTTGCAACATGCTGTTCAGAAGAGATCTCTACCCGTTCGTACTCTTACGGATTTATGGTCAGCCCTGCAGGATTCATGGTGTCAGTTCCCTCCACCACTGCTTCAGATATTAGTCGAGTTCATGAGACGTCGTGTTGCGGCACTTCTGCGTGGTCGCGGGGTCCATACACGATATTAAGCAGGTGAACCAATTTCTTTAGCTCTTTAGTGTTAATTCCGTTACGCCCGCATTCATATAGAACGCTAATTTTTAGTTGCGCTGAAGTACATTCTACCTGCAGAAATATCTGGATACGACGCGCGCCACACGAAAGCTGAGAGTTGATCGTTCTGTGATGCTTACTGACCGTAACGAATGGATAAGTTATTTGATGTCACAGGAGGTAGACACTAAACTTTGTCCAGTTATTCAAATTTGAGAATCCTGTGGTTTTAGCAAATCACAGGATGCGAATGTTGGCATGATTCCTTCTGAACCAACGTGTGTCTTGTACCTTCTTATCAAATCCTAGTTGGCGCACGGTCTCCTCTAACATCATGACGTTTAAGCGGAATCTTTATTCTTTTTACCGCGATTTCGATGGCGAAGCAGTTGCCTTTATGTCACACACTATGCTGAAAAGTGACAGACGCTGTCGACGTTCTGCATAATGCTTCAGAACCGAGATAACAGTGATCAGACGAAATGAGGGATGAAGTAGTGAAGGCGGCAGAGGATCAAGTAGGTAAAAAGACGAGGGCTAGTAGAAATCCTTGGGTAACAGAAGAAATATTGAATTCAACTGATGAAAGGAGAAAACATAAAAATGCAGTAAATGAAGCAAGCAAAAAGGAATACAAACATCTCAAAAATGAGATCGACAGGAAGTGCAAAATGGCTTAGCAGGGATGGCTAGAGGACAAATGTATGGATGTAGAGGCTTATCTCATGAGGGGTAAGATAGATACCGCCTACAGGAAAAGTAAAGAGACCTTTGGTGAGAAGAGAACCACTTGTATGAATATCAAGAGCTCAGATGGAAACCCAGTTCTAAGCAAAGATGGGAAAGCAGAAAGGTGGAAGGAGTATATACAAGGTCTATATAAGGGCGATGTACTTGAGGACAATATTATGGAAATGGAAGAGGATGTAGATGAAGATGAAATGGGAGATATGATACTGCGTGAAGAGTTTGACAGAGCACTGAAAGACCTGAGTCGAAACAAGGCCCCGGGAGTAGACAACATTCCATTAGAATTACTGACAGCCTTGGGAGAGCCTGTCCTGACAAAACTCTACCGTCTGGTGAGCAAGATATATGAGACAGGAGAAATACCCTCAGACTTCAAGAAGAATATAATAATTCCAATCCCAAAGAAAGCAGGTGTTGACAGATGCGAAAATTACCGAACTATCAGTTTAATAAGTCACAGCTGCAAAATACTAACGAGAATTCTTTACAGACGAATGGAAAAACTAGTTCAAGCCGACCTTGGGGAAGATTAGTTTGGATTCCGTAGAAATATTGGAACACGTGAGGCAATACTGACCCTACGACTTATCTAAGAAGCTAGATTAAGAATAGGCAAACCTACGTTTCTAGCATTTGTAGACTTAGAGAAAGCTTTTGACAATGTTGATTGGAATACTCTCTTTCAAATTCTGAAGGTGGCAGGGGTAAAATACAGGGAGCGAACGGCTATTTACAATTTGTACAGAAACCAGATGGTAGTTATAAGAGTCGAGGGGCACGAAAGGGAAGCAATGGTTGGGAAGGGAGTGAGACAGGGTTGTAGCCTCTCCCCGATGTTATTCAATCTGTATATTGAGCAAGCAGTGAAGGAAACAAAAGAAAACTTCGGAGTAGGTATTAAAATCCATGGAGAAGAAATAAAAACTTTGAGGTTCGCCGATGACATTGTAATTCTGTCAGAGACAGCAAAGGACTTGGAAGAGCAGTTGAACGGAATGGACAGTGTCTTGAAAGGAGGGTATAAGATGAACATCAACAAAAGCAAAACGAGAATAATGGAATGTAGTCGAATTAAGTCGTGTGATGCTGAGGAAATCAGATTGGGAAATGAGACACTTAAAGTAGTAAAGGAGTTTTACTATTTGGGGAGAAAAATAACTGACAATGGTCGAAGTAGAGAGGATATAAAATGTTGACTGGCAATGGCAAGGAAAGCGTTTCTGAAGAAGAGAAATTTGTTAACATCGAGTATAGATTTAAGTGTCAGGAAGTCGTTTCTGAAAGTATTTGTATGGAATGTAGCCATGTATGGAAGTGAAATATGGACGATAAATAGTTTGGACAAGAAGAGAATAGAAACTTTCGAAATGTGGTGCTACAGAGAATGCTGAAGATTGGATGGGTAGATCACATAACTAATGTGGAGGTATTGAATAGGATTGGGGAGAAGAGGAGTTTGTGGCTCAACGTGACTAGAAGAAGGGATCGGTTGGTAGGACATGTTCTGAGGCATCAAGGGATCACCAATTTAGCTTTGGAGGGCAGCGTGGAGGGTAAAAATCATAGAGGGAGACCAAGAGATGAATACACAAAGCAGATTCAGAAGGATGTAGGTTGCAGTAGGTACTGGGAGATGAAGAAGCTTGCACAGGATAGAGTAGCATGGAGAGCTGCATCAAACCAGTCTCAGGACTGAAGACCACAACAACAACAATATCGGTATACAAAGATGTGTCTTTTGAACGCGTGCACGCTCCAATGATTCAGAGTGAACGATTTTATTGGTCTGCGAAATACCTACGATAAAATTCGCCAAATGATCTTGCCACTGGATCCAGTATGGATTTTAAAACTTGCTCTCTTCACACATGATATGCTATGGGCCATGGGCAGACGTGTTTCCAGAATTTATAAAATCCTTAGATTCAGTGCCACAGCAAATTTTACTAAACGAATTACATTCGTACAGGATAAGTATCCAGGAATATGATTGAAGCAAAAAGCACCTGACTGAAAGATAGCAACCCTTTAACGTGAATCGGAAGGACGACGGTTCAATCCCGCGTCCGGCCATCCTGATTTAGGTTTTCCGTGATTTCCCTAAATCACTCCAGGTAAATGCCGGGATGGTTCCTCTGAAAGGGCATGGCCGACTTCCTTCCCTAATCCGATGAGACCGATGACCACGCTGTCTGGTCTCCTTCCCCAAACCAACCAACCAACCAACCTTTAACGTGAATGGGGCGTGTTCCACAGATATATACAAGTAATGTCGCTTGTTACCCAGGAAATTGTGAGAGAGCCATTGCCTTTAAGGCTCAGCGGATGGAATTATGTACAATCTGGTTACTTTTCACATATGGCCTAAGCTGGAATGCTACTCAAGTATGCGGTATTCATCGCTGGTTAAACGAGCTGGGAGACTCGAGTACACACACAAGATGGTAGCGCAAATCGTGCCGGGCTCGTTTGCCTGACAGGAGAGTGCTGCAGAAATAATGAATAAAAAATATCGAAAAAACCGATCAAATGTTTTGTGAAATGATTTGTCTGAAAGTAAGGAATAAAATAAATAAGAGAAACTTTTACGCGCCTTTGAATAGTGCTCGAAATCATGTACGGGAAATGAGGAGCGTCAAATTTTTCTCTAATCTTATTTTCAGACAAATCATTTCACAAAACATTTCACCGGTTTTTTCCAATATGTTTTATTTTTATGTTTTGTTCAGAAATTACGAAATATAAAAAATTTAAATATCAACTGGTATTCTTTTTTTTTATTAAGAATGTACAGAGCAAAAGTAAGCAGATAAATTTATGATTAGCCTACAATTTGATATTTACTTCATTTTTATCAGCACCAAAGAAAGAATTCCACATTTTCTACACAAATGTAATTTTTTCTCCACAAAGTAGCTAGGCCTTGAAGAGAAGCACTTTTTGACGCTTCATTTACATAGAGAGGAGCAGCTGTTTGGGAAATAATTTAATTTTCTCTCAAATCACCGACAAACGTTAGACCTCACAGTGATCATTTTGATACCTTATTTGTCCATTTCTGACTTTTCGCTTGGCTATAAAAATCCGCCTAAAGATACACTGTGTAATTTTCTCTCAATTCACGAATTAAGTTTTTCTTAACTGCACTGAATATTTTCAAGCAATTAAATTTTTTTCGTTTGAAAAACTAGCCCTCGCGCTGGTTAGTTTGATGTTTCCTTTGTCCATTTCCCACTCTTCGTTTGGCTGTGAAAATTCTGAAAAAAGTGTTCCCTGAAATCACTAGTTAAGTTTCTTTACTTATCTTGAATTATTTGAAACAATTAAATCTTTGGTTTCAAAACTAGACCTCGAGCTGGTCATGCTGATTCCCCGTCTGTCTGTTTCATACTCTCAGTTTGAAATCCATTGTGTTATTTTTCGCGGGTCTTGTTTTAGATCCGTTGAAATATTTGACCAAAAATCTCTGTTGGCAATACTCGAGAAAGCATAACGTTTCACGAAAAACTATACGGAAAGTTTCAAGAACCGACTTCTGGATAGAATCTATGAATAAATGCCCCCACGTGTCGCATCCGTAAAGACTACATGATCCTTAGCTAAAGCCGCACTGGGACATCTGTTTCTGTGAAATAAGGAAACTTTAAAGTCAGAAAAACTAGTGGCATTCACATTGTGAAGACGACATTTGCGATCGTAGCTCATATTCTTTTGCCTTCGACATTACAGTACTGTTTTACGGCCAGACCGTCAGAAACATACCACTGGATCTTCCAGTGATATCGTATGCAGTTAGGATTGTTAGCAGGGCCTTTTTTCATTCTATGCAAGTCTGAAGACTGCAAAACTCCTGTTCTTGTTTTCTGGATAGATTACTCAAAAGCAACAAAAGGAATCTGAACATGAACCTTACTTTACTGAACCCACAGGTGAACTGAGGAACATCACACAGAGGTGACAAAAGTCTTGCGATGGCGCTATGCACAATACAGATGGCGGTACTATCGCGTACACAAGGTATTAAAGGGCAGTGCATTGGTGGAGCAGTCGTTTGTACTCAGGTGACACATCTGAAAAAGTTTCTGAAGTGATTATGGTCGTACGATGGGTATTACCACGCTTTGAACGCAAAGCGGTAGTTGGGGCTAGACGCATGGGACATTCCAATAATGAAATCGTTAGGGAATTCAGTATTTTGAGATCCATAATGTCAAGAGTGTGTCGAGAATACCAAATTTCAGGGATTATCTCTCACCACGGAGAACGCAGTGGCCAACGGCTTTCACTTAACGACTGCCTGCGGTGGCATCTGTGTAAAGTTGTCAGTGCCAGCCGGCCGGAGTGGCCGTGCGGCTCTAGGCGCTACAGTCTGGAACCGAGCGACCGCTACGGTCGCAGGTTCGAATCCTGCCTCGGGCATGGATGTGTGTGATGTCCTTAGGTTAGTTAGGTTTAATTAGTTCTAAGTTCGAGGCGACTGATGACCTCAGAAGTTAAGTCGCATAGTGCTCAGAGCCATTTTTTGTCAGTGCCAACAGACAAGCAAAACTGCGTGGAATAACCAAAGAAATAAACGTGTGTCGTACAACGAACGTATCCGTTAGAAGAGTGCCGCGAAATTTGGCTTTAATGGCCTATGGCAACAGGTGACTGACGCGACTGGCTTTACTAATAACACGACATCGCCTGCAGCGCCTCTCCTGGGCTCGAGACTATATCAGATGGACCCTAGACGACCGTAAAACCGTGGCCTGGTCAGGTGGGTCCCGATTTCAGTTGGTAAGAGCTGATGGTAGGGTTCGATGATGCACAAATCCCATGGAGCCATGGCACAAGTTGTCGACAAGGCTGTGTGCAAGATTGTCGTGGCTCCATAATGGTTGGGCTATTTTACATGGAATGGACTGGCCCACTGAACCGATCATTGACAGGAAATGGTTATGTTCGGCTACTTGGAGACCATATGCAGTCATTGATGGACTTCATGTTCCCAAATATGTCACCGGGCCGCAATTGTTCGCGATTGGTTTGAAGAACATTCTGGACAATTCGAGCGAATGGTTTGGCCTCCTAGATCGTCCGACATAACCCCATCGAACATTCATGGGCATAATCGGGAGGTCACTTCGTGCAATAAATGCTTCACCGGTAACACTTTCACAATTATTGATGGCTATGGAGGCAGTATGACTCAATATTTCTGCAGAGGCTTCGTGTTTGAAATATTGCGGAATAGCTGCGGGATAGCTTACCTCAGAAATTCTAGATTTCTTGCCACTAGTTAAGTCACGCTATGTTGTTAGAAGGAAGGAAGCGTGATTACGGTTTAACGTTCTGTGACGACGAGGCCGAGCACAAGCACGTCTAGGACAAGGAAACCACTCAGGGACCCTCCTCAACTTACTTAGGAAAACTAAGGAAACATCACTCTATGCGGCCGGACGTCGAGTTTTAATACTCAATCCCCCCGAACGCGAATGCGTAACGCTACAACGCTTGGTTGAGTTGTTGGAGTTAATGATCTTGTACGAAATGATTACGGTCACGCGCAGAATCACAATAGATCTTCATGGCTCGAGAAAACTGTCACAACAGACGACCAGTAACAAATCTTACCATATCTATAGTGTAGCTGGAAACACAGAAGGTAAATAGATACGCTATACAGAGCTGCCACACAGTCACTGAGAACGAATATCTGTCATTAGACAGCAGGACGCTAGTCGAGAGCTTCTGTGCTGCAGAATGCAGTATGCTTCAGAAAGTAATGCGTGTGGTATCCTCTTTAATCGGCATGCATGCGGCAGCGGGCGTATCTAATATGATCCAAAACTTCGCGCAAAAAAAACGGGATTATCCGGTGCTCATAATTCGGGTTCTATTGAAGATAAAAAGGTAGGGTTAAATGTTTTGGGCAGCCCTTGGCCTAGGGACCATATGTATACCCAACACAACAATAGTCCTAGTGTCATTATCCTTCAGTACAGGGTCAAAGTATGAATATCACACACTTCCTCTTGCTTAGCCAAATGGAGCAAATCAGTTGGTTCTTTTTACATTTGATGTGGTTTTGATCCGACTTACGGGGGCACCGTAAACTCAGGGGCGTTTCCTCAGAAAACCCCAGAAAAGGGTATTTTACACTATATTTTCGCCGTTACCAGCGGACGAGAACCCAGCTGAGGATCCCAAGACGGCTACGCACAGCAAACGGCTGAAATTTTTACCATAAATTTCTAAATCGAGATCTCAAAGAACCTTGAAAATTTTTTGGACATTTTTATCCGTTTCCGAGATACAGAAGTTCAAAGTCGCTCTAGTTCTACACATAACATCCGGTATGAGGCGATATCTAAATAATAAATAACAGCAGCACATTGCTCAAATTTTAACGGTATATTCTCTAGGCATTTATCAAGAAGAGCCATCTCCATGTTTTCAAAAATTTTTATCCTGGTACCAAGAGTCAGCCGCGGGATTCGAGACGGCTATGTGCAGCAAATGGCTGAAATTTTTGCGGTGTATTCCTAAGATTCCGAGCTCGTATATCCTTGAAAACTTTCTTCATATCTTTATTCCGGTGTGAGGCGAAAACTTAGTTTATAAAGTGATGGAGCACTGAGGAATTACTGCAAAGTGTTTCCGTTATCACGTTAAAACCCCATGTTGTACTACTGAAGCACATGAAAATTTTTTTGCACGTAACATCCGATCTAAGGCGTAAAATAATTTTTGCGTTATTTAAATTTCACGTAAGTGAACTACCTAAAATTTATTGATCAATATATTTACCTTATTATGAGTCACATACCCTACTGCAGCAAGCAGAAGAAGGGAACCTGCAGAAAAATGCTCTTACCGGAGTACAAAAAATACGAATATATTCCTGGTTATTTAAAAGACTCTGACTGAAAAGTGGTGTACCAGCTGCCTCATTCTGCCTTGGCCAGCGCCATTAAAAATTATCCCAAAACTTTTGGCGTTTGGTCATATTCGCACCTTTCTATGCTGAGAGAGAAGAAGGCAGTGATAATGGCAAAGAGACGGAAAAAGTAATAAACAGTGGAAGATAGCAGACAGTAGTTACGTTACAGAAAGAGCGGAGGAGGCAGTGGCAGCGTGAGAGAAGGAAAGGGACATAGTGGCAGTGGAACATAGTTCACAGTGACAGAACAATACTAAGGAAAGAGTGAGGGAGACAATGCCAGGAGAGGAGGAGGGGAGAGGAAAAATAAGGAGAAAGAGAAAGTGGAAGAGGGTGAGGGCCAGTGACTATGAGAGACATAGGTAATGACAATGACAACGAGGAAGTGAGAGAGAGTGATAGTCAGAAAAGGCAACAGCATTAGGATGGAAGGAATGAACTGGAAGCAGTAAGAGAGAGCAAGAGGGAGACAGTGACATTGAGAGGAGACTTCAGCAGCACAGAACGAAGAGGAGTGTGACCGTGACACGGGAGACACTGACAGAGAACACAAAGAGATAATGACCACGAATTCGGCTGAACGAGTGAATGAGAAAGGTAACTGACAGTGGAAGGGTATGAGCAACTTACAGCGATGGAGTATCAATGAGTTACAGTTAGTGGAGTTTGTGGGAGTGTGAGATGAGCTGCATGCTAAAAGAAAAGCGCGATTATGTTTGCATGCCAAAATGTTTGAGAAAAATTTTAAAGGTCTTGATGATGATGATGATGATGATGTATGGTTTTTGGGGCGCTCAACTGCGCGGTTATCAGCGCCTGTACAAATTCCCAACCTCTGCTCAGTCCAAACTCGACACTTTCAGGAATGATGAGAACAACACAAACACCCAGTCATCTCGAGGCAGGTGAAAATTCCTGACCCCGCTGGGAATCGAAGCCGGGACCCCGTGCTCGGGAAGCGAGAACGCGACCGCGAGACCACGAGCTGCGGACAAAGGTCTTGAGGAAGGTAGAATGTGGCAACTGGTAATCCACTTTTCAGTGAGAGTCTCTTAAATAAACAGGAACATATTCGCATCTTTTGTGCTCCGATAGGAGCATTTTTCCGCCGGTAGGTTACTAGCTGACGAATTAGATCCGATACCAATTTTATATCAGGAACGAAAACAAAAATAAACTGTGTTTGTAGTGTAATGTCGAGAAACTTTCATTTCTGCGTATTCGTGAAAGCACCATCGAAGTTATGAAACAGTCATACAAAGAAATATTCACAATGTACAAATGAACACGTACAATACCGCGGATAGTTTCTGTAGATTGGGCGCAGCTACTTCGCGTGCCTACAACGCGATGTTGAAAGGTCTCTATGGCAACGCCTCTTCATAGTTCGATACACAGCTATTGTTTTCACAAACAGCCGTTTGAGCTTTGCAGTTGAAAGTTATCAAAATTGCTGCCAGGTGTCAGGGATTTCCTTCAGTGGACTCGCTATAGGAGGGTCTCAGTAGCAAATAAATGAATGATGTGACTTTTTTCACGCTCTCTGTGCGTATGGCGTGATATCTCTTAAACTATAAGTCGTACAATGATATATTTGTGTAGGTACATTCAACGACATGTGTAGATACTGTCTGCAAAATGTGTTGCGAATAGAGTTAGTGGCAAAGGAGTAATAAATTTCAACGCCATGCATGTGCGGTAGTTTTTCACGCACCTCACTGTTTATGACTGCTTATCTCCTGAACTATGAAAGGTATGTGGTTCTTATCCCCGCAGAGACAAAGAGATGTGTGTGTCAAGGTTGGTTGAAATTAGTCCAGTGGTATAGGGGAAGATGTGGAACATACACACATACACATACATACACCCATTTTTATAATATGTGCGGATTAAAGTCAGCTGCGATCCACGTTAAAGGATTCGTATTAGTCGCGTCCTCCTCAGGAGAATTTTTATTGAGATCACCGTTTCCCGTGGCAGTTGGGAAAATGTTGGAAATAGGATATGTGTTCGATTCCCTTGCGTCAGTGCACGACACGACGTCACTTACTGCTTTCTTACTGTTGGTACCTGATTTTATGAAAGGAAATACGATACCCTCACTGACACTGTTCCACTTTAAGACAGCGGATAAGAGTCTCCAGCTGATGGATGATAAGCATCCTTTCGTTTCTCCGACATTAGAACTTAGTAACAAACCCAGAAAACACCCGTTAACAGTTGTACTGTCTCCTGGTTAGGGTATACTGAAACACCGAGATTATAGTTTTTGATCTGTGTGATAAACTGAAAGTACTGTAGAAAGCGATAGAAATCGTGTGAACCGAGTGATAAAAGGTGGTGAGCGACGCTGATGAACAATTACATGTGATTGTGTGATCTCTGATTTTGAGTACAAAACACATTAAAAATTCTATTCTTTCCTCCTTCTGTCCAGCGAACAAAGACTGACTCTTAAGATAACCACTGGCTTACATGTCTGTTAAGAATAATTATATCAATTATTTCCTTAAGCGCAGTAGTATATTTGTTAATTATAAAAAAACTTGTTTTTTATAATGTAGTGCACTCACATGAGATATTTATGATACTTTTACGTAGCTTCAGTCCTATTGTTGGCCGCCATTGATATCGGCCAGACTAATTTTGTCATTTCCGGCTCTTCGAAACTATTTATGAAAAAGTTCATTCAATCTTTATCCAAGATAAAAGGTAAATATTTAATAACAAAATTTATTGTTTTTTATGTTTTGTGAAAACAGTGTTCATAGCGGACATAGTACGTTCAGCTTACCGTATTCGTCACCGCAGCGATCACGGAATATTAATTATAAATATAGGGTAGTAGCAACAGGGTAATACACCTTTACAAACAAACGAATCCATATGCGAATGAAATCCCCGAAAACTTACGTAATTCCTCCTCTACTGAAATTTATTGCTCTGATGTGTGTAGAAGTAATTTACGCAAACCTTTTCCTCTTTGCCCACAAATCGTTAAAAATATTGGCCTAGCAACAGAGTGTTGCTGAAGTCATAATTGTGTTTGAGTATTCATGTGATTTTCTGGAAATAATATCGGTATGGCTTAGCCACAGCCTGAGGCATGTTCCAGAATGGAATTTTCACTCAGCAGCGGAGTGTGCACTGATATCAAACTTCCTGGCAGATTAGAACTCTGTGCCAGACAGAGACTCCAAGAGTGCTATTTCTGCAAGGTTCGCAGGAGAGCTTCTTTGAAGTCTGGAAGGTAGGAGACGAGATACTGGCAGAATTGAAGCTGTGGGGACGGGGCGTGAATCGTGCTTGGGTAGCTCAGATGTAGAGCACTTGCCCGCGAAAGGCAAAGGTTCCGAGTTAGAGTCTCGGTCCGGCACACAGTTTTAATCTGCCAAGAAGTTTCATATCAGCGCACGCTCCACTGTAGTGGGAAAATTTCATTCTGGAAACATCCCCCAGGCTGTGGCTAGGCCATGTCTCCGAAATATCCTTTCTTCCAGGAGTGCTAGTTCTGCAAGGGTCGCAGGAGAGCCTCCGTGAAGTTTGGAGGGTAGTAGACGAGATACTGGCAGGGTTGAAGCTGTGGGGACGGGGCGTGAATCGTGCATAGGTAGCTCAGATGGTAGAGCACTAGCCCGCGAAAGCCAAAGGTCCCGAGTTCGAGTCTCAGTCCGGCCCACAGTTGTAATCTGCCAGGAAGTTTCATCGTATAAAGAATTCCTGGCGTGAGGTCAGTCGCTTGACGGCGCGTGAGGCGCGCGGGCCCGCCCGTTGCCGGCGCGCCGTAAGGCACGGAAGCTCGCACTGGGGCGTATCGCTTTCCAGTCGGGTGTGCCGCGGCAGTCTTCACAGGGGAAGTGATGCGTCTCTTATAGCCTCTCCTTCCCTAGTAGCTCTTTCCGCCTTCCCGTGGTGCCAGACGCTAAGCTCGGCATCCTGCCTTGCGACAAAAGGGAGAGCTGCGACCCAACCCGATGCGAAAGCGAAGGGTGCGTGGCACAGGGGGAGCTGTGTCAAGGGACCGGACATCTGTCCCTCTCTGTTCGCAGGGTACAGACCAGCAGGTGCTCTGCATGCCGGCGACCTCGTTTGTCGGCGTGGGATCGCGGCGCGAGTCGGCAAGGGTGCTTCGCCGCGCCCCTGGGTAACCGGGGCGTGTTCTGCCAAACCCAGGAGGTGGTGACACCACCTGGGCCAGGTTAGATGGGTCCAGACCGCCGAACGACTGGGTGACCGACTCACCACCTGAGTAGGAGTGGGTCCTTGGCCGAGAGGTGGAAGCTCGGGCTAGTAGGCGGCGAAGGGCGAGGGGTGCATCCGCCTCTCCGGAGTGCGGGGTGCAGTTGCCGAGGAGCGTCGCGTGAAATCGTCGATGACGGAGCCACCGATGGGGACCAGGGCGCTGGCAACGGCGCGCTGAACCCAGCAGTTCGACGGTGCCCTTGGCCTTGGGGCGTGGTCGGTGGGCGAGCTGCATCAGTCCCCCCCCCCCCCCCCCCCCCCATGCCAGAGGAGCCGGTCCGGGGCAAGAGACGGGCTCCCAACCTTTTTCACTCGTCTAATTAACCATGGCTGACCAAGAGACGAGTGACTCGAGTGTTCTTTCGAGGTGTTAGACACTTGCTGTTCCCACCCCTGAAGAGGGCCCGGGGCAGAATGCAGAAAATGTAACAGAATGGCATACCAAAATAAATCAACTGTTAGACTCTAGTATTAAAAATGGTAAGATAAGTAACACAGCAGTACTTTCAATTAAAAAGGAACTCGCCGCCTGGGCCATCGCTAGTGCGAAAACAGCCCACTAAAACGTGGGCAGGGGTGGCCGCACAAGCGGCCACCAAAACACAAACCATCAAAGAGACTATTGAAAAGGTGTCCAAAAGGCCTGACACGGCTGTCTTCTTAAGACCCCTGCCAGGTCAGGACATCAAAAAAGTACAGGAATTATTCACAACTACTGTAAACCCGGCAGCAGATAAGATAAAAATAAATAAAGTAAAGGCAACCAAAAATGTTGTAATAGTAGATGTTGCCACTGAAGAAGACCGGGAAAAATACTGAATCATGAGAAACTTAAAAAGGTCGTTAAGTGTGAACCGCCCAAAAAGCGGAATCCCTTAGTGATCCTGTACGACGTGCCCACTACAATAAGTGAGAACGACATCTATGTAACAATAAACCAACAAAATTTCGAGAACATGAGTCTGGACAATTTCAAAAAAGAATTTAAACTACGTTTCAGGACTGGACCTAGAGAGCGCGATGTAGTACATCACGTGGCTGAAGTCTCGGGGAATATGTGGCGTAAGCTCACCACTATGGGCAGAATTTACATGGGGTTCCACTCGATAAACGTTAGGGTCTACCTCGTAGTTCCCCGGTGTCACAACTGTGGAGACCTCGATCATGTTCACAAACACTGTGAGCGAAAGCCGGCTTGCTCCAGGTGTGGCGCAGAAGACCACACAAGGAAAACCTGTGGCAAAACAGGAATATGTATCCCTTGTACAAGAAAAGGAAAAAAGAACTGTAATTCCACGGGAAGAAATTGCCCCACATATAGGTCATTAGAACAGAGACTTATTTCGAGAACTGATTATGGCTGAGTCCATATCAGGAAACAGAAAGCCTAAAAGAAAGTCTCCGAGCAAAAGGGTGAGGGATGCACTAAGGGCCAGCAGATTTAGGGAGTTCCTACAAGGAGCCACCAAAACTCGAATCACAAAGGTGGACACAAAAGATGCTGGCGTACAAACGGACCCCTGTGGTCACATTGGTGCTCCCTCTCCCCCAAGCCGGGGACTAAGGTCGCTTAAAGAGCTAGAACGACCAAAAGGGCATCCTGTGGCAACACAATAAGTAGCACATCATCCTCCACCAATTCTGGCATACAAAAAGGTTTGGGCGTAGATCCCAATAGGGTATACCCCAACCTAGAACACGCTCTACAACTAGCACGCCTGGAGGAGCCGGCGGTCCTCACCACAGCCCTGAGGCACGTGGTGCGTGTCGGTCACGAATACGGCAGAGACGTCACCTTCTCGGTGATGGAGGCTGTCGACAGAATACAGTTGAAGACAATGAATCTCCCCACTGACTTCGGAGCCCTGCGTGACCTGGTCAAAAAAGTCTTAGAAAGGCGAAATGAGAAATTCGCCCTTGACGAACTCTACAGTCAATCTGTCATTACGAATGGAAGAATAGCTCACGATTGGAGCAAGAACTGGCCTGAATCGCATATTAGAACATACTATGCACGAGACCCATTTAAACGTAGGACAGATTAACACACATAACAGCAAATTAGTCATGCAGGAACTCCGCAGAGTCGTGGAGGAGAGGAGTCTGGATGTGCTCTGTCTGCAGGAACCATTCTCCCTGGCTGGGCGAATCCCATTTGCGGCAGCAGGCTGGCAAGTCATTCACAGCGTAGCAGAACCCAGAGCAGCTATAATGATCATTAACAAAGCACTAAGAGCCACAGTTCTCTCCCAGTTCTCCGACGATCACTGCAACGTCGTGGAACTACAAACACCAGCCGGAGTACTGTACATCATCAACATGTACTTCCAGTACGGCCGAGCAATAGATGAATTCTTAGACAAGCTCATACAGGTAACCACGGCGTTGCGGGGACGTCGATGTGTTATCACAGCAGACATAAATGCTAAGTCCCCCCTGTGGTTCAGCGGCACACGAGACGACCGAGGAGAGAGGGCCGAGGAGACCATCATGGCGCTACAGTTAATGGTCGCCAATAAGCAAGGAAACCCGCCCACCTACGCAGGAGGTGGGGGCGAGGGCACGAACATTGATGTCACGTTGGTCACGCCCAATCTCGCCACCAGAGTAACAAACTGGATGGTCTGGGATCAGGTAACAACTAGTGATCACAATCTCATCACATTCTCATTGGGAGACGAGGAGTGCCGCTGGGACATGGGGTGGGAGACACAGTTAAACTACAATAGAGCTGACTGGGACCGCCTGGCGAGGGAGTGTGAAATACCGACATTGCCCGATGGTGACGAAAATGTCGAAGGATACGCCGAGGAGCTGGTGAAAGCAGTTGTTAGGGCGGTGAAAGCTGCCGTACCAACCAGGAGGAGAGCCGTAGCGGCCTCTCCGTCACCATAGTCAGCTGAACTGGGACAGATGCGCCAGTCGGTCAGGAGGGCGAGGAGGTACTACCAGCGGAGTGTCGTCTGGGAAGAAAAGCAACGCTGGTTGCTAAGATACAGAGAGGCAAAGGAGCACTTCCAACAAGAGCTTAAAGCAGTAAGGCTACAGAGCTGGGAAAAATATGTACAGACGCAACTAGCTATAGACCCATGGGGTGTACCGTACAAGTTAGTACGGGAAAAGATTAGGTCACCCATGGTGCTGTCCACCGTCGGGGATCAGGGCAGGATGACGGAGACCTGGCAGGAAACTGCTGAGGTCCTCCTCCGTGTCCTGCTGCCTGACGATGACGAGAATGATGACTCCGAGGCACAACAGCAGATCCAGAGACAAGATGAAGAGGAATACCGGAATAACTACATGGTATATCCCTTCTCTGAGGAAGAAGTAGCCACACAGATAAATGCCCTTAAAAAAGGCAAGGTTCCTGGCCCAGACGGCATCACTGCAGAGGTGGTGCAATTCCTGGCCCCCCAGTTGGTAGCACCTCTCACAAAGTTATACAACGAGTGTTTGCGGCTCAGGAAATTCCCCCAAATATGGAAAAGGGCAAACGTAGTAATAATCAAGAAAAGCCCAGACAAAGATCCACGAGAACCTAAGTCCTACAGGCCCATCTGTCTACTAGACACACTGGGGAAACTTTTTGAGAGGTTGCTGGCAGACAGACTGGCAGCACACCGAGCTTTGTGCGGGATGAGTGACAGACAATTCGGCTTCAGGTCTGGGAGATCGGCGTCTGATGCTATTGCCCTGGCTGCGGTGGTCTGTGCCTCTACCCCGCACAAATACGTGGTCGGCATCATGGTGGATATCAGTGGCGCCTTTGACAACCTGTGGTGGCCCTCGCTCTTCTCCCGATTGCGAGAGAAGGAGTGCCCGAGGTCGCTATATGGCTGTCTCAGGAGCTATTGTGAGAATAGGGAGGTCTGGCTATCGTCCCCTAGCGGGAGAATAAGTAAAAAGATCAATAAGGGGTGTCCACAGGGGTCTGTCCTGGGGCCACTCTTTTGGGATATTAATATGGAACCCCTTTTGGATAACCTTCAGAACAGCGACGATGTGCTACAGGGCATAGCCTACGCGGACGACCTCCTCCTGCTGGTTGGTGGCCATAGTCGCGAAGACTTAGAGCCAAAAATTGAAAGGGCCATTTCAATTCTAAGTACATGGTGCCACATGTCCAAAATGAAGATTTCCCCAACAAAATCTACATATTTACTTCTAAAAGGACAATTAGCTAGAAATCCAACTGTAAGGATAGATGGCTCACCAGTTCTTCGACGCCATGAGGCGCGATACCTGGGCGTAATCGTCGATGAGAGGTGGACTTATGCATCACACATTGACATCGTTACACAAAAATCATTAGAAGCGTTAAATAATCTAATTGCCATTGAACACAAGCGATTTCACTTACCGCCAGAGTTAATCAAATTATATCATAACAGCATATTGACATCAATTGTAGGGTACGGATCAGGAATCTGGGCCCACAGACTCACGAGGGTTATGCCTGCCATGGCTGTGAGAAGAGTGCAGCGGAACATGTTACTCAGATCAGTAGGGGCATACAGAACAACACCAGGAGGAGCCCTAACAGTACTGATGGGGCTCTGTCCGCTTGACATAAAAATCAGGGAACAGGCAACATGGTACTGGGTAAAAAAGGGTAACAGGGATAAAATAGTTGATCTCATGGGGATTTACGTGGGGAACAAAATAGAAATCAAACGAAGGGGGGAAGAACTTTGGCAAGAACAATGGGATAATGAATAAACCGGTCGTAGAACACATGAATTGCTGCCCAATATCAGGGAAAGGTTGCAATTAAAACACTTCACACCATCACGAGGACTGCTGCACTTCCTCACAGGTCATGGACCTTACCCGGATATCTATGCCGGTTCAGGAAACGGGCTACACCAGCGTGTGACTGTGGGGCCACACCAGGCACCCCGGAACACGTGGTGTATGAGTGCCGCCTCTTCGACGACGTAGCGGCGCAATTTCGCCAGCAACTACCACACCATGACACGTATCACCTGCTCAGGCATGAAGACCATTTCACAATCTTAAACAAGTTGGCCAATGAGATCTCACTCAAAGTGATAAGGGAATATCTCAGGAACAATGACTAAGATCTCACTACACCCAAATTGACTCCGCGCACCTGACCTGTTCCGCCGAGGCGTGGACTTCGCCAGCCGCCTCACGGCTGGAATCCGCCACGCCTTGGATTAGGGGGGGGGGGGGGGTGCGCCCAACTACCGATCTGAGACACTCACCGATTTTGACACTAGGTTAGGATAGGTTAGACGTAGGATAAGTTAGGATAAAAACATTAGTATAGTGCTGCAGCGATCTACAACTCCGGCCAGCCCGGTGCCAGGGGCACGTTCACCGGGATTAGCTCGGTGAACAGGGCCAACAACGTAGGTTTATACTTTGCTGGCACATTTGTAACGCTGCAGGTAGAAGTAGCTTAGTATAAGTAGAATAAAATAACATAGGAAGACAAAAGAGTAGTGCCCATAGTGAGAGCAATAGAAAACTAATAGAGTAAGCTGTAGTACTAACACCCAACTGTATCAACTAGGACCCACTAATTGTATAAGGTGGTGGGTTGTAATGTATCATATATGTATTGAGAAATAAAGATTTTTTTTTTAAATTAACAGCGTACAGTTCATTCCTGACAGCCTTCTGAATCGGTCAGTGTGTCAGCTGCGATTGAAAACAGAGAAAACCGAGTTTTGTGCTATTATTAAACATTTTCATTTAAAGTGTTGGACTGCTGCACAAATCAAAACAGAACTGGATGAAGTGAGATATCTGGCAATGGAGGCATCTCAACTGAGCGCGTGCATAATATCTTGCACTGAAAATTGGCTGTGAAGAAGCTGTGTGCGAGGAGCATGCTGCGACTGTTCACAGTCTACCATTAACGCTTCCGGCACAAATTTCAACGTAATGTTTGACAATGTTTAATCAAAATCCGCAGGACTTTTTGCACCAATTTGTGACTGTTGATGAAACCCACCAGAAACAAAACTGCAGTCGAAACAATGGACAAAGGCTGGTGAAAGCGCACCGAAGAAGGCAAAGACAGTTTTATCAGCTGGTAAGGTAATGGCCACTATTTTTTGGAATTCCCAAGGAATAATCCTCATAAATTACTTGGAAAAAGGCAAAACGATAACTGAACACTATTATGCTTCATTGTTGTATCGTTCAAAACTTCCGTTAGCTGAAGAAAGACGAAGATTGGCACACAAAAAGTGTTCTTTCACAAGGATAATGCACCATCCCACACATTAGCAATAATACTGAAGAAAGTGCATGCATTGGGCTTTCAATTGGTTCCGCATCCGCCAGGCCTAGCCCCAAGTGACTTCTGTCTCTTCCCTCACTTGAAAGTTTGGCTTGAAGAGAAGAAATTTTCATCAAATGAGGATGTGACTGTGGCAGTCAACGAGTATTTTGCAGTTTGGCGGAACCTATTTTTCCGATGGGATGAAAAAGTTGGAGGATTGCTAAATTAAATGTATACCCCTCAAAGGAGACTATGACGAGAAGTAAGGTGAGTTTTTTCCCTTGCTTTTTTATCAGATCTATCAAACCACCCTCGTAGGTTCC
This sequence comes from Schistocerca piceifrons, assembly GCF_021461385.2. Lineage (NCBI taxonomy): Eukaryota > Metazoa > Arthropoda > Insecta > Orthoptera > Acrididae > Schistocerca > Schistocerca piceifrons. The sequence continues at coordinate 421,606,502 of NC_060141.1, forward strand.
GATCCCTGATGCTGCCACAGTCATGGAAGATCTTTTCAGGTAAGCAAATACTTATATGAAGGTAGAGAGAGAACGTACGGTAAGAGCAGCAGGTCCAATTGTCACCTTCATTAACTTGCCACCAATGGGATTCCACCATTTCTTTTGATATAATTTTTAGCTAATCATACTGAGTCTATTGTACCTCCCGCTTATGTATTATCCGCCGCACGAGATACACACTTGGTAGCGTATCCTTATACAGGTTACACACATGATCGCAACACTTGCCAACACCTTATGGATGTGTCGTGCTGACAATGAAGTATAGGAAGATCATGAGCACGAGATCATTCCCGAAATAGGATCATTTGCTGACAGTAAGAAATGGATTTTCCCCCTTGTGGAGAAATATAGCTGTCGATGGATGACGAAATCAAATCTCATTTAGTACTAATAGCAGACTCTCTAGGTGTCGTGAATTACAATTCACGTTGTTGTATTTCGCGACTGTGGTCGGGGAGTAAAGAATACAGTTTTTAACACATGTTTAATATCTTTTACTCCACAGCAGAGTGTGCGCTGTTTTGAAACTTCCCGGCGGATTAAAACTGTGAGCTGGACGGGATGTCGGATCCGGAACCTCCCCTTTCGCGGCAGATGTTCGTACCGGCAGAGTTATCCAGGCTAGCAACAGTTTTAATAATTTTAATACAATTCTTACTGCCATCGAATTAATGATTTTATGTAAACGTCTTTTATCCACAATTATGGGGAAATATGTAGCCACACACAGAACTGAGGATGCGCAAAAGTCAGTCAAACAGCTGTTTATCGTAGATGCTGAAATATGCAGGTAAGAAGAGCAGCGTAATGATGACTCGCGTGCACGACTCATGGCTTCCTTTATCAACTTTTCTCGAGGTGAGGCTAGTGACATCTTTCAAAGATAGAAATGGAAGCAACTAAGTCTCAGTAAACATATGTGACTGTAAACCCGTATGATGAAGGTATCTCAGAGCAAGAAATTCGTCGCTGCACGTCTTTGATGCTTGTAGTTAAATGCAAGGTGGTTCAGCTCTGATGGCATACATTAAACAATTTTTAAAATGGTTGCATTGCATTACAAGACAGATTCAAGCAGATTTCAATTTGTCACATAGTGTGCCTCATGTTAAGGCTCGTGGGGGTTGAAGGTACCAGACGAAGTGTCTTATTCCCTAGTTAAATTTAAAACAGATTTTTACCATATGTGGTTAACATTTCTGGCACCCTGAAGATACAATTTTTTCATTAAGTTACTATCAGTGGACGATAATACAAGTTTCTGGGACAATCCCACACGCAGACACAAAGAATTTGTCGCACAGAAACGTGCAGTAAGGATATTATCTAGTGTTTATCCTCGAATTTCATGTAGGCATCTGTTTAAAAAAACTAAGCATATTCACAACAAATACGCAATAGACTTACTTGCTTATGAAGTTTGTTCTGAGGCATTAGGCATAATTTTAAAATGATAGTAATATACACAAATAGTAGCATTCATAGCCCCCATTTTTCACAAAGTAACATTACTCTTGGAAAGAAGAGAGCAATGTATGTCACCACAAAAAACTGAGTACGTTCCTTGCGAGTTAAAGAAGCTGGTAGATAATGAAAATTATAAAAACAAACTGATACAGTTTCTACTTGTCAGCTCCTCCTACTCTACTGAATAGACATACACTACCGGCCATTAAAATTGCTACACCAAGAAGAAATGCAGATGATAAACGGGTATTCATTGGACAAATATATTATACTAGAACTGACATGTGGTTACATTTTCACGCCATTTGGGTGCATAGATCCTGAGAAATCAGTTCCCAGAAATAACCACCTCTGGACGTAATAACGGCCTTGATACGCCTGGGCACTGAGTCAAACAGAGCTTGGATGGCGTGTACAGGTACAGCTGCCCATGCAGTTTCAACCCGATACCACACTTCATCAAGACGACGTATTGTGACGAGCCAGTTGCTCGGCCACCATTACCAGACGTTTTCAATTGGTGAGAGATCTGGAGAATGTGCTGGCCAGGGCAGCAGTCGAACATTTTCTGTGTCCAGAAAGGCCCGTACAGGACCTTCATCATGCGGTCGTGCATTATCCTGCTGGGATGTAGGGTTTCGCAGGGATCGAATGAAGGGTAGAGCCACGGGTCGTAACACACCTGAAATGTAACGTCCACTGTTCGAAGTGCCGTCAATGCGAACAAGAGGTGACGGATACGTATAACCAATGGTACCCCATACCATTACGCCGGGTGATACGCCAGTGTGGCGATGACGAAGACACGATTCCAATGTGCGTTCACCGCGATGTCGCCAAACACGCATACGACCATGATGATGCTGTAAACAGAACCTGGATTCATCCGAAAAAATGACGTTTTGTCATTCGTGCACCCAGGTTCGTCGTTGAGTACACCATCACAGGCACTCCTGTCTGTGATGCAGCGGCAAGGGTAATCGCAGCCGTGGTCTCCGAGCTGATAGTCCATGCTGCTGCAAACGTCGCCGAACTGTCGTGCAGATGGTTGTTGTCTTGCAAACGTCCCCATCTGTTGACTCAGGGATCGAGACGTGGCTGCACGATCCGTTACAGCCATGCGGATAAGATATCTGTCATCTAGACTGCTAGTGATACGAGGCCGTTGGGATCCAGCACGGCGTTCCGTATTACCCTCCTGAACTCACCGATTCCATATTCTGCTAACAGTCGACCAACGCGAACGGCACTGTCGCGACACGATAAACCGCAATCGCGATAAACTGCAAACGTGATGGTACGCATTTCTCCTCCTTACACGAGGTATCACAACAACGTTTCACCAGGCAATGGCGGTCAACTGCTGTTTGTGTATGAGAAATCGGTTGGAAACTTTCCTCATGTCAGCACGTTGTAGGTGTCGCCACCGTCGTCAACCTTGTGTGAATGCTCTGAAAAGCTAATCATTTGCACATCACAGCATCTTCTTCCTGTCGGTTAAATTTCGCGTCTATAGCACGTCATCTTCGTGGTGTAGCAATTTTACTGGCCAGTAGTGTACTTATGTATGTGGCTGGATTACATATGTGAAATACTGTTACAGACAGACTAAAAAAAGTCTATTTACGTAAATGGCCAACGCGTTATTAAGTATTCACAGAGAAATTGTACCTTAAAAAAAAAAAAAAAAAAAAAAAAAAAAAAAAAAAAAAAAAAAAAAAAAACTAAATTGGAAGTCTTGGGACAACTGTAAGGAAGTTTAGAGCGTACAATTTTCCCGACATCAAGTTTATTAGAGATAGAAAACTGGCTCTTGTGAACAATGAAACGAAGGGGAAATCGGCCAAGGCCTTACTAAAGTAACCGCCATCACTATCGGCAAGAGAAAGAAAAGAATTACAGGTCTAGGAGCCCGAACGGAGGTTTTAACAACAGTGCTTCAGCTCTATGGTTGCGACTGTTCTTCGGTTAATAGCCCAAATTCTTATGGAGCGCTTTCTTGAGAAATCAATGTCAGAGCTATTTTGCAGATAATTTTCGAGGAAAGCATCTACAAATTTACAAGCAGACCGTCCAGCACCCGGCTACAAGTAGGTGGTGGCGTCTTCTCCGGTCACTGTGTGGAGTTGAGAGAAGAGGTGAGAGGCGCGAGGTGATAGGTGGCGTATCTCATGTCGTCGCGCCGCGCTTCCTCCCCGGCTCAAGTCTGGCAGCGCTTGGTTGTCTTACATCGGACGACTTCTGTAACGCTGACTGAACATGCGCAAGTTCTTATGGTTGACAGTCTAGATATTTAGTCAAATTCAAATGGCTCTGAGCACTATGGGACTTAACTTCTGAGGTCATCAGTCCCCTAGAACTTAGAACTACTTAAACCTAACTAACCTAAGGACATCACACACATCCATGCCCGATGCAGGATTCGAACCTGCGACCGTAGCGGTCGCGCGGTTCCAGACTGAAGCGCCTAGAACCGCTCGGCCACTTTGGCCGGCGTATTTAGCCAACCTAGAAGAAAATTGTAGGACGTTGTACGAGGATGACTATTCTTACTTACTCCCATTGATCTTAAAACTTTTCGTAGATGACTATACATAGCTGTTAAGTATTTCTTAAAAAAGCATATTTGTACTATCAGCTGTACATTTGTATGTTTATATTCTACTGCTTTAGCTTATTACAATCCCCTTCACAGGAGAAAAACAGGTAAATCAATGGGTCGAAAATACTTTTTCGTCAAATATGACCCAACAAAATGTAGAACATACATAACTGTCATAATACTTTGAAGAGAGTCCATATAAATGTTCTATGACTTGGCAGAGTTACACTAAATCACACTTGGTTATAACTCTTCATCTGGTTGGGTCATATTTTACAATAATATGTTCTTGATCCATCGATGTACACTGTTTTTATGCTGTGAAGATGGTTGTAACAATCGGATCCGGTAAAGAATGCACTTATAATTGTACAGCTGATGGCCCCAGTATTCTTTCTTCGAAAAAAATCTCATTTACCTGCCTCCGCAGCTGGCTTCGCTAAAGCCCACTTGAAGCCTTCTGGATGTATCTGGTGGGAATCTTGATAGTACGAAATTCACTTCATTAATATTCGGGTTTCAAGGAGAGAACAGATGATCCTCATCACCAAACTTAAGACTCGTTCCCTGTTCTTTGTTACAAACCTCGCCACAGTATCTCATGAAGTAAGAGTACTTATATTGGTAGTGATTCGTCCGTCTTAAAAACACGTTAAAGTCAGCGGTGTCTTTGGTGTTATGCGAGAGGAACAAGAAAGTGTCGGCACCAGATTTCATATTCTCTTTCCTTTGCTATAACAGTTTCTAACAACATAAAAACAACAGCAAATAGTAGTAGTAGAACGGTTAAGTCACCCGGCTGGTATTTGGAGAAACGAGGTTCAGGTCGCCATACAGGAATTATGACATAGGCTTCTCACGACTCTCCTTAAATCACTTCAAAGAAACACTGAATGCTTACTGTCAATAGGTCATGGACAGTTTTCTTCACCATCTTGCCCACTTTACAGGTGCTTCGTCTCTAATGACCACGCCGCCGACGAAATATTGACCGCTAGCCTTCATTTCTTCATCCTACACTACACACGAACCACTGAAGTCATCCAAGCGATACAGATATCCATTTGACACAATTTGCAGAAGAAATACGTGGATCACGACCTCAGTACATATAGCTTATTTACATCTACATATATTGTATGTAAATCACTGTGAAGCGTGTGGCAGAAGGCACTTTTTGTTGTGCCATATACACTGCCTGACAAAAAAAGTGAAGCACGCAGAAGGGAGGGGGAAACGAAATGAAACTTAACGGGTTGAAAGTGCAGCGTCCATCCCGACCGCCTGTGACATCGGCATCCCGCTTGACAGAACAGAGATGCGGGATGCCTCCAACACAGCTAGTGAAACCAAAGCAGATGTTTACCGTACGATCGAGGCCACTGCCGCAGACGAAAACAAAGCCTCGTGTCTCAGCCAACGGCCGCCAGGACACGGTACCCGAGCAAAGCGGATCGACAGCAGCGCTAGAGGGCACGGTAAACAAGCGGACAATTTTTCTACGCCACTCACGTGATCGAAAACAGTCAAAGAAGATCCGCCAATCGGCCTTATAAGCTGGTGCAATGCCCCCACTTGTAAGGATCTGTTATCCAGGCCGCAACATCCACGCGCCCTGTCTGCTGGTAACCCGGATCTTTAGGAGTGGTAGCTTCGGACTGTGACTCAAGAGTGTCGTGTAACAATGGTCTGGCGTCCCTGGACAGGTTTGTGGTAATGCTGTGCCGACACCTCTCTAGTAGTTCCGTTTCCCTCTTTTCTTTGGTGGTCCTTCCCGGGAGAGAGATTTGTGAGGAAACCATTTTATTTTGTTAATCTTCTGTTATAAGATCCGAAATGGGATCCATACTTCGTTTCTTGCTTAAATTGTTTTGTTTTGACTACTTTGTCGACATCAACAAAGTTCTTGTTTATTGGCTTTTCACCAATAAAAAATTGAGGTAAAAATTGAGGTATATCGTTCGTGTTTTGTCTCTACCACCGCAGATACAGCAGACTGTCAACTTTACACAGAATTTGGCAATATGAGTTCACTTTGCGGTATGATGTTGCACTCCCTATGGCCTGGATGCACTGATTCGGTGTGGAACGGTGTCATAAAGCTGCTGGTATCCTCTCCTGAAACTCAGACTCTGGGTTGGAGTTTATAACAGAGCTGATCTCACATGCTTTATCGGGCACGGATCTGGGCATCTTTGTGGCCACAGAAGTACCTCCACATCACACAGACAGTTCATAGAGCATTTTCTTGTTGAGAAACGCTACCACGATACCGTCGCATGAGAGGCAACACATGATGACGCAACACATGATGACGCAGGATATCCATGACGTTTCGCTGTGCCGTCATAGTTCCATCAGTCACGACCAGCCGTGACCTGAAATCATAGCCGATAGTTCCCCACACCACGACTCCTGAAATAATACAGCTGTGCCTCTCCACAGCACTGGGCGAACAGAACCTGTGCCCATATCGCAGCCATGGTCGCCGATGACATTCATCCGGGGCCGACCAGAGTGGCCGAGCGGTTCCAGGCGCTTCAGTCTGGAACTGCGCGACCGCTACGGTCGCAGGTTCGAATCCTGCCTCGGGCATGGATGTGTGTGATGTTCGTAGGTTAGTTAGGTTTAAGTAGTTCTAAGTTCTAGGGGACTGATGACCTCAGACGTTAAGTCCCATACTGCTCAGAGCCATTTGAACCATTTTTTTGAACATTCATCCGGGGTAGCTCTGAACTGAGATCCATCGCTGAACACAATGCGACGCCATTCAACAGCAATTCGTGTTCCCCGGTCACGGCGTCATTCCAAACTGAGTTGTTTGTGTCGTGGTGTTTACAGCAGCCTACGCAAGAGCCTACGCAGGGGCGGCAATCCCTTAGTCCGGCTGCCACTAGTCTCTGATCAATCGTGCAGGATGACACAGAATGTTTCAGGGAATCCAGTAATCTTTCTCGAATTGCAGCCGTAGATATGAAGGACGTGCTCGGTGCACAGCATTACGATTATCTCCTGTGGTCAGACGTAGTCGACTAGAACCTTGACAACGAGTAAGCACGATCTCACTTTCACGTTCCCATGCAGTCAAACAATGGACCACTGTCATGCTCGAATGCCTCAGAAATCTGGTTACTGCACGATTCGACCAACGGCCAAGTGGAGACCCACAATGAGGCTGCTTTGAAACTCTTCCAGATGCTGATAATGCTGTCTCGTACGAGCACGCGGCGTTTCGGTATCGATTAAGATCTGACGCTGTTCACGCCACTTATATACCCTACCGGGCCAGGTAACACACTGAACACAACACGGAGGCAGTCTGAGGGCCGTTCTATTTGTCACATCGAATTGCAACCTGCAAAGTTACAGTGATATCCGACCATGTCTTCTGAGTGCTTCACATTTTTCGTCATGCGATGTACACTGAAGCGCCAAAGAAACTGATACAGGCATGCGTATTCAAATCAGAGATATGTAAACTATCACAATACGGTGCTGCTGTCGGCAACGCCTATATAAAACAAGTGTCTGGCGCAGTTGTTAGATCGGTTATTGCTGCTACAATGGAAGATTATCAAGATTAAAGTGAGTTTGAACATGGTGTTATAATCGGCACACGAACGGTGGGACACAGCATCTCCGAGGTAGCGATGAGGTGGGGATTTTCCCATACGACCATTTCACGAGTGTATCGTGAATAGCAGGAATTCGGTAAAACATCAAATCTCAGACATCGCTGCGGCCGGGAAAAGATCCCGCAAGAAGGGGGCCAACGGCGACTGAAGAAAAACGTTCAGCGTGACAGAACTGCTCTAGGTTTCAACGCTGGGCGTGCGAATCATTCAACAAAACATCATGATATGGGCTTTTGGAGCCGAAGGCCCATTGTTGTGGCGTTGATGACTGCACGACACAAAGCTTTACGCCTCGTCTGGCAACGTCAACACCGACATTGAACTGTTGATGACTGGAAACATGTTGCCCGATCGGACGAGTCTCGTTTCAAATTGCATCGAGCGGATGGACGTGTACGGGTATGGAGACAACCTCGTGAATCCATGGACCTGCATGTCAGCAGGGGGCTGTTCAAGCAGGTGGATGCTCTGTAATGGTGTGGGGCTTGTGCAGTTGGAGTGATATGGGACCCCCGATGCGTGTAAATACGACTCTGACAAGTGACACGTACGCAAGCATCCTGTCTGATCACCTCCATCCATTAGTGTCCATTGTGCTTTCCGATGGACTTGGGCAATTCCAGCAGGACAATGCGATACCCCACACATCCAGAATTGCTACAGAGTGGCTCCAGGACACTCTTATGAGTTTAATTACTTCTGCTGGCCACCAAACTCCCAGACATGAACATTATTGAGCATATCTGTGATGCCTTGCAACGTGCTGTTCAGAAGAGATCTCCATCCCCTCGTACTCTTATGGATTTATGTACAGCCCTGCAAGATTCATGATGTCAGTTCCGTCCAGCACTACTTCAGACATTAGTGGAGTCCATGCCACGTCGTGTTGCGGTACTTCTGCGTGCTCGCCGGGGCACTACACTATATTAGGCAGGTGTACCAGTTTCTTTGGCTCTTCAGTGTATTAAAATTTCTTCCTTTGCCATTCACGCATGGAACGCGGGAAGAGTAACAGCTTGCACGCCTGTGCGCGTTCTGTTATTCGTTTAAAGTATCTGCTCGATCTCTACGAGATATTCGTTGTTTCCACCATGAAGGACAACTCTTGAATGTAAGCAAGTTCTCGTGACATGTACGGCCTCTATGCTGGAGTGGCTCGCATTTAAGATTTCACAACATTTCTGTTAAACCCTCTCGCTAGTGAAACAAGCGTGTTGTAACTCTCGCCGCCCTTCACTGTAAGAGTGTACGCTGTAAGTCACCTTTTAGTCTTACCTCACGTGGATCCTCTACACTTGAGCAATATTCAAATATGGACCGTACGCAATAGCGTTTGTACACAAACTATAATTTTCCAATATCCTACCAATGAGCCGTAGCCTGCAAATGCTTTACCTGCATATGTTATCGTTTCATTTATTATCTCTACACCTTATCACTTCCTTATGTTTGTGTGACGTTATTGACTCTAGTTGAGTCCTTAATCCCATAGCCAAACGAGACCTCGCTCTTATGTTTTGTGAAATACACAGCTTTGTATTTCTGTATGTTAAAGGCTACTTGCCAGTGTTTTGCACCATGCGTTTTGCGTCATACAAAAAACCATCCTCCTCAAATTTCTTATACCACTTCACTATGCTTTGTAAACTGGTGGCGTTTTGTGAAAGTTGCCACAGAAAGCTGTTTGCACATTCCCTACCGATTGGCAACGGGCAAATTCTAGCACACAAAATGCTTTCTCTGCCTGTTTCGCCGCAATTTTCAGCAACTACGGTGATAACTCCCTGTCGGCAATTTTTCAAACTAAATTGCTGGCATCACGTTCTGCTTCTCACGCACTGGTCATTTCTTACGTTATGTTCAGCCATTTACGTATACCAACTTTTTAAAATGCTTGATGGACTTTATAATTACCCTGTAAGTAGAAAACAGACGACTTTTGTGTGTTTGTTTCAATTGTGTTGTTGAAAAACACTAACTACAGGTTAACATGATGTGATATTCCTATATCTAAGAGTTCGTTGACAACCATATTGTCTGAAAATCGAAAAAGCGGGGAGATAGCTGCAACTGTTACAAACATGACGTACTTCTGGATGACAAATTTGTCTCAGCATCTGTAAACAGAGCGAGAAAATTGCCGAAGGGCATGAGAGAGGAAACTGGGCATTTTATCTGTAATGCAAACGACGTGCTGGATAATTCATGTGTTTACATTAGGTGGACGCACGTGGAGCAGCTACAATGGCCCGGCAGGAGAAGGCACTTGTTGTAAGTAGAACGTTGTCCCTGATGGACTGACGAGCTCTCAACAGCGGCACTAAAGGTTTCTGTCGAGATGTACGTTAAAAAAACTTCCATTTCTTTTTCCCTTTACTTCTTAAAATTAATATCTGCTACACTCAAATCTAAATCGACTATCTAACATTTTTCTTTCGTGTCTTCTGACAAAAAGATCCATCCTCATGGGCCAGCATTAATTTTTTAGTTGCAGGAATTCACAAAACATTGAACCGCATCTTCACGTACCGAATACAGACAAAGCGCATGCGGTACCTGAGAGCTACTACTAAACACTCACTGCAAGGGTTAACCAACGTCTTGGAGCTGTGCAGTGATGAATGAATTAACCTGTGGGGTCTCTCGAACGATCCTGATTTTTGGATAGTGGCAACTGCAACTTCTTACTTATGGATTCTTTCGTTACTTCTTGGCAGTACAATTCCATATTTAAGGTTGAATAACATGTACACTATTTTTGTTCTACTGACAAGAATAAAATAGTGTACTTGTTATTCAACCTCATAAAATGCAACTTCGTTTTCAAACATCCAATTGTATTGCAAAATGGGTGGGGCATCGTATCTGTTCAGCATTAAAGTACCTTAATTGTGCCTTCCAGGACCCTGTAAATTGTAGGTGCAGAAATGCGCCAAGATTATTGTTTCTGGTGGTGTAGTATACACTGGTCTTCCTATCTTATTTTTGCACTATAACATCGAAATGCTCTTCAAAGACAGACGAAAAATTACGATTTGATTGGGCAGTGCCCACGAGAGTAAAGTTGTACGTCTAAGGTTCTTTAAAGTGTCTCTATGCCTCAGAGCAGTTCTGACAATTGAAGACGTTTTATCGAGGACTATTTCACTCTCTTCTTGTGAAAAGAACTGTACCGAAAAAATGCTCTTTTTTATTTGTTTCTGTAATAGAAGTTTTCAGTGGATGCTGTATCTGTCAGTAGCTTTTACGTATGTAACTCTTAACATTTTTCAGTTTTTACTATCAGTATCGCATTCATGAGAAATGTGAGACGGAACGTCACACATTTTACCTCTGCCAACATGAAGTGCAGGAAAAATACTGAGTATGCATAACACGAAAATAAGCGGCAATACGATGTGTACTACACCAGTAAGTATTGTCTTAACAGCAGAAATAGATCAGTTGATCACCGTTCTTACAGCAAATAATTAGTGGACACGAGATGACAACGGAGTATGGCATAATACGATAATTCATTACGCCTGAGAATAGAACAGGCTAGAAGACACCAGAGGGCACACTGTGGTAAAGCCAGTGTTTATGGAGCGAGAGATCATAAAAATTAATGTACCTCACTGTTTCCATTCAGCGAGAGCAAAATAGAATACTTGCCGATCTTAATGACGTGCCTTAGAATTCTATGGACCCTAGCAGTTAACAATGAAGAGAAGATATGTGTAGAGTTATTGTGGTCTTCAGTCTGAAGGCTGATTTGATCTAGCTATTTATTCTAATCTATCTTGTGCAAGCCTCTTCATCTCTGAATAACTACTGTAACCTACATCCATTTGATCTTGCTTGCTATATTCGTCCCTTGGTCTCCCTCCACAACTCACCTCCAACAGTTCTCTCCAGTACCAAACTGGAAATACCTTGATTCCTACCAACTGACCATTTCTTTTAGTCAACTGAGCCATAAATTTCTTTTCTTCACAGATTGATCTATTTTCTCCTCAGTAGTTGCGTGATCTAACCACCTAATCTTCAGCCTTCTTCTGTAGCACACATTTCGAAAGCTTTCATTCTCTTCGTATCTGAACTGCTTATTGTTCACGCTTCAGTACAGTACAGGGCTACTATCCAGACTAATAGCTTCAGAAAAGACTTCCCATCATAAATTAAATTTACGTTCAATATTAATAAATTTATCTTTTTCGGAAATGTTTTCCTTGTTAAGCCAGTACCCATTTTATATGGTCTCACCTTCCACTTATTTTGCTGCCCAAACAACAAAATTCGTCTACTAACTTTAAAGACTCATTTCCCGATCTAATTCCCTAAGAATCACCTTATTTAATTCGACTACACTGCATTGTTTTACTTTAGTTGGTACTCGTCTTATAACCTCTTTTTCAAGACGCTATCCATTCCGTTCAACTGCTCTTTCAAATTCTTTTCTGTCTTTGACAGAATTACAGTGCTACCGGCAAACCTAAAAGTTTTTATTTCTTCCCCCTAAACTTAAATTTTTTCTTCGGATTTCTCCTTGCTTTTCTTCACTGCTTGCTCCATATACCGCCTAAATAACATCTGGATAAGCCACAATCCTCTCTCACTCCCTTCTAAATCACTGCATCCCTACCGTGCCCCTTGACTCCTGTAACTGTCGTCTGGATTTTTGTACAAGTTGTATATAATCTTTCTGTCCCTGTGCTTTACCCCTACTACATTCATAAATTTAAAGAGTGTATTCCAGCCAACATTGTCAAAGGCTTTCTCTAAGTCTACAAATGCCGCAAACATAGGCTTGCGTTTTCTTAACCTATCTTCTAAGAGAACTCGTAGGGTCACTATTACCTCGAAAATTCCTTCATTTCTCCGCAATAGAAATTGATCTTCCCCATGGTCGGATTCTATCAGTTTTCCTTTCATTTGTGAATTAGATTATTCTTGTCAGTATTTTGCAACCATGATTTATTACTGATAGTTCGTTAATATTCAAACGTGTCAGCACCTGCTTTCTTTGGAATTGGAATGATTATCACAGGCCAACGAAAATGTTTTTTGAAAAACTTTTTTTACTTTGATAGCTGATCTTTATAGATTTTTATAAGCTGAATCCAAATCTAGCCTTAGTTTTTTTGCATCGCCCATAGATTTCGATATATATGCTTTTTATTATATAGTTTAAAAATCCTATGTTATACGGCAAGGGAAATTAATGAAATGCTTTGTTACAATATAAGCATCATTTGTATTTACAGTAAGCTACTTAAAACAATGATATCTGTTAATACAGGTTTCACTTGTCAGCTGGAATTCGTTTGTATTTTCTTTCTCTTTTTTCTTTGAAGCTTCTTGTGAAGCTTTTTCTACAATGAGTCGCTTGTTGAACTTCTCGGTGAAGTGATCAACAGTAGTCCCCCATCATGTTGGTGTTCCAGCGACCTTGGTAGCGTTTTTCCATCACTTTAATGTCCTGGTGAAAACGCTCTCCTTGCTACTCACTAACATCTCTCATATTGTCTGATAAGTAATCACGGTGACTGTTCAAAAAGTATACTTTCAGGCTTAATAAACATCCTAAAGTTTTAAACTTCATTAACATTGTAGCTAAAATAGAATCTCTTGGTCTTTTTCATGTCCTAAGAACTTTGTAACGACTTGCTTGAATGGTACCCATGCTTCTTTCTCAATTAAGGCCATTGTGGATTCAAAGTCAACATCAAACATCAATTTTCTACTGTCAGGTCCGACAAAGATGCCTTCTTTTAGTTCAGCTTCTGAAAGGTGTAGAAGCTTTTGGCAGAGATACTTAAAACATGGTCCATCTTTAGGTAAAGCCTTTACAAACTGTTTCATTTGGCCTAACTTTATATGTAGAGGTGGTAGGAGTACGTGTTTAGGATATACAAGGTTTTTGCATATAATGTTCTTACGAGGTTTTAATGGCCCCCTCACAGACCAGTTCTTTCTGCACCAGTGTTGGCCCCTAGCCCTACTGTCCCATTCACACAAGAAACATAGAAATTTGATAAAGCCACCTTGGTGACCAAGGAGCATGCATGATACTTTTAGATCGCCACCCATCAACCAACCATGAGCAGAATAGCCTATTTTATCTAGCACTATTTCTAGGTTTTCATATCTTTCTTGCATATGTACAGAATGTCCAACAGGTATAGATGCATACATGTTGCCTTTAAACTACTTTTGGATGAATCAATAAACAGCCCCCAGTCTTCTTGTTTGTATTCAATACCAAAATCATTCATCAGACCGGGAACATCTCAGCAGTACACTAAATCACCTTCTTGTTGAAAAAAACACGTATATACTGTTTCAAACTGCCAATAAGTTCTTTTATTTTAATCTAGAGCCAAGCAATTCAGCTTTTTCTTTCGTTAAGCCCAGATCCCTAACCAAATCGTTAAGCTCGGTCTGAGCAAACAACTTGGGCTCTAGACTTTCTGTATTACAATGGAATTCATCATCATCTCGTTCATCTAAATCAGATGGTACATCAGAAATACACTTTGCTGGAATAGAATTTAAATCATCTGGTGGCTCAGGAACCGGCAAATCTACACCATGCCCTACTGGTCGAATGGCGGACGGTAGATAGGGCATCTTATTATCTTCTTGTTTTTCGAATTATGACCAGTAATATCAACACTGCAAAAGTAGCAATCATTGGAATGATTTCTTGACTCCCTCCATACCATAGGAACAGCAAACCTAAAGGCTTTTTTCTCCTTTTTGGACCATTTTCTCAGTTCTTCAGCACACACATAACATACCTTATGTGGTGCCCAAGATTTATCTTGATCACCAAGTTTAGATCCAAAGTATGAAAGATAAATCTTTTTCACAGAGTCTGTAATGTTTCTTTGGTGTTTTTTAATCACAAATTCACCACAAATATAACAGAAACTGTCGGCAGAGTTTTTACAACCACGATTAGACATTGTACTGAACGCATGTACAGGAAACGGAAAAGTGAGGTTAGGTTGACAGTAAACAAAACACCATCTGTTAACACAAAAAAGAATCGACCTTTTTTGCCAGAAAATGTTTTTCAACAGTGCTACCAACGTCATCTACATTCATTACACCTCCTTTTTAAATTATTTGAACTATATAAAAGCTGTTAATTTCTTTAAAAATCGCTTAATTTAATAAATTTAACTGTAAAATGTGAAGAAATGGTGGGTGATACAGTTTTTAAGTATCATATTTGGATTTACCACCCTAAAGAACTCAAGAATAAGGTATTTTCAGCAAAAAAGTTTTTCCATCGTTGGCCTGTGTTACATTCTCCTTGACATCTGAGGGTACTTCGTCTACCTCGTCCATGTTGCACACCAGATGGAAGAGTGTTATCACGGCTGGCCCTCCCAAGGATCTCAAAAATTGTGAGAGAACGTCGTCTACCCCAGTAGCCTTGTTTCGACTTATATTTTTCAGTGTTTTGTCCTTCCATATATTCTTTCCGCCTTTGAGCTTTCCCCTCTTTGCTTAATAATAGTTTACCTTCTGAGATCTTGATATTCATACAGTTGTTTCCTGCTCTCAAAAGATCTCTTTAATCTTTCTATCGGCGGTATCTGTCTTTCGCCTAGTTATACTTGCTTCTACAGCCTTTCATTTGTTCGCTAACCATTCTGCACTTTCTGCCAACCTCATTTTGTACATGCTTATATTTTCTTTCACCTACTTTACTTTCTGTATTTCCATATTTTCTTCTTTCCTCAATTTAAATATATCCTGTGTCACCCAAAGATTTCTAATAGGCCTAGTCTTTTATCTGTTTGACCCTCTGCTGAATTCACTACTTCATTTCCCAAAGCTACCCATTCGTTTATCACTGCATTCCTTCGCCCTGTTTCAGTCAACTGATGACGAATATTCCTTCTAAAATTTTCAGTAACCTCTGGTTCTTCCAATTTCTCCAGGTCTCATCTCCTTAATGTCCTACCTTCTTACAATCTCTTCACTTTTAATCTGCAATTCACAACCGATAAATTATAGTCAGAGTCCACACTGGCCCCTGTAAATATCTCGCAGCCTATAATCTGGTTTTGAAACCATTAGATAATCAGTCCGAAACCTTCCAGTGTCTCCAGGTCTTTTTCACGTATACAGCCTTCTTTCATGGTTCTTAAACTAAATATTATTAATTATTGAATTAGCTTTGGGTTAAAATCTTTTAGATGGTTTTCCTCTTTCATTCTTTTTCCCCCTGACCATGTTCTCCTAATTGTTTTCCCTCTGTTCATTTTCTACTATCAAACTCCAGTCCCCCATCGCAATTAAATTTTCGTCTCCTTATTTAAATGAATAATTTTTTTATCTCATCATACATTCTTTCAATCTCTTCGTCTGCAGAGCTAGTTTGCTTACAATCTTTTACTACTGTGGTGTGTGTCAGCTACGATAATACGTTCACTGTGCTTTTCGTAGTAGTGTCCCCGCATTCCTGTTTCCTCCTATTTGATTTTGTATTTACATCCTGTACTCACTTCACCAAAAGACCTGTTCTTCTTGCCACCACACTTCGCTAATTACCACAACATCTAACTTCATTCTATGCACCCTGTCCATTTCCCTTTTTGAATTCTCTAACCTTCCAACAGATTAACATTCCACGTTCCGACCTGTAGAATGTCAGTTTTGTTTCTCGTTATGACGATATCTCGCTGAGTATTCTTCACTAGGAGATACAAATAGGGAACTGTTTTACCTCCGGAATATTTTTCCGAAGAGGATGCCATCCTCGCCGGCCGAAGTGGCCGTGCGGTTAAAGGCGCTGCAGTCTGGAACCGCAAGACCGCTACGGTCGCAGGTTCGAATCCTGCCTCGGGCATGGATGTTTGTGATGTCCTTAGGTTAATTAGGTTCAACTAGTTCTTAGTTCTAGGGGACTAATGACCTCAGCAGTTGAGTCCCATAGTGCTCAGAGCCATTTGAACCATTTTGTCCGTGATTCATGTGTGTAATACATAGCTAATAATACAGTAAATCCATATTGTGAATTGCAGTTGTACGTCCTACGAACAACGTCTCTGCTGAATGTGAAAAAACTTTCGACTTTTCTACTTGTTAGCCTGTGCTTAACTGTTAGGAAGGACAGAAAACTTTAAATATGTCCGTGAGTGTTCATGTTTCACAACTACCTTTGAGTGAGTATATACAAAGGCAGGCGTCGCTGCAATTTGCATACCAGTCTGCTTACAAGGTACCGGATAAGATAACTACTAGAGTCACTTTGATTAGGTGGCTTTCCTGAAACTCATTTTCACTTCCAAGTTGACCTCTACGCAAATGGCATGTTGGAAGCCTTTTTTCGCATTATATGAACTCAGAGAAAGACTGTTTTGAAAACGTCGTGGTTCAGCAATACAAAACAGACATAAACATTTTTGTAATATTATTCTGCTACAAACAAAGTTACAGCTTACACTTTATTAAGCTGTATCTACATTCTATTTCCTTTTTTTTCCTGGAGTCTGTGTGTTATTATCATTCTTCCTCCACTCTAACAGAAAAATAGTTACAAATAAGAATTGCATATAGTGCTTACCAATGTCATCATTCGCTGAAAGGTTGTAAAAATGTCTGCTCTAATTAGAGCACATAGTATTCCAGTTTTACTCTCATAAACCTATTATGTATTGGGAGAGGCATAAAATTTAACGAAGCTCTGTTACAGGCTGCTTACAGGATAACACACAATAATTTTTCGATGAATAGCTGGAGTTCGAATAAAGGAACTTATTGGATACTACACTGCTCGCTGGTGCATTTTAGACATCACAATAAGTACAGTAAAATGAAATGACACAAAACTGAAGACATGGCGTACCTTTTCCGGGATTTCTCCTTCCTCTTCGTCGAGCAAAGCAGTCGCTGAAACGAAGAAAAAAATAAAGCTATAGATGTTGATTTGAAAGTAAAAAAGGAGGCGCTAACCAAAAAACATGGAAATTTATTGATACAAATAAGATATGCAGTAGAGGAAGATGAAGGCAAAAATAAAAAAGACAGAAGAGTAGGCGAAGGAAGTAGTAGTAGTAGTAGTAGAAAAGTAGTAGTAGTAGGAGGAGGAGGAGGAGGAGAAGGTAAGCCAGGGATGTCAGGAGTTGTAGAGTCGGAGTTCAGCGGTACATCCTACCCCTCCGCCCTACCTTACAATCAAAGACATCACAGACGTTATAAACAGATTGTTTCAGTAACGTAGTAAGGGAGCTTGCTAGAAATGGCGAGTTCTAAATTAAATACATGTCTGTGACTACGTCTTACGCAAAGGGAGATTTAGATCTACCGATCGCTATATTTTCACCTATTAGCGCTTAGTTGGTGCTCTTCGTAGAATTAGGGCATGTACAGGCAAGAGTTGCACTTGTATTATTATTTTGTTTTTAAGTTCGTTGTTAATAAGATAAACATACTTGCGAACTCTCTGTGAAGTGGAAGACTATGTTCCACTTACTACTTTTCCTTTATTCCATAAGATTTCTTTAGTATTGCCACTTGATCATGAAACAGGTAATTAAATTTAATTAATAATAATTAAAAAGAAAGAATATTAATAATAACAATGATAAAGGATCCCTGCTCCGTCGACGTTAAGATCATTAGAGACGTACAGGGTGAACAATTAGAACTGGTGAAGGATGAGACGGGAAACTGGTCATCGCCTTTTCAATGGAACCGTCTAGAAATTCCACCTAAATAATTTAGGAAAAGCCGTAAAACATAAAAAAATGCATGGCCGATTATGGTGTATTGATTACTGCATGACCTCGTTCTGTTATTCCGCTAGGAGCTACTTTTAGCCCTCGAGCGGGTGCAGCGTTTTACATAACACGAGCAGACGCGTGGCGCACTTTGTACACAAGTAAAGAATAGCGTACTTTATGCTACCAAGATAAACATGTATAAACAAAATTATTAAGATCAGTCTTAGTTTTATTACAGAAAGATAAAATAAACTAACATTACATGAGCTTAATCACTTTTTAATTAAACAATAATAAAATAAACCTTTCAGTGTATCACTCTGTTGCCGCACACAAGTGTTACTCGATAGTAATGACTCACTCGAAGCACTAAACAGCGCAGTTGCATCAGATCCCTGCCAACCACCTATTTCTTTAGCAATTACCTCATGGATAACTGCTTCATTGTGGGACTGTGCTGCAAGCTCGGAATCTGGTCATTGACTTGTACCGATCGTAAATTTTTTCTCAGTTGGCTTGCTATTTTTTTTATATTACTGCTGCTCACTCGGACGTATGACAACACGACTGCCGCGCGGGATTAGCCGAGCGGTCCAAGGCGCTGCAGTCATGGCCTGTGCGGCTGGTCCCGGCTGAGGTCCGGGGGTCTCCCTCGGGCATGGGTGTGTGTGTTTGTCCTTCGGATAATTTAGGGTAAGTAGAGTGTAAGCTTACGGACTGATGACCTTAGCAGTTAAGTCCCATAAGATTTCACACATTTTTGAACAACACAACTCACTACTTTGCTAGCCAAAGCATTAATGAAGGAATAGGCAGCGACTCAGCATTGTAAAACAATGGAACGGTATAGAACAATGTTATTTGTGATTGGCGCACTTCACACACAGGAGTGTCCGCTCATGTTGCGTCGGTGCCTTCAGGTGCTAAAATGATGGCGTATACCTACAGTACGACGACCAAAGAACTGACCCCTCCATGATTCAACGATCCACACCACATACCGCTGAGTGTAATGCAGCTTTGGCGAAAAAAAAAGAAAACAATGCTTTTGCAACCACACTACTCACCGGATATGACCCCCTACCCCTTGGCGTAGAATGAAGAGTTACGCAGTGGAATAGTTCTCAACACATTGAATAAGTGAAACAACAACTAATGGACTTAACTTCGGACGAATTCAAAAACTCAATGAGTGAAATATTAGAACAAGAAACATTAGATCCGATTGTCTCTTTTGGAAAGTTAAGCAACTTTGTCAGTGTTCTGTAAAATACAAAATGTGTAACTAAGTAATTCCCATTTCCTTTCGGTCACCGCTGGTAAGCACTCAGTCAACGTCATAAATCTTGGATCGTCATCTACGATGCTATTAAGAAGTGTGCATGCTTTATTCTAAAGACTGAAGCATTCCGAATCTTGCCTGTTAACATATCTCATCATCACCGAGTCAGGCTACTATTTTCAAATTACGTTTGTCTGCTAACTTTCCGTTTGCAGAGCCTTGATGTAAGCTTTCGACGCTACATATCATTTAATGTTTGGCAGCTATGAATACGCTGTCTTTCTGGAGGCAGACATGTATTTATGCCACATATTTCACCTCTAACCTGTTTTCACTGCTGTCAAAATATTTCCGTACCTGGTAATATATCTAAATTATCACTTCAACACGAACGCCGCTACAGTTTTTTAATAGTAGATTAAATCAGTGTGTAGCTGGACCCTGGAAAGACGCTATTTAACTCTTTCATTGTCTCATCAGGAACATAAAATTCTCTTTCTATGAGCAATCGATAGTACTTCTGACACTAGCTAAGAAGCAGGTTCGACAAATCTAGAAATTTTTAGATATGCATTCACAAGCATAGGTCTTCAAATCTGCAATGAACACCGACACAGATACAACTAAGTTTCATATTCAGATCTCCATCTATCTCCCAAACGAGATGCAGGGCCCACTTGATTACTGTATTCAAGTACGCGAAACTTTTCCAATACTTATATGAAAATGATCATTCTACACATTCTTTATGCGTTACCTAATTAGTGCGTAATTTTTTTGCTTGAGATTTATTTAGTATGCATTCATTTCACAATAACGAATGTTCTAGTAGCTGTGTGTCAACGCTGTCGTATGCATGATTCTGGAAAGGGCAGCCCATAATGCCATTCGGGACTAGTCTTTATACTAATAAGCGAACTACCAACCCCTGAATACTACAGCAGACATTCACTAGGAATTAGAACTAAAAGGCAGCGAAGACGGCGTTATTGGGTACTTAGGCCAGAGCTGTTGCACATGTAATAAGTTCCTGCTGACAATGCGTGCCACATCTGTTTTCGCAGCTGTCTTCTGGGACGCTCCCACATCTTGACACAGTTCACAAGTGCAAATGAGCCCTCATCACCGCCGACGACGCTGGGAAAAATTCCACGTACACGGAAATCTGTCCCTTGGGCCCCACGTTCATTTACCTCGTACCAAACGAAGCGTCGGCTCTACTCGCGTGGAATGTCGAAAACAAGAATTTAAGGTTTCTGCATTTTTTCCATTATCACATATATTTCTTCACAGTGTATATCCACGCCTTTCTTTCGAAACGATTCAGGTTAAAGGACTCCAAAACGAACAGTCTGACATGGGAACCGAAGTTTTTAAATGTTTATCGCAAGTGCAATGCGATACGCATGACAAACTTTGATTTCTGTTGCTCCACCTGGTATTCCTTTGACATGTGGTGTCTGAATTTCTGGAAACTTCCGCGTTGGGGGGTGTGAGTAACATGCCGGGGGCACACATGTTTCGACAGTTACAGAACGAATAGTAGTGTCTTCACTGAGTGTGGAAAATAAAGTGAGCAACGATACGACTAGAACAGCTGTTTGCTAAGACGGAAATATACCGCGCTAGAGTCAGACACCTCCTATGTTTAGTTTCCTTTCTCAATATAAGCGGTTTCTATCACTCTACCCCATCTAGTGTCAGATACAGGATACAAAGTGCATAGGATCTTACAAGGGAACCTCTCCATCGCACCCCCCTCAGATTTAGTTATAAGTTGGCACATTGGATAGGCCTTGAAAAACTGAACACAGATCAATCGAGAAAACAGGAAGAAGTTGTGTGGAACTATGAAAAAAATAAGCAAAATATACAAACTGAATAGTCCATGCGCAAGATAGGTAACGTCAAGGATAGTGTGAACTAAGGAGCGCCGTGGTCAGCGTGAGCAGCTGCGGAACGAGAGGTCATTGGTTCAAGTCTTTCCTCGAGTAAAAAGTTTACTTTCTTTATTTTCGCAAAGTTTTGATCTGTCCGTTCGTTCGTTGACGTCTCTGTTCACAGTAATAAGTTTAGTGTCTGTGTTTTGCGACCGCACCGCAAAACCGTGCGATTGTTATTGAAGTCGCGAGCTATATTTGCTGTATTCATATTGCCCACGGAATACATCTCACGTATTTAATGCACTTTCGTTCAAAGTAGCGAACAGTCAACTGCCAGCCAGAGAGCCTCGATAGCAGGAATACTCTCTCTTCCGTGCGCCGTAGTCGATTGACGTTGTGTGTTTCAAAGTTTGTTTAGATGTAGCGGCGCAGTTACCTCGCATCGGACGGATGGACGGACCGATAATAATTGTCTGAAAATAAAAAGTTAAACTTCTCACTCGAGGGAAGACTTGAACCAAGGACCTCTCGTTCCGCAACTGCTCACGCTAACCACGGGACCACGGCGCTCCTGAGCTCAGGTTATCCTTGATGTTGCTTATCTTCCGCATGGACTACTCAGTTTGTATATTCTGCTTATGTTTTTCATAGTTCCACACAACTTCTTCCTGTTTTCTCGATTGATCTGTGTTCAGTTTTTCAAGGCCTATCCACTGTGCCAACTTATAACTAAATCTGAGGGGGGTGCGATGGGGAGGTTCCCTTGTTAGCACTTAACATCAAATATACAGTGGTGGGGACGAAGATATGGATCACAACCGAAAAAATTCAAAAATATCGTCCAGTATGCCTTAGACAACTATGTTCCGTACAAGGGCTTAAGGGATAGGAAAGATCCACCGTGGTTTAATATCCGTGTTAGAAAACTGATATGTAAACAAAGAGCTTTATCGCAGATTCAAGAGAAGTCAGAACCTAGCTGACAAACAAAACTTAAACGAAGCGAAAATGAGTGTAAGGAAAGCAATGAGAGAAATGTTAAGTGACTTTGAGAATAAAATTTCGTCAATCTATATGAGTAAAATCCCTAAGAGGTTCTGATCTTAAGTGAAATTAGTAAGCGGTTCGATATCACATATTCACACATTCAGAGACCATAATGGCACAGAAACGGAAAGTGACTTAATTCGGACTTCCGAAATGATTTCATCATACGGTCCCTCCTTTCAATCACGTACGAACTTCTAAATGACAGATGTTGAGATAACTGACCGCGGAATAGAGAAACAACTACAATCGCTTTGTAGTAGAAAGTCACCACCAGGACCATATGTGGTACATGTAAGATTGTACAGAGGTTATGTGAAAGAACTTACTTTCCTTCTAGCAGTGGTTTATCGTAGGTCGCTGGAGGATCGAAGGATTCCTAGCGACCGGATGAAAATCGCAGGTCATTCCCGTTTTCAAAAAGAGTCGCTGGACATATGCACATAATTAATAGGCCCGTATCGATGACATCAGTATGTTGAAGTACTATGGAACATGTTTTATGCTCAAGTATTACGACGTTTTTGGAAAACGTAAATCTCCTTTACAAAAACCAACATGGATTCCGCAAAGAGAGATCTTGCGAAATTCAGCTCTCTCTGTTCCTCCACGAGACCCACAGTACTGTAGATATCGGCTCTCAGGTTGGTGCTATGTTCCAAGACGTCAGGAAGGCATTTGACACCGTCCCACAATGACGTTTAGTGAAAAAAAGCGAGCTTATCGAGTACCGGAGCAGACTTGTGACTGGAATCAAGACTTCCCTGCATACAGAACTGTTCGTAACGGAACAAAATTGACAGAAAGGAAATTTCTGGAGGGGATGGGAGGGGAGGGGAGGGGGGTGTACCCAAAGGAAATGTGATAGCCAGAATGAGATTTTCACTCTGCAGCGGAGTGTGTGCTGATATGAAACTTCCTGGCAGATTAAAACTGTGTGCCGTACCGAGACTCGAACTCGGGCCTTTGCCTTTGAGTCTCGGTCCGGCACACAGTTTTAATCTGCCAGGAAGTTTCATATCAGCGCACACTCCGCTGCAGAGTGAAAATCTCATTCTGGAAACATCCCCCAGGCTGTAACTAAGCAATGTCTCCGCAATATCCTTTCTTTCAGGAGTGCTAGTTCTGCAAGGTTCGCAGGAGATCTTCTGTAAAGTTTGAAAGGTAGGAGACGAGGTACTGGCAGAAGTGAAGCTGTGAGGAGGGAGCGTGAGTCGTGCTTGGGTAGCTCAGTTGGTAGAGCACTTGCCCGCGAAAGGCAAAGGTCTCGAGTTCGAGTCTCAGTCCGGCACACAGTTTTAATCTGCCAGGAAGTTTGAAATGTGATAGATCTGTTACTGTTTACAATGTATATAAATGATCTAGCAGAATGCGACGCCAAAAACTTTAAGGCTGTTTGCAGATGATGCGGTTTTCTGTAAGAAGGTAGCAACGCAGGAAGACAGTAACGATATGAAGAAGGACCTACAAAGAACTGATGAATGGTGCAGGATCTGGCAGTTGACCCTGAACGTAAATAAATGTAACATACTGACCATGCATATGAAAAGAAATTCATTACTGTACAGTTACGCTATTGATGTCAGATTGCTGGAAACGGTAACCACCGTAAAATATCTAGCAGTATCTATCCAGAGCGACCTTAAGTGGAACTCGGACTCGGGACCTTTGCCTTTCGCGGGCAAGTGCTCTACCAACTGAGCTATCCAAGCACGACTCACGCCCTGTCCTCACAGATTTAGTTCTGCCAGTACCTCGACTCCTACATTCCAAACTTTACAGAAGATCTCCTGCGAACCTTGCAGAACTAGCACTCCTGAAAGAAAGGATATTGCGGAGACATTGCTTAGTTACAGCCTGGGGGATGTTTCCAGAATGAGATTTTCACTCTGCAGCGGAGTGTGCGCTGATATGAAACTTCCTGGCAGATTAAAACTGTGTGCCGGACCGAGGCTCGAAAGGCAAAGGTCCCGAGTTTGAGTCTCGGTCCGGCACACAGTTTTAATCTGCCAGGAAGTTTCATATCAGCGCACACTCCGCTGCAGAGCGAAAATCTCATTCTAAAGAAGTGGGTTACAAGGAGCTTGTTGGACCGATTCTTGAGCATTATTCGTCAGTCTGGGACAGTTACCAGGTAGGGCTGATAGAAGAGATAAAGAAGATTCGACAAAGAGCAGCATGTTTCGACACGGGATTGTTTACTTGGCACGAGGACATTACAGTGATGCTCAATTAACTCCAGTGGCAGACACTGCAAGAGACATGCTTGCACCACAGAGAGGTTTACTATTGAAATTTTGAGACAGTGCATTTGGGGATGTCAGGCAACACATTACTTCCTCCTATTTACAGCTTGCGAAACGACCATAACGAGAAAATCCGCGAAATTACGGCTAATACCGAAAATCACCCTCCCACGCGCCATTCGCGAATGAAACAGGGAAGAAGAATCACTTAGTGGTACCAGAAATACCCTCACCCATTCTTTGATTACTTTTTCGCAACAGTTTCTATTTTTAGCCGTTTAATCAATACATTTGCGCCATGAACATGTATTAATTAAAATGGCTAAAAATAGAAACAGTTGCGAAGAAGTAATCTAGAACTGTTCTCCTCACACCATTCTCTTCGCTGTCATTACGATTTCATATAAAACTAATGATGTTCTGATTTTCATTTCATTCAATTGTGCATCGTGATTTCCAAGAATGTTTTTTTGTCTAATCCGAATTATTTACCACACCAAGTCAGAATTTATTTACGACTATTACATTCCATATACAGCTTTGTAGAGATGTGTGTAGCAAGGGTAGTAAATTCTGTAAAGGAAAACATCGTCCGATCGTACTACTCTGCCAGTCACATACATGCAGATATTGCATTGAAAGGTACGGAACATTCGAAATACTGCGTGTTTCAGAGTTATATGAAACTGGAAAACAAAATATTTATCAAACGATTATTGTATACTGTATTTAATATCTTAACGCTTGCCTCAGTAGATTAGGTGATATGCAATATAAGACGTACTGTGTCGAGAAAAATTCATGTTGTACGGCGCATAATGCACATATTTTTCGGATATTGTTTATTGTTGCGAATCATTATAATGTATATATCAGTGTTTTAAGAAAATTCTCAAGAAAGGAAATTCTTTTTTTTATGCCTTTTGATTCACATCAAAGATCGCAATGTTTTAAGTCGTCAAAAATTTTTACATATTTTTCAAGATTCTGTACGCGGAGGTTATAATGGAAAATCTGGTACAATATCAGATTCTATATTAATTAAAGCCCTACAACTGCCATGTGTTGTCTACGCTGTAATTTCCTGTAAATATCACCATATAATAATTATAATCCTGAGGCCTGAAAGCCCACTGATTGACAAATATTTCAAGGCAAAACTCGTGACTAGTTGCTATTTCTCCTATAATTGTGCTCATCGTACAGTACTGTTGTCACGCCCACGACTGTTGCAACGTTCAACAAAGTGTAAAACAGGTAAAGCAAACAAAACTTTATTTCATATCACAGTCGGTTTTACCCTTATATCATACTGAATGTAACATAGAGAATGGTGAAGTCACGCAGTTACCTTTTCCTTTGACTGTATGGGATTGCTAAAATAAAGTCCCGCATACTGTATGCAAATCACCTGATGCAGCCTCTTTCGTCTAAGCGCAATGTTCACATCTACTATGTTCTATGAAAAGTGAAGATGTGACTGACTGAAGTCACTTGAGGACATTGACGAAAAAATGAGTGTTATTTAGGTTAGAACTTTCTTCGCCTGTACAAAAATTCCTATAAAATTGCCATTGCTTCACACGCAAGTATTCCACATTCCAGAGAACAAACAGCGTAATCACCCAGAAAACTTTGCTGACACTTCTTCAGTATCTGAATAAACAGGAAAATGTCAATAACAGCTTTAACTAGGCTTTGTGATATCTAACGACGTGCAATGACATCGAAAGTTAGACACTCAGCAGAATACTTAAGGAGTTTGGAACAACTGATTTTGCACGATGCTTAAGCATGCAGGTACCGAGAAAGGAATTGACAACATGCTCAATGTACTGCAGATTTCAAAAAACCCTGAATGCTCCTGGAAATTCATGCATGTATGTTCTGAATAGTGATCGATGAGATTTTGTACTTTTCATCGCAGCAAAGACCTTGTCTTAAACTCCGATAGATGCTGGAAGAGGGTAAAGTGCCCTTAATTGTGTTGCCAAGTGAAAGTAGACTCATTGTACCACAGTAACTGCCTCCATATCCCCGTAATACATAATTTTTCTTTTATCATCACTCAAGCGCCTTGAGCATTTATTTGGTTTGTTAATAATGCTGGTAATAACAGTTCGAGCACGAACGTTTGATTTTTTCAAAACCCTGTCAATATTTTTCGGTTCAGACTGTCTTCTTTATACGCACACGCAGAAAAGTTCACTTAATCGCAATAAGTTCTCAACGCGCAAGTTTGTTCGGAGCGTCACATGGCAATGCTTTAGGCTCGTCGTCTGTAGGATGGCTCAACAAGCGACTACGTGAATACATGATTACGGGCGACCGACTCGGACGACTATTAAGTGATTGGGGTCGTTCACTGTAAGCGTCTTAGCGCGACTGTCGGTTTCCGACCTGTATCTGTAGGCAGCTCATCAAAACAGTGCAGTGCGTGAGCTCAGTAGCTGCTGTGGATGTGAGTTACGTCATAGACACTCAGTATCTAAGGAGGCGGCATGATAATTGGGAAAAGAAAACGTAGGGGACGGTTGCTACTGATGGACCACCTAAGGAAAATACGTGATAAGATCCTTGGCTATTGTAATAATTGTTTTTTTTTTCAGTGTAAATTGTACATTATCTTTTTCATTTCACTATAGTGGACCCAGAAGTCATAAATATTCACTGTTAATGAAAAATTTGAAGAATAAAATCAAATCATTGACCAATCAAGGAGAGTGAGTTTATTCATTGAGCCTCGCAATTTTTATGAATAGTCTATAGTGTAGCACCTGTTAAGTACTAAACACATCTAAATAAGTCTCAATACATTTAATATTTTTTATTTTTAGAAGTTTGTTGTTGGCATCTGAAACCCAATAACATGTATTCGCAACCAAAGAGGCTAAAAGTAGAAACGTCATCTTCAAAATTAAAAAAAAAATTTTTTGACCGATTATCAAAACATTTATTAACTATTAAAAAACATGTAATGAAAACCATTACTTAATTGTTAGCAACCTAAGAGTTGAGGGAACTCACTAGTAGCTAAAAGGAAATCTATGGGAGAATTACATCACCTCCACAGGGATTTAGAGGGCAGCCCACAGCAGTTCCCTGATTATTACCTAATGCAGAATTTTGATAAGGACAGAGTCCACAGTCGGTGAAATTTTTTGAATGAAGTCATTCTGCTTCAGATTGTTGCAATATTATTTATTGCAACTGCAATTTCTATGTATTGTCATTGCCAGGCATTCTGAAAACAGTTACCAAATAAAATATACGTAATTACAAAAGTGACGAAAGCTGAAAAATGAAATTTTCAAAACTAGTTTTCAACTTTTGTAAGTACGTATATTTTATTTGGTGACTGTTTTCAGAACGCCTGGCAATGACAATATGTAGAACTTGCAGACGTAATAAATATTTTTACAGCCCAAAAGCGGAATGATTTCATTAAAAAATTTTACCATATCCGTCCAGATATTTCACTACTTTTATCTGGAGTGGAGGTAAGCGTCTTATTTCGGATAGTCAATAGCACCTACGCATGTTCTTGAGGGGGATGAGGTGTATCCTCTTAAAATGTGCCTAAGGAGACACTTCCCGCATCACATCTTAGATCATCAAGAACAAGATTGAATACGCGACTTCCAAAGGCATAGCTAATTATTCAGGGTACTTTCGCATCACGACCAGCAAGTGGAAGTGCTTCATACATGTATTGAGGTCGACACTAGTTTCACTGATATATTTGTTATACGTATTGTAACGTTCTCTATGAAAAATACTTCTTTAGATTACGTTGAACGAATGCTCGAATTATCGTGTAGCGTGTTGTAAGTGCAAGTCGTGTATTTACTCTGTGTCGTTGTTAGCAAAAACATTATACGAACAGTTTGGGCAATATAACTCCCAGTACCAGTCACTGCAAAACTGCGTTCAGCCCCTTAGGCACTGAATACTCTCACCCTATATTGATAACTTTGGTCCCCGTGCATATAACAAATAAATTAAATTGTCTTGCCTCTAAAGCAGCAACGGTGGAACGCGAAATACTCTGGTCTCTCATAAAAATATAAATATACAAGCTTAGTGGTGTGCAAAGCTGGATGTAATACTTTGGAACGCACATGGAATTTTTGTGGCTGATAAATGAAAACATTTATGAAAAATCCAACTTCTTTGAATAAATATATGACCTGGACCGGGAGGCGGTACTGATTATGGTGAATTACTAACATTCAGGTTTTTTTAGCAAAATTATATCGCAAGTTAAGTTTGTCTTTTCAAAAACATCTTACAACTGAAGTTACATTACTCACAACTGATTCACAAACAGTGAGATTTAAACAGCAAGTAGTATCCAACCTTACTAAACCGGCATAAATGCAAATCATCATATTCCATATAGTTCTCTTACCAAATCATAGAATCATTACAAAAGTGAAATATCTAACTAGCCTTTTTATCAAATCAGTTTACGTATATTCTGGGGTTACTCAACAATTACAAATTATTAGCCACCTCATCCATACTAAAGCGCTGGCAAAACTAGAATCATAATTATTTAACATCTTTACCTTACTTGCATGAAGACTTCTGCTTCCATATTCAAGAGTATGAACATACCTACATTAATTTAACACTTGGTGGCTGCACAGAGCACACCACAGAAACTGCCTACTCCATTGTCTTTCTCTTACAGACGGCTACTTACAACTGTGCGCCAAACGCTCTCTTACTCTAACACTACTGTCTCAGGCAAGAAACAGTATCTTTGGCTCTGCGGGCGTACACAGTCAGCGATCCGCATTATAAAGCCTATCAGAGACATACATCGTTTGCAGTATCAATACCAGTTTACATTAATATTATGGTCAAGTTCGGGTGCCACATCAAGTGTGCCCCAGTAGACTCCTTCCAGTGTGTACTTGTTAAATAATATTGTCACCGATATAAACTACTGGCCATTAAAATTGCTACACCACGAAGATGACGTGCTACAGACGCGAAATTTAACCGACAGGAAGAAGATGCTGTGATATGCAAATGATTAGCTTTTCAGAGGATTCACACAAGGTTGGCGCCGGTAGTGACATCTACAACGTGCTGACATGAGGAAAGTTTCCAACCGATTTCTCATACTCAAACAGCAGCTGACCGGCGTTGCCTGGTGAAACGTTGTTGTGATGCCTCGTGTAAGGAGGAGAAATGCGTACCATCACGTTTCCAACTTTGATAAAGGTCGGATTGTAGCGATTGAAGTTTATCGTATTGCGACATCGCTGCTAGCGTTGGTCTAGAACCAATGACTGTTAGCAGAATACTGAATCGGTGGGTTCAGGAAGGTAATACGGAACGCCGTGCTGGATACCAGCGGCCTCGTACCAATAGCGGTCGAGATGACAGCCATCTTATCCGCATGGTTGTAACGGATCGTGCAGCCACGTCTCGATCCCTGAATCAACAGATGGGGACGTTTGCAAGACAACCACCATCTGCACGAACAGTTCGACGACGTTTGCACCAGCATGGCCTATCAGCTCGGAGACCAAGGCTGCGGTTACCCTTGACACTGCATCACAGACACGAGCGCCTGCGATGGTGTACTCAACGACGAACGTGGGTGCACGAATGGCAAAACGTCATTTTTTCGGATGAATCCAGGTTCTGTTTACAGCATCATGATGGTCGCATCCGTGTTTGGCGACATCGCGGTGAACGCGCATTGGAAGCGTGTCTTCGTCATCGCCATACTGGCGTATCACACGGCGTGATTGTATGGGGTGCAATTGGTTACACGTCTCGGTCACCTCTTGTTCGCATTGACTGCACTTTGAACAGAGGACGTTACATTTCATATCAGTTACGACCCGTGGCTCTACCCTTCACTCGATCCCTGCGTAACCGACCGCATGATGCAGGTCCTGTACGGGCCTTTCTGGATACAGAAAGTGTTCGACTGCTGCCCTAGCCAGCACATTCTCCAGATCTCTCACCAATTGTAAACGTCTGATCAAAGGTGGCCGAGCAACTGGCTCGTCACAATACGCCAGTCACTACTCTTGATGAACTGTGGTATCGTGTTGAAGCTGCATGGGCAGCTGTACCTGTACACGCCATCCAAGCTCTGTTTGACTCAATGCCCAGGCGTATCAAGGCCGTTATTACGGCCAGAGGTGGTTGTTCTGGGTACTGATTTCTCAGGATCTATGCACTCAAACTGCGTGAAAATATAATCATATGTCAGTTTCAGTATGATATATTTGTCCAATGAATACCTGTTTATCATCTGCATTTCTTCTTGGTGTAGCAATTTTAATGGCCAGTAATGTAGAAGGTGAACAATATGCTGCCTCATTACAAGAGCAACCACACACAGAGAGCAGTGAAGCTCCCATCAGATTTACTTTGCTAGGAGAAAAAAGAAGCATTACTACGGATTATGTGATCAGAGACAAATCCATGGCATCCTTCTGTGAATACGAACCGAATATTTGAGTATGTGTGTGTTACTATTTCATTACACTAAAAAAAGTAACTACATACTTACCACTCTGTCACCCACTTCATCTACAGCCATCACGACTCTGGTTGCAGCAGCAGCGAGTACAAGCAACAAATACTGGAAATGGTACGCCCTTACATTTCTCCTCCCACCATTGAACAGACTTTTCTAGCCGATTATAGGCCAAGCTATGATTTAATATAAGCTCCAGACCATGCTCAGCTAGGAAATTTTCACATATGTACATCGTTTCCAGACGTGACAGAAAATCCTACAGCTGACTGAGGAGTGAACACAAAACCTCTGCATTCGTAATTTGGCAATTTGCTCACTTACCAAACAATCCACACGTGGATTTTCCTCGAGTGTTTTATTTGTTATCGTGATTCAGTGCCAACGGCCTTGCCGCAGTGGTAACACCAGCCCCTATCTGATGATCGACGTTAAGGACTGTAGGGCTTGGCTAACACTTGGATGGGTGACCGTCCGAGACTGCCAAGCGCTGTTGCCAAACGGGGTGCACTCAACCCTTGTGAGACCAATTGAGGACCTACTTCACTCAGAAGTAGCGGCTACTATTACGAAAAGTGATAGTGACCGGGAGAGGGGTGCACTGACCCATGTCCCTTCATATCCGTACCCAGTGACGCTTATCGGCTGAGGATTACACGGCGGTCGGTTGTTACCGTTGCGCCGTTTGGGGCCTATTTGGACGGCGAGTTTATCATGACTCAGTTTACAATAGCTCTACCAAAATTTAAACTACGGTCACTGTTGCATTAAATTAGGGAGGCAACAAAACTCATCGGAAATCTGTAGGGTCCGACATGATAGATCAACATAAAACCAGATCTTCTAAAGCTCACAATGCACCCAGGAATGTTATAGACAGAGCACAAAACGAAAGACAGCCTCAAATGTGTTGTAGTAAGTAAGAAACAGACTACGAAAATAAGATGTTTGTACAAGGATAGTTATATTATTTTGTCCAAATCATCTGTCATTCAAGTGAAATCCTCGCAAAAAAGTGCCTCTTGCTTTTACTTGGCTTTGTACAGTAATAGTAATCATCAGCTACAAGATAACCTGTGAATGTTTTTACTCTGTATTTAAAGGGCGCGTAGGCCATGTAGAACTATCAGTACAATATTTTAGGGAAACAAAAATCCTCGTCCTCCCATAATTACGTTTTTTTCCATTTCTACAGTGCTTCCCTTCAATTACGTCCGTGAATTTCAACAATGGTCATGTGCAGTATCTTCTCTCATCATTATGCAGCTCATCTATGGCGGTAAGACATTAACTTCCTTCATTCGCCTTTATTCAGCATACACATAAGCAAGACATCGACCAAAAGTTCATGGAAAGTTGACTTCGCTGAAAATCTTCCAGTAGCTGACCAGAACAAAATATTTCGGGTAGCAAGACCGTCTGTCAGAAGTCCATAAAATGCTCCGTGCATATGGAAAGAAGAGGAAATTTCGCCCGAAATAAATAAAATCTGAAGCAAATACGTTTCACTTAAACAAGCACAACACAATAAAGAAGTCAGCCTTAGCGTTTGTGGAGAATAGTTGGAATATCGTAGCAATAAAAATTACCCAAACTCAACAAAGTAACCCACTGTTTCACCCAAGATTCACGTCACGCATATTGAGCAACAGATGAACGCGCGGAATAATGTTCTGCTTGGTTTCCTCCATTTTGTTGAAGATACGCTGATGAGCCAAAACGTTATAACCACTCGCCTAGTATCGTGTTAATCCACCTTCTGAACGCACTACAGAAGCAGTTCCGTGTGGCATGAATCCAACTCCTTGTTCGGTTTCCAGGGGTGTGTGGCACCAGACGTCTACGTACAGCTCACTCACTTTCTGTTAACTACGGGCCTGTAGTTTCCGGAGCTGGCACCCGGGTGTGTTCCATTGGGTTCAGATAAGGCAAATTAGGTGCTGAGACATCAAGGTGAGTGGACTATCATGCTTCTCAAACCAATTTCCGACCTTGTGTAACGTTACATATTTTAATAGTAAAGTATATCACAAGCAAAGTAAGTAATATTCAAACAGTATTTTATTTGCTTCAGCCATATTAGGACTGAGGACCAGTAATACGGTTTGTGAGATACACTGAAAATATACTGCATGTTGCAACAAAAAATAAAACGAAAACTTGCTGTCAATAGAAGTGGCACTTCCTGTAAAAATTTTGAGATTAAGAACAAGTAAAGTACTCCGTGAGAATACTGAGAATTATCAAATATTAGATACGTTTCTAACCTCCAGTTAAAACAAGCGCCTGCTCGGAATACCCAAAAATAAGTTTTTCTAAAACATATGTAGAGCTCCCGTTCCGTGACACTTTGACTCAACCGCTGAAACTACTCTGAATTCTGGGAAATTCATACGGGAAGTCGATTTCCAACGCTCCTAGTTTATTAGTCAGAAGGAAACATGGAAAATCAAATATACAGTCTAGGACATCATACACAGCCGAAGCTGGCCCTACTTCACTCCATTCCAGAGACAGGCAGAGAATAAATTGGCAAAATAGTAAATTAAATCATACCATGCAAAAAGTAAGCATATAGTACACTAGAAGATAAGCAACGCACTTCCCAGTATGTAAGCTGGAGCCACATAATTCGCAGTGCCCATCCAGAAGTTTACAAAGCCATCCCGTGGAGTAGTTGCAGCTGCTACGCTGTAACTACTCCAGTCCAATAGCTACTCAAATTAAACACAGAAATTATGGAGGAGGAATCGTTACGTCCACACTGGAACATTCATCGGTAACCACATCATGATTTCACACCACCGAATTGGAGAAATTTAAATTACGAGTTTGACGTTGCAGAGTTGTCATAGTAACGAGTGTTTCAGAAACCGTGTGTTGTAGGCTGCCAATAGATAAAAAAATTTGCTAGGTGCAAGTAGGACTCGAGCAGTCACGGTTCCGTACAAACTTAATTATATATAGACAGTTTATCCACTCCGGGAATATAGGGTATTGACGATTTCTGCCTGTTATCAACATTGATACTGGCAAGATATCGGTACCAGCGATCTAAATTCTTTACAAAATGTTTTAATGTCAAGTTTGAAATCGGGTATCAATGACAAAAGAAACATTTTTTCGTGTGGTGTGATCACCAATTAACGATTTACGATTTTTTTCCTTTACTTGTACTGTGGAACCTTGGTTCTTGCCAAATTTTATGATTCTAGTACCATATAGGTTTCGAAGAGTGAGTTTTCGATCATCAAAATATGTGACATAAATTGCCGTATCTTTTGATTGCACTGACTTAGAACCTTAAAATTTTTACACCGCCAAGGGACTACAAACCTTAATATGTGATACACATAAATTTGAACTTGATACGTCTACTCGTTCCTGAGAAAGAGGTCTTAACAGTCAGACAGACTGAGAAATTGGAAGTTGTGGTAAGGTCATCCGTCCCTAAGCTTACACACTACTTAATCCAACCTAAACTAACATACGCTAAGGACAACACACACACCCATGCCCGAGGGGGGAATCGAACCTCCGACGGGGGGAGCCGTGCGGACCGTGACAGTGCGCCCAAGACCGCTCGGCTACCCCGTGCGGCTACAGACTGAGACACGGAACCCTAAAAAGATGCACGGATGGCTCGAGAGAGGGAACTGTGTGTCCAGTAGTTACTCTCGAGACACAGTATGATATTGAATAGTATTAATGGCAGCAAGACTTGGTTCGTAAGCCGAATCCGCTAATTTATATGGGGCGATCAGAAAGTACCTTTTCAAATCGTTGCTGTAGCGTATACGCAACCCAGCTCAATTCCGATGCGGGCATTTAAGAACAGATATGTAGGCAAGGGGTTAGTGTGGCCTTCGAGCGGAAACTTTCGGATCGTCTCTTATATATTAACATGATGGCACTAGATTTGGTTGTAGTTGGTACGAATTTTAAAGGTGTAAGATTTTCTTTGTTGCAAGAGGGTTGCTGGCATATATTACCCTATCGCCAGACTGCGCGAGTCCTGGATAAAACCCGAAAAACACTGCAGTTTCTCACCAACAGGGGCACTTGATTCTATTTATAACAATGAGACTTTTGTATTTCTTACGGAGTTACTTGGTGGTAAGGAGGGAGGAAACAGAGGGGAAACCCTGAAAGAGGAAGAAAAGGAACTAAATACGGAATTAGAATCAGAAGCGGAGGAGCAGGAAGTCGAACCACCAGACTAAGAGAAGAATACAATGAAAAACCTAAAGAATAATAGAAGACGACATACAGATTGAATTATTAAAATTTGGGGGAAAGAAAATAGAGACGGCTGTTAATGAATTAATAATGGAAACATCAATAAAGGATGAAATTTCTAAGAACTGGAGGACGGGAATAATCTGCCCATTTCATAAGAAAGGTGATACGGCACAATACAACGATTATCGACGGATTATTCTCTTAGATACGACGTATTAAGTATTTCGAAAGACGTTAGTCTCTCCCCTAGAATACCAGGCGGAAACGATACTGGAGGATTATCAGACTGGATTTAGGAGATACAGATCTCCAATGGCCCAAACATTTTGATTGTGACAAGCGCCAGAGAAATTTTATGAATATGACGAGCAACTGCACCAGTTGTACATTGGTTTTAAACAAGCCTGGGAATAAGATTCTGCGAAGTATGAAGGATTTTAGAATCCCGCTAAAATTAGTGAGGTGACAGAAATGACCATGAAAGTATCAGTTTGTAAGGACAGCAGTCAGTAGTCAGGAGAATTCATGTAGGGAATGGGGTGCAGTAGGAAACTACTCTTTAACTTAGCGTTAGAGAAGATAATTCGAGAAATGCCAGCACACCCAGGAACAATATCTAACCGGCAGACCCGAGTGGTTAAACACGCTGATGGCGCAGCATTAATTCCAAGGATACCAGAGCTTTGAAGGTTAATTATGGTGCAATGGAACGAACAGCGCTGAAGTTAGGAGTGGAAGTGAATATATGTAAAAAATGTATCTGGTGACAGGAAATTTGCGTGGAGATAGGACAGTCTTCAATAAAAATAAATGGGAAAGAGTATCAACGAGTAGCAAAATTTAAATGCCTTGTCTCGATAACGACATAATAGGACAGCAGCAGAAATTCAGGAAAGTGTAGCAAGTGGAAAAAGCAGTTATTATACCTTGGAGAACATATTCAGGTCCAGAATGTTAGTAGGAATACAAAAATCCAAACATATTTGGTTTTATTAAGACCTATAGTAATGTATGAATCGAAAGGCTGGGTGATGACTACAAAGGAGGAAAGCTGGTTAATGCGATGGGAAAGGAAGATTTTGAGGAAGATATTTGTGGCAGTGAGAGAGGAAGGAAGCTGGAGAATAAGAACAAACGCAGAATTACAGGCACTTTTTCGACAGATGAATATTGTAGAGTAAATGAAGCAAGGACATGTATAAAGCATGCCAGAAACTCGAAATGTAAAGAAAGTGTTAACAGGAAAGCCCAAAAGGGAGAAGAAGAAGAGGAAGACCTGGGAAAAGGCGGCCTGAAGATAGGAGGAGGATCTCAAAGCAATGGTAGTAAGGAACTGGAAAAGGAAAACGATGGAAGGGGAAGAATGGAGGCAGGAGACAGAGGAGGCCAAGGTTCTACAAGGACTGTAGCGCTGACCAGTAAGTGAGTAAGTCTTTTGCGTAGGGACGCTAAATTCCACACTATGATTTTGGCTATCCAGGAATAGTTGCTAACATGCTGGCACAGAGACTTAGACTATAAATTTCACACCAACAACAAAACACTCCCCTACACTCTTCAATCACTCATCTACACTACGGCGAAATTGTGGAAGTAGACTCTTCCCTTACATAGTTGTAAATACGTTTTAATTTCAGACATGCATCAAAATTTCGGAAATATTTTAACCATCAACATTTTAGTCACACACTTTTTATTTATTCATTATAGCCTCATTCTCGAAAAGTTAATAGACACTTCCAATTTTTATTAATGTAAGAATTTAATCCTACAACTGCATTTCAGCTTGGTTATTCTTGTGCTAAACCGCAACCGAAGTCTACAAATTTTCGTAATACTATTCGTATTTTTTTTATTCTTACAATCTGTAATTCTAAAATACCTGCACACTGATCCAGTCTACGTAGTTTTCTATGGCACAATTTTCTGTTCACAGTCGGATATCATTTCACGTCATAGAAAGAAAAGCTGTTGACTATTTTCAATGCTCTATCCGTTTTAATTAATGTACATTCAATTTCGTCTCTTCTATTGACGGTGCTATAACGGAAATAACGGCTGCAGCTTTTTATTCTGCACTTACTGTAACTACCGATACAGTTGCCGTAGAAGGTCTCCACTTCTTACACCCAGCACTACCGTGAATTTGTTACAACGCCAACTGGTACTAGTACATGGGCTGTAGTAATGTTACACTGCAATTATATGTATTTTATCTGATCTCGGTTTTCTTACGTTTTCTGTCAGCCATATCGGAAAGAACAGACGAGAAATGTGTTGACTCGCCTCGCTAGACTTCACTGTGCGCCTTAATATGAGGAAGAGGCATACTCTTGACTGTTAAGAGTTTTCTAGGTCAGCCACACTGATGGGTACAGTAACATTTTTCCGACTTTTCAGTGAAAGTGACTCAAATGCACTCGGCTCCGTCGTTCCGTTTCACTTCATTGTTTCGTTCCTGCAGCATGTGATCGTCTAGCTGTAGGCTTTCTTCCCCGTTCCCTGAGCGCGACTATTATCTTTCCTCGTCTTTGCAGTCGTGACTGGCTACTAAAGTTACACCTTGCTATTTCTTGAGACAACATCGACTTGAAGAGTGTCAAAATACTTTAAATACTTTTTCATTTCAATAGATTCGTGGGCGTAAAACCTGCCTTTGGGTAGTACTCCATCTAGGAGACATTCCCACCGGACTCTTACCCATTTTACCATAGCCTTCCTACCAATGATGTTTAAACACGGAGGATGTGGCTCATATCCGCGAAAATACTAAGACAAGTGCCGGCCGGTGTGGCCGAGGGTTCTAGGGGCTTCAGTCTGGAACCGCGCGACCGCTACGGCCGCAGGTTCGAATCCTGCCTCGGGCATGGATGTATGTGATGTACTTAGGTTACTTAGGTTCAAGTAGTTCTAAGTTATAGGGGACTGATGACCTCAGATGTTAAGTCCCATAGTGCTCAGAGCCATTTGAACCATTTGAACTAAGACAAGTCATCTATTTGGTTCGAAGTGTACTAACATAGGCCTGATAAACCTTTTGTTTGTTCGAGAAAAGGGATAGGAAAGGAATTGAAACTGGTATTTGTCTCAGAATGCCAGCAGAGGACTATTTTTAAGGTATATGATTATAAATAAGACTACAACTCTTGCAAAGGTTGAAAAGACAGAAGGTAGTTAGGTACATGGATATCCAATTCTCAGCAACATCTCCAAGTTGATTACGTATCTTGTGGGTAACATAATGCAATTTAAAAGTGAAGTAATGAGCCTT
This sequence comes from Schistocerca piceifrons, assembly GCF_021461385.2. Classification (NCBI taxonomy): domain Eukaryota; kingdom Metazoa; phylum Arthropoda; class Insecta; order Orthoptera; family Acrididae; genus Schistocerca; species Schistocerca piceifrons. The sequence goes on from NC_060141.1 coordinate 421,645,457, forward strand.
CTCCCAGCCACCTCTTTCTATGTCACTAAACAATATTTTTACAAGGGTTCTCGAAACTAATGTATTCGGATGTAATATAATTAGTTTTCGCACTCTCATGTTGGAAAAACATTCTAACGCAGACATAACTGATACGTATTTCCTTGCGTGCTTTTCACATCACAGATACTTCCCTCCATGATATTCATATCATATTAGTCACGTAACGTAATATTGTAAGGAAACTGAGTGAATGAAACTGAAGTGCTTACGTTAGGTGCGAAAACAAGATACATCAGTCGATTTGTTTGGGCAAATCTGAGACTATGTGCACGTCACTGTCTATAAAAGATACACCAGGCTGTTTCTCTTTTCCTGTTTTGGTCCAGTAGCCAGCTGATTACCAAATCGCCTCGGTACGTTTAGCAAGGGCAGTGGATGGAGTAGCACATAGCTTTATTGTAAGAGCTATCCTGATATTGGCAGTGATGCCACAATTTTAATTTATCTACTTGCTATAGTGATCTGTTTGTTTGTGCATATTTTACTCCCTAGTTTATTACGCATTTGCTCCAAGCGTGTTAGCCGGCCACTGTGACCGAGCGGTTCGAGGCGTTTCAGTCCGGAACCAAGCGGCTGCTACGGTCTAATCCTGCCTCGGGCATGGATGTGTGTGATGTCCTTAGGTCAGTTAGGTTTAAGGAATTTTAAGTCTAGGGGACTAGTGACCTCAGATGTCAAGTCCCATAGTGCTTAGAGCCATTTGAACCAAGCGTGTTGAAAAATAATAATATTTCACATCAAGGCAGCGTTCGTGGATATCTGCAGTAACACAAGAGACTCGTGTCATTACTTAGATTTTTACTCTCGCCATAATGGATGTCCGTAGCTTAAAACTCACATTTATAGATAAGAATACAAATATTGTATTAATAGAATTTCTTGTTTGTTCATGACATGTATATGAAACAGAAACTGAAAGACGTCACATTTCTTTTCTTGGTGTTTGTCTGCACACAAATGTCGACTGCGAAAAGCCAGACAGATCTTTCGGTCCAAAAAGACAGAACTCCAGTCTGCTGTGCCCTGTTCATCAAGTTGCTATACTAGCTACCTCCCTTGGCTGCGGCTTAAATCTTTGTTTCATTTTTTGGTTTTATGTAATGTTTTCGTCTTACTTTTTGTATACTCGAGTAGCTTGCTCGACAACATGGTAATCCTGGAAGACGGTTCTGCCACAGAATATAGAGACCAGGTGAAGACCAGTCGGCAGCAGATGTGGTTGTAGCTTCTCCTCAGCTAACACCACCTGACATATGGGAGGTTCTGCTATACAGTGAGGATTCAGACCACTTTTCGATACATATACAGAATGAAGATGGCAGGGTTTTCAGCCAATTTCATGGTCCATACGTTTGGAATATAAAAAAGGCAACTGAGAAAAATATCGCGAGTCAGCAGAGGAAGAATTACCGTCATGCATTGAATCCGGAGACATAGAGGAGGACTACAAAGAATTGGTACGAATTATTCAAACGGCAGTGGCGATATCGGTACCACGCATCACGCACGCCAGGCGAACGACGAAGGTAGCCCCATTGTGGAACGAGGAATGCTAAGCTGTGATTTCGAAAAGAACGAAGCGCCACGAGCATACAAAAAAAGTTAGTGCAGAGGAAAACGTCATTCGGCTCAAAGCGTGTCAGGCACAGGCGCAAAGAAAACTTAAATAAGAGAAAAGAAGAAAAAAAAGCAAGATTGGATTTAACGTCCCATCGACAACCTGACTGTTAGAGACGGAGCACACGCTCGGATTGTGTCATGGATGGGTAAGGAAATCGGCCGTGCCCTTTCAGAGGAACCATCGGGGCATTTGCCTGGGCTGAATTACGGAAATCAGAGAAAACCTAAATCCGGATGGCCAGACGCGGGTTTGAACCGTTGTTTTCTCGAATGCGAGTCCATTGTACTAATCACTACGCCACCTCGCTCCATGAAAAGACTCAAGCGGACAGAATACTGTAACGAGTTAAACCATCAAACCCCAATAACGACAACCTGAAAACAAATTCGTAATACTATGGATGCACCCCACCCCCTTCCCTATCCATCCATAGATACGCTGACAAATCGCCTACTGACGAAGGAAATATTGTGCGGGATACCCCTCCTACGGTAGAGAGCGTGAATGAAAATAACCAAGCCAAAACGATCACCATCAACTTATGCAACCTATCACATTAACTGAGGTAGAAATAGCCATCACGTCATCCAAACGTACAGCTTCGCGACCGGATAATATCTGTTATCCCTTGCTCAAGTTCTTGCCGTCACGAGGCAAACATAGGCTGTTACGCGTCTTAAACAGTGTGTGGAAGAAGAGCATTAAGATTTCAGTTATCAAAACGATAAGTATCGTCACCATTTTAAAGAAAGGGAAAGACGCATTACGAGCCGATTCATATCGACCAGTGCTTCCAAATCTTTTTGAGATCATTACCCCGGCTTGCAATCGTATATTTATCTTTTACCCTCCCCCCCCCACCCCCAATTTCCCCTCCCCCTCAACGTCACCAGCTAAACATTAGAATGAAAAAGAAATTTCTTTGATCAGTTTATTTTTGTGTAAGTACTTTATTAAACCACGAACTAATGTGTCAATGAGACACTTGGTATTTCTTATTTCTAACAACCTTGTTTCATTTAATTATGAAGCAATTCTCAACGCATCGCATGTGACACCTACAACACCTTCTCAGAAAAGAAAGATAACTATCCACACTGAGGGTGACTCTTGTTACAAAACACGCTTCCTCTGCGCCACTTCCCTCCCTAATGATACTTGACACTCCTACACCTGTATTTAAAATCAACCAGATTAAAATATGTCCATTATATTTAAGCCTACTGTTCGTAAATCACTTAACTGCTGACTCCTTACTTCTGAACTATTAGAAATTGCAATCTCACTGTTAATACTTTGTGTCTGACCCTTGCCACTAATAATACTAATGATAATAATAATAACAAAAATAATAATAGTAATAATAATAATAATAATAATAGTAATTTGACCAGACATAACGTCTGAGAAAAGAAAGGATAATAATAATACACTGTCGACCCTACAGTAGTGTAGTGGCAGTTATAGTACAGTTGTGTTCTGCTGTCAATTAGTTCATTTATTGTTGGGAAATGTATAACGAAGCAATTTATGGTCTAGTGAAGGAATTACAGTTTGGAAAAGACATTTTCATGAGATATTTAAGCATATGTGATGTGTACGACTCAATTTTAGTTTCATGGATACAAGATGGGATGTACAAAATATGTGTATAGTGTGCGTACTATGTGAGGAAGATGTTACTGCATTCGTTTCTATAACCACCACTGCATTGTGTCATGTATTAATACAGGTTATTTGGAAAAAAATGTAATTATTGCACACTTATTTAATCAGTATTGCAGACTTAGGAAATTTTGATATCACTAATGATATTTTAACAATAATTTAGTTTTGTGATCGAAACACAACTGGACCACTTTGTTTTTACCCCTCAGGAAATTGCATTTTATCTCTCAGGGGATAATGTCAGGACAACGTCAGTGCCTAAATGGGGATTAGCGATCATGATGTCATTATAGCGACTATGATTAAGAGAGTTAATAAATCACTCAAGAAGTCTAGCAGGGTGTTTCTGCTAGATAGAGCGGATAAGCATTAACATCTCACTTAGACAGTAAATTGACATCACTTAGTTCCAGTAAGATGGATGTAGAGGAATTATGTGCAAAGTTTAAGCAGATTCTAAATCGTTTTCTGGAGAATTATGTGCCTAGTAAGTGGATAAAGGATGGAAAATACCCACCATGATTTAATAATGAAATTCGGCGGATGCTGAGGAAGCAGAGGAACTCTCAGTTCAAAAGGGAACACACAAATGCCTATAAGCGAAGGTTAGTAGAGATTCGTGCATCTGTGGAAAGATCTATGCGCAAAGCATACAACAACTACCACCGTCACACCTTAACAAGAGATCAGGCAGAGAATACGAGAAAATTCTGGTCATACGTAAAATCAGTAAGCAGTTCTAAGGCTTCTATTCAGTCTCTTATTCACCAGTCTGGTGTGGCAATTGAAGGTGGCAAAATAAAAGCTGATGTTTTAAATTTCATCAGGATATCAGAGGATTAAAAAACAAAGTAGATGAGCTTCATGTTTGTTGAGAAGATTTAGAAACTGAGGGTGGAATACATGTACTATGTCTATCTGAACATCATATAGTCATAGGTATGGAAATGGTAAATGTAGGTTGATATAAGCTTTCAGCACATGTAAGTAGAGACACTATGGACAGAGGAGGAGTTGCCATATATGTTAAAATCAGTCATAGTGTGAAAAATTTGGAAACTAAAATTTTTTGTGTAGAGCAACATATAGAAGCATGTGCATGTGAGCTTAAAATAAATAATGGCACTTTTATTATTGTAGCCATGTATAGGTCCCCATTGGAAATTTTTTAACTATTTTTGAGAAACTTGGACTGTTTGTTGTGCTATCTGCCAGACAGACGAAAGCAAATTATTGCTTGTGGGAATTTCAGTGTAGATTTTCTGAAAGAGTCTGATAGAAAGCCTGACCTTGAAGTATTACTTGGTTCCTTCAATTTGAAACTGTTACCGATTTTCCTCTTCAGGTGGTACAGGAAAGCAGCACACTGATAGATACTGTTTTAATAGATCAAGATAAATTTAATCAAATAAAAACTTTTCCTATTAAGAATGGTCTGTCTGATCATGATGCACATGATGCAAAACAGTGCATTCCTTTAACGATTGAACAATTCAAAATTTTAGGGAAAGCTTGCAACAGTCAGACTGGACTGAGGTGTATAGGGAACGTGATGCTAATTTAAAATTTAACCTATTTCACAATAACTTTGTGAGTATATCTGAAAACTGTTTCCCTAAGAAAACAGTGAAATATAATTATAAGAAACCATGTAAAAAGCCAGAGCTTACTAAAGGGATAAAGATACCTTGTAAACAGAAAAGGGAAATGTATCTTATAGCTAGGAGGAGCAATGATCCTGCAACAGTGAAACATTATAAAAACTACTGCACTGTATTTAAAAAAAGGTATTAAAAAGTCCAGAAGCATGTGCATTATGTCTGAGATTAGCATATCTGATAATAAAATTAAAACAATTTGGAATATTGTTAAAAGGGAAACAGGGCAACCAAGAACACAGGAAGACTGTATTTCTGACAAACACAATGAAAAGGTTGTTAACAAGAAGTCAGAAGTAGAAAACATTTTAAATAATCATTTTTTAAGTGTTGTAGAGAAAATAGGATCCAACTATTCATTAGAAAATGCAAGGCAGTATATGGAAGAGGCAGTACCTATGCAATTTGATAAAATTGAAATTCAACTCATCTCTGCTACTGAAATTAGAAAAATAATAATTCACTCAAAAGGAAAAGCTCACATGGAATTGATGGTATTTCCAACAGAGTACTAAAAGCTTGTTCCCAACAAATAAGCAGGATTCTCAGGCACATACGTAGTAGCTCACTGAAACAGGGCCTTTCTCCAGATAGACTGAAATACGCTATTGTTAAACCATTGCATAGAGAAGGGGATAGATCTGATGCTAACAACTGCCACCCAATATAACTTCTGACAACTTTATCCAAAATTCTTGAAAAAGTAATGTATTCAATATATTTGTAAAAATGAAGTACTAACAATATGTCAATTTGGTTTTCAGAAAGGCTTTTCAACAGAAAATGCTATTATATGCTCTCACTGATCAAATATTAAATGCATTGAATAACTGAACATCACCCATTGGGATGTTTTGTGATCTCTCAAAGGCTTTTGATTGTGTGAATCAAGAAACTCTTCTAGATAAGCTTAAGTATTATGGTATGAGTGGAACAGTGCACAAATGGTTTAATTCGTAACTAACTGGAAGAATGCAGAAGGTTGAAATTAACAGCACAGATAGTCTGCAAAAACCAGCAGAGACCTCTAACTGGGGAGGTATCAAGAATGGTGTCCCACAGGGTTCAGTCTTGGGTCCCTTATTGTTCTTTATATATATTAACGACTTGCCAATCTATATTCATGAAGATGTAAAGTTAGTTCTTTTTGCTGACGATACCAGTATAGTAATCACACCCAACAAGCAAGAATCAGCTGAGGAAATTGCAAATAATGTCTTTCAGAAAATTACTACATGGTTCTCTGCAAATGGACTCTCATTAAATTTTGAGAAAACACAGATAAGCAATTCTCTACAGTAAATGGCATAACACCACTGATAAATATTGATGGAAGTCTGTTGCTAAGGCAGAATACTCAAAATTTCTGGGTGTGCGCATTGATCAGAAATTGAATTGGAAGAAACACGTCGATGATCTGCTGAAACTTTTAGGTTCAGATACTTATGTTATTAGAGTTAAGGAAAATTTTGATGATAAACGATCAGTAAATTAGCCTACTATTCCTATTTTCATTCATTGCTTTCATATGGCATCATATTTGGGGCAATTTGTGATTAAGAGAGAAAGTATTCATTGCACAAAATCGTGTAATCAGAATAATAGCTGGGGGCCACCCAAGATCACCTTGCAGACGTTTATTTAAGGAAATCGGCATATTCATAGTACCTTCGCAATACATGTATTCACTTATGAAATTTGTTATTAATAACCCATCCCAGTTCAAAAATAACAGCAAAGTGCATAGCTACAACACTAGAAGAAAGAGTGATATTCACTATTCTGGATTAAACCTCACTTTGGTACAAAATGGGGTGAATTATGCTGCTAAAAAGTCTTTGGTCATTTGCCAAATAGTACTAAAAGTCTGATAGTTAGCCAGCCAACATTTAAAAGCAAATTAAAGAAATTTCTGAATGACAACTCCTTCTAGTCAATAGATGAATTCTTAGATATTAAGTAGTAACTGTAATTAAAATTAATTAATTATTTTGTGTAAAGAAAACTTAATGTTAAACTGACACATTCCACGTCATTACGAAATGTAGTATTCATTATCTATGGAACAAGGATTAATGTATGTACATATGCTGCCCCCTATGCGGAAGAGAATCCAACTGGCTGATTACTAAACTGGTCCACATGCATCAGGCATTTCCTTCTAGAATGTTAATCCTCTTATTTACCTGTGGTTGTGTGTGTGTGTGTGTGTGTGTGTGTGTGTGTGTTCATGTGTGTGTGTGTGTGTGTGTGTGTGTGTGTGTGTGTGCGTGCGTGCGTGCGTGTGTGTGTGTGTGTGTGTGTGTGTGTGTTTGTGTGCCTGTTTGAAATCTAATTCTTATTATAAGGAGTGTATGTATTTGTGCATGTATTACGAGGGGGGGACCCAAAAGTAACCAGAATAGTAATGCTGCACATCGTGTACTTGTAGTAGCAGGTTGCGCTGCCAGAGGGTTGTAGTAGGAGCTCTGCTGAGTCATTCTGCCACGCGGCGTCACCCAACAGTGAGAAGTGTGGTTTCTTTGGCAGTTCTTTGAGTGTGGGTACAGGGCAGACGTGACACGAGGAAATGTCTAGTTCTTACGAACAATGTGTGGCAGTGAAGTTCTGTTTCTTGCTCGGCAAGAACGCAGCAGAAACTGTTGCGATGATTCAGACAGCCTACAAAAGGCCATGCTCTTAGTAAAACGCAAGTGTACGAATGATTTTCTCCGTTTAAATAGGGAGAAATGGTGGTTGAAGCTCAGCCCCCTTCCGGTCGATTTTCAACTGCTCGAAGCGAAGACAACATCAACAAAATCCGTGATCTCATCAGTGAAGATCGACGCAGGACAATCGACCAACTCGAGAACTTGTCTGGGTTGTCCTGGAGCTCAATTAAGCGCATCTTGACCATCGATTTGGGGATGCGAAGAGTGGTAGCAAAATTCGTGCCGAAGCTTCTTACCAGAGATCAAAGGGATCGTCGCGTTCAAGCCCGTCTCGAAATGAAGGATGCATTCAAAGATGATCCACATTTTTTCAACAAAATCATTACAGGTGATGAGTCATGGTGCTATGGATACGATACAGAAAGTAAAGAACAGTCATCACAATGGAAGTCATCTGGCTGACCTCGACCAAAAAAAGCTCGACAAATGAAATCGAATGTGAAAACGATGTTGATCTGTTTTTTTGACATCAAAGGGATCGTTCACTCTGAATTTGTTCCTGAAAACCAGACAGTAAACCAATAATTCTATTTGTAGGTTATGAAACGGCTTCGCAGAAGTTTGTCGTGAAAACGTCCGGCTTTGTGGGATTCTGGCGTGTGGTTCCTGCATCACGACAACGCTCCCGCGCAGACGGCTCTCAGCGTTCGCGTTTTTGGCCACAACGAAGACGACTGCCTTGACCCACGCGCCCTATTAGCCGGATTTAGCACCCTCGGACTTCTTCTTATTCCCAAGGATGAAAAGAGACTTGAGAGGGAAGCGTTTTGAGGGTGTGGAAGACGAAAAACGCAATGTGGAAGACGTAAAACGCAATGTTATGAAAGTGCTAGCAGGTATCAAAGAGGACGAATTTAAAAGGTGCTTCGAACGCTAGAATGAATGTTTTGACAAGTGTATTAATGCTAATGGAGGGTACTTCGAAGGAGATTAAGGTTGTATTTGAAAACAATAAAGTATATGCTTTCTAGAAAGAAATTCCGGTTATTTTTGGGTCTCCGCCCCCCCCCCCCCCCCCCCCCCGTAGTTTAACTACCCATGACGCTATAACGCTATATGTTCGGTTTTCTGTATATTCACCAAGGAACTGCAGTCTGTTTTAACTATTGGAGACATTGTACGTTGTATGTTTGTTCTGGCTGCATGGATGCAACCGCAGGGCAATAAATAAATTTAAAAAAAAAAAACATTTCTGCCGAGTCTCATTTTCAGTTGTCTTGAAACGAAGAAAAGCTGAGAGTCAGATGTAATTTGTCTTCTGCTGGGAGCTGTGAAGATGAGCGGACACAAAGAGAGGCACATTCAAGTTTTTTTAACAGATTTTCTAAAATAAACTATGAGTCTCAAAAAACATTGGCGCGGACTACACTATTCATTAAACTAGTTAATCGTGTTATATTTATGTTTATCAAGGACAAAAAGGAGAGAATGTCGACACAAACCAACCAAATGGTTTCTTGTCAGCAACAAAAGAAAAAACTGTATGAGAACAGTGGAAGCGTTGATTATCTTTTCTACTACAGATTAGGAATAACGACGTCGAAGGTGGAAGGTTGTAAAGGAAGGAAGGCAGGTTAAGGTTTCACGTCCCGTCAACGACGCGCTCATTAGTGACACAGCACAAGCTTGAACAGCACAAGGGTGGATAAGCAAATAAACCGTGTCGTTTTCTAAGGAAATTTCTTAGCATTCGCCTTAATCTTTATCGATTTATGAAAACCTCGGAAAATAAAATCTGTGTCGTCAGAATGGAATTTGACACCTGCTCTTCCTCAAAGTTGATCTAGTGCTCCGAAGGCGAAAATAAGCACTCATATCTTTCATTTCCAAGTACATACGGTTCCTTTGTTGAAGTCGTAATGGAAACATACAAATGATTCTCTGTGTGCGGTTTGATTATCGTGAACAAACTATTAGAGATCCTGTATTAAAAATAAGAATACCTTTTACTTAATAAAACGTACTGCCGCCTATACAAGTACTATGAATACATTATTGGAGGTTTTGAAATAATATGTTCTAAAGATTTTGGCAGTGACGAATGAGGAAGATAGTTTTTTACCTTATCACGTGAAACCTGTTGTTGAGGAAAAAACCGCTTATTTATGCCTGAGAAAAATTAAATTACCAAATCTTTAGGATTCAGCCGCATTGTTCTTTGGAAGTAGGTAACGACAGTGTCGCATCAAACGTCATGAGTAAAACAACGCATCACACGATGCCACAAAGGTAACACACAAAATCTATGCTGGATTGCCATTTTACAAATTTTTCTTAATCAGCTGTCCTGATTTTAAGTTTTCCATTAAAATGTTGACCAAAGTTTCTTTCTCGGATATCTAGTCTGTATCTAAGCGGTTATTAACAACGTATCTCCCAGAGTTTGTTCATTTTGATTTCGGAAAGCCACTAAAATCTCTGCTGCTTCGGTTTATTATTTCGCAAACTCGGGCTCTAAATACAGCTACAAAACGAGTTTGGCAGCCCATAAGAAGACTGATATGTCTAGAAACGTTTTGGTGTCTTCCTTTTTTTCTTTTACTTGAATATCTCACGATCGCTGACGACAGATTAAGTCAACCTTACGTTCGAAACAGAAACAATGTTACAAAATACTAGTACGTTCAATGGATTGCGTTAAATGCCCTGTGTAATTCCCACTGAGAATGGCCCACGAGAAATTATAACACGAACACTAAAATGATAGATATCTGAGATAAGTGATTGCGAAATGAGAAATCAACTGATGTCGCTCAACAGAAGAAATGCAACTGGACCTCACGAGATACCCGTACGATTATACACCTATTACAGCTTGCATCCCTTCTAGCAACAGTTTATCGAACGACACTGGAGCAATGAAGCTTTCGAGCGATTGGAAAGAAAGTACAGGTCATTCCCGTTTTCAAAAAGGGTCATCGCGATACATCGTTTACGTCAATAATTTCTAGTATTACGATGCACGTTTTATGCTCATGTATTACGACCTTTTCTTCAAAAGAAAAAGTTTGTTTTCACCTTAAATATCATCTTCGCCTCAATTTAAACCACAGTTCCATCGCATTATGTTCCTATTGAGACTTAGATTTTTCTATCTGCTGTTTGAGACGCGACGAAAACAGCGGCTCCTCTGTTTTATTGAGGGTCATGATTATTAATCCTAGCTTCTGATTACTGATCCAGATCTCTGTGTGAACATCATTAAGATAGTTGGGACTGACTGTCACCAACCAACAAGCGTACGTTTCCAAACTAACTGTTCTAGGTAGTTATCAGAAGAGACGCATAGGATTTCAGATGAACTTCTGTACCATACGCCACTCGTAAAACAGGAATTTTTACAATTTATGGAAACAGGGTTAAAATTTCCTATTACTATGACGGAATCTCCGCCAGTGATTTAAAGTTTTCTCTGAAATGTTTATTCATACCTACGGATAAGACCAGCGATCTGTAGAAAGACACATCTCAAAGCATATATGTGGTAATTAGTTTATTCCAGAACATTTCGCTTACAGACTCTATTTGCACCTCCGTGGAAATAAGTTTTTGACAGAGTTCAACCAGTCTCTGCAGTATGTTCTTAAGTTTGTTCGAAAGATCTCACAGCTACTGATTTCGAGTCTTACCGAGTGTCACGTCAATGTCTCTTCTTTCCAGAAGAACTTCAAATTCTGGACTTAAAAAAAAAAAAGTTTCAATACTTGCACCCCTCTTCAGCTAACTCGATTTTGACTGGACGGAGTTTCGTCTAATTAAAGAACGTCATTGAGGGATACCCTGCCGCTAAGTATCCTACGAAAAAAGTCAAGAACTCTCGGACTCAGTTGTCACACAATCAACGAAAACGTTGGATTATACCTTCCAGTCGGCCCAAAATGAGAAGGACAGGTTAGTTCTAAGTACAAGGTTGGTCAGTTGCAGCTTATCTTCCAACTGTCAAAAAAAATAAAAATAAAATAATAAAAATAAAATTAAAATAAAAAACATTTACGGCACAGAAGCTCAGGTATTTAACTGGTGGTGACAGGATACGGTGGCAGTTGCAGCGCAACAGTATAAATTCATAGGAGCCACTATGTTAACAGTCATGCACTGTAGGGTAGTTGCGTCAACAACAGTCGTCAGTATATCAAATCAATAGTGGATCCCACGTGCCCGACGCAAAGCTTGGAGCTGTACTCATATCTTGAGTAGTCGTTCTCCTCCAGCCTTGAGTCAGCTGAGGTTGTCCGGTTTTGCGTCAGCTTCTGTGGGTTACGGCCTTGACCTACGCGCTGCATCATCCCAAGCGACGTGATAACACAACACTAACTGCTGCAAGTTCTGCAGAATCTGTTGATCTTTCCGGGAAAGAAATATACAGCGATCAAGTACGTGTCGCACCGTAAATACCACTCGAAAAGGAAAGGAAGGACGGATCGTGGCAAAGCGATTACGGTGAACTTGCTTTTAGGTTGAAATAAATGAATGTGTCCGAAGTTAAACATGCTCCGGCTGTGGCGAATGCGAAGAGAAATGGTATTCGCCCATTTAGTCACAGTGCAGTTTCCACTATTGCTGACTGAACATTCCTCGTCCTGCCGTGAAGGGGATACATCCTGGCGTACACAATATCTGTCCCCAGCCCCGTAACACTATTTGTAGGGAAATTACTGCGCCTGAGGCAGCCATAACATCTACAGGCAAATAGCCTTGCAAACACTGTTAGATTTCGTCACGCTGTTAAGGTCAGACAACGATCTGGTCTTGCATACGACTACTCTGGTGGCAACGTTGCTACCCGAGTATGTATGCTTACTCCAGGTGTGCCTTTGTATCCAGCAGCCGTCACGCAACGAAATGAAATTGACTGAAAATAAGACCGCTTCACTAATATTCTTATATTATGACGAGGTCGCTAGAAATGTAAACAAACTAATAAAACATGTGATTCATTACATTAGTTTATTTTTATCAATCAATGCTATTTAGTATAACATTGTAACAGCGCTTCAATTTCAGCTTGCTTAATATGTTACGGGGAGCAACACATTTATCTCATTGGAAGCCTATGCACAAACATTCCACAACTGCAGCTGACGTATAAATGGAGGCTAAAATTTGCTAGCAGGAATGAGTTCCTACGGCACCACTAATTACCAAAGTATTTCTCATCTGCAGTCTATCAAATCTTCTCTACAAATAAACTCCACCAAGTCTGCATGAGAAGTGAGATTTACCACGTCTTTAGTGGAAGTGTGAACGAATCACGGCCAAACGGCATATTGTACTAGATACGCACATTTTTAAAAGCGCCAGCAGATCACAGCACGCCCATCCTCCCACTCTGCCTGCTATTGATATTACTTTTCTACGTCTTTTTTTATATAAAATTTTGCTTTCTCATGTCAGTCAGCTTCTATTGCGCTCTTACAAACTGTAGAAGTTATTGCTTGTATACGACTATAATAATGTCAGATGTCAGATTTACTGGGACAGTATTTGGAGCGCACTCAAGGCTAGTCACCCTCGGGAGCACCGTTAGGTATCCTTACAGCTTTTCTATGGCCGTCAGTACCTGTATTCTAGCCTTCTGGGGCGAGTTGTGAAGAGTTCCGAGTATGCCCCTTCCCGTCTGTCGCCCTGTCCAGCGCACAGAAATACCAAAACACAAGATTCAAGTTCTCTACATCATTAATAGCTGCACAGGGGGCTTATTTCCTTGCAGGACTAATAATCTTCGTCAACTTGAAACTGACCAACATCGTACTTAAAACCGGTTGTGTCCTTCCCATTTTGGGCCGAGTGAAAGGTATGAGTCAAAATTTTGTTGATTATGTGACAATCGAGTCAGTTAGTCGATGGACTCTTGCGTAACTCCTTGAATCACATGAAACGCTGCGCAGCCAAAATCGAAATAGTTGCAGAGGACTTCAAGTGTAGAAACATTTTCAATACAAGTACCAGGGATTAAAGCAGTTCTGAAGATTCGCAGATACTGCGATCTTTGTTTAACTTTGTTTAGTACGCTTCAAGGCGTTCTAAACCCTTTATGACAGGCTCCATCTATATTCATTTAGACAGCCAAGCAGCTCTGAAATCTCCATCAGCTCCTGCAACGACATCAAATATCGTTGCAGAATGCAATGAAATCCTTGTGAGGATAGGAGAAAGTAACAGGGTAAACTTACTGTGGATACTTGGTCATTTTGATATTACTGGAAACGAACAAGGTGATGGGCTAAGCAGCGGAGGGATAACGACCCCTTTTGTTAGACCGGAACCTATCCTATCACTAAGGTGATGATAAAAGCTACGCAGCTGGATCAGAAGACAGCACGTAGAACTTGGGATTAAGACTCAAAAACAGAAACAAGGCAAGCCGGTGATGCCGAAATATCATTTAAAGAGAATTTCTACAATGCTGGGCTTGTACAAGAGGTAGATAAATATCACGGTAAGTTTAATGACGAGCTTTGGGAAATTTAACCCTACATTTACTGGCGGGACTTATGAGTTTCGGCATATTCTGTATGGAATCATGTAACTCAACAGCTGGTTAGGCCCGTAGGGACCGAGAGGTCCCATTCCATACACTTTGTTCTTCCTAAACTGGATGTCATTACAACCTGAACGTTATTCCGAAGCCTACACATCTGCCTGAAATACACTCCTGGAAATGGAAAAAAGAACACATTGACACCGGTGTGTCAGACCCACCATACTTGCTCCGGACACTGCGAGAGGGCTGTACAAGCAATGATCACACGCACGGCACAGCGGACACACCAGGAACCGCGGTGTTGGCCGTCGAATGGCGCTAGCTGCGCAGCATTTGTGCACCGCCGCCGTCAGTGTCAGCCAGTTTGCCGTGGCATACGGAGCTCCATCGCAGTCTTTAACACTGGTAGCATGCCGCGACAGCGTGGACGTGAACCGTATGTGCAGTTGACGGACTTTGAGCGAGGGCGTATAGTGGGCATGCGGGAGGCCGGGTGGACGTACCGCCGAATTGCTCAACACGTGGGGCGTGAGGTCTCCGCAGTACATCGATGTTGTCGCCAGCAGTCGGCGGAAGGTGCACGTGCCCGTCGACCTGGGACCGGACCGCAGCGACGCACGGATGCACGCCAAGACCGTAGGATCCTACGCAGTGCCGTAGGGGACCGCACCGCCACTTCCCAGCAAATTAGGGACACTGTTGCTCCTGGGGTATCGGCGAGGACCATTCGCAACCGTCTCCATGAAGCTGGGCTACGGTCCCGCACACCGTTAGGCCGTCTTCCGCTCACTACCCAACATCGTGCAGCCCGCCTCCAGTGGTGTCGCGACAGGCGTGAATGGAGGGACGAATGGAGACGTGTCGTCTTCAGCGATGAGAGTCGCTTCTGCCTTTGTGCCAATGATGGTCGTATGCGTGTTTGGCGCCGTGCAGGTGAGCGCCACAATCAGGACTGCATACGACCGAGGCACACAGGGCCAACACCCGGCATCATGGTGTGGGGAGCGATCTCCTACACTGGCCGTAAACCACTGGTGATCGTCTAGGGGACACTGAATAGTGCACGGTACATCCAAACCGTCATCGAACCCATCGTTCTACCATTCCTAGACCGGCAAGGGAACTTGCTGTTCCAACAGGACAATGCACGTCCGCATGTATCCCGTGCCACCCAACGTGCTCTAGAAGGTGTAAGTCAACTACCCTGGCCAGCAAGATCTCCGGATCTGTCCCCCATTGAGCATGTTTGGGACTGGATGAAGCGTCGTCTCACGCGGTCTTCACGTCCAGCACGAACGCTGGTCCAACTGAGGCGCCAGGTATAAATGGCATGGCAAGGCGTTCCACAGGACTACATCCAGCATCTCTACGATCGTCTCCATGGGAGAATAGCAGCCTGCATTGCTGCGAAAGGTGGATATACACTGTACTAGTGCCGACATTGTGCATGCTCTGTTGCCTGTGTCTATGTGCCTGTGGTTCTGTCAGTGTGATCATGTGATGTATCTGACCCCAGGAATGTGTCAATAAAGTTTCCCCTTCCTGGGACAATGAATTCACGGTGTTTTTATTTCAATTTCCAGGAGTGTATTAACACCTACTGTATATTGCAAATGGCTGTTTGGTTGACGAAACAACACTGTAAAGTTACGTAAGTAAGGTCTATATATGAAATGAGATGAGTGATAGTTTCTATGTAGTTACCTCTTAATATTCAGCTATAACCTAAAATATGACTGGGACTTAGAACCTCCATCAAATTCAGGATAAGGACTTCACAAGTTGGGGCTACATTCACTTTTGGTAGCTTTGCTTTGATTATTATAGCTTTTTCTGATTTCAGGGCATTTTGTAAGTGAAAACATATCCTTGCAGAAGGCAATATGCCATTTCATTTTATAAACAACAATAGAAATAATGCGTGACTTGTGTAACATTTGTGAACTTAGTAATGTTTTGTGTTGTTTCAGGCCATAGATACCTGTTAAAGAAGAGGTCTTACAGACGAAGAAATTCGCACTCAACTAAAAAAAAATTCTCCAGATGATATTATACACCATCTAAATCAAGTGACGACAGTGAAGATAAAGCGACGCATAGTGCATCGCGGAATATTGGTACAAACACTTGAAAAGCAAATGTCCAAAATACGGGAAAGGCCCAAAAAGGATCCACATTCTCCTCTTTCAACTCCAAGGGCAAGGAGGACAGCATTTTCGATGTACGTTTTCAGAATACGGAATCTTACTGTCCAATATTTGTCAGTTCAAGAGGCAATAGTGCACTTTGCTCATCTATAAAGGTGGAATCTAGACTCAATTTAAAGTGTTCGGAGCATAATATTTTTTTGTATTAATGAGGAAATAATTGCTTTTATAAGCATCATCAGAAGCAATCATCTTAGCTGTATGACTCTTTTGGGACTTTTCATAGCTTTAATGTACCTCGCCTGTCTAATCCTGTCGTGACATAAAAGTCCTCTGAATATTTTAGGTGTTTTAATGGATCATTTTCGAAATAAAATAATTTGCTATTCATTCAATACCAGTACCTCAAGTATTAAAGTAAAAATTTTGTACTCTGACTTAAATAAAGGGTTAAGAAACATCTGTACACTATAGGAATAGAGGAAGAAGCCCCTAAGTGCAGAATATGTGGTACGGGGATGAAAACGCACCACATTTAATCTTCCAGTACAAAGTACCGAAGGCCAAAATATATAAAATATCTGGGTTACTATTCCTGAAAAAACTGCGTCTA
The DNA here is from genome assembly GCF_021461385.2 of Schistocerca piceifrons. Classification (NCBI taxonomy): domain Eukaryota; kingdom Metazoa; phylum Arthropoda; class Insecta; order Orthoptera; family Acrididae; genus Schistocerca; species Schistocerca piceifrons. Next base: position 421,662,401 of record NC_060141.1, read on the forward strand.
ACAAAGACTTAGAAAAAAGTCTCCTATTGTTCAAAGGTAATGGCTGGCTTTACTAGATTGACAGGCACAGAAATTGCAAAATAAACGTAGTTTCGGTGCCGACAACGGGGGGCTAAGAGCACTCTTGTTCGGTCTCCCTGATTAAATTAAGTTTAATCAAAAGCCATCTGTAAATAAGGAAAGAATAGGCAATTAGAGTCTCATTCAAAAATTGCATATGAATATTGCTTGTTTCTGAGAAGATCGTGTCATGCCTCGTATAAGAAGGAGAAGCCTCTACTAGCACGTGTCAGAATTCGACAGCCGCAAGGTTGTGGCCTATAGAGACTAGTTTGTTTCACGATATTGCTGCTCTCGTTATTCGGGATACCACGACCATGACGAGAACATGGAATCTGTGGGTTCAAGGGAGCGACTGTCATGTGTATATGAAACCTATGAGTTCAAGGGAGCAATACTCAAGCCATGCACGACCTCAGCGACACCATGTGATTAGCGCTGAGAGAGCAGAAATACTGTTCGTTCCGCTTGGCAGGGTTGTAAGCCATGTCCCATGTCTTAAGTCAGAAATGGGGTTGTTGGCAACAAGTATCCGCATGGACAATGCGAGCACTTCTGGAGCACCACGTTGTCAGCGCGGCGGCCATTATTGCGGCTTCCCTTGACGCAGTAACAGAGGGAAGCGCGGTGGCAGTGGTGCGCCCAATGGCAACATTGGACACAGCTGTGGCACAACCTCTCATTTTCGGAATACAGAATCACAACTGACGTATCTGTTTCTGGAGGCTCCGAGGAGAACGGATATTGCCGAATTGCGTCCATCAACGTGACATGGGCCGTGCACCCCTCGTGATGCATGGAGTACCATTGGATATGCAGCATGATCATCTATGATTAGCATAGCCAGTAATTTGGAAAGTAGCCGTTATATTTCTGACATTTAAGGTAGTGGCTGTGTCCTGTTTTAGAGGTTTCTGTGACGTAATCCATCAAGAAGATAACGCAACTTAGCAACTTTCCAGTGTTGTCCTGAATTACTTCCATAAGAAGAGAGTGTTGGACAGCTGCCCCGGCCAGCACGTTCTACACATTTCCGACCCTTCGAAAACATCTGGACACGGCTCCAGAGAAGCTGGTGCCCCACCACTCGCCAACCAGTACGATTGATAAACTCTGGTATAGAGTGAAACAGCATGGAATGATACAGTCGTATCTGTCATCCAAGCACGGTTTCATTAGGTGTCCAGCTAGGTTAGAGCTTTTGCTGTTTGAATGACAGTGAGACAGCTCGCAGGACCGGTGGACGGCCTTCTCAAAGAAGTATGTTTCATTTCCCATGGTGGAGTGAAATAAGTCTCGGGGGCGGGCGTTGTGTGTATCTGAGATGATACTCTGCTACAGCTATTTGCTACCTGCAGTCCTCGTTTAGCGTGAGACAAGAATTCGACATCCCTTTACCTTGAGGCGTTCCTCTTTTTCTTTGTTGACGTTATTGTCATTTCCATAGATACAGTCGGAGTTCCAGCGAATTTCATGGGATATCCCACACCATCGCGTGCTCAGCGCCAGCCAATTTCTCCATCTGTCCCAGCTCGCAATTCGCTTGTATTCCGCGATGATAGTGTTAAAGGATTTCCCCTTTATTCCGGTGTATACGTTTCCTACAGTGCATAGTATTCGGTAAACCCCGACATTTTGTATGAGACTCGCTTGTCTTTGACAGATCAGATGCACTCAACTGATTATCTTGTTTGGTCTGTATACTGTGTTTACTATTTACCGTTTCTTTGAGTAAAGAGCCGATTATGTTCATCACCCTGGAACTGTACAGCAGAAAGGTCATGTCCAGAATTTCTTCTTTAAAGGTGTCAGTTCATCGATGTTGGGTTTTGTCACACTATCGATGCCCATCGTGGAATATCCATTGCTTCTCGGAACGCATTCGAAGTGATGTTCCGTGCGTCTGTCGTGTCGCAATTCACAAATGGCTCTGAGCAGCTCGGCCACCACGGCCGGCCGCAATTCACATACGAGTATTTTTCTGGTGAGTGTTATGACGGTGTTAATCATGCTCCTTTTTGCCTGAGATGACGATTCGAGAGCTTATGTAAGTACCGATCTGTATGCATAAGATTGCGCTAACGGTATCGTCCAGTTTTTCTCCATTTACGTGGCAGATTTAATGTTGGCATGGAGACTTTTTAGATGTATTACGAATCCAGCAAGCTCTTCCTCACCATGGCCCCACTAGACGAAGTCATCCACATAGCTGTACCACACTGTGCGCTTCCTGGGCGCCGAGTCCAGTGCTTGCTTTTCAGAGTGTTCCGTAAAGAAATTAGCAGCCACGGGACTTTATCGACTTCTCACGGCAACAACTTGTTCGTAGAAACTGCCATTCCACGTGCAGTAACTTGACGTGAGACACGTCAGGAACAGCTTAGTTATGTCATCAGGGAAAAAGAAAACGACGCGCTCTACTAACCGACTTTGCTGAACTTACAATTTCTTGAGTCTTTAAACTGAGTGGGTCTTGTCACTGATGAACGTGTCAGTCCCCCTAAAAACGGTTGTAGGCCATGTGGTGTACCAACTTGTATCTCGGCGAACCAGGGGAGTAATGGTGCGTGATGGTATAAGAGGCAATCAACAAGTATCCGTTCGAAAGCCACACAAACCCCTTGTCTATATGTCAGTGCTTATATATACTATGTGATCAAAAGTATCCGGACACCCCCTAAAACAAACGTTTTTCATATTATGTGCATTGTGCTGTCACCTATTGCCGGGTACTCCATATCAGCGACCTCAATAGTCATGAGACATCGTGAGAGAGCAGAATGGGGCACTCTGCAGAACTCATGGGCTTTGAACGTGGTCAGGTGATTCGATGTCACTTGTGTCATACCTCTGTACGTGAGATTTCCATACTCCTAAACATCCCTAGGTCCACTGTTTCCCAAGTGATAGTGAAGTGGAAACGTGAACGGACACGTACAGCACAAAAGCGTACAGGCCGATCTCGTCTGTTGACTGACAGAGACCGCCGACAGTTGAAGAGGGTCGTAATGTGTAATAGACAGACATCTATCCAGACAATCGCAAAGGAATTCCAAACTGCATCAGGATCCACTGTAAGTACTATGACAGCTAGGCTGCTCATAAGTTATGGTCAAGCGGCTGCTCATAAGTCACACATCACGCCGGTAAATGCTAAACGACGCCTCGCTTGGTGTAAGGAGCGTAAACATGGGACGATTGAACAGTGGAAAAACGTTGTGTGGAGTGACGAATCACGGTACACAATGTGGTGATCCGATGGCAGGGTGTGGGTATGGCGAATGCTCGGTGAACGTCATCTGCTGGCGTGTGTAGTGCCAACAGTAAAATTCGGAGGCGGTGATGTTATGGGTCGTGTTTTTCATGGAGGGGGCTGGCACCCCTTGTTTTGCGTGCCACTGTCACAGCACAGGCTTACATTGACGTTTTAAGCACCTTCTTGCTTCCCACTGTTGAAGAGCATTTGTAGCATGGCGATTGCATCTTTCAACGCTATCGAGTACGTTTTCATAAAGTACGGCCTGTGGCGGAGTGGTTACACGACAATAACATCCCTGTAATAGGCCGGCCTTCACAGAGCCCTGACCGAATCCTATAGAACACCTTGGAGATGTTATGGAAAGCTGACCTAGTTCCAGGCCTCACCGACCGACATCGACACCTCTCCTCAGTGCAGCACTCCATGAAGAATGGGCTGCCATTCCCCAAGAAACCTTCCAGCATCTGATTGAACGTATGCCTGTGAGAGTGGAAGTTGTCATCAAGGCTAAGGCTGGGCCAACACCATACTGAATTCAAGCATTACCGATAGAGGGCGCCACGAACTTGTGAGTCATTTTCATCCAGGTGTACGGATACTTTTGATCACACAGTGTATCTGTATCGGCGTCGCGATGGGTTACATATACGCAGCAGCAACGTCATCAAACGAAAAATTCTTGATTGTCCCTTACAATGGACTTCTCTTGACCCTTGGAGTCGAGATCGCAAATTTTTCTGTATTCCTCAGCGAGAAAAGGCACAGTCACCAAGTGATCTGTCTCTCGTATAATCTGCTGAAGATTATTGGATACAGTAAGATATTGTTTACTGTGGCACCGACAACGGTCGGTCGCCTGACGCCGTTGCCAGAGGCCGTATGATAACACAGGCCAAAAGCTTGGTCACGACGTGCCGACCTGCTTCGTCAGTTTGTGGTGGAATTGGTGCCACGACGCCTCCGTGTTTAGTTTAGGTTTTGTAGCTTTTGCTATTAAAGCGACATCGGATGCATGTGAACGAGCCATATCTATGTCGGCAAGAACGTGGCACTTACTGTACACCCGTTCGGCAGTTACTGGTATGAGCATACAAAAGATTTACGTTTACGATGTATGAGATGAAGAGAGAAACATCACATTCTTGAGATGATTCGTGGGCACATTGAAAAGCAAGATTTAAAAACTCTTTGCACAACTTCAAATACATTCAGCAAAACAGACATGTCAGTTAATGTTTAATAACTGTGTAGCTAGTATAGTTCAAGTTGAGCTCGGTGCGAGGCCACGTGGAAGACAGGCCGCAGCGCGTTAGTCACAGCACGTGACCCTGCAGGTCTTATGAGTGTCAGCAGCCGTCTCTGGCGGGGAGCGAGTAACTGCACTACTGGCCGATAAAATTGCTACACCACGAAGACGCCGTGCTAGAGACGCGAAACTTAACCGACAGGAAGAAGATGCTGTGATATGCAAATGATTAGCTTTTCAGAGCATTCACACAAGGTTGGCGCCGGTGGCGAAACCTACAACGTGCTGACATGAGGAAACCGATTTCTCATACATAAACAGCAGTTGACCGGCATTGCCTGGTGAAACGTTGTTGTGATGCCTCGTGTAAGGAGGAGAAATGCGTACCATCACGTTTCCGACTTTGATAAAGGTCGGATTGTAGCCTATTGCGATTGCGGTTTATCGTATCGCGACATTGCTGCTCGCGTTGGTCGAGATCCAATGACTGTTAGCAGAATATGGAATCGGTGGGTTCAGGAGGGTAATACGGAACGCCGTGCTGGATCCCAACGGCCTCGTATCACTAGCAATCGAGATGACAGGCACCTTATCCGCATGGCTGTAACGGATCGAGCAGCCACGTCTCGATCCCTGAGTCAACAGATGGGGACGTTTGCAAGACAACAACCATCTGCACGAACAGTTCGACGACGTTACCCTGGACGCTGCATCACAGACAGGAGCGCCTGCGATGGTGTACTCAACGACGAGCCTCGGTGCACGAATGGCAGAACGTCATTTTTTTCAGAAGAATCCAGGTTCTGTTTACAGCATCATGATGGTCGCATCCGTGTTTGGCGACATCGCGGTAAACGCACATTGGGAGCGTGTATTCGTCGTCGCCATACTGGCGTATCACCCGGTGTGATGGTATGGGGTGCCATTGGTTACACGTCTCGGTCACCTCTTGTTCGCACTGACGGCATTTTGAAAAGTGGACGTTACATTTTAGATGTGTTACGACTCGTGGCTCTACCCTTCATACGATCCCTGCGAAACCCTACATTTCAGCAGGATAATGCACGACCGCATGTTGTAGGTCCTGTACGGGCCTTTCTGGATACAGAAAATGTTCGACTGCTGCCCTGGCCAGCACATTCTCCAGATCTCTCACCAATTGAAAACGTCTGGACAATGGTGGCCGAGAAACTGGCTCGTCACAATACGCCAGTCACTACTCTTGATGAACTGTGGTATCGTGTTGAAGCTGCATGGACAGCTGTACCTGTACACGCCATCCAAGCTCTGTTTGACTCAATGCCCAGGCGTATCAAGGCCGTTATTACGGCCAGAGGTGGTTGTTCTGGGTATTGATTTCTCAGGATCTATGCACCCAAATTGCGTGAAAATGTGATCACATGCCAGTTCTGCTAGAATACATTTGTCCAATGAATACCCGTTTATCATCTGCATTTCTTCTTGGTGTAGCAATTTTAATGGCCAGTAGTGTATTTCAGACGAGTGTAGTAATTCTTGACTGCGTGTTTAAATGCACGCAAGTCCTCGACAATACACGACAAAATCAAGACCTTTAGTGGGCAGCTTCTCAATTATATATTGATTTTACGAGAGGTCTGCACATGAGTCTAATGGTCGAATGATCGCGAAGGGTGGCGGACAATCCGACTAGTATGACGTTACATGTTCGTTGCAGGGGCCGTATACGCCGTTGGCTCCGGTTTGGTGTAACACAGCCAGGTACGGGCAGAACTGATAAACATATATGGTTGTGGACGGGCAAAATAAAAGCAAAAGCATTTGTAAGAAAACAACCTTCAAACAGTCACAAGCTCCCCAGAATAAACAGAGCCTTCAGAACTACAAAGCCACTAAAAAAGAAGTGAAAGAAGTAGTTGCAGAGGCTAAAGTAAATCACTACCAACTTTTATATTACCAGCTAACAATTACAGAAGAGAACAAAAGCATTTACCAACAATCCCGAACTCTGTATAGAGCAGGTAAAGATATAGAACAACACAGGTGTAAAAGACAAGAATGATAGGCGGCTCCTTGACAGCAGCATAATTCTGGGATGTTGGTGGGACTATTTTAGTGAAATATTCAATATTGAATTTCCCCACCCACCAATATTAAAAGGTAATGTAACAACTGGACGTGTTCCATGTATCACAACAGATAAGGTCAAATTTGAAATTCATAAAATGAAAAATGAAAAGGCTCCAGGACCAGAGGACCTTCCTACGGCCACATGGGAAATTGACGAACTTAACAATAAAGCGATCACCTGGCTCGCGGAATTCTTGAACTCCATCATTCATTGCGACCATTTCCTTACCGATTGGTCGTCTAGTATCAAAGTACCTGTTTTTAAGGGTAAGGGTGGCTCTGCTGTATGTGCTAATCCGGCTCCTCTCTGCCACTATGAAGACATTGGAACGTATCCTCGATGACAGGCTGCGGAACATAGTCCAGTTCTCAATAAATCAATGTGACACGATAGATTCAATTTTTGTTGCTTCCCAGCTGATGGAGCAATTCCGAGAGAAAAGGAGGTCACTACACCTTGCCTTTCTTGACCTTGGGGAGGCATTTGATTGAGTGCCAGATCAGATCATTCAGTGTGCTCTTCACAGTCATCAAGTTCCTGAAACCGACAAAGTGGTTGAAAATGTGACTTTTTAGGCTATCACGACGGATCTGTTGCAAATACACTTCTCCGGTTTGGCGTCGGATCATATTGTGCATATCCCACAACACTTCGTCGATAAAATTGTTCGAGATCTTCAGATGCTGGGTAGCGGCTGTTGTCACAGCTACAAGGCACGGCTGATGATAATCGCGCGGCGGCATCGAAATTTATCAGACCACGAGCAGGCAATAAGCGTGCGAGGGAAGACGTTCACAGTTGGAGGAAAGCAGGGCTCCCAATGTCCCTTGCCGAGAGGGAGCCGCAGAAAGGCCTTCCGGGAGTACGCTGTCTCCAGTGACTGTGCTGCCGAAAGCTCTTGCGATTAAAATCTGAATTAAATCTCAACAGTGCGCCGTGTAGGGTCGTGAATCGCAAACTCTTGTTTCTCCTTTTTGGATTTAATAGCAGCTAGTGTAGCGGCAGTCGCCGAGCCAAGAGCAGGGGCAGCAGAGCAGCAGCAGAACTTGTGTGATAAACTGTAAATTAATTTATTCTTTGTTTTTTGTTCACGTGCTTCTGCGAAGAAGTGAACTGTACGTGTGTATTTTACTACGTAGACTAGTGGTTAGAAAATTAATAGTAGTTTTTTTTGCGTAAGTCTTGTGAATATCCTTGAGTAGGGCGGCTTTCTAGTGTAAATGTTCCGTGTGGAGAAATTTATTTCTGTTTAACAGTTCGCGGTCTCAGAGTTCAGTGAGAAATCTGCACACCAACTTTTACTATTACTTTATCCTCCTTTTGGTATATTTTCCAACTCAGTAGTTTATTTTATACACAGTGCGATATGGCTAGGGACTGTGCTTGTTGTGAGCGGACACAAGGAGGGTTGGCTGCTGTACGTAAACAGCTGGAAGCTGCGCTGGCTACGGTCAACAAGCTTCTAGCTAATGCTCGAAGTTGCGGTGAGGTCGGGGCGCCAGTGACGAGACCTGCGACACCTTTGGTGTCACTGGAATCCTCTGGCGGCCCGGACGTCACTGCGGCTTCCGATACGCAACATCTGACCAGTCCGTCCTAACTCCAGAGTGGGTGGCAGACAGTGGTGGGTTCGCGTGTCACTGGGCGGAAGGCTAAAACAGTAACAGGCCGTGCGCTACGTCTTAGCAACAGGAAAGAGGTGCTTCCCAGTGTTGATGATAACTCTGAGCCAGCACGGGATGCCTCTCCTGTTGGGCCAGCGGTCGATTTTGCTGCCCAGTCCGGACAAGTACAGAGGGTGAGTATGCTAGTCATTGGGAGCTCCAATCTTAGGCGGGTGATGGAGCCCGTGAGGGAGATAGCAGGCAAGGCGAGAAAGAATTCCAGTGTGCATTCGGTATGTTTGCCGGGAGGTCTCATTCATGATGTGGAGGAGGCCCTGCCGGCGGCTATCGAGCGCACTGGGTGCAACCGGCTGCATGTGGTGGCACATGGCACGAATGACGCCTGCCGCTTGGGTTCTCAGGCCATCCTCAGCTCCTTTCGGCGGCTGGCTGATTTGTTGAAGGCATCTAGCAACGCACGCGGGGTGCAGGCTAAGCTGTCTATTTGTAGCATCGTACCCAGGGTTGATCGTGGTCTTCTGGTTTGGAGCAAAGTGGAACGTCTAAACCAGAGGCTCAGAAGGCTCTGCAACGGTATCGGATGGGAATTTCTCGACCTCCGCTATCGGGTGCAGAATTGTAGGGTTCCCCTTAACAGGTCAGGCGTGCACTACACGCAGGAAGCGGCTGCTAGGGTAGCGGAGTACGCGTGGCGTGCTCATGGGGCTTTTTTAGGTTAGAGGACCCCTCCATTGGGAGCAAACACGATTTGCCTGTTAAATCAGCCACAGTGACCTCAGAGAATCTAGGTCCTCGCAGATCAGAAATAGAAAAGAAAGGTCCCAGAATTAGTATCCCTTATTGAAGGTTATAATGCACAGATAGTATTGGGAACAGAAAGCTTGTTGAAGCCAGACATCAATGACAACGAAATCCTAAGTTCTGACTGGAATATTTATCGTAAGGATAGGTTAGTCACCAATGGTGAAGGCGTGTTGATTGCAGCAAAAGATTCGATAAAATCTAGCGAGGTTGCCACGGATTCCGAAAGTGAATTAATCTGGGTCAAATTGACTAACAAAGAACGGTCAAAAATGGTGATCGGATGCTTTTATAGACCACCTGGGCCAGGATCTGTAGTTGTAGAGCGCTTCAGACAGAGCTTGCAGAATATCATTAGTAATTTTCCTGATCATGCCGTTGTAATAGGAGGTGACCTCAACATGCCAGGTATAGATTGGGAGCGTTATGCCATCAAAGCTCGTGCCAGAGACAGAGAATAGTTTGGCATTGTTCTGGATGTCTTGTCCGAAAATTATCTTGACCAGATAGTTAGAGTTAGAGAACCAACTCGTGAGGGTAACGTCGTAGACGTCATGGCAACAAACAGACCTGAACTTATCGAATCAGTTAACGTAGAGGATGCTATCACTGATCATAAGGCTGTGACAGCATCTACGACGACGGGTCCTACAAGGAATGTTAAGAAAAGCAGGAAGATATATTTGCTCAGCAAGAGTGACAAGATACATATTTCAGAATATCTCTGCAGTCAGCATCAAATATTCAGTTATGAGGACGAAGATGTGGAGAACAAATGGAAGAAATTCAAAGGCACAAGTATCTTCCGAGTAAGGTTTCAAGGGATGGGAAAGATCCACCATGGTTTAATAGCCATGTTAGAAGAGCGCTACGTAAACAAAGAGCAGTTCATCTCAGATTCAAGAGAAGTAAAAACCTAGCTGACTAACAAAAGCTGAACGATGCGAAAATGAGCGTAAGGAGAGCAATGAAAGAAGCGTTCAATGATTTCGAAAGTAAGACGTCGCCAACCGACATGAGTAAAAACCCTAAGAGATTTTGGTCGTATATAAAATCAGTAAGTGGGGCTAAATCATCTATTCATTCTCTTAGCGACCACACCGGCACCGAAACGGAAGACAACAGAGAGAAGGCCGAAATACTGAATTCGGTCTTCCGAAGTTGTTTCACCGCGGAAGATCGTAACACTGTCCCTCCTTTCAATCGTCGTGCGAACGTCGAAATGGCAGATACTGAGATCATCGATTGCGGAAATGAAAATCAGCTGCAATCGCTTAGTAGTGGAAAGGCTTCAGGACCAGCTGAGATACCTATAAGATTCTAGAAAAATTATGCGAAAGAACTTGCTCCCCTTCTAGCAGTAATTTATCGTAGATCGCTTGAACAACGAAAGGTACCTAACGATTGGAAAAAAGCGCAGGTCATTCCCGTTTTTAAGAAAGGCCGTAAGACAGATCCACACAATTATAGACCTATATCGCTGACGTCAATCTGTTGTAGAATTATGGAACATGTTTTATGCTCAAGAATTATGATGTTCTTCGAAAATGAACATCTCCTCTATAAAAACCAACATGGATTCCGCAAACAGACATCCTGCGAAACTCAGCTCGCTCTGTTCCTCCATGAGATCCACAGCGCACTGGACAACGGCGCTCAGGTTGATGCCGTGTTCCTTGATTTCAATAAGGGATTTGACACCGTCCCGCATTGCCGTTTAATGAAAAAAACACGAGGTTACGGAGTATCGGAGCAGACGTACGATTGGATTCAAGACTTTCTTGCAGATAGAACTCAACACGTCGCTCTCAACGGAACTAAATCAAAAGATGTAAAGGTAATATCCGGAGTACCACAGGGAAGTGTGATAGGACCGTTGCTGTTTACAATACATACAAATGATCTAGTAGAAAGCGTCGGATGCTCTTCAAGGCTATTCGCAGATGATACAGTTGTTTATACCAAAGAAGTAACGTCAGAAGTTAGTAAGAATTTGCAGAACGACCTGCAGAGAATTGATTAATGGTGCAGACTCTGGCAGTTGACTCTGAACGTAAATAAATGTAACATATTGCAGATACATAGGAAAAGAAATTCACTATTGTACAGCTACACTGTTGATGACAAACAGCTGGAGACAGCGTCTGCCGTAAAATATCTAGGCGTAAATATCCAGAGCGACCTTAAGTGGAATGACCATATAAAACAGATGGTGGGAAAAAGCAGACACAAGACTCAGATTCATCGGAAGAATCTTAAGGCAATGTAACTCATGCACGAAAAAAGTGGCTTATAAGGCGCTTGTTCGCCCGATTCTTGAGTATTGTTCATCTATCTGGGATCGTTTAGCTGGCGAGAGAGCGTTACGGAGATGATAAACAAACTCCTCTGGCAGACGTTACAAGAGAGACGTTGTGCATCACGGAGAGATTTACTACTGAAATTTCGGAACAGTACTTTTCAGCGGGAGTCAGACAACATATTACTTCCCCCCACATATATCTCGAGTATTGACCACGAGGAGAAAATTCGAGAAAGTAGAGCCAATACAGATGCTTACCGACAACCATTCTTCCCACGCACTATTCGCGAGTGGAACAGGGTTGGCGGGATCAGACAGTGGTACCGAAAGTACCCTCCGCCACACACCATTAGATGGCTTGCGGAGTATGATGTAGATGATGTAGATGATTCCAGGCGGCGCTTGCGCTTAACTGAAAATCTGTACCCCTATTGAAAACATTATCCGCCATACGAATATGCATGGCCTTGAAAACACAGTCCCAGAAGGGTGACGCTGAGGATAAAAAATAGGCCTTCTCGTGAAACATCTGATGCCCTGTGTCCAGGCAATTTCCACCACCGCAGGTTAGCCCAGGCGTGTATGACGATGGTATTCAATACAACTTTCTTGCACGGTTCGGCTTGTCTGTCCATTATAATTTTCCACGTTGGCATGGGGTTTTACATACACTGCGTTTACTAAGGCCAAGATCATCTTTGACCAAACACAACAAATGCCACCGTTTTGCTGGTGGCCGAAAAACACACTTGATGTCGTGTCTATTGAGGATTTTTTTCTATTCTTGAAGACATGTAGCCAAAATACCGTAAGATTGCTGTAGTAATGGGTGCTTCCCAATCTTCATTTATATCGCTGCTTTGAACATGCTTAGAACGGAATGCACGGCTCATCTGTCTGTCCGAATAGACGTTGTGTTTGATAGCGTACCTGTCTATCAGAATAGCCGTTCGGTTTGAACGCCGTTCTTAGGTGTTGTAGCTCAGCAGGCAGACTGTCGGTATCCGAGACCACCTGTACCCTGTGCACCAAATAGCGTAAGACAGTACCGCAGTGTGCACGATGACGACAGTTTGTGGCCTGCAAATATAACTCTATGCGAGTTGATTTGCTGTAGACACTATGTTCCAGTGTACCGTCGACTTTTGTTCTAACTATGACATCCAGGAATGGTGAGTGCCATCTTTTTGCACTTCCGTCGTGAACTTTAGGTTCGGATGGAGCGAGTACAGATGCTGGAGAAACATGGGTAATGTTTCTATGCCGTGGGGCCACACCACAAATGTATCGTCTACATATCGCCAGAAGCAGAAAGGTTGGTGACATGCCAGCTGCAGCGGTTTTTCCTCAGAGTCTTCCACAGAATAGTTCGCCACCATGAGAGACAGAGGACTTCCCATGGCAATGCCGTCCTCTTGTTCAAAATACTGGTTACTGACTAAGAAGTAGGTTGAGGTAAGCACATGCTTAAACAATGCCACAACATCCTTCTCAAACTTGCTGCTAATAAACTCTAATTCGTCCTGCAAAGATAATTTCGTAAATAAAGATACAACGTCAAAACTAATCAAGTGATCATATGGTTGAAGCTTAAGCGATTTCAGGCGTCCTATGAAGTCCTCTGAATTCCGAGTATGATGGTCACATTTGCCTACGAGAGATCCGAACAGCGAAAGAAGATGTTTATCGAGTGAACAAATAGGGGCTCCAATGTTGCTCACTACTGGACGAATTGTGGACTCATCCTTTAGTATTTTCAGTAAGCCGTTCAGTTTTTGGAAGGGAGAGAGGAAATGCAGCCTGTTGGCGCAGACCCTTAATGACTTTCGTCGCAATAGAACTCTTCTTGAAAAGATCTACTGTTTTTTCTGGATCTTGCCAGTCGGATGCCCTCTTGGGTTGCGATAATCAGGATCGTAGAGCAGCGCCTCTATCTTGATGTCCTCTTGTCGGTAGGTAAAATAACGAGATGTTTTGTCTCCTCTCTAGTCTCGCGCAACCTACCTTTCTGCTGAACTGATGTTAAACTTTTTGGCAGGGATCGGATTAAAATTCGGCAGGAGTCCCTCCTAATCTCTTCTGCAACATTACTGGGAAGCTTTCCTCCAACTGCAAGCGTCTTTCCATGCACATGTATTACCTGGTCCCGGTCTGACAAATTTCGATTATCAACAGCCGTGCCTTGTAGCAGTGACAACAGCAGCTACCCAGCATCTGTAGATGACGAACAGTTGTATCGACGAAATATTGTGTAATTTGCACAATATGATCCGACGGCAAACACGAGAAGAATATTTGGGTAAAAGTTCTTGCACAAAAACACCAGCACCCGAGTGCGATGCTCTGCAGGACTGACTGACAGCTTCGCTGTGACACAGACGTTTATCAAGGCTCAGCTCGTGACTTACAGAAGCGTGTACCGTTGACTATTCGGTACGCTGATGATGGTGGTGCTTGCGACGGATACCAGAGAGAGTGTTGAAACTCAAGTTCAAAAATTTGGCCTCCGTTTAAATAGCAACAAGATTGAGTAACCTGAAGCGATTCCACCGCCTGGAACTGTACATTTTAATGGAGCTCCTTTACCACAGTGGATACAATCCGATATCGAGGTTCTCGACTACAGTGTGACGGATACGTGAATAAGGATGTGTGAGAAAGAATCAAAGCGACCCGGAATTGATTCAGAGATGTCATTTGCGTTTTTTTCTTATAAGACGATGCCTGCCTGTCCACCTAAAATCAAAGATATACCGCACAACGCTGGGGCCTGTTGCATTGTATAACACCGAGAGTTGGCCCACACCTAGAAGGCTGAGCACTCACTGCATGTCATCGAACTGCGGATACTGAGAAAATCATTAGAATTTCTCTGCTCGATCATATCAATAGTACATCAGCACGACTATTCGCTGGAGTGATTCCAATCAATGAGAAGAGGCAAGAATGGAGACTTCATTGGTATCCACACATCACAGGGGCAACGCCCAGTTCAGTCACCAGCTCAGCACATCGTCTCACTGTCGAAGGCCAGAGACAACGTGGAAGATCTCAATTACCGTGGCTGGACGCTATAAGCTCCTAAATCCACAGGAAGAGTTAAAATTTTGGAAATGGCCTGCGTTGGCCCAAATAGCGGACTCCGTTCCAACGGGTAGGCGCTAGGAAGAAGAAGAAGTAGGCATGTCAATTAACCATCAATTACAGCTATTCAGCATATGCATAAAAGATAAACAAAAATTTTAGAATAAGATATTGTGAAGACCTAGAAAAGTGGAAACGCATGCAGGATATCTGCAAATCACCTCACACAACAGAATCTCGATCCTACTGTCATAGACACACCTGCAAGCAGTAATAACAATTCGTAGTAGCTAATGTCCACCTACCGCAGCCTAAAAAAGATCCACTACAGTAGCTTTAAGCATCAAAATTGACGTACACCGCCTTTCTCACTTCAGCACATATTATTTTGGAACTATAATCTAGGCGTAAGATATTCGATACAGATTTTTCCTGTGTTTCACATGACATGCTACATCAAGTATAGACATGAGGCCGAAATGTCTAGACGACCATAGAGCATGCGAAATGTAATACAAGGCAATGTTCAATTAATTACTATCAAATTTTTAAGTTGTTCGAAAGTTGTGGTTTTCAGTAGAGTAGCGATTTCAAATCATAGGTTCCGATGTATAATTCTGTTATTATGTTTCTCATCCTCAGGTTGTTACAACCTCCTCCTTTCTTGTACTTAACTAAGAGTTGTACACAATTCTTGTTTTGGGTGTGGGAACATTCTCCGATTCGAGTAAAGAAAACAAACTGATTTGAATTTCACCGACTGTCGCCCGAAATCTGCACGTTCGGCAAACGAGATGAAGTCCAGTGAGACCGAACCCGTACTGTCGTACTGACATGAAAAGATCGGCCGTCTTCGGCCGATGTCGGTAGTTGGTGGAATTCCCCGATATCGGTGCCACTGTGAGCGCAGCCTAAGCCGCGTGTCTTCGTCTGATAGTCTTCAGTCTTTATGACAACAGCTGCATCCCCCTTATCAGCAGGAAGAACCACTATGCCGTTGTCGGCGCTAGAGCTTTTGATAACTTATAGCTTTGTTTCAGGGATACTGTAATAAAATTAAGTCGGTTTGGTGGGACAGTTATATGAAGTTAAGATTTCATTAAGAAGCGTTATATTGAAAGCTACACAAAAAGCATAGTGGACAATCGTCGGCTATGACGACTGCTAAAAATTGTGAGCAGGGAGACTGCTGTACTTTGCGACACTTTTACGAACCTCTCTTCTGGCCAGGCCTATAACAGAAGTTTATTTCTTAGTCCATTTTGAAATGAAAGCATTCACTTTATGTATGTTGCAGTATTTCTCTGAAATTACAAAAATTGCTCCGGAAAAGAAAGAATCTTTCAAATGCGGAAAACTGTTCCAAAGTACAACTTGATCACATACGTAGGAACAAAGATTCTACTGAAATTTAAAAGCATTGAAATCGAGAAAAATCGTATTACTCTACTATCACTCTACCACAGATCAATAATCAATATACCGAGCGAGGTGGCGCAGTGGTTAGCACACTGGACTCGCATTCGGGAAGACGACGGTTCAATCCCGTGTCCGACCATCCTGATTTAGGTTTTCCGTGATTTCCCTAAATCGCTCCAGGCAAATGCCGGAGAGGAACCTCCTCTGAAAGGGCACGGCCGACTTCCTTCCCCGTCCTTCCCTGATCCGACGAGAGCGATTACCTCGCAGTTTGGTCTTTTCCCACAAAAAACCCCAAAAGCCAATAATCACTAAAAGAAATCAAATTAAAAATAAGTATTGTCAAAAACCAGTTACAAGTAAAAACGTTTTTAAATAGAAGCTATTGGCAACGAACATAAATTTCTATTTTCGAGATGGCGAAAGTTGTTAAGGCCGTAAAGAAAACTCAGTCCATTTGCAAATATCGCGTGTTTCACGTTAAGAACTTCCGTTTCAAGATACAAGATTGTGCACGAGTATCAAAGTATGGCTTAATTACTCACACATTGCGTTACTAGTTCTAATAATGTAAAGAATTCTATTCACCATAAAACTCCGTAACTGAAGGATCAACAAGATCCTCAAAACAGATTTACTATACTACACAGCACTTAAATGTGTATAAATCGCAGTCTTAACGAACGCTGCACGCAGCACCACCTCACGTGTCACAACAACAAAAACAGTAGAAACTGCCGGAAACTGCTTAAGGCGCTTGCTTCATGTGATTCTAAAGTCGGTTATTAGATTAAAATACTGACCAGGGAATATCATGTGTGCCTAGGAAACCATCTTTCACGTACAACATTCTCCCTTACTCTTTAACACAACAGGTATCTCAGAACAAGTTGTAGCGCCCAACACCATATATCTTCTTTGGCATACTTCTGTGCAGTCCGAAGAAACGACAACCAGTCATGCGATGTTCACACTTTCCACTATACTTTTCTACAGCTCAGGGAAGATTTATACCTTCGCTTACTCTTTTTGGCAGACGGGGCTACGAATGCGCATGTATGTCTCATTATTAGAGGGAAATTAGTTTGTCAGCCTGCCAGACTGACCCTTACTACTGAACGATGGAATTTGATCAAGGATAATGGTACATAGTCACAACGAACACAAATCTACTTCAGTGTGTTTATGTTAAGACGGATGCAGAAACGTCTTTGCCAGGATTTGATCGCACTGGGTTGAAACTTTAATTTTTCACTTAAACCAGTTTTTTCGTGGCATTAGCTTCAGTCTCTTTTTTGCGTTGTTTTCTAGAGCAGTAGAGCAGAAACCCAAAATTTAATTCAGCCCCACATTCAGTCAGTTTACTTTAGGGAGAATGCCGCAATCCGTCATTGTTAGCCTGGGCAAAAATGTGTCAAAGGTGATTTATCATTTCTTTCCTTCGACTTCCTTATGATGTATCAAATATAGTGTGGATGACTGTGAAGGATGCATTTGTGATACAGTCTAGTGCTGTGTTTGTGCTGCTATCAGTGAATATCGAATCCAACGAAGGGTGGCGAAGGAAGTCGGTGTCACAGCATAGGCTACTTCTCTTCAATGACACCAAAGCGGCCGCCGAGCTTGGTGCCCATATCCGACTGACAGATGAGCAGTGTCAGATGCAATCACTCCATGAAACACCGCACAGGGGTTCAGAGTTACGCTCAGCTTATCGGTGCAACGTCGCATGATCAGGTACTTCACGAAGCTAACCGTCCTCTCCACGTCGTCCGAATTCAGGCAGTGAAAATATCGTCCTTCGTCAAGAACGAAACGCACCACCTGCAAATCTAATCCCACTATACTAGTGGACGCTCGCGACTTCGGTTACGGGAAGCGCACAACATCAACTCATTTATCATTTAATGATAACATTCTTTCTAACAAGCCTCCTTGGAAACAGAGATTATGGTTACATGGATTATTTAAAAATCGCTGACTGCTGTCACAAGCGAGGTCAGGCGTCATACATAGTCAGCGTTTTCTACAGCCAGCCGCTGTAATCTCGATCCACCGTGGATATCAGTATCCGAAAACGAGACCTAATGTGCTAAAAAAATATATGCATTTTGCTTGGAAGATGTGATACATGTCGTACCAGCCAGCCTACATGAATCTTTGGCCTTCTCTTCTCAAGCATCAGTAGCGAGTAAAAAATAAATTAAAAAAAGTAAGTAAGTAAAGCAAGAAATTCTCGCCACGACCATTGTCAACATGCTACCGTCTATTACAGTCCTATTGAAAGCTGATGGGTTAACTAGCAAACACGGCTGTAGTGGACTATGGATTGAACGTTTTCTACAGCAGACGTTCACAGTGTTAATGAAAATGCATATTAAACATAGGATGCAGTGAATAACTTAGCAGAAAACATGTTGCTTCTTCCCTAATTTCTGCACATGCATCTGTACCCGATGCATCACTATGAAGTGCTTGACAGAGAATACTTTTTCATCTATATCTTCGGGAACCGCGAGACCGCTACGGTCGCAGGTTCGAATCCTGCCTCGGGCATGGATGTGTGTGCTGTCCTTAGGTTAGTTAGGTTTAACTAGTTCTAAGTTCTAGGGTACTAATGACCTCAGAAGTTGAGTCCCATAGTGCTCAGAGCCATTTGAACCATTTTTTTCATCTATATCTACATGAGTACTCTGCAATTCGCAATTAAGTTCCCACCAGAGATTTCACCGATCCAACTTCGTACTGTTTCCTACCTTTTCTTTGTCGAATAGGGTGCGGGAAAACGAGCACTTAAGTCTTTCCGAGCGAGTTCTGATTTCTCTTACTTTATTACGATGATCATTTCTCGTATGTAGATGTGTGGCAAAAATATGTTCGCCTGCGGAGGAGAAAGATGGTCACTGAAATTTCGTGAAAAGGTTTCGCCGCAACGAAAGACGTCCTTGTTTTAATCATTGCCGCCTCAGCCTTCGTATCATGTCAGTGGCACCCTCTCCTTTATTTCACGATAATGCAAAACGAGATGCTCTACACTGAATTTTTTCGATGTCCTCCGTCAATCCAATCTGGTACGGATCCCATACGGCGCAGCAATACACCAGAAGCAAAGGGACAAGCGTAGTGTACGCAGTCGCTTTAGTATACCAGCTGCATCTTCAAAGTATTCTGCGAAATCACAGTCTCTGGTTCACTCTCCCCACAACGTTATCTATGTGATCGTCCAGTTTAAGTTATTCGTAATCGTAATCCGTAACATTTAGCTGAAATGATAGTTTTGGATTTGTGCGATTTATCACTAACCGACGTTTAGCGGGTTCCTCTTAGAGTTCATGTGGATGATCACACATTTTTCATTATTTAGAATCAATTCGTATCATACAGATTTCTGTATAATATATTAAGGTTCTTCCAGAAGGCGATCTAGGGTTCTGATTTAATGTGGTAGACGGAGGGGGGGAGGGGCGCCAGGGGGCGGTTTGGCAATTTGTTACTTCCCCCCCTGTACACACACAACCTGCGAAGGTATTCTACGTGCTTGCAGACAGGCAACCATTGACACCTCTCCAGTTCAGCATGCCTACTAAAAGGCGCTTGGAGCTGCAATGTAGCCTACCTGCAGTTGACTAGGACCCCGTCATAGATTGTCTTCGTACAGGTACACTTTTAAAGTGCTCAGAAAAGGTGGGCGGATGGTACCGATAGTGTTGCCGAACTGGGAGGCCTTAAAGTGACCCTTAGCAGTTTTATTCACGCATGTGCCAATGCTACATTCCCTCCTGATCAAGACACAGGAGGGTGCAAGCATCTTTTAGCCAAATTTCAAACTTCTGCGTCGGAATGGGAAACAATTAGGGGGTTTCGAAAAAGTGATCCTTTAATTGTGTTGTGCAGTGAATATAAACATGTGAAGAATTGTGTCAATGCTTGTACAATTTGCTCAATATTATCTGTCATCTTAAATGAAGAAATGTGAACCTTAATTCATTTTTTGGTTTCTTCAAATTCTTATTGCTTTCAGTTGCTTTTTGTATCAAATTTCCCTATATCTTTTTACATTGTCTTAAAGACTTTTCTGAACAGATTAGCATGTTCTATCACGTTCCGTTTACCGTATGCCTGGAACTCTATCCTTAGTATAAAATAGTTGCCTTGTTCTGATTGAGATTTGCTTCCTCATATCAGCAACATCTTTCGCTAACTGCGTATTGTTCAGTAACTGTCCCTTTTCTCAGTATAATCGTCTTCTAATAAGACGCTGAACTTTTCGCATAATTTAATCAGGGATTTCTACCTCTTCATACAAATATTCTCATAATATATGTTTCCCTTTCTTGCAGCTTGCAAACCAGAGCTATTCTGGATCTTACAAGACCATTTAAAATTTCATATCCGTTTAAGACTGTCACACTCCGTTAAACTCTTTTAGTATTTGAGTGGATACAGTCCATTTAATTTTGGTTTCATCTTTTCATTGGTAAGTTTCCCCCTGAGCTCGGATCTCCCTAAACTTTCCTTCATAGTCTTTTCGCGAGACATACGTATGAGGCAGTAATACATTGATTAACTGCTCAAGGAATCTACGCCTTCCGAATTTTAACGGTAAACCGCTGTATGACGCACAATCCTTCTATTGTAGCGTCTGTCGCTGGAGTTGAATGACCATATCCGTGACGCCTTTGTGCTTATTAGACGAACATCTGAAGAAACTTGTTGCTCTTCTTTAGATCTTCTCTATTTCATCTAGCAGTCATATCTGGTAAGGGATCCAGACTGACGAGAAATACTCAAGTATTGCTCAAACGAGAGTTCTGTAACCTACCTCGTTTTTAAGTGAACTACACTTCCTGAAGATACATTCTGTACCTCTGTCTTTTATCTGCCTTCCCTGCGATTAGTTACATGTTGTCGTTCCACTTTATATCGTTGCATACGCTGCGAGAAGCATTCAACCTCTTCAGGCCTGCAATCTTTCAACGCTGTGACTTCTCTATATACAACATCATTATCCACGGACAGCCTCATGCAGCTTCAAATTTTATCTACGTGGTCATTAATATACACACATCAAAATCCGTTTTGCATCACCTCGATTCCGAGAGCTCCGGAAGCTGTACAGAAAATTGAAATAGAGATCAACATAAACACCATTTCCGCCCTTTTTGTTGCTCATGAAAACCACACATTGCATGTTGTAGCACCATACAACGAGGCCTTCAGAGGTGCTGATCCAGATTGCTGCACACACCGGTACCTCTAATACCCAGTAGCACGTCCTCTTGCATTGATGCATGCCTGTATTCGTCGTGGCATACTATCCACAAGTTCATGAGGCACTGTTGGACCAGACTGTCCCACTCGTCAACGGCAATTCGCCGTAGATCCCTCAGAGTGGTTGGTGGGTCACGTCGTCCGTAAACAGCTCTTTTCAGTCTATCCCAGGCATGTTCGATAGGGTTCACGTCTCGAGAACATGCTACCCACTGTAGTCGTGCGATGTCGTTATCCTGAAGGAAGTCATTCACAAGACGTGCACGATAGGGGCGCGTATAGTCGTCCATGAAGACGAGTGCCTCCTCAATATGCTGCCGATATGGTTGCGCTATCGGTCGGAGGATGGCATTCAATTATCGTACAGCCATTACGGTGCCTTCCATGACCACCAGCGGCGTATGTCGGTCCTAAGTAAGCCACCCCAAAACAGTAGAGAACCTCCACCTTGCTGCACTCGCTGGACAGTGTGTCTAAGCGTTCAGCCTGACCGCGTTGCCTCCAAACACGTCTCCGATGATTGTCTGGTTGAAGGCATATGCGACACTCATCGGTGAAGAGAACGTGATACCAACCCTGAGCGGTCCATTCGGCATGTTGTTGGGCCATCTGTACTGCGCTGCATTGACGTCGGGAGTGAAGTTGCGCATCATGCAGCCTATTGCGGAGTTTTAGTCGTAACACGACGTCCTGTGGCTACACGAAAAGCGTTATTCAACATGGTGGCGTTGCTGTCAGCGTTCCTCCGAGCCATAATGCATAGGTTCAGATAGTAGCCCTTGGCCGGTCGGATCGAGGCATGTCATCGACAGTTCCTGTCTGTCTGTAACTCCTCCATGGCCGAACAACATCGCTTTGGTTCACTCCGAGACGCCTGGACACTTCCCTTGTTGAGAGCCCTTCCTGGCACAAAGTAACAATGCGGACGCAATCGAACAGCGGTATTGATCGTCTAGGCATGGTTGAACTACAGACAACATGAGCTGTGTGCCTCCTTCCTGGTGGAATAACTGGAACTGATCGGCTGTCGGACCCCCTCCGCTGCTGATGCATGGTTGTTTCCGTCTTTGAGCGGGATTAGTGACATCTCTGAACAGTCAAAGGAACTGTGTCCGTGATACAATATCCACAATCAACGTCTATCTTCAGGAGTTCTGGGAACCTGCGTGATGCAAAACTTTCTTTGATGTGTGTATTGTGAAATGTAATGATAGTGAAACACTATCCTGGGGCACGCGCGAAGTTACTTTTACTTCTGAAGATTTCTCTTCATAAAGAACGACTTGTTGTGCTCCGTTTACTAGTAAATCTTCTATACAATCATGAAGCTGGTCTAACTTGTCGTACGATCGTATTTTGTTCATTAAGCGACAGAGACCTACAGGGAACAGTATCTACTGGGCTGTGATATATGCTGTCTTCTGCATCTCGTGAACGCACTGAGCGAGCTGGGTTTCATACGATTGGTTTTTTCGCAAATCCTATTGATTTCTACAGAGAAGATTATCCGTCTCAGAAAAATCATGACACGCGTTCCAGTGTTTTACAAGAGACTGACTTCAGCGATATAGGCCTATAGTTTTATTCGTCTGTTCGACAACCGTTCTTGAGAACGGGAATTCTTGCACCTTCTTCCAGGCCCTAGGAACGCTGCTGCAAGAGAAAGATCAAGGTCTTTCGTATACTCTATGTAGAATCTTATAGGTATCCAATAAGGTCCAGTTGTCTTCCCTCTTTTCTGCAATTTAGCAGATTTTCCACCCTGTGGTCTCATGTTTTCTGTATCTGTCACTTTGACGTTCGTGCGACCGGGAGAAACTGCAGTAGTCTTCCCCCGCGAAACAGTTTTGGAAGAAGGAATTTACTGTATCTGCCTTGTCTCTGTCATTCTCCGTATAAAAACCGTTATGGTCACTGAGTGTCTGGACAGTTGGCTTGAACCGTTTACTGCTTTAACATAACATCAATATTTTTCAAGGTTTTCTTTCTGATCAGTAGATAGAATTCTATTTCCAAAATTGTTGTACGCCTCACACATCTCTCTCCTCGCGCTACTTTTGGCTTCATTCCGTCTTTGACTTCGAGGGTTTGCCTACATTTAAATTTGTTTGCTTTGAGGGCAGTTTCCAACGCGGCGGGTCTTTTCTACCCCTCACAATTTTTGTCGGCACCTACCTTTCAAACGTGCTTCGTTCAGAATCACCAGCAGAAATGACCACACGCGGAGTGGTCTGAAGCCTTACATAACGTATAACAACAAATTTTAAGAGTAAATAGATAGGCCCTGTTGATACTGAGACACAACCATCTTTTAACACCCGTTTGCACCGCTTCCCAGACCGTGATTCTGTTGGACCTTTTTGGCAAGCTACCTTTCACTTGAGCGATATTTGCTGATGCTCGGACCCGTTTAAGATAGTTTTTCTGGTGATGTGTTTGATATTTGTATTATGTTATCACGGAATTCTGAAAACACTTTTCGGGAAAGTTTTATTACGAGCACACTATCAATAAAAAATAAATTTGCGAAACCCGCTCACTTTTATCGACGATTCACAGTAAAATTCTGATCTCTGGTAAGGAAGTCATTAAATAATTGTTCTAGAAAGTGTAGCAGAATTCGAAGCACGCCTCGTTAGCTAGTCTTATCTAATATCCGTACTGCAAATACCATTAGAGTTTTAAGATCTAATGTTAATAGTGAAACTGACCTCCACTCTTGCAATACATATCGTTTTTCTCTCAGTAGTGTCATTTTTCTTACTTACATGCAGAACGAAGTCAGAGTCAGTGCTATACTCCGGCAATTAGACTTGCGAACAATGCAACAATAGCGAATCGTTGTCTTTCATTAGATTCTACCTCTCTTTACTCTAGCGGAGAAAGTTTGCCACTGCCGTCCTCCGATCGCTACAATGTGTCAACAAATGTACTACACCTCTGATCAAAAACATACGGATAGCTATTCTCTCTAAACTCCATCCGAACAGGTCTCCATAACGCTAACGGCACTGGCCGACCGCCATGTCATCCTCAGCCTATAGGCGTCACTGGATGCGGATATGGAGGGACGTGAAGTCAGCACACCGCTCTCCCGGCAGTTGTCAGTTTTAGTGACCGGAGCCGCCACTTCTCAATCAAGTAGCTCTTCAGTTTGCCTCACAAGGGCTGAGTGCACTCCGCTTGCCAACAGCGCTGGGCACATCGAACAGTCACCCATCCAACTGCTAGCAAAGCCCGACAGCGCTTAGCTTCGGTGATCTGACGGTAACCGGTGTTGCCACTGCGGTAAGGTCGTCGGCATGGATAGCTGTTAGTGAACGTTAATATGGGACGTGCCCAGCCTCCGTCTTTATAAACGCTTGAACTTTGCTGGGTACACTGTCACTAAAGTGTTTGAATGTCTATGGAGGAACAGGAGCCCATTCTTCCTCAAGAGCCGAAGCCAAAGACGGCAGTGATGTTAGACTATGGAGTCTGGAGCGAAGTCGACGTTCTAACTCATCCCAAAGATATTTCGTTGCACTGAGATCGGTACTCTGGGAAGGCCAGTCCACTGCAGGAATGCTATTGTCCAGAAACCATTGCCCCACTAATGCTGCTTCATAACGGTGAAATTTCTTGCTGATGGAAACAATCGTCATCTCCGGACTATTCCTCTACTGTATGCAGTACACAGTGCTGTAAAATGTCATCTTATTCTTCGACGTGCATATGGAGTATCGTTTCAGTTGTTTGACTGGATTCGTGATTTCGTCTCAGAGAGGTCACAGTTCGTAGTGATGGACGGTAAATCATCGAGTAGAACAGAAGTGATATCTGGCGTTCCGCAAGGTAGTGTCATAGGCCCTCTGCTGTTCCTGATTTACATAAATGATCTAGGTGATAATCCGAGCAGCCCCCTTAGATTGTTTGCAGATGACGCTGTAATTTACCGTCTAGTAAAATCATCAGACGATCAATTCCAATTACAAAATGATCTAGATAGAATTTCTGTATGGTGCGAAAAGTGGCAATTGGCAATAAACAAAGAAAAGTGCGAAGTCATCCACATGGGTACTAAAATAAATCCGATAAATTTTGGGTACACGATAAATCGCACAAATCTAAGGGCTGTCAATTCGACTAAATACCTAGGAATTACAACTAGGAGAAACTTAAATTGGAAACACCACTTAGATAATATCGTGGGGAAGGCGAAACAAAGACTGCGCTTTGTTGGCAGAACACTTAGAAAATGCGACAAACCCACTAAAGAGACAGCCTACATTAGACTTGTCCGTCCTCTGCCGGAATATTGCTGCACGGTATGGGATCCTTACCAGGTAGGATTGACGGAGGACATCGAAAAAGTGCAAAGAAGGGCAGCTCGTTTCATGTTATCGCGCAATAGGGGTGAGAGTGTCACTGATATGATACGCGAGTTGGGTTGGCAGACACGGAAACAAAGACGGTTTTCATTGCAGCGATATCTATTTACGAAATTTCAATCACCAACTTTCTCTTCCGAATGAGAAAATATTTTATTGACACCCACCTACGTCATAAGAGGAATCAGAGCTTGAACGGAAAGATTTAGGTGTTCCTTTTTCCCACGCGCCATTCGAGTGTGGAATGGTAGAGAAGTAGTATGAACATGGTTCGATGAACCCTCTGCCAGGCACTTAAGTGTGAATTACAGAGTAACCATGTAGATGTAGACGTTTAGGGTTTTCTTTAGCGCAAAAAGAGGTTCACACCCTAACCACGGAAAACACTCCCCTTCGTTCCGTAACACCACCTCCTCCGGACTTCACTGCTGACGCTACATATGATGACAGGAGTTTGCCTAACCCAAACTCGTCCATCGGATTCCCGCAGGGTATAGCGCGACCCATCCCTCCAAATCACTCGTCTGCAGTCGTCCACTGTCCAATGGCGTCGCTCTTTTCTCCCCCTCAAGTGTTGGGTGGCTTATGAGGAGCTGCTATGCGTGTGACGTAGAGTGACCGTGTGGTCAACACGACTGAGGTGGGAGTGAGTGAACGAGTGCCGTTTTATAGGTTTCCTCCTCACTGTGTGACAGCAATTTTAATCATTTTATATGCACTCGTTTCTTTTAATATGTGTAAGAGCGCTGATACCCTCGACATTGAGCGCCAATACACAGGAACTGGTCCACCGTTGTACCCAATTTTTTTACCTCATTGTTTTTAACACAGTCTTTGTACTTGATGGACTGCTGGTAGCACCTTGCAACTCACTAATGATTTCTTTCTTTGATTTCATGAGATTTTTTACAACCATCTTCCGCAATGTTCGGCGGTTCCTCTCTGTCACTGCATTATTATTGGGGGGAGGGGTTGTTTTATCTGTGGTTGTTCCTTCCTGTTTCCACTTTACAGTCACATCATAAACCGTCGATTTGGGCAGTTTTAGAAGAGCTGAATGCACCTGATGTGTTTGTTATTCACATGACATCCGATGATTATTCGACGTTCAAGTTCACTGAGCACTCCTGACAAACCCATTTTGCAGTTACTGCTTCTGTCCTGACAATACAATACCTTCCGATTCCCTCTATGGGGGAACACTTTTCAGACTTGCCTCTAACCAGCCCTGTAATTTTTAAATGATGGTATTCATGTTTTATGCGATGCAGCCCTTTTCTGAAATTACAAAAATTAATCCGAAAAATTTACATTTTTACAAATGTGAAAACATGTTCCAAAATAGAATATGGTCATGTACCTAACAACAAATATTCTACTGAAATCTTAAACCTTTGCTATGAAGAAAATTTTGTCAGTACAGTACTTAATCGTCCATCTGTTACATTATTATTCTGCTACATACCAAAATCAGTAAGTGAACTCAAACTAAGCAGAAGTATTATAAAAAACCAGTTACAAGTTAAATACATTTTGAAGTAAAAGCTTTCGGAAACTAACATAAATTTTCATTTTCAGGACAGGTAAAGTTGTTGAGAAATTAAGGAAACACGGTCCATTTGCAAGTATTACATATTTCATGGTAAAAGACCCTCTTCTGTTTTAAGGTAAACGAACGTGGACGACCGTTGAAGTGAGGCTTACCTGCCCACACGGTATATAAATAGTTCTAAAAATATATAGCATTTTACACACCACAGAATTCTGTACGATGGAGAGTTGACCGTATATTCGAAGTAGCTTAATACATTATACAGCACTTAAATGAGTGTATTGTGTGGAACAACGAAACTTTTAAGACATAAACAGTAAGAGGAGATTCTGAAGTCGAAGCTCGAAAGCACAAATTGCGCATGAGAGACATCAGATCACTGGTAATTTGTTTGAATGTGCGATAAAATCAAAAGAGGACGCTTGAGGAGTCTTTTTCCGGATATGCGAGTCAGTGTTTCATTGAGCACTGAAAAGCTCAATGATTAGGGACCTCGAATCAGAGTCAGAGCATATCAGTGATCTCTATACAATTTGGAAATAGAACTCTCGTGCCTGAGCCTAAAAATTACGCGCTCCTGCAGTTTACAGTCGTCGGCATCATCCAACAAGCTGTAGTTGGGCAAAGAGCTTCGGTCGGCCGGTCCGTGATTAGGGATTATTTACGAATTTCTGGTTATAAGTATGTGAGAGAGGCAACTACCAAATCAACACGAAACAGTAATATTTCATTAGGTGCCCCCCACTTAACTTTCCTTTGTGCAATTTAAGAATTACACAATCTCCCCCTTTCATTTTATTCATGTAAACAGTAACAAAAATTATATATACTTTATTAAATTAAAGTTGTGACGTCGTATTCACTGTGTATGTCCTGCAGGAAACTGACAACAACTTCTTTTTCACTTCAGGGTTTAGGCAATATGTCTGTTCCGTCTTCGAATTTCTAAGACTATCTTTTTCTCGGTCTACCAACGTCTTTCTTCTGAGGACTTGTACTTGTTTTTAATGACTGAACACGTTTCGTATAGCTTCATTCCTTGTAAGATCCCTTCTTGAGTAACCTTTGACAGATCTTAAATATCTCATTTCAGCTGATTATATTCTGCTTTGGTCTTCCCTTTGTTCAATCTAAGATTCACCGACATAGAGCAGATTGCTGTATTCTAAAACTTTAATTTTGTATCTTTCCTTGTATTGTTCGTTAAGATTTTATTTATAGTTCCACGCCTGTGCTGATATTTATTGATGTCATTCTGTACATTTCTATCGTTATTTAATCTGATATCGCAGCCGAAATATACAAACTGGAGAATTGGTCCAGTGGCTTGTCTTCAGTAAAAATTGAAGACCACGGTGCAAAAAGAGATAGCTTCACTTTTTCCCATAATATATACCAGACACTATAAGCTTCAGAATCTTATCATGCTACGACTTCGGTGGGATAAAGGGATAAATACTAGACATATCCCTGTTTTGTACTGAACATACATGGAGTAGTAACATTAATGAACCACCGTCTATGTTCGACATCGGATTTGTAAAATGTGTTTTAGTGGTGGGTACATTCAGATTGTAGCATTTCTTCCTAGCTAATACAGTTTTTGCACCGGATGTTGTTAACATTTCCAACATTATTTCCATAATCCACTATATGACATGTTGCACACTCTCGCTATCGTCAGAAATTGACACATGGAGCACCAAAAAAATGAAGATTATTTTCTTTGCAACTTGCCATTTAACATATTTTTTTAAATAAATACACTGGCACATTTGTCGTACATGTCTACTACGTTGAGCGTCAATATAAATTCTGGTAGACAACGCATCACTACAGACTCTAAGTACGTAAAGATGTGTTTCTCGTTAGATCGAGAATCATGTTTATATGTGTAATCATATTAATATGTGTTCCTACTCAACGACTATTAGAGTAGTTCATTCGCTGTTTTGACACGCTGTTTTGACAATCAGTAGTGGTATGTCCGAGCGCTGTTTTGACAATCAGTAGTGGTATGTCCGAGCAAACTACATAAACTTCATCCTAGAGGCGCCTGGGTTGTTAGAGACACTTCACTTTACGAGTTAAACATATTTAAAAAACTGATTAACATAGAATCTAATTTATCAATTTCTACTGCATCACATGTTGTTGTTTCGAATGTCAATGGAATGAATAAGTAAAACTTGAGTGAAAATAACGCAGATTCATTTTTATAATCAGCCTATCAAAGTCCGAATCGTACTTGAGCAGAACTGTCTCCGTTATCTGCACTAGTTTTGAAAACGTTCGTTTTGTCCTTTTCCAGAAATTTGAACATCCGATTTAACGTATTCATATGCACACAGAATTGGAAAGTACTTTCTTTGATGTTCAAGTACACTCCGTGCCAGCCATGATGCAGTGAGGTAAGAAACTAATACTGGTATATTTGGCACACACCTTCAGAAAAATCGACATTCTATTTAAGGATCACTGGTGCCTACGAAAGACCGCCGGGCGCTGTGTAGACTCCATGGATGAATTTTTTTCATTATAGAGTTAATTTCTTGAACAATACGAAACTTTGTACACAATAAAGAAAGAAAGCGTACGAGTACGAGTATTTTTATCTGTAATGGCTGAAACATTTATTCCAATCAATAAATTTTAGCTCTGGTTTGAATTTCAGAGGTACAGCAGCTAATTCTAAATTTGTATTTGAATTTACTGAGTGCGATATCTGCGCATGATAATTCACTCCACAGCATTGAAGTTGGCCGCTTATCTTCAGATACAGAGGAAATTTATTGGTTTCCGACGCCGATCTGAACCATTAATTTCCAGTAATTAAAGCTGTCTATCATCTGACTGATAAGTTAGCTGCGTCAGTGTTACCTTTGAAGCAAAATTACCTGAGAGGCTTTCTGGAGTATGTATAGTGAGGATGTCTATGATGATGATTGTGTCATCTAGTGTTGCGTATGTGTTATCAGGGATGAGTATGGAGTGAAAGAAGAGGATAAAGCGAAACCCAATGGCGATAAATGGTCCACTTCTCTCCAATAGCACCAAGGAGATAGACGAGCTCAACATCCCAATCCGACGAATGGATAATAGAGGCATGTGTCTTTACTCCTTGATGCACAGGGTGGGTGTTGTTGATATAGCCTGGTACGTTGGCGCGATGTCTGTTGATCGAGAACCGTATTCCAGAACATCTTCTTGTTCTCCCAGTTAAATAACGTTGATGTAAATGCTTAATTCCATTAACTGGGCATCACGATTAGATAGTCCAATGGGAATTGGGCACACATTAATTTTTTCAGCCTGAGCACTGTCTATAAAGATGTTATCAATCAGTGTCCTACTATTTTTCTGCACACAAGTTGGGCAATTGAGTGCTGAAGTTAGATTGAAACACCCAAATAATATTTTCAGTTCATTTTTCTTGTCCACGTGTTTTAAGAAATCTATATTGAAATCTCCGTAAATTGCTGTTTCTTCTTGTCTGAGAGGTAGCTAAATAATACATCTAGATTTCTCATAAGTTAGATTGAAACACCCAAATAATATTTTCAGTTCATTTTTCTTGTCCACGTGTTTTAAGAAATCTATATTGAAATCTCCGTAAATTGCTGTTTCTTCTTGTCTGAGAGGTAGCTAAATAATACATCTAGATTTCTCATAAATAGCTGAAAGTCGGCGACCACAATTGTGGAATCATTAAAACGTGCAGTACATTACGGTAACTGACTGTAATCATAATGAGCAAGTGTTGGTAGTGTGACAGTTATGAATAACTTATTTGTTTTGTACTGTTAGCAATCATTTTTTTTTAAATTTAATGCTCTGCTATGTGTTTCGAGAATATTTGACTCATCACTGATGGTTTTTATTGCAAACATTTAAATATAAAAGTCACTCAAATAATCTAAAGTCAGCTATTTGTTAATTTACAAATTCCGCCTAATAGACACTTAACGAAGTCGCTTCCTGTGATAGAGTGGTGTGAGTGAGTGAGTGAGTGAATGTGTGTGTGTGTGTGTGTGTGTGTGTGTGTGTGTGTGTGTGTGTGTGTGTGAGGAGGAGGAAGGGGGGAGAAAATGACGTCCACTGTTGTGGTTGTGATAGTAAGCTGTAGCTTGCTGAGTGCATAATTGTCTGTGCTGGGTGCATATTTTAGCTTATCAGCGCACACTCCGCTGCAGAGTGAAAATGAATTCTGATATTTTGGCATCTGACGCCAAAATGTCGCAAGGCCGTCGACACCGGCCAGTCTGCAATTGTTGTTTCTGTCCTTCTTGAGATCTTAAGCTATACCTTCTTGATTATGCAGTTGCCTGTGTTGGATGCATAGTGACATTTTGGTAGCTAATGCCAAACTGATTATGAAATATCGTCATGTGTCCAACACAAGTAACTCCACTATGAACAAGATACAGCTTAACATCACAACAGAGGACGTCGTTCCTTGCTTTCCACACTCCATTTTGTTAAAAGAAGCGATTGCGTCAATATAATATTAGTCAGAGTTTGTAACCTAACAAATACCCAATTTTAAATTACTTTAGCAGCTTTTGCATTCGTATACATGCAATAAAAAACACTTAAAGACCTGCAGAACGTGCTCGAATCGCGTAGCAATGTATTACACTAAAACATCTGACTGGCGTCAGAGCAAAATAAATAATTGACAATGTGGTAAATTAACAATAAATACATGGTTTACGTGAAGAAGTGTTTTTATAGTCGTTTTTTTCGTAATAATGACATCTGTTCGCATTTATTTAGGTGTTAATAGAATGCAGTTACTGTAATTTATATTTCGTTAATACCGTAAGCGGTTCAACGTCAATGATCGTTATTTGTGTTAACATTTATTTGCAATGTCTGGAGTACTATGTCTACTGAGTGGCGGAGAATATTCCTTGTCTAAGAACGTATACTGGCTACAGTTGTCGGGAGCCGTTAACAATTGTCTTGAATTGGCACAATGGCGTTCTCAGTATCACAATCAGGGCAACGTCTTGGCACCAAAAATTTGATTTTTGTTTTATTTCGTCATTGCCTTAGAAAGCTGTGTTGAGCAAGTATGAGGTTATTCCCTCCAAGAATACTAGAACAGCACTTAACCTCGATCAGCGATACAACAATCCGTATCTTTTCCTTCTCAGAATCAAGCGAGCATGAAGTCGAATGCGGAACAAGAGTTAGAAACTCCGTTCACAGCTGCTGCGCTTGCCACAGGTGAAATCGACCTCCCAAAGAGGTATTGTCCTGCATTACTTGAATTAGATACAGCCCATAACGTTAACTTTGTATTTGTTGGCTGCCTTGTGTTCTGACAATCGAGTACAAGAACTGCAACACAGGTACAGGAAAATACCTAACTTCTCGTGATAACGAGTAATCGAAAGAGGGGAATAAATGAGAAATCTGTGTCGGCACTAAATATTCGCAGGCAATTGATATTGCGAAAAGAATGCATTAGAGCAAATACATGATGTATAACCTCCATTTAGAAAACATAAGAACCTCTCTTTTCTTGATTTATATCTTTCATTTACAGTGGGACAATCATTAGAAACGTACTAAATTTACAATCCACCGTAACCTTTGTGTGAACTGCGTGTGGACAGAAGAGCTTATGTCGCTGCAGCTGCGATCCACACGATAAGTGACACTGGAAATAAAACAGACGTGTTAGTTACATGAAGGGCAAAATATGTTTTTTCACTACTTTGTTCATCAATATTTCCTTTACATATCAGATAAACATATTTAGAGTGACTTAGCTGCATCTGTGTTCTTTCATTTATTGATACTTTGATAACTGTGGCAGAAATAAGGGGCCTCTTGCTTGTTGGCTCTACTTGGTTGTTTACACCGCACTGCCCTTTCTTTTCACCAGCAAAATCAACCTTTTGTTGATATCTACTCGTTTCTCTATCCCACTTTCATTTGCACGGAAATTTTGTGTTCCGATGACCAATGTCAGCCACAAGAAGTAAGTTTCAAATCCTTTATTAACCTGACCAAACCTTGAGAAGGAATAAAGGAGAAATGTCATCTACATGAAGTAAATTTTAACTTCTCTATTAATTTCACCGCTCCCTGTGAAACGTTTCTCTGCCAGTGAAGTTTTGCAGCATAAATAATTTACCTTTGTGTTCCTTCTTTACCGTTTTACTCATCATGAATGCTTGTTATTTTTATGATTTCAATAGCACTTTGTTCTGAAGTAAAACTGTAATTTCTGCAACTATAGTTTTCGTATTAGATTAGTAGAACGTAAGTGTAACCAGTTCCTAGTGCACTTCTATGTTGTATTTTTTGCAACCTGTTAAAAATTGTTCTGAACAGTATACGAAGATATTGTTACATAACTAAATCAATTTTTGTTAAGGGAAATCGTTATGTGAACGATAACGAAAGGCGTTTGCCTTTCTGTAACGTTATTCACATTTTACCGATACGTATTCTCACTATCATAATAATTATCGATTTTTACTCTTGTTTACTCAAACAACAATGAAAGGAGCGTTTCCTAAAAATTAATTTCATGTTTCCCTTCCAGAAATATGTTTAATGTCAGGGTTGATGTGATTGATATGATGATTGAAGAACCCATCACTTGAAAAGTCACTCTTATCAGCGAATAAGGTACATACTAAGAATTGCAGAAACAGAACACAGTGCCCTAACTTGCGTTGACAGTTAGCTACCCGTTGCTGAAAATTTGCCTCGCTTCTTGCAACCATTGAAGGCGATATGGCTCTGAGCACTATGGGACTTAACATCTGAGGTCATCAGTTCCCTAGAACTTAGAACTACTTAAACCTAACTAACCTAAGGACATCACACACATCCACGCCCGAGGCAGGATTCGAACCTGCGACCGTAGCAGTCGCGCGGTTCCGGACTGAAGCGCCTAGAAGCAGGCGATATGGGTAGTGATGATTATCACGCAGATCGTCATGTGATTTACACAGACCCTTTTCCCAGTTCTTCTTGTACTAGCTGATGGAGTTTCATCTACAGTACGAAGAACCTGTTCTTCAAGCTCAGGCGTTCGAACACTTGGCGGTCTTGCACCATTTGCCACTCTCTTCTCAAATTAGCCTATCTCTCGCAAGTGTTGGTGGAGTGGTACACACATGCTTGTACAAGATAACTGCCTGCCAGGGTAACGTCAGCATAAAGTTTACGTGCTGCATCCGCATTCCCATCAGCTAGGCTGTACATGTAGCGTATCTGTCATTTGAGACAGTGAATACACTGTTGTGCTGTATTGTGAGGATAGCTACTCTAAAACAGAACTAACGACAGTTAAACTAAACGAAACAAGCATCATGACCAACTGGAAACGAAAACATAGACTGTATAGTACACTAGATGCCTATTTGACATGCCGGCCGGAGTGGCCGAGCGGTTCTAGGCGCTACAGTCTGGAGCCGCGTGACCGCTACGGTCGCAGGTTCGAATCCTGCCTCGGGCATCGATCTGTTTGATGTCCTTAGGTTAGTTAGGTTTAAGTAGTTCTAAGTTCTAGGGGACTGATGATCTCAGAAGTTAAGTCCCATAGTGCTCAGAGCCATTTGAATCATTTTTGCCTATTTGACATCTGTTGCATGCCGATTTCATGATGCTGCAATTTTTAAGGCCAGCTTTGTGCAGTACCATGTAAACACTATTGCTGTTTGTAAGGAAATTAATTCTAAGTTCTTCTGTAGGCTGATGCAACATTTGTCCTGAAGTTACGTTGTTAACGCAAGAAATACGATAAGTGGTTTTAAATGTGACAACTGGCTGTGGGCTGGCTTCACCTGTGTGTGCATACGTCCACAAACACAATGTTTTCTGTACTCGAGACTTCCAGTCCATAACCTGAATTCTGAAATTCTGTCGGTTTACGCAAAGCAGCTGTTATGAATGACAGATCTGACATTAATTCTTATGGACGTGTGGCGAATTGACAAAGGAATCCATGACTGGTCATCGTCTCTATACGACGTAATATTCAAAGGACAAATCTGCGCAAGGCGAGCTAGAAATGATGTCGCCATGGCTATTAGCAGCGGGAAGCGAGTCTTGCAGACGCAACCGGAGGATTAAGGGTACCGCCGGCCTCCAAGCGTGGTAACAGCAAGCTGGCGGCTCGGGTTCCCTTAGCCGCGTGAGAACCTTCCACTGGTCATCTCTTTTTATCGTTGCTCTCCATCACAGCCTTATCAGGTATTAAGGACGCCAGCAGTTTATCCTCTGTAGCGGTGCCGATAATCGTTAAATGAAAACAATGGGATTAAAGCTAAGCCTTATTTCTGGAAAACTAACGTATCGATCTCGCGCGTCACACACAATACACCTTGGATTGTACTATAAGGAACAGATGATATTGTTTATAAAGAGCTATCCATTATTCAGAAGGTCACATTGACACAATAAAGGCTCTGATATTTTCTCAAGTGAACGATTTAGAACGTCCTGTATTTAAGCGCTCATTTCCATATAGGAGAACTCCGTTGACAAAACTTCGGAAATTGTTCGGAGATATTTTCTGAGTATCATTGTGCCGCAGATCTATTGACTATAGCGCCTCTTTACAGACAATAAAAGTTACGTTTGTTTCTATGAAAATATATTCACGACAATGGAAAAGTCTGCAGTATGCTATCATTGGAAAGCACGACTCAGAATTCAAAGTAATGCAACAACCCTTGTATAGAAAAGTACTGTGATGTCTCTCTGGAATAGTTCAGTATAGCTCGGTCGTGATGCTCTTTCACTGCATTCAGTAATCTCATACACGAGGTGCACATCGGCCAACTGTTCTCCACTAAACCTATCCGCATTGCTGCGTATCGCTTTTCATGTGCAGCTAACACTGGATGACTACATGACTACAGTTCACACATAAGTGCCTGGCGGATGGTTCATCAAACCATTTTCACACTATTTCTCTACTGTTCCACTCTGTTCCACTCTGTAACAGCGCACTGAAAAAAAAAATCTTTCCGTGTAGCCTGCATTTCCCATATTTTATTGCTGTGATCATTTCTCCGTATCTAGGTGGGCGTCAACAAAATATTTTCGAATTCGGAGCAGAACGTTGGAGATTGAATTTCGTGAAAAGATCTCACCACAATGAAAAACGCCTTTGTTTTAATGATTGTCACCCCAATTCGCGTATCATACCCGTGACTCTTTCTCCACTATTACGCGACAATACAAAACAAACTGCCCTTCTTTCAGCTTTTTCGATGTCCTCCGTCAATTCTATCTGTTAAGGATCCCATAGTGTACAGCAGTATAGGGCATAGGACGGACAGGCGTAGTGTAAGGAGTCTCTTCAGTACACTTGTTGCATCTTGTAAATGTTCTGCCAATAAAACGCATTCTTAGGTTCGCCTTCTCCACGACGTTACCTATGTCATCGTTCCAATTGAAGTTGTTCGTAATTGTAATTCCTATGTGACTAGCTGAACGGACAGCCTTTATATTTGTGTGATTTATCGTGGAACCTAAATTTAACGGATTAATTTTAGTATTCGTGTGGATGACCACACGCTTCTCATTATTTGAGGTCAATTGTTACTACTGGAAAAACGTACCCAAGATAAAATCGTGCTGTAAAGAATACAAGCCTCGAGACGAATAATAAGGTGTGCATTACTTTAGCCAATCGAAAGTACCGTGAGTGAATGGAAAAAGTTTGTTTCCAAAGAAGGTACGGCACACAGCTCATACTGTCAACATTTGCACTGTTGTGCTGATATTTTCAGTGAAATACGGTTACAAAGACATGAAATCAAATGAAATGCAATTACTCTGCAGCAAACCGCTGGAGTCCACGGGTCACTTATACTAAAATACCCAGAAAATATCCCTGAACGACCTTCGGAATGTTGGTGGAATTCGTTTTCACCTAGCGTGAAGTCGAGAGACACGTTTTCAACAGACGTTCAGTGACGTGCGCGGATTGATTTTATACAAGAGACTCAGGCCTCTAATGGATCGTTATAGGGTATTTGAATTCCTGAGAGACTGCACGGACTTTTAAACAAAATTATTCTTTAAAACGCTTTTCAACTCTTGCTGGATGAAACACAGCTGATAACTCGCGGGCTTGAGCTGTCGCACCAGCACACTTTCCACGCGATGTTTACGGATCCACGAGGTTCAATTTAAGTCACAATAAGTTGGTCGTGATGGTGCTGTCCCATAATAGCGAGGTCATCAGACAAATTTCATCTTGTAGGACCTCGATAACAGCCTCCTCTCGTCGATGCTTTCATAGAGCCGGCTGGTGAGGTGATACTGTGGCTGCAATTATGCGGCATATTCTTTAGAATCTAGGCGTACGAGCCACCATGTTCTGTCCCCATACAGTGTGATGTTATAATCGCAGTCGACATTTCTAAAAGCACTTGAGGGGCAGTTCACTGTGATAGCAGAACAGATACTGAACAGTGCTGCAACAAAGTAGACGTACTATACACACCAAATTCCTAACAACGTAACTATTCGCGTCCTTTTGTTTCTTAGATCAAAGCACTCAGCGGGCATCGCTAAACGTATGAAAATTTGTAAGTGGAGTTCTCCTACGCTCTGTATAGGTTTCATAGTAGATCAGGCCTAAATTACTTCAGTACCGCATGAAGACGTTCGTTTTATTTTCATGGGCGCAATATAAAATTCGCAATCATTTTACTGCTTGGCTCGGTTGCTTGGATGATAGGTGTTATGGAAATGTACTCCGGTCCATAATTTAGGAGAACTACGAAAAAACTTGATCATGGTAACACTGCGTGACTGTACTGAGAGACAACACCGAAACATGTGTTATCTTGAAAGAAAAGAAACGTAACGGCTTGCATACTAAGGGACGACACGTTGTGTGATATTAGTGCAAAACTATTTTTCGACTATAATCTGTTTCATAGGAATCTCTCAACTCAGTAGCAGTGGACGAGCACTTTACCACAGCTTATCCGGGATACGTCCTGAACGAAGACTGACACAAGAGGAACTAGGCTAAGGCTGCAAATTTGTGTGCTTGGTAAAAGTCTTCGGTTCGTGATTGTGGCATTCAGATACATACTGTTTGATGCAACATACTGCTGTATTCGTTCCTTCGACTGTTGAAAGCATATCTGCCTGTCGTTAAACACTACACTGCTGAGCATCTCCTAAGTTTTTGCCATCCGTAGGAGCGTATGGCACCTTTCCAATAAGGCGCTCGTCTAGAACTCTGGCCGATAATCAACTATCATAAAAACTCGCCGATACGTCTCCAAGCGTTCAGGATCAAATTCGAAGGGCGAAATACACTATAAAACTGGTGCGAACACATGAAGATCTAGAAATAAATGTTCATGCAGGGGTAACAAATATCATTTTAACGAAAGGTGGGTCCTGATTGTGTAGACAGTGCGACTCCAGTCAGAAACAAGCATCTGGATTTTGATTGCAAGCGGTGAACGAAGTAGTTACTTACGTTCAACATATTGTGTTGTTTAACTTAATAAGAAGGGGCAAGTGCTGGTGACTGAGGAAGCTGGTACTGCTGAGAGGTGTGAATTTATAATGCATGACTGTACCGTGATACGAATGTCAAAGGTGGATTGAGGGGCAACATAATCACATATCCGAATTTAACAAATAAAGTCTTACAGCGAATGAGGAAACGAAGTTTCCGACTGAATGAAGCAGTGTGTGTCGATACACTTGCCGGTCAAAACAGTAGAACGAATAATCTTCTCACCCTTTTAAATGCAGTTGATAATCAATCTAATCTTTCAAATACACTACATGATCGAAAGTATCCGGACAGCCTACGTAATGCGGAACTGACCATTTGATGTCACTAGCGGCGGTCCCACTGTATAAAAGGAGACAGGGAGTACTCCTTCGTCAGTGGAGAAACAGTAACAGCAAAACGGATCAGGCAGAACTCAGTGACTTCGAACGTGGGCTAGTCACTGGATGTCACTTGAGTAAAAAATTCATCACGGATATTTCCACCCCGTTTAAAATTGCCAAATCGAATGTTGGTGATGTGATTGTGAAGCGGAAACGCGAAGGGACAACCGTAGTTAAACTAAGACAACACAGACGTCACGTACTGAAAGGGACCGTTGAGCGTTCCGGAGGTAGATTTAAAAAAATCTCAAGAAATCAACAGAAGGAATGACTCATGAGTTCCACAGTGCTACCAGCAGTCCACCTAGCGCACTGTCTTTGTGTACGGAACGGGGTACAGTGGTCGAGCAGCTCTTCAGAAGCCACACGTTTCTATAGTCAATCCTATGCGACGCTTAAGGCGTTATCAAGAGCGCTGCCACTGGGTAGTGAATGACAGAAAACGATTGATTTGGAGTGACGAAACACAGTACATCCTTTTGAAGCGTTTGGGTCTGGCAAATTCCTGGGGAACATTGTCTGTCATCATATGTAATGCCAACAGTGAAGTGCGGATGAGATGTTGTTACAGTGTGTGGTATTTTTCGTGCTTAGAGTGTGGTCCTCTTTGCTTAAGAAAACGCCTAAGCATTGTGTACTACGTACGGTAGAGGAACAGTTGGGAGACGATGATTATTTATATCAGCATGAAAATACAACCTGTCATAAAACAGCTTCTGTGAGGCAACGCTTTGTTGACAATAACAGTTCAAAACGGACTGGCCCGCCCAGAGCCCCGACGTGATACCCATGAAACGCCTTTGAGATTAGTCAGAACGTCGACTTTGCTCCAAAATCCAGCATCCAACAGCTCTGCCTTCTCTGGTTTCGGCTCTTGAGGAAGAATGGGCTACCATTCCTCCATAAACATTGTCACCTCGTTGAAAGTGTCCCCAGCAGAGTTCAAGCTATCTGAAGGAGAAGGGTGGAAACATCCCATATTAATGTTCATTAATAGGTGTGCGGATACTTCTGATCATTCAGTGTAGATGCATAGCTAAATGTTTCGTCCATCTCTATTTCTTTTTCATGACAGTGTTAATTACGTCTTCCAATCCACTATGTCCCTTGATCTACTTCTTTGTTTTACGGTGTTTCCTTGTAATTCCTCAACATTCCTCTTTGCATTGCTAGCTGCATGATTGGTTTTCTCATGAACGCTCAATCAGTGCCATAAGTTAAAAATGTACACTGACTGGAAGCTTTCCTTTGAAGACACATTTGAAGCCTGGTTTTGAAAACTCTGTTTAAATTAGCAAAAGCAGTCCAGGTCATTTTTTTCTCTGGTTTATTTCTTTTTGCGATTATCTATGCGTCGTATTAAATTGCCTTAAATACAAATACTTGTCGACTGGTTTTATAACTTCATTGATAATAATAATATTTTACTTTCCATGTGTTGATGGTACATCATTTTCGCATTATTATAATTTATTTTTAGACTTACTTTAACATTTTCTCTTTTGCAACATCCTCAATTAAATGCCATGCCGGCTTATTCAGCTTGGGTAAAGATGGTCGCTTGACCGGTGCTGATTATCTATCAATAAATATACACTGCACGACAGAAAAGTGAAGCAATCAGAAGATATGGCCGAATGTCATCTAACTTCGTACACGTACACACCATCGGCGGGTATGTAAATAATCAGAGTTACAGGTCTCTGTGCCAAGTAGAATAGTCACCAGAACGTATTAGTGGTGTTCCTGCTTAATGCTGTTATTAGGCTTTTTAGGGAATGTAAGGAGCGTGAACAGCGTCAGATGCTGAGTGATCATTCTGAACGACAGCGAGATGCTGTGTATTTGTTTGAGACAGCATTATCAGCACGTAACAGAGTTTGAAAGGGGCCTTGTTATGGGCGTCCATTTAGCCGGCTGACCGAATGATGCAAAATCCAGACTTTTCTTGCTTTCGGATGTGAAAGTGGCCCGATGTTGGACTGCACGGCGACTTGAGGGCAAACATTCACGAAGGTTCTGGTCGACCAAGCGTGACCATCACTAAGGAAGATCGCCGTTTTGTGCAACGAGGATATGGCAGTCCCTTCACATCTGCGTCTGCCGTCCCAGAACAAGTGCAGTAATTGAGTCCCTGCAACATTCTGTGCCACGCTGCACCACTGGTTGGAGAGCAGCAGGAGGCAGACTAGGAAATTACCATCTCATGCATATGTACTAATGCATGCTTTCATGGCTATATCCGTTAATAAAACATTCTCGGGTTTCAAGCCGCGTCAAGTGGTTTACTGCCCACGATCTTTTGGCGAATATATCCTCTGCCACTACAAGTGTGGTTGTCATTGGCGTGCTTATATAGCAGCGCCGTCGCTCGTGAGGTCACTGTTGCTCCAGTGGAACACCAA
This sequence comes from Schistocerca piceifrons, assembly GCF_021461385.2. Classification (NCBI taxonomy): domain Eukaryota; kingdom Metazoa; phylum Arthropoda; class Insecta; order Orthoptera; family Acrididae; genus Schistocerca; species Schistocerca piceifrons. Next base: position 421,703,812 of record NC_060141.1, read on the forward strand.
TGAAATCACGAGCGACGGCACGGCTATATAAGCACGACAATGACAACCACACGACAGTCGTCCACTTGACAATGGCAGAGGATATCTTCGCCAAAAGCTCGTGGGCAGTAAACCACTTGACGCGGCTTGAAACCCGAGAATGTTTTATTAACCTCCTGCATAGGCTGCCGTTAACACCACAACAAAAACGGTTGCGTTTGGAGTCGTGCCGTGATAGGGGAGTATGTACTGCTGATAAATGGCGTCGCACTACGTTCAGCGCTGACTCTGTTCTGCACAATCCCAGGTGACGACCGTCGGCGAGTACGACGTTGGCGTTGACCTGGGGAGAGAACCGACTCCTCCAGTGTTTTGGAGATACACAGCGTGTGTTACCTCTCATGCGACGATGTATGGTGCCATTTTCCAACAGGACAGTGGTCACACACACATGGCACGTGTCTTGTGAACTGTCTGCGTGATGTTGATGTAGTACCAAGGCCAGCAAATCCCCAGATCTTTGGCCGGTAGAGTGACCGAGCGGTTCTAGGCACTTCAGTCGGAACCACGCTGCTGCTACGGTCGCAGGTTCGAATCCTGCCTCGGGCATGGATGTGTGTGATGTCCTTAGGTTAGTTAGGTTTACTTAGTTGTAAGTTTAGAGGACTGATGACCTCAGATGTTAAGTCCCATAGTGCTTAGAGCCATTGAACAATTGAACCCCAGATCTGTACCGAATAAAATATTTGTGGGGCCAGACTGGATGTTAACTCTGTCCAAGTGCCAGTTTCCAGGCTGTCAAGGACCGGTTACAACAGTTGTGAAGCAGCTTGCCTGAAGAGAGGATCCAGCGGTTTTATGACATCCTTCCCAACCGAATCAGTACATGCATCCACGTCAGAGGGGATGCAATCTTATAAGGGGGCTCGTAGTGCCAAGTTCTCAGTCAATTTAATTTGATTTTGTAATCATCGAAGTATCGTCATACACGCTGTCAACTCATGACGTTTCGTTTCGTTTTTTCCTTCCACTTCTGGGTCTTTGAAGTTTTCGTCAGACAGTGTACATTACTACAGCTTCTGGTGGTTGGATGATGCCGTTCTCGGCTGGTCCCGGCGGAGGTTCGAGTCCTCCCTCGGGCATGGTTGTGTGTGTTTGTTCTTAGGATAATTTAGGTTAAGTAGTGTGTAAGCTTAGGAACTGATGACCTTAGCAGTTAAGTCCCATAAGATTTCACACATATTTGAACATTTTTTGATGCTGTTCTTTAAACTTTCTAGCTGTTTATACGAGAGACTCAATAAATATTTACAGTTCACCCGGAAATACCTTCGATTTTGTGCTTTATAGTTTTGATGATTTTTCGTTCCTGATTTACTTTCAAACCAAAATTAGTGGATCACACATCGATACTAATAGTGTACAGGTGCATAATATTCACTGTACAACACTGGCAACGTAATGGAACTATGAATAAACGAACAAAAAGACTTGTCGCACACGTGGACTTACGAGTATGTACACCCAATGGTGAGATGAAACTCGCGTCAGCGCACGTAATTAGTTATGATCTACCTCCACGAAATATAGTATGGCTTATTTATTGCTGACTCACATCTCCAAGCATCAAATTCTGGAATGGCAACTGACTTAGCGTCAATTTTCACAGTGTGAAGAACTTCATGCAAGTACATAATCCATTACACCGGTCTTATGTTTGCGAGAACTGTGTTAGATAACGACACCGTTAGTATTTAAGTGGCAATTGGACTTTTGACTACTCAATCTTGCGCTTTGCAGTGCTGGGCTGAGATAGTTTAACGCTCAGCTCTTGTACTGTGCCACACCACACCTTCTTCATCCCACGAGCCGGCGTCCTCGGCTCGCCTGCGGTTGTGCATGAGGCGGCGAGCCTAGTGCTGCGGCACCTGTGAAAACAACGCGAAAACAGTCTGTATCGGAAACGAAAACATAGCATCCGCTCGTGTCACACACAGGCTTTTCTGATGCATCGTGTCAGCGCACGTCATAGAAATACAACTGCCTAGCAGTACTAACTTTCGTGAGTCATCAGTGGAGTAACAAAGAATAAGAACCCACCCCTTAAATGAGCACACTGGTGTAGTACTGGCAGCAGGCGGTCGTGCTCCCCTACATAGCAGATTTAGGTCAGGCTGCCAAGTGTTCTGTATGTTCCAGTCGGTTCGATGCCATCAGCGTAACAAGACCGAACGAAATTGAAACTTGACAGAGTTGCAGTGTGAGCAGGCCGTTAATCAAGTTGCACTATTTACTGGTGCGTCAAAGCGCACCCTTCAACATACTAGCTTTTTGGTTTTTCATGTTGATATTCCGGTTGCTGTGCGTTTATTTATCAAATGTCATTTTTATTTGTAGATCACTGTTACTATTTGATTTTCCATGTTGTCATTTTGTCATTTAGAGATGGAGAGTGGAACTGTGAACCCTAGAAAATTGAATGCCAAGTGAAGTAATCGGAATATTCCCGACATATTCCTCTATTTGAGTTTGTAGAGGAGTGACACCAGCGGAGGCAGCCAGAAAAATTTGCACCGTGTATGTGGATAATGCCATCGAACAGAGCACGTCAAGAAAACGGTTTTCGCGTTTTAAGAAGGGTACTTTTGACATTAGTGACACTCTACGTTCAGGAAGACCTCCGGGGTTTGATTAAGATCATTTAAACGTATTAATCCACAATGATCCATGTCAGTGTAATCGAGAACTGGGAAATGTGATGATCTGTGATCATTTCACCGCCCTGTGACAATTGCATGCAACGGACACGGTTCAAAAACAGGTTGTGTGGGTATAATATCCCAATTTACAAAAATCAGTGGGTGGCCATATGTGCATCTCTCCTTGCTCGTCATCAATTGTCTTGTGAACATCGCCGACTATTCCTATCCCGCATCGTTACTGGTGACGAGAAATGGTGCCTTTATGCTAACAGAAGGAAAAGAAAGGAATGGACGAGCCCATAAAAAACAACAACTCCCCGTACAAAGACCTGTGCACATCCGCAAAAGAGAATTCTATGCATCTGGTGGAACAGCGATAGCATGGTTTCCTAAGAACTGCTTCCCCGACGTGTAACCATCACTGCTGACATTTATTGTCGACAACTAAGGCGCTACAGTCTGGAACCGAGCGACCGCTACGGTCGCAGTTTCGAATCCTGCCTCGGGCATGGATGTGTGTGATGTCCTTAGGTTAGTTAGGTTTAATTAGTTCTAAGTTCTAGGCGACTGATGATCTCAGAAGTTAAGTCGCATAGTGCTCAGAGCCATTTGAACCAACTAAGACGTGTCGCAGACGCGATCCAGGAACAACTACCAGGAAGAATGCGTGAAGTGATGCTACTCCACGATAATTCCCGCTCGCATTCAGCTAGGCTGACAAAAAACGCTATACAAGAGTTGGGTTGGAGAAGGCATTCTGCACCCTTATTCACCAGATCTTGCATCCTCAGATTTTCATCTTTTTCGCTCTCTATTGAACAGCCTTCAAGGAACATCCTTTCAGGATGAAAATGCGCTTCGAACATGGCTCGACGAGTTCTTCGCCTGAAAACCGCGTGCTTTCTATAGTCCCAGAATCGAAAAGTTAACTCAGAGTTGGAAAACTGTTGTAAATAGCGAAGGAGAATATACTGCTGATGACCCAAGTCTCTGTTATGTGTATCTGATGTATTTATTAAACTAATGGAGAAACGCTGTGATCTTATGCACCAACCTAATATTTACAGTATTTACAAGAAATGGTGTACCACTCGTAGCCATGTAACACGGCGTAAGAACAGTGGTTGTGAAAACAGCCTAACCGACAAGGAATACAGGCGAGTGTCACTCCTTGTCAACGACAATCTTTTAAAACTCGGCAGGAATTGCTGCTGTCAGTGAATAGTCCACCTCAAACAGTTCCTGAGCATTGCTACGTGTACTGCGTGCAAAGGACATTGGAGGTCTGGTAACTCCAAGGAAACCGGATAGTAGGTAACTGGAAGAGTGTACCATGGTCCACTGATTCGCAATTTTGCATCTTTTCAAATAATGCAAGGCGTCGAAAGTGCCGAGTGTATGAAGGGTGTAGTTCATGCCGGTGGTGGTTCTGTAACGTTTTGGGGATATTTTTCATGTAATGACTGTAGCTCACTCATTTCGGCTACCGTGAATATATATAAGGAATGGGACGTTAAGCTCGGCTGTCCCCATAGTGCTATTGGAGAGGTGCAGGCTACGTGTCGGCATCAGATTTAACGCTCCCTTTTCCCTTCATCTAAAGCAAGACAAGCCCAACATTGCAGTCTAAAAGAAATCATCACAGTGATCGTCATGAGACAGGTTCACATTTGTCACTTCATAACGAGTCGGAGGAAGGCAAATCACTTCCGCTAGGATGTTGCCGAGCGCGGCGATACAGGATTCCTGCATCTGAGCCCCCATATTTATCCCCTTGGATATGGAACCGCTATGACGTAAGAAGCGATATGAAATGGGACCACCACATAAAATTGGTATTAGGAAAGACAAATGATATGTTCTGATTTCTCGTGAAGATTATGTGAAAAAGCGTACAATACGCTAGTGTGATCAATCCTGGCGTAGTGTTCCAGCATTTGGAGTTCTTATTGAAAGGGCGGAACAAAAGACGCCGAACGATATCTTTGGGTATTATCGATGACACCTTTACTTGTATTTATGGATCTCATTTGATCTGCAGTTGATTTCGGTGTTACATTAGACCATCTTCACGCCCCTCTGCGATACCAGGTGATGATGTGGATACCGGATAATCATCATTATACATCTCAGAGACGTTACAAAAATTCGATGAGCTGCACCGTTCACACTATAAGCGGCAAAGACGATGCAACACAACGGACATCGATTTTTGTACTCTCTATGAGATGGAGAATGATGACTACCCAGTATCCAATTTCACCTGGTACCATAGAGAGCCCTGAAAATGGTGTGACAGCGAAATCGATTGTAAATAAAGTAAATACAGCTAACGGCGTCATCCCTCCCACGTAAAGTTACAGTGTGACTGTTCATATTTACAACGTGGGTCTATATCGCAGATGAAGCTGGTTCACCATAAGATGAACAGATGCCAGAGTTATGAGTCCATGCAATGCATTCAACATGAGCTTCGTGCCCTTACGGTTTTCAGGGCCTCGTACGTTCGGGGAACGAAAAAAAAGACCAAAATCTGTTAGGCAAGGTTGGGGAAACTATATTTGAGGAAGACTGTGTGACCATTTCGCCGCGGCCATCCTGTATTTCAGATGGATCCATGTGACTAAGTTAAGGAAGATTACGGAGCGTACAGAGGCACGTAGAGTTATTTTCCCTCTCTCAATACGTCGATGGAGTACGACAGAAAACTACTAATATTAATACGAAACATCTTTCTCTACGCATTGAATACGTTGGCTTGCGGAGAATATAAATGTAGTTGCAGAAAGTGAATGAAACGGTGAATTCTGACACAAACAATAGGCTGACTCTCTCCAATAGTATAAAATGGGACGCTAAGCAAAACGCCTGCATCTGACAGACAGATCCCTGTCAACAGATAAAAATACTCATTCTCCTTGAGAGATCGCACACAGCTTTGGGGTGTAATCCGGGACACTGACGCACCGTCTGATGCCCAAATACTTTTCGATTGCCCGTCAAACATTAAATACACCTGCAATGAATCAGTACATTGGCGAACGTTATCTAGCTCAGCATCAGAGACGGTTATCTGAAACTCTTGTATCCATAAAATAGCAGACAGCCTGATAAAAGGAACAATCTATCGCACGTCAATGCAGGATTTTCCAAAATCCCTTAGCTGTTTTAATGCTACAACATCCAGGCGGCTGTCTCCCACGGTTAGCTCTGAGTTAGCTTTCCATTCCAATTTTTTAGAGCTTTACTTGCGTCCAGATGACGTGAAAGAGGTCTGTGATCAAATCGATGTGGATAGAGGAGGAAGTCGATTGTGTCCTTGTCAAACTACCATCACTACATTCATCTTTAGTCCAGTGCGTTTAAGAAACTCATCTGACTTCAGCAGACTATATCTTCTACATGAATGAAAATAGAAATCTTGCGTGAATTTTAGCTTATGCCCAGAATTAAAAATATTTTTTTCGAGAGAATCGTCTTTTTTACAAGTATATATCTTTTACAAGCATGCGCGTAAAACCTTGGGGAAGATTTTACTATTACATTTATGATAAAAGTTTTCATTTGCCTTTCTTAATGTTGAATGTTCCCTCGAACGGAAGCATGAAAGACATCCAGACGATAGTCAAACTCGTCCCATAATTTTGCGAGCATATCTGTAGTTACTGCATTCATTGTTATCACCATGCGACATCGCGGTTCACTCAAAGTTTTGAAACGTGAGGTACAAAGACAAAGTGTTTCACAAACCCCCACAAAAAAATCACATACTGTGAGATGAGGGGACCTTGTAGGTCAATGGTGTTATAAAAGACCCGTACGGCGCGATGTGCAGTGCCGAACTCTCAACGAAAGTGACGACCACAATTGTAACTGAATAGCAACCGCTGAAACGGAGAACGCGAAACGTCTTTTGTTGCTGTCTTGTCGCCATCTCGACTCGAAGCACATTTGACAGTGAACGAGCGAGGGAGCTAGCTGCACTATAGAGACCCTTACCGACAACCACATAAACCAGCAACTTATAACGGGTGCCATGGTCAACTTTTATTTACTATCCATAAGTTTAAATTGACCCCAAAATTCCATCCTCGTTCACGTAGAAGATCCATTGTTCAGCCAGAACATTATGACCACTTACCTAATAGCCGGTACGTCCAATTCTGATAACAGCGGCGATGCGTCGTGGCGTGGAAGCAATGAGATCCTGGTAGGTCGATGGAGGGAGTTGACACCACATCTGACACACGAGTCACCTAATTCCCGTAAATTTCTGGGAGAGGGGCGATGAGCTCTGACGCTGCGTTGAATTACATCCCAAATGTGTGCCCAGCACACCAACTGGAAATCTTCATTGTGTTCTCGAATCGCTCCGTCACACTGCTGGCCTTGTACCATGGCGCATTATCGTGTTTAAAAACGGCACTGCCGTCGGGTAACATGATCGTCTTGAAGGGGTGTACGCCGTCTGCAACCAGTGTACGATACACCTTGGCCATCACGGTGCCTTGCACAAGCTCAACTGGACCCATGAACGCCCACGTGTCCCCCCGAGCATAATGGAGCCGCCGCCAGTTTGTCTCTGTCCCGCCGTATACGTGTCAAGGAGCTGTTCCCCTGGAAGGAGATGGATGCGTGCCTTCTCATCGGTGTAATGAAGAAGGTATCGGGATTTATCAGACCATGGCATTGCTCTGCCACTGCGCCAATGTCCATTGTCGTTGGTCACGTGCCCATTTCTGTCGTAGTTGCTGATGTGGTGTTAACATTGGCACATGAATCGGTCGTCGGCTCCGGGGGCCCATTGTTAGAAGTGTCTGGTGCATTGTGTGTTCGCACACACTTATACTCTGCCCAGCATTAAAGTGCGACGTTAGTTCCGCTAAGTTCGCTGCCTGCACTGTTTTACCAGTCAACCCAGCTATTATAGCATCTCTAAAGAGGGGTTGCCGCCCAACGTCTGGACGTGGTTTCACCTGGGTTTCACCACGTGTTGAAGACACTCATTACAGCACTCCTCGAACACTCGACAAGTCGTGTAGTTTCCGAAATGCTCGTGCCTAGCTTCCGGACCATCGCAATCTGCCCTCGGTCAAACTCAGATAGATCGCACGCCTTCCCCGTTCTATACATGGACAGCACGCTCCCAGATACTACAGCCGGCCGCAGTGGCCGAGCGTTTCTAGGCGCTACAGTCTGGAACCGCGCGACCGCTACGGTCGCAGGTTCGAATCCTGCCTCGGGCATGGATGTGTGTGATGTCCTTAGGTTAGTTAGGTTTAAGTAGATCTAAGTTCTAGGGGACTGATGACCTCAGAAGTTAAGTCCCATAGTGCTCAGAGTCATTTGAACCTTTTGAACCTGATACTACATGTACCGTGTGTATGTCGGACTAGCAGTCATTCCTCGCCAGGTGACGCTGCTATCGCCTGGACGGGTGTATGTCGGCAGTAGGTCGGTGGTCATAATGTTCTGGGTGGTCAGTGTATAGTCTTGTGGAATCGGATGAGTCGTTTCGATAAACTCTGTTGTGTAAGTAAATTTTGGAAGCCTAACTGAAACTGAATGTATGAGGGTTTGAACCTTATGAAACTTCTTGGTTCAGGCATTTCTCAATTTCATTAAACTGACGTATTCTAAGCGTCGTTAAGTTCGAGAATCTTCTGACAAATTTTTGTTCGTTATTCGTTGCTAGGAGGGTGCAAAACGGCATGAACATTGGCGACGACTGCAGGATTGTAAAAAAATACCTGAAATATGTGCTAGCATAATTATGGGATCCATGTGTCATCCTGTGTATGTACGATGTTCTCCATTTTCATGCTGTATAGTTCGCTATACGTTAATGCGCTTTATTACCATTAATCATTAAAGTCTGACTTAAAAATCCTGCGCACTAGGTTAAATGATGCAGAAGTTGGATATGTATTCAGAACCAGCGAGTTCCATATCCGGACAACCAGATCAAGGTTTCTCTACATCAATTATAGGCGAATGTCAGGATAGCTTCACTGAAAAGGGGGCGACGAATTATCTTCACCAATTTTGGCCAATCCGGGTTTGTGCTCCGTCTCTAACACCCTTGTTATCGATGAAGATTTAAAAACTCACCTACCTTCCCATATCCTTCAGAATAATGTCTAGACATCTGGCGCTGGAAGGAAGTATCTCAACTTAATCTGAAAGGAACAAGTCCAAATCTGGTCATAACTTCCTGACCATGTCCAACACTGTCCTCGAGATAGTCAGACGTATATTCTTCTCTCGTCTTACCGGTCCTAGACTTACATAAGACGTCAGACCCTCCAGAAGAAAATCCCTGTTCGTGTGCAAGGCAGACATCATCAATGAAAATCAAAGCCTAAAAATATTAGTACACTATAACCGCATCACAAGTGACGCACCACATTCGGTTCCATAATGACATCCTGAGAATAGCAATCCAGTTGTATCTATAATTGAAATAAAAAAAATCTAAACCGAGGGATTTCATAAGACAACAACTATTATTAGCGGCGTACATTTCTTTCTTTTTGTTCCACAAGGAACAAAGGATGACATCGAAGCTATACGAATTAACAGCTGTTTTGAACTTATAAGAGGTTGAAGTGGTGGTACTGAAGGGGTAACTTACGTAAAAAAAAAATTAGTTTATTTGCCCTTCACGACTGGCCAGCCTCGACCTTAGAAACGTATATCTAGTGGTAGAAGGGGTGGGGATGGGAAAAACCTTCCGGTGAAAACCTATACGGTATTTTATAGTTCTGAATAACCGGTATTTTCGATATGTGTTTGGTTTCGGTTATAAGAGGTGTTTTTATTCTTTACTAGTAATCGGGTAAAAAACTGAAACATCAATTAGCCGTAGCAGTAGTGTTAAAATTTTTCGTTTTTGAAGAAAACCTTTTTAAAGAACGAATAATTTTAATTCGTAAAATTTGCACTGCTTTGAAATATTGCATTATTACAGAAAAAGGGAAAAGCGAATAATGCTATTTTAATAAGAATGCCGACAGAAACAAGCAACAAACACATGGGATAAGAACTGGTACACCACTGCCGAGACAGAGTAATTTACCTGTTACCACGTGACGTGGGCCGGCCGTTGTGGTAGAGCGGTTCTAGGCACTTCACTCCGGAACCGCGCTGCTGCTACGGTCGCAGATTCGAATCCTGCCTCGGGTATGGATGTGTGTGATGTCCTTAGGTTAGTTAGGTTTAATTAGTTCTAATTTCTAGGGGACCGATGGCCTCAGATGTTAAGTTTCATAGTGCTCAGAGGCGTGGCCTGTTAAATGGTGCGAGTGCGAGTGTACATGTAGCGTGCAAGACTCCCCATCTGGTCTGTATGGTAGTTTCTCACTCACGTCGTCGGACATCATAGGTATTACAGAACGGCACCAAACCTAGTCTGGAAGTATTTTTCGAACTGCGAAATCCATGAAGTATAATGCTCCATTTGCTCGAAAAGATTAAAAATGGGAGGAGCCGCAACAAACTTGTGACATAATATAAGGAAAAAACTAAAACTTAACAATTCATTTACAGTTTACAGTAAACATTAAAAGCAGCTGTTCCGCTGCCTGTGTCTACACAACATGCCTTTACCTGCTTGTAGCCCTTCAAAATGGACAGATTAACGCAAAAAACAGTTCTTCAATCTCAGTGTAGCACTGACAATCCGTAATATCCAGATGTGGTATAATACCCGATTACAACACGACTTTTGAGCAGAGTTTCAAAAAATTGGAATCAGTATGAGAATACTGGTTATTTTTTATGGAAGTCAACCACTTATCACTTTTCGAGAAAAGCAGCGAATTGTGGACGAAATAATTTTTCTTTTATTTACGTATTTAATTTGATGATTGTATGTATCTTGAAACTGAGGGAGTCAAAATTTTTCGGCCTTTATTGAGTTTTAACGTTTGCTACAGAAAATAATGGTAACTAAGAACCGAAAATCGGTTGCGGTTTTAACAGTCCTGTTAAACTGGCGATGAAAAAAAAACGATATAACAGAAAACCTGTTGATTCAGCGGTAACCGCCATCCATAACAAGGAGCAGCAACATACACCAGCTGTGACGATCTTGGAAAACGACACAGTACGTCTCAAGCTTGCAATGATGCTGCCAGTAAATCAGCTGTCACTTTCTTGTGACTCGGGAGATACACGTGTTACTGACATGTATCGCTATGATATTTCTTTCCTTGGAAGAATATGCAATGGAACTACCTTCACTCAACTAAAGACGTTGTCTGGGGGTTAAATAGGAGGTGTCAACTGGTAGTGTAGCATCCAGTGTCCTCAGAAAGATCCAAAATGTTCCTGAGAATTAAAGTAAATGTGATACATAGCATATTATCTTTTGAAGCACGAAGATATCTTGGATATGATGTTTCTTCGGGGCTGAGAATGGGAATAGGTAGTCTGTCTTAGATTTGCGGTGTAGTATCAGGCTATTTTTAAATGTTAACATAGCTTCGCTGTATGATTTCCGTTATTGGCAATGGCACAATTAATTAAGAACAAATTGCTCAATGAACATTCTTATCGATGGTTCTTATCTTGCTGCACTTCAGGCCTATCACTAATTTCGAGGTGCAAGGAAAAGCGAAAATGTGTTGGGGACGAGGAGTCTGTAGTTTCGCAATCGCCGCGGTGGCAGCTGGAACTGGTGTGGCAAGTGGAGGGTTCGCCATCCAGCAGCAGGCGTGGGCTTCTCTGGCCTGGACAGCGTGTGTCGTCAGACGCAGCACCCGTTGTGAAATTTGCAATTGTCTGCGTGAGCTGCAGCACGCTCGTGGTAAGCTTTCCTTGTCGGGTACAATGTGACATATAAAACCAGTTCTGCTCAATGTACGAGGGGAGTTCAATAAGCAGTGTAACATATTTTTTTCTTAAAGCAGATTGGTTTTATTCAGGGTTTCATTACACTATATTATTCCCCACACTTTTGGCTACAGAATCCTGTTTTTCAACATAATATCCGTTCAATGCGACGGCCTTACGCTACCTTACTGGGAGGGCCTCTATGCCTGCATGGAACTGTTCTACTGTTCGACCTCGGAGTCAACATCATGCTGCATCAACTGCCTCTCCATCATCCACGTACTGCTTCCCGAGGAGTGCATCCTTCATTGAGCCAAACACATGGAAGTCGGAAAGTGCGAGATGCAGGCTACAGCCTGAGGATGAAGAACATGAGGAAGAACAGTCCAATAACGTTCTGTGAGCTCTTCTCGGATGTGCAGACTTGTGCGAGATTTTGCTTTGCCATGGAGAACGAAAAGTTTGATTGCATTTTTGCGGCGGAGAACACGCTGAAGTCGTTTCTTCAATTACCTGAGAGTAGTACAATACACTTCAGAATTGATAGTTGCACCATGAAGAAGGACATCAAACAGAATAACTCCTTCAAAGTTCCGGAAGACCGTCGGCTGATGGTTCGGCTCTGAGCTTTTTCCTCGGAGGAGAAGTGGTGTGGCGCCACCACACGGACTGCCGCCTTGTTTCCGGTTCAATGTGATGAACCCATGTTTCGACGCCCGTGACGATGTTTGAGAAAAAAATTGTCACGATCAACCTCGTAACGCGCAAGCAATTCCGTTGCTCTTTATGGTCTTCTGTTAGGCGACGAGAAACAAAGAGCGGGCACACATGTTTGAGAGCCCCAAATGATTGATGTGTGTGTCTGCACTACCAACAGAGACGCCCAGTTGTGCAGCGAGGTGTTTCATTGAGATCCGTTGACCACCGCGAACGAGAGCGTCCGCACGTTCCAACACAGCAGTAGCCATAGCTGTGTGCGACTGGTCGATACACGGGAGATCGTATAGGTTTGCGCGCTGTTTGTGTGATGATGACAGACGTCTCACCCAACGACTCACTGTGTTTTAGTTCACTTCCGAGTCTCCGTACGTATTATACAAGCGCTTATGAATACCTAAGATGCTCTGGTTTTCCGCTAAAATCAACTCATTGACAGCTCTCTGCTTGGAACGCACCTCCGTTTACAGACGCCATTTTGAAGGCTGTAGATAGCGCCGCCATCTATCGGAACTTTATGAAACCATATGGGCTGAAGTGGGAATATTCCACGATGTCCCTCAACAAATTCCGCATTTTTTTCAACCGAAATTGGCTGAGGAAAAAATTTGTTGCGTTACTTATTGAACACCGCTCGTACTTACAGCCGACCTCCTTAATGTCTGGTGTGACATCGCAGTGTCGCAGAGATCATCTGTGAATGGATGTAAACCTCAGATTAATTCATTTTTATGAACTTTCTTCCCGTTTGAGAACACACCGATCAGCGCCGCGACTGCACTCTCATTTATGCCTGTCACAGATATCTTGCCCGCCCGGCTAGCCACGCGATCTAACGCGCTGCTTCCCGAGCGCGAAAGCGTGCCAGTCCCTGGCACGAATCCGCCCGACGGATCAGTGTCGAGGTCCGGTGTGCCGGCCAGCCTGTGGATGGTTTTTAGGCGGTTTTCCATCTGCCTTGGCGAATGCAGGCTGATTCCCTATATTCCGCCCCAGTTACACTACGTCGGCGATTGCTGCGCAAGCACTGTCTCCACAAACGCGTACACCATAATTACTCTATCACGCAAACATTTGGGGTACACTCGTCTGGTATGAGACGTCCCCTGGGGGGTCAACTGGGGGCCGAACCGCATAATAACCCTGGCTTGGGTGTGAGGCGGCGGTGGGATGGGTGGACTGCTGTGGCCTGTTGTGGGGTTGTGAACCACTTAGGGCTACGGTGGGACGAAGCCTCTCCGTCGTTTCTAAGTCCCCGGTTCAATACACACACAGGTATCTCAAAGTAAGTCCTTGATATATTCGCCTAAACCAGGAATGTATAGACTCGTTAGTTCCGCGAGCACCAAACTCCTCACTGAGACTACATAAGAGCAGCACAAGAAAGAACATACTTGGTCTATATCATTTGTTTCATAAATGTTCGTTGTAATTACAACAACATATTTCACTGAAGCATTATTTACACAATTGAATATGAAACATGACAATCCACTGAATTTACAATTGCCTTGATCTTTATTAGCTTGTTTTTTGTCGTATATACGCCCAAAATTGACTCTACGTTGTCGGTCGTCAAGCGCTTCCTATAGTTTTTTTTTTTTTTTTGTAATGTTGATCTCGGAAAAAATTGTTCTCATGTATAAGGTGAGCATAAAAGGCTAATGCATTTTAATGCATTACCTACCAATACCCTCCCCCCCCCCCCCCCCCCCCCCCATGAACCATGGACCTTGCCGTTGGTGGGGAGGCTTGCGTGCCTCAGCGATAAGATAGCCGTACCGTAGGTACAACCATAACGGAGGGGTATCTGTTGAGAGGCCAGACAAACGTGTGGTTCCTGAAGAGGGGCAGCAGCCTTTTCAGTAGTTGCAAGGGCAACAGTCTGGATGATTGACTGATCTGGCCTTGTAAAAATAACCAAAACGGCCTTGCTGTGCTGGTACTGCGAACGGCTGAAAGCAAGGGGAAACTACGGCCGTAATTTTTCCCGAGGGCATGCAGCTTTACTGTATGATTAAATGATGATGGCGTCCTCTTGGGTAAAATATTCCGGAGGTAAAATAGTTCCCCATTCGGATCTCCGGGCGGGGACTACTCAAGAGGATGTCGTTATCAGGAGAAAGAAAACTGGCGTACTACGGATCGGAGCGTGGAATGTCAGATCCCTTTATCGGGCAGGTAGGTTAGAAAATTTAAAAAGGGAAATGGATAGGTTAAAGTTAGATATAGTGGGAATTAGTGAAGTTCGGTGGCAGGAGGAACAAGACTTCTGGTCAGGTGACTACAGGGTTATAAACACAAAGTCAAATAGGGGTAATGCAGGAGTAGGTTTAATAATGAATAGGAAAATAGGAATGCGGGTAAGCTACTACAAACAGCATAGTGAACGCATTATTGTGGCCAAGATAGATACGAAGCCCACACCTACTACAGTAGTACAAGTTTATATGCCAACTAGCTCTGCAGATGACGAAGAAATTGAAGAAATGTATGATGATATAAAAGGAATTATTCAGATAGTGAAGGGAGACGAAAATTTAATAGTCATGGGTGACTGGAATTCGAGTGTAGGAAAAGGGAGAGAAGGGAACGTAGTAGGTGAATATGGATTGGGACTAAGAAATGAAAGAGGAAGCTGTCTGGTAGAATTCTGCACAGAGCACAACTTAATCATAGCTAACACTTGGTTTAAGAATCATGATAGAAGGTTGTATACATGGAAGAACCCTGGAGATACTAAAAGGTATCAGATAGATTATATAATGGTAAGACAGAGATTTAGGAACCAGGTTTTAAATTGTAAGACATTTCCAGGGGCAGATGTGGACTCTGACCACAATCTATTGGTTATGACCTGTAGATTAAAACTGAAGAAACTGCAAAAAGGTGGGAATTTAAGGAGATGGGACCTGGATAAACTGACTAAACCAGACGTTGTACAGAGTTTCAGGCAGAGCATAAGGGAACAATTGACAGGAATGGGGGAACGAAATACAGTAGAAGAAGAATGGGTAGCTCTGAGGGATGAAGTAGTGAAGGCAGCAGAGGATCAAGTAGGTAAAAAGACGAGGACTAGTAGTAATCCTTGGGTAACAGAAGAAATATTGAATTTAATTGATGAAAGGAGAAAATATAAAAATGCAGTAAATGAAGCAGGCAAAAAGGAATACAAACGTCTCAAAAATGAGATCGACAGGAAGTGCAAAATGGCTAAGCAGGGATGGCTAGAGGACAAATGTAAGGATGTAGAGGCTTACCTCACTAGGGGTAAGATAGATACTGCCTACAGAAAAATTAAAGAGACCTTTGGAGAAAAGAGAACCACTTGTATGAACATCAAGAGCTCAGATGGAAACCCAGTTCTAAGCAAAGAAGGGAAAGCAGAAAGGTGGAAGGAGTATATAGAGGGTCTATACAAGGGCGATGTACTTGAGGACAATATTATGGAAATGGAAGAGGATGTAGATGAAGATGAAATGGGAGATACGATACTGCGTGAAGAGTTTGACAGAGCACTGAAAGACCTGAGTCGAAACAAGGCCCCCGGAGTAGACAACATTCCATTAGAACTACTGACGGCCTTGGGAGAGCCAGTCCTGACAAAACTCTACCATCTGGTGAGCAAAATGTATGAAACAGGCGAAATACCCTCAGACTTCAAGAAGAATATAATAATTCCAATCCCGAAGAAAGCAGGTGTTGACAGATGTGAAAATTACCGAACTATCAGTTTAATAAGCCACAGCTGCAAAATACTAACACGAATTCTTTACAGACGAATGGAAAAACTAGTAGAAACCGACCTCGGGGAAGATCAGTTTGGATTCCGTAGAAATACTGGAACACGTGAGGCAATATTGACCTTACGACTTATCTTAGAAGAAAGATTAAGGAAAGGCAAACCTACGTTTCTAGCATTTGTAGACTTGGAGAAAGCTTTTGACAATGTTGACTGGAATACTCTCTTTCAAATTCTAAAGGTGGCAGGGGTAAAATACAGGGAGCGAAAGGCTATTTACAATTTGTACAGAAACCAGATGGCAGTTATAAGAGTCGAGGGACATGAAAGGGAAGCAGTGGTTGGGAAGGGAGTAAGACAGGGTTGTAGCCTCTCCCCGATGTTATTCAATCTGTATATTGAGCAAGCAGTAAAGGAAACAAAAGAAAAATTCGGAGTAGGTATTAAAATCCATGGAGAAGAAATAAAAACTTTGAGGTTCGCCGATGACATTGTAATTCTGTCAGAGGCAGCAAAGGACTTGGAAGAGCAGTTGAATGGAATGGACGGTGTCTTGAAGGGAGCATATAAGATGAACATCAACAAAAGCAAAACGAGGATAATGGAATGTAGTCGAATTAAGTCGGGTGATGTTGGGGGTATTAGATTAGGAAATTAAACACTTAAAGTAGTAAAGGAGTTTTGCTATTTGGGGAGCAAAATAACTGATGATGGTCGAAGTAGAGAGGATATAAAATGTAGACTGGCAATGGCAAGGAAAGCGTTTCTGAAGAAGAGAAATTTGTTAACATCGAGTATAGATTTAAGTGTCAGGAAGTCATTTCTGAAAGTATTTGTATGGAGTGTAGTCATGTATGGAAGTGAAATATGGACGGTAAATAGTTTGGACAAGAAGAGAATAGAAGCTTTCGAAATGTGGTGCTACAGAAGAACGCTGAAGATTAGATGGGTAGATCACAAAACTAATGAGGAAGTATTGAATAGGATTGGGGAGAAGAGAAGTTTGTGGCACAACTTGACCAGAAGAAGGGATCGGTTGGTAGGACATGTTCTGAGGCATCAAGGGATCACCAATTTAGTATTGGAGGGCAGCGTGGAGGGTAAAAATCGTAGGGGGAGACCAAGAGATAAATACACTAAGCAGATTCAGAAGGATGTAGGTTGCAGTAAGTACTGGGAGATGAAGAGGCTTGCACAGGATAGAGTAGCATGGAGAGCTGCATCACACCAGTCTCAGGACTGAAGACCACAACAACAACAACAACCTACCAATAACTTACTATTGTTACTATCGTCCCAAAATAGAAATTCAACAGATTTATTTCATCGAATTTAATTCGCAGTGACCCATCATTTAGCATATCGATGACTTTAAGCTGCACTGCTTCTAGTGCAATTTCATGGAGGGAATAAAATATAAGCAAACAATACTAATAATAATAATAACAATAATAATTCACAAGAACGAACGATGAGGGACTAGCCGCCAACGGGTCAATGGCAGGCCCCGCGTGGCAGCGGTCTGTGCATACCTGGGCTAAACAAATCGATAGATACATAATCGTTATGGGTTGGGTTGTTTGCGTGAGGAGACCAGACAGCGAGGTCATCGGTCTCATCGGATTAGGGAAGGGTGGGGAAGGAAGTCGGCCGTGCCCTTTCAAAGGAATCATCCCGGCATTTGCCTGGAGCGATTTAGGGAAATCATGGAAGACCTAAATCAGGATGACCGGACGCGGGATTGAACCGTCGTCCTCCCGAATGCGAGTCCAGTGTGCTAACCACTGCGCCATCTCGCTCGGTCTAATCGTTATGAAAATCTCATTGAGCGCACAGACCCTGCAACTAGGTGCTTCAGAACACGTGTGCAGTGAAGAAAAAAATGATGTCCAGCAATACCTACGTACAGAAAACCGAAACTCAATAACTATAATGGAGAAACTTCCCAGTATTATATTAGTACGTATGACACTGACCGACAAAAAAGCTCAAAATATTTCTGTGACGTGAGAGCAAGAAAGATCTGCCCAACTGTTAATCACACAGTAATATTTACTCTCCCACGACAGTTAAAAATAAAGGACGTAAATTCTGTCTCTTAATCAGTCGAGAACAGTCTTTGCTCATCTTGTATTGTAGCCGCTGCATTGGATACCAGATCTATCTATCGATTACACCAAATGTATCCTACATTTCTCTTGTCGGTCAAGGAATCCCAAAATAGTGAACCTTTTCTTTTCTAGCTATGTGAAATGTGAAGTTAATGTTTCACACATGTGAACTAATTCCAGCCAGAGTATGCGCGCCTACTCACAAACAGAGTGAAAGCGAACGCTAGCGACATACTTTCAGATGCCCTTCAGGAACGTTGGCTGACCGTTTTGGCACAGGGAAAATATGATCTTAGGTAACTCATTAACGAGTAAATACACTGCAGTTCGTTTTATTATTTCTTTTAAATTCATATAGGTTTGTGTTTCTTCATGCGTAATGATTCGTTTTTACGTTACACTTACGCATTTTGATTAACGAAGGTGATACTATTGGATCGATTGTCACTTTTTTAATAGTCGAACTGTCGGATGAAGATGGGTTGTGCTTTACTACTGACATCGCTTTTGCCAACCACTATTCAGACGACTTTTACTTTGTAGTTAACGTGAAGTGTTTAGCTTGCAGGATAATAGTCGATACTTTTGGTACCACCAAAGATGAATGACATAACAAGAGAGGAAGTGACATTTTGCATTTTATTTATTCCTTCTATGATTTAATGGATTTGGTATGGATTGCGTCACGGAACGTGGGAAACCTGTAGGTAAACATCACGCTACTACGGTATAACACCGCCTATAGCTTTAACAAATGTCTCAATTAGGCGAGTGAGAGAATCCACAAATTTCGTCAGGTATGACATATTCAGCTTCATTTCTAATGACCTCGTCGTCGATGAGATGGTAAACGTTACTCTTCCTTCCTAGGTTTCAAAGTTTCCAGGCGTAAGATGGTACCTAACCTTCCTAGGTTTCAAAGTTTCCAGGCGTAAGATGGTACCTAAAATGAGTCAGAAAATTGTGATTGGTTCTCTGATTATTTCAAACAGTCTACGGATAAGTGGGAGTAACTTCATAGGGTACTACACGTGGAAATTACTTTGACTGATACTTCGTTGAGACTAATGCTGCACTTTGATGTTTTGGTGCGCTCTTCGAAATCCACAATTTTTTGTGGAAGACAATGCTTATGTAATGTTTGTACAGTCTTTCCCGGAACCTGTGTGATCAGTACAAAGTTTTGGGTAACGTGTCAGAAGTACCTGGTTCATAGCAGACGGTTTTTGTTGAACTCTGGTGAGAGCGTCACAGAGGTATGTAAGAATGTTAAGTAACTATAAGCGGCAGTCGTATGAAAACCGAACCTTGACACAACGAGATCATGGAATGGTTTCGTTCAAAAGTAATCACCCCAAGCTTTACGAAATTTATCCCACTGGGAGACATGACGATCAATTCCTGTTCCGTTGAATGCGGTCGGCCGCTGACTGACCCACAACGGCAACCACTGAAGCTGACTTCTGCGCATGTCTTTCTTCAGGTCGTCAAAGACGTTAAAATCACACGGTTAAAGATCCAGGCTGTACGGAGGGAGCGTGGGGTGGTGGTGGTGGGGGGGGGGGGGGTGTTGCTATGTTTCCGAACCTATTTGCTGAAGTATAGCCTTCGTCCGATCGGTAGAGTGGGGGGGGGGGGGGGGAGGGAATTATCGTGCAACAGGATGATACCGTCCGACTTTATGGTATGTCGTAGCTTCTGCAAAGTGTTTTCACAGCACTGCGCACTGATTGAGGTTCCACGATGGAGGAACTCGACGAGCAGAGGCCCCCAACAGTAGAAGAAGGTCATCATGGCCTTACCGGAACTTTTGTGAACAGCTCTGGATTTATTTGGCTAGGGAAATTTGTTGAATTTGCCATTTGCTCTCGGGCTGTCGGAATGCTGCCGGACGGAATAATCCTGTGGCACGATAACGCCCCTCACCACACTGCCAGTTGGACGAAACTCTTCGGCGGCCTGAAGGAAGACACGCGTGGACGTCGGTCTCAGTCGGTCGAAGGAGTGCGAGTATGGCTGTAGATCCGTCGGTGGCTGACCGCGTCCTACGAAGCAGGAACTGATCGTCTCGTCTCTCAGTGGGAAAGATGCATCATCACATGCCGTGATTACTTTTGAATGGAACCATTCCATGATCCCCTTGTGGCGGGTATTCGATTTTCAGTTGACTGCCCCTCACAATATTCGAATAGGAGAATCTAATTATTTCGGGAAATTTCATGAAATGATTTCCAGTGAGTAATTTATGGAAAACTTACAGCTTCCGATACCGGAAAAGATCACAAAGAACTCTAGCTTAATTATTGTTCGCTCGGAACCATATATGATTTCTTTGTCCTGTGATTAGATTATAATGACTATAGTTCGAAATGAAAGGTAAAGACAATCATCATCACATCTTTCGTGGGCGACACTGTCTTCCTTAAAAGAGATTTCAGTGCGCTATCTGCCATCCCCAGCGCTACATTGGTGTGGCTGTTCCAAATTAAATCGTTTCGTACAAATACTTCTTTATATTTTTCCTTGGAAATACAAGTTTCACAGCTACTTTTATTGACTTTTTTATTTATATTTAATTCATTGTGATTAGTGATAGTGCCAGGTTAAAGTATTGTTGACTGCAAGGATGAGCGCTTGAGAATAGGGTAGCGACCACGAAACAAGTCGCAGAGAATTAAATACAAATATACTAGCGTTTTCCCCTTGACTTCGATCACATACGTGTTACAGTGGTGTAGAGAACACAATTGGCACCAGGAGTAATTCAGTTCATTGGCAGTCCCTCTGCCCCCTCCTCCCCCCCCCCCCCCCCCCACACCTGGCGCCTGGGGTACGACACTATGCAGATAGACTTCCTTATCCCCCCCAATACGCTCTAACGCATTCGACACATCTACGACTGCATACATCTCTTCCTCCTCCTCCCCCTCACTGTCCACCTGTCCCTCCCGCCATCTCTCTGTCCACCTCCTCCTGCCCCTCTCTCTTCCTTATCCCTCTCTATTTATCTCATCCTCTTCCTCCTCCTCTTCGTCCCTGTCTGTCTCCTGCTCTCCCTCTCTTTATGCAACTCCTCCTTATCATCTCTCTTTTCATCCACTCCTGCCCCCACTCTTGAACCATCTCCTCTGCCCACTCTCTCTGCCCTTCTCCTCCTCCCCCTCTGACCATTTCCTCCTCTCTCCGAACAACTCCTCCTCCCTGTTCTCTCTGACCATATCCTCCTCATTCCTCTGTTTGCCCATTTCCTCCTCCCCAGTCTCTCTAACCAACCCCTCCTTTTTCCTCTCTCTGTATATGCCATTTCACCAGTCTCTGTCCATCTCTTCTTACCCCATCTCTAGTTTTTCACCTCCTTATGCCCCCCCCTCTCTCTCTGTCCATTTCCTCCTCTCTCTCTGCCCATTTCCTGTTCCTCCACCTCATTCTATCTATCTACCTTATGCTCATTGTATCTCTGTCTCTCCACTTCCTTCTCATCCTCTCTCTGTGTTCATCTCCCTTATTTCTGTCCACCTCATCCTGTCCTATCTATCATTACCCACCCCCCACCCTCTCTTTGCTCAGCCATCCCCACCTGCATGTGTAGCCCCTGCAAGGCATGCCAATACTACTCACATAAAACACTTCCCCCCTCTTCTTCTGCCCATCTCATGCTGCCTGTTCTCTCTGTCCATCTCATCCTACCCCACTCCCATCATTCCATCCCCTTCTCCCCCTTTCTCTATATGTCTCACTTCCTCCATCCTCTCTATCTATCTACTCCCCCCTCTTTCTCTGTCCATCTCATCTCCCCTCCTCTCTCACTATCCATCTCCACTTCCCTCCCTCTCTCTGCTCAGCTGTGTCCATCTGCATGTGTAGCTTTTGCATTGCATAGTGATACTACCTGCACTGCACACCTGTTGTAAAGAGCAGTCTGGGTGTCAGGGGTTGAAATCCCTTTTCATGCATATCTGTGCTCATATGGAAGCTAGGAGTTTCTGCTCCCAACAGTGCTAATTTCCAGACAGCAAGCAGTATGTGAACATAATTTGGTTGAAATCGATCTGATAGTTTAGAAGTACATGCTGGACATACATACATATGAGCAGACACACAGACATACATCCTGCATTTAATCCTCCCTACCTCTATCCATGTATAAGGATAGATGAAAACAATAAAATGTAGCAGTGGGATTTCTATTTTTTTAAGTACTTTATCAGATATGACTGCCTGGATAGCCGTACCTGTTAGCAAGCCACTTCTGGGATTTGGCAACGTGTGGTGGCCCAGGAATTAATCTGCCCAGCAGATTAATGACGAAGGTCAGTGTGTTGTCCACCCTCGATGTGCTTTTTAGGTGGCTACTCATATCCAACAAGGTAAATACTGGGCTGGTACCCAAGTCCTGCCTCAGTTAGGATTCGCAAACATTTATAGAAGTTTCACACTATTTCACATAGGACAGCACTAGACGCTGACATATGAAATAACAATATCCGGCGCTGGAGGGGAGGGGGTGGGGGCTCAGGGGATGGCAGTGGGAAGGATATCCAGCCACTCTCTGCCACTAACATTCCTAAAACCAAAATTTAACAGGCTGAGCCTGTTTGGGATGAAGGCAATGGAAAAAAAGATAATAGGTTATTAGCTAAGGATACTAAAATGAAATTCTCGTTCGAAAATAATGGAAAAGATCATGAATATTCTAAGATAAATTGTGTCTGTGACTGATTCCAGTGACTTATCAGTGATCATGTGGTCAAACTATATTTGGGCTTCCGTCCATTTATGTACATTATACTGCATTTATTTGTGTTCATTGTCAGTTGCCAGTCTTCAGACGTAGCCCAAGACTTCTTGGATTTCATTGCGGTTTCTAGAGAGATGACTTCCCAATATACTAGCACGTGTGCTGCTTACAGTCTCAGAGAATGAACGAAGCTGTCTGTCTGGTCTCTTGCATACACTTCCTGATAAAAAGTATCCCAACACCCCTGTGTAATGCGGAATTGACAACTAGATGTCAACAGAGTCGGACCCACCAGTATAAAGTGGGGCTGTAGGTTATTGTGTTGTCAGTAGAGGACCATTAACAGCAAAATGGGTTGGTCACAAGAGCTCAGTGACTTTGGACGTGGACTAGTCATTGGATGGCACTGGAGTAATAATTCAATAAGTGACATATCAACCCTTATAAGAATTTCCAAGTCGACTCTTGATGATGTAATTCTGCAGTGGAAATACGAAAGAGCAACCACAGCTAAAACCAAGACCAGACAGACCTCACGTACTGATGGACAGGGACCGTCGAGCGCGATGGATGACGGTTGTAAAAAAAGTAGGATGAAATCAGCGGAAGGAGTCACTCATGAGATCCCAAGGCCTACCAGCAGTCCAGTTAGCACAATGACTGGGCGTAGGGAGTTAAAAAGACTGGGCTACAGTGGTGAGCAGCTCCCCATAAGTCAGACATTTCTGTTGCCAGTGCTAAGTGACGCTTGAAATAGTGCAAAGAGCGACGCCACTGGACAGGGGATGACTACAAACGAGTGATTTGGAGCGATGAATCACGCTAAACCCTGCGGCAATCCGATGGAAGAATTTGGGTCTGCCGAATGCCTGGAGAACGTTAGTTACCTGCTATCTTGTGCAGTGCTAACAGTGAAGTACGGAGGAGGTGGTCTCACGATATGGGGGTGTTTTTCGTGGTTGGAATTTGGTCTCCTTATTGTGCTTAGAAAAAACTCTGAATACGGAAGGATATGAACACATTTTACTGCACTTGGTACTGCGTGCAGTAGAGGACCAATTCGGAGAAGATGATTGTTTGCGTGAGTGATAGTGCACTCTGTCATAAAACAGAATTGTGAGGCAACGGTTTGTGGACACTAACATTCCTGAAATGGACTGGCCTGCCCCGACTTTAATGGAACAGCTGTAGGATGAGGTAGAACGTCGACTTGATTCCTCCAAAAATGGTTCAAACGGCTCTAAGCACTATGGGACTTAACATCTGAGGTCATCAGTCCCCTAGACTTAGAACTACTTATACCTAACTAACCTAAGGACATCACACACATCCATGCTCGAGGCAGGATTCGAACCTGGGACCGTAGCAGCCGCCTGGTTCCGGACTGAAGCGCCTAGAACCGCTCGACCACAGCGGCCGGCGGAGTTTATTCCTCCATCGACCTTCAGGCATCTCACTGAAAGTATCCCCACCAACATTCAAACCGCCATGAAGGTGAAGGATGGATGCAACCGATTTGAATTTTCACTGATAGACGTCCATATGCTTTTGATCAGATAAAGTATATCGTGTATAATAATGGTACTACCACACATATCGTTGAGGTACACAAAACCCTGGTTACTTCTCCTGATAATGTGGCTAAAAAAATGGTTCAAATGGCTCTGAGCACTATGGGACTTAACAGCTGTGGTCATCAGTCCCCTAGAACTTAGAACTACTTAAACCTAACTAACCTAAGGACATCACACACATCCATGCCCGAGGCAGGATTCGAACCTGCGACCGTAGCAGGCGCACGGTTCCGGACTGTGCGCCTAGAACCGCGAGACCACCGCGGCCGGCCCTGATAATGTCTCCCTGTTGCGAAGGACGTACTGGCTTCATTTAAATTTGAAGATTTCATTTTAATCGTATACATGTTCCGATGTTTTGTAGGCACTTAATCTGGATTATAGCACTAAAAGATATTAATAGTCGTTACCTTTTAGCGCAAACGTCAAGGGATGGAAAGGTGGCTTCAAAATGTTGTTAATTTGTTTTTTTATTTACCTATTGCATGTCCATTGTCATGATTTCGCAGTATCCTGTAGAGAATAGCTCAAACAATGTGGATTTTATACCAGGATTCAAAGCACATATGGCATTTGAAGACTACAACAAATAAATAAAACAACGTTCAGCTCGTATTAATTACTACCGATTTGTAGATATAGATTGGACACGTTGTTTAGAGGCCATCCAACAAAATATCCGTGTGCAATAGCGCACTGAAAAATAAATCTTCAGAATTTTTATGTGAAAACTCTTAAAGATTTTTAAATAAAATCAACGTTATTAACATCCTGTATCTTAATTCTTCATTTCAACATATTTACAGCCCTCTACCGTAAGGGACCTCCGAATTGTAGCGTCGAGCACGGCACTGTGTAACGTAACTATGTCGGTGCGTGAGAAACAGTGTGCTGTAATGGAGTTTCGAATTCGAAGAGTTCGTTCACACACCCTCTCCTTCAGCATGAGAGACCACACACGAATGCTGGGACGTCTGCAACAATCCGGCGCCTTGTGTTCACTGTCATCGATCATACTCTATACAGTCTCGACATGGCTCCATCCAACTTTCATCTGTTTATATCTTAAAGCACACCTTCGAGAAGTTATTTCACTTCGGTAGTGATGACACCATGCAAGTCGAGGTGAGGTTTTTGCTCTGCCAACAGCGTTCAACATCCTATAGTGGCTTGATCAACAAACTGGTCTCTCGCTGGGAGAAATACGTTCGTCGCCAGTGTGACAATGCTCAGAAATAAATATGTCGACATGAAGAACAAAGAGGTAGAATGTCAATAACGTTTGTTTTATTTAAAGAACTTTAAGAGTTTTCACATTAAAAATTCGGAGGCATTACTTTTCGGCACACACTCATAAGCTTGTATGAGCATTGAACAAAGAGTCAGTATGCCTCTCCACCAAAAGGAGAGTTAAAATAGCCCCAAAAGAGCAACATGCTAAATTTAAATATCACAAGCGGTACCTCGTCTTCTTCCAATATTACTTGTTCTAGTGTAAATCAATTTTCGTATTCTGTTATACTTAGCATCCGTGCATTTGTAAATTGAAGGCTGCAACTTCTTTATTTTCTTGGACGATACTCACGAGGAGCACACGGTAACTGCCAGAACCCGATTTCCCAGGAATCTCGTTCAATGAAAGAGGGATCAAATCACGCGAACATATGTATGTCTCTGTTTATCTGTAGGTACTGGACCGTTTCTGAGAAAACGACGCTCGAAGTTTTCGAGGTACTGTGTATGTCTTTTAGCCAGTAAGTAGTTCAACTGAAGCGGTGTCACACGTTTGCACCCCGTATTCGAAGCCTGATTATTTATTTTATTTTTCATTAATCTATCGATGTCCACAAAAGATTACTACACGAATGTTTTCCAATGTATTATGAAATAGGTTTAACCTTATTCGTCCACTGATTGTATGTCTAGTGAAAGAATTTTAAAAATAAAAAAAATGAATGAGACAATTATTTTAAATTGTTTTCAGTGAAAGTCCTTGATTCATAATCAATTGCAAGCGCCAGTTTTCGGTAAAGTGATGCGTTATGCATGTTGTGCCTCGAATTTATTGCCAACAAGTGAAATCTTAAGCGATGTTTACGACGTTTCTTTTCCAAGTGAGATTCATACGAAGAAATGTCACTGGTGTAAACCTGCCTTCGTGCGATGCTCGTGAAGTTCAGAACTTCTATGCCTCGAATGTTTCTACAATAGGTGTAACCCAAGGGAATGCACCAATTCCTCTTGAACAATAGACGTAAGAATAAAATAAGAGTTAATATCACAACTGATGTATGAATGAAATATGACACTATGAGAATTTAAAAAGATTGTAACCCTTTAAAATACCATACAGACATATAAAATAAATGTATGGCACTTATTGTGAAAACGAGTTGTTATTTTACAATTAATATACCTTCCTTGTATTCCCTATCCAAAGCTGACAAGAAATATTCGTGTAGTATCCTTCTATGGACATGAGTAGATAGATGAAAAAAGATAAATAAATATAAACAACAATAGGGTTTCGAACACGAGGCACAGAAGTGAAAGGCCGCAAAGCTAGCCACTCTGCCCCAATTCAGGCTGACATATAAATTTCGCCTAAAACTTTGAGGGTCATTTTCTCAGAAACGGTCAAGCATCTATGGATAAGACGAGACACGAGTTCGCTTACTTTGGCTGATCTTCCACTGAATGAAGATTCTGAGAAGTTGGTTTATGGCACTTGCCACGTTCTCCTCATCAGAGGGGCCTTTGTTTATTCAGTTGGACCAAAGATGTGCAGGCCCCCAACACATATGTGAAGCGAAGAAAGAAAACTTGAAATTTAATGTCACGTCGACATAAACAATCGAGACAGAACACATTCCTGCAATAGGTTATTATGCGGAAGGAAAACAATCACTGTCATGTTTTAATAAAGAGTCATCCTAGCATTCGCAGTTAGTTATTTTGGGAAATTTTTTCGTAATGAAGGCGGGATAAGACATGCAATTCCACTTCTTCTTAGAATTAGCAAGAGTCCAGTATCTTAACCATGGTGTTAGAGAAACAAAATGATGATCTCCTGCCTCACATTAAATGAACTACGCAGCCCAAAGAACAGCTGACAAGCGTATAGGGAAACAGCAGTTTCGACCAAGGTCTGTCGACTCGTAAGCCACCTGGCGACCTTTATCCGAAACAGCAGTGCAGCTGCGAACGTTGCGTTACGTGGCTGTTCCGTATACTTGGAAAGCAGTGTGGCTGAACACTAACAGGTGTAAAACGATGTAGAATAGGTATTATGACTTCAACATGAAAGAGAAAGAACACAGCGCTCTGAGGCCAATTAAGATAACCCAAGAAAGTTACCTATTTAGGATTCGCTGCCCTGACACGAGCATCTGAAAAGGCCGGTATAGATATAATTTTCAAAGTCAAACAGAGTCTGCACTTAAGAAGACATAAAATCTAGCGGTGTCTTATTTAATCCTTATACATCATAATACAAGATTATTGATTAATAGAATGTGTAAGCAACGGCTACTTCACGGTCTTACAGACCAACCACTGCGCTAGACAGCAAACAGCTGTCACCCACGTGACTGGCCTCCTTTTGCGCACAGCGTGGTATGATAACGACGTGGGACACTAGCATCGCGGCAGCAGACGTAGAGTCTGAGAAGTAGCTTACCAGGAGGATGTGCAGAAGGCAAGCTGTTGGCGGGAAGTGGCGGAGCTTGCGGTTGGTCTCGAGCTGCACGCGACCTACACCCGGACGCGACTAACGGTACAGCCAGACGCCGCTACGACGCTCGTGCGCCTCATTCACTCCTGCGCTTCATTCAAGGGCGTAATAGGAGCAAGACCCGGAGGCTCCGAGGACAAGGGACCCTCCGACGCCAAAATGGAAAATAAAACAAAAGCTTAAGATGGGAAAGAAAAGAGAATGCATAGAAAATACGACATGAATAATGCCGTCCATAGCACGGTCAGCCGCTCAGTCCCTGAACTAGTCCTTTGAACGCGAGTAAAATGGATATCAAGCCTTTGTTCATATAGGGCAAGCGTTGCTGCCCACAGGGGCTGTGAGATACTGACGAGGTGTTTACATTCTATACACAGATATCAGAGTACCAAGGAAAATTTTCGCTGCTAAATTCCACTACAGCTCATTGTCTCAATTACAAAATAACACCCAATGAAAATCTGTCACCCCTCCCAGCAGACATCAAGCTAATGAGACTACACAACAGCTATTTTGCATATAGTATGTGATACATCAGTCAGTATGTATTTTGGTGTGTAAAATCCGAATTTACATTTCAAAATGATGTAGCACGTAAAATTTCTGAGTTTTATGCGTATTTCAGTGTTTACTGTTTATTTTCCGTATTTCGCTGTTTTTTTATTTGATGTTTATTTATTTTTATTGTAATTTATTTATTTATTTTCAGGAGTAGTAGATTATCTACAAATGGTCACCAGACTATGGGGGCAGCAGAGACATCAAGAACCACCGCACAGTCAAGGAATGGCCTGTGAGGAAATCGTATATAACTGGAAATAAAAATGTGAAACACACTCCCTTGGTTGAGCCCAACAGAATCATTTTGCCTCTTCTTCATCTCAAGTTAGAATTAATGAAAAACTTTCTGCAAGTTATGCGTAAAGGAGGTCATCAATCATTTTAAAGAATCAATTCTCTTAACTGAGTAAAGCAAAGCTGAAAGACGCTAGCTATATTTGTTGGGCCAAAAATAAGAAAATTCATGAAAGATCCTACCTTTGACACGAAATTTACAAATATCGAGTTAGGTGCTTGGTCCTCTTTCAGAGTGACTGAAGAACTTGTTAGGCAACAGAATCGATGATAGCTATTTTTCCAGTGTGAATGATCTGCTAGATAGCTAAAAGACCATGGGGTGTAGAAGTCACTTAAAATTCACTTTTTACATATCCATCCTGATTTGTTTTCGGAAAATTTGGAAGCCATACGGAATGAGCAGAGTGAACACTTTCATCAAGACATCGCTACGATGGAACACCGTTATCAAGGTCTTGTAATTATTCGACGTTGGGCGACTACTGCAAGGGTATTGTTCAGGAGAATGATGAAACGCAAACAAAAGAAACGCATCGTTCTCACATTTTTCGAATACAAAAGAAGATTAAAGTTGAAAAAATATTTTAACTAATTTAGACCTGTTATTTCCGTCATGTCCATACTCCCTTATTAAATAGATCTATAGTTGTGAATATGTATTCTTGCTTGTTTTAATTCTGCTGTGTTTCTATGAAATGTGACATGACAGAGAAAAACTGATTTTACCATTGAATTCAGTGCCCCAAAATTAGATCTATCCACCTATTCGCAAACCAGATGCCTCTAGCATTGAAAGTGACTTAAATTATGTGAGGAAGAGAGCCAACAAGTTTCTTCAGATGCGCCATACCAAACCGAAGCGGTTCACTGATGATTATACCCCGAAAAGCTACTATATTTCTGAGATACTGACTGCAACGTTTCGCACGTCGCTCCGAAAACGCTTCCATATTTGCTCTAGTATTACGGCAGAAAGAGAGACTTAAGGATCAGTACGATTGCGTCCACAGGTAATGATTATTTTTAACATTGAAGTGCCGCATTTGTGCACCAAAGGAAACAACAATGGCCTTTAATTATATTTAATAGAATTTATTGATTTTTGTTAAATATTTTGAACGTTAACAAGTTTCATTAACTTGAGGTGTAAATGAGTGGCTTGTTTAAACTGTACTATGACATATATACTTCGTAGTAGTAAGTTACATATTTCGTAGAGCGACTGTGAGACAACACACAAAAGTTTCTCAATAATAGAATAAACCGTGAGGTAGTTGGCTCGATCCTTGCACTAGCAGATTTCTATCCAATCCCAACATCGCTTTCCAAACGCTTCAGAATTATGTAAACTATCACGAATTTAAGAACGGAAATGGCTGTATTTTTTTTTAAGTTTTTCTGTTTTGTGTTGCCTGCAGGGTATGCTGTTATATCGAGTCATTTTACCTTACTTTCTCTTAGGTGAGGAGCGAACGGTTGCCGTTCGGCTGTTTCATGTGTGTCGTCCCTTGTATGCTGATTTTTCATGACTGATGCGTATGCGCTGTTTTACGAAATCCGTAATTGAATGTGTCTACCGTATATACAACCCCTAAGGCTTTTTTTATTGTGCTTGATTCCCGTGTGTAATTATGTTTCTGAAGGCGTGTCCTGTTTAATCTGTGAAGTATGTGTCTGAAAACTGTTTGTTTCCGTATCATTAGTCTGGTTGTGAATGGTAGCGCTTGTCATTGTGGGGGTGCAAAAAAGCAACAATCCACATTCCACCTAAGCTGACCATGTGCAGCTCTCAATCATTACCCTATAACATAGGTAGATACGTAATACTACTTACGTCCGGCTACAAACTATACCTAAAACCTACCATTGATGTAATTTTCCTATATAGAAGGCAGCAGTACAAAAGTAACATGTTTTTAATGAGTATGACTACACAATATCATTTATTGATCATTATGAAACGCAGTAGTAGAAATATACAGAGAAGCCAGCACAGGCAATAAAAGGAAGGAAGAGAGAGAGAGGGAGAGAGAGAGAGAGAGAGAGAGAGAGAGAGAAACCAAGTAAATCTTGAATAACTTCCACACGAAGAGAATAAGAAAAAAATAGCACTTGCGAAGAAAAATTTAAAATGACGACTTTCACGGCCGTAACTTACATTTATAAAAAGTCCCCTGGCTGTTATGAGCTAGTCCTATGGATTTTCTTGAGAAACCCAATTTTTGGTCCTCGTCTGTGGAAGACATTTTCAGGAGAGGTCGTGGCTTCAAGAAACGTCCGATTCATACCGTGGCTCGCCGCTGGCTGAAGGTAACACCTGGTGCCGTGCAACTCGGTCCAGAGACGTGACTTCACTTTCTATGCTAATTTCGAGCATAATCTGTCATTTGAGAGTGCTTATCAACACTGTCGATGTCGCATAACGTTGGAAGACTTCCCATTTCATAACTAAGAACGAGGTATCGCTAAGTGTCCCACCTTCCTCTTTAAGACTAAAATTCTTGGTGAGTGTCTGTCGCCTATCTGAACAACCTACTGTAGTGTCCGCTCAAGGCTGCTAGGATCCCGGTCTTATCAGAGAGAAACTTGTGGTTTCCTCGTTGCAGAATGTGCTCCGCAAAATACGATTCATCCATTTCTTCTCGTCCTCAGTTGCCTTTATGCTCTTCTATACGTTTTTCCACCGTTCTCTTAATACCTGTTTACAACAACACTAGATATATGTATACTCCTTCAGACGGTTTGCTGACGATAGCTGACTCATAAGATATTAAGTATGCCCAGGAAATTTTCCTACAGTGATACTTCTTTAATGCTCAATGGCCTTCAAATGACGTTTCCGGTGATTGTTGTGCGCTTTGATAACGTAGCGAAGTACTTTTAATTCCATAGATTTACGAATATGTAATTTAAAAGACAGAGGCAGTTTAGTTATCACATTTTCTAGAGATAAAACTTACATCTTTATGGGTAGCCACAATACAAACGTAACGTGAAATTTAACAGTCTATAATTAGAGCGCTATGCGGGTGATGCATTCTATGACGTCCCATTTGGTTAAGTACCGGTACCGCTTTTCCTTAACGTATGACCTAGGAAGAGCAGTTTTTATGTACTGTTCTTGTACAGTTTAATCATTGCGCGGTATGTTTTCGGTGTTCTGTCTGTTTGAGATGGTGGGTTAACTAAGTCAATGCTTGCAAAAAATGTATTTGGAAATTTCCGAAGAATTATATGACAATTGGAGGCAGCTGTATCTCAGTTATTAATGTTTATGACGATTTCGTACCGGATATAGTTTATTTCCTAATCCTAGAGAATCACTGAACCTGTTGCACAAATAGCGGAGTTATTAGCTAGAGCTCGTAACGGTTGGATTTACTCTGTTCCTTCGAGAACGTGTCTGTGTCCAAGGAAGAAGTATGACCGTAGCCCACGCACCCGAATTCGTGTCTCGCTCGTATGAGCCTACAGAACATTGACGTCCTTCTTGGCGACGTTTAATAACTTTGAGAAGCTATCAAAATGTGTCGATATGTAGTATTTGGAACGTAATGCTCGTGCTGAAAGTGAGCAGTCGACTGAACGGAATGTGATACAGGGGGAAGAATCAGTCAGAATATTACTTCTTTCGAGATACATGTCACGAAATGACTATGCGGTAAAATAAGAGGAACTGGAGCTCATGACGAGGCTTACCAATAGTTCTTCATGCCATAAACCATTCATGAGTGAATGGGCAAATAATAGTGGAACCGTAAGTACCATCGTAAGGTGGCTTGTCAAATATAGATTTAGAGGTAGAGAACTTTTCGTCTCCTTTTTGTCACACAAATAACGATAAAGTCAAAAGTTATTTTAAAAAGGAGGAATTACTGAATAAATTAGTTTTATATTGTTTTCTTTTTCAATCATGAAAAGCAATGCTTGCTGTTAGTGTGTCGTTCTAAAAATAAAGATTGTTGTGATATGTTCGAAGTAATGTCTTTCTTTGACTTACGTTAACCGTTATTACATTGCTGCTTTTATCGGTAGCACTAAATATTTTAAAAACACTATACTCACTTAGTATAGACAAAATTTAACGATGGCGATCCTCTGATGCAACGTAATTACGGTACCATCGCTGAAGGAAACATTTTATTGATGGACCCTAATCATCTTCTACAATCAGTTAGAATGGCCAACCTTGCTTTAACCGGCTAGTTAACGTTAAATAAGTGGAATTCCTGCGTTGCTGATATGAATGAACTTTAAATGGAACCCATCACGTGTTATATACACAGTTACCAAAACAAGTGGAGAAAATACATACAACGAATGAGCTCAAAGAGGATCCCAAAATCTATGCTACACTACCATCCTAACAGCGACAGATCGCTAGATCGACCAATGAAAATATTGCTGGAAAATTCCTCGACGAGATCGTAACAGGCCAAGAGGCCTAACACTTGGATGGAAGAAGAAGAAGAAGAAGCTATCTGATTCCATTCAGAGAACCCGAAGGTCAGACCATTGCACCGCAAATCGTTAATATTGTAATTTTTTTAGTATTCTAAATTTGTAGTATTTGACCTGTGTATTATATTTCTCATACTTTCTGTTTTCTTTAATGAAAAAGTTTATGATTATGCTGAAGTAGTTAATGACAGAAGGCGAACTATCAGTATGCAAATATTAATCACCTAAAAATAGTCTGAAAAGCGTGTATAAGACCTGTAGAGGCGGTCAAGTATCGTTAGCGTGAAAAAGTCATTTTAATGCTTCGCGAACAAGTAAGACTCGAAAGGGAGGCGTCAATGTGAGCAGAATGGCACACGTGTGATGAAAGAGGCATCGTGGTAGGGCTGATCGTTAGCTGTCTTGAAACGTGGAGTGAAGAGAATGATGTAATGGGCGTATTAAATTTCTCGTCGGTGTTAGTAAGACGTCCATCTGCGTGGAGACAGAGTGCATGAATGGGGATACACTCATAATCGCGTGATTGACAGCGTCGACTAAAACTTAACCACTGCAGTATTCCCACACTGTATCGACTTTGTACTGTTCACGTGGTAAGGATTAGATACGCGTTGTGAACTGGACCAATCACATCGTTCGCATTGATACAGCGTAATGTTTCAGTTACCAAGACGAAAAACAACATTATGAATACATAACTGATTGACAATACATAGAGCACAGCAGGTGTTTCAATACAGGTGTTAAACTATTAAAATATAAAACTGAATGAGACGTCCAAAAGTCCGCTGTAGCTGTATTTATTTAAGTCGATTAGAGATCCACACAACCGATTTCGCAACTCTTAAACTGCGTCTTCTGGTGTTATGCCACACGGCGCAGGGAGTTGTTATAGAATGACGCACAGTAACAGTTGGGTAGGCATAGCTCTCAGCCCTCCTAAATTGATAAAAACCATCATTAAAAAAATGGTGCAAATGGCTCTGAGCACTATGCGACTTAACGTCTGAGGTCATCAATCGCCTAGAACTTAGAACTAATTAAACCTAACTAACCTAAGGACATCACACACAGCCATGCCCGAGGCAGGATTCGAACCTGCGACCGTAGCGGTGGCTCGGTTCCAGACTGTAGCGCCTAGAACCGCACGGCCACTCCGGCCGGCAAAAACCATCATCAATGATGAATGTCCAGTCTGTGTTAAAATCGCGAATTGTCGTCACCTTACTGAGTAAAACATGTTGCTCTTGGCCTATGTCAAGCAACAGACCAGGCTCTTCGTAAACGTTATCTAGAAAAGTAATGAGTCCGAAAGCTACATGCGTTTGTCCCCAACGTAATAATAATCGTAGCAGCTGACACCACACGTTATGAGGCGTCCTGTGTGTTGTTGGAGCCTATGTATAACTATTTGAGGTGTGGTTGCCCTAGTTTTGAAATCATCTTTATGAATTCCTGTAAATCATTTTTATGTAGTAAAGTAATTCCTCTGTTTTGAAAAATAGTTAACTCATTAATTGTTAATCAAAAGCATGCCAGCTCTACATTTTGCTTAAGAGATAATTTTATTCAAAGCGCAATTTATAAAACCTCCTTACAAATATTTTGTCCTTTGTTGTACCGAGCAGCTAACCAGAAAAGAATTGAAATAGCAGCATTGCACAATAGCGACTAACCATTAATGTTCAACTTTATTTATTGGCTGCATGGCCTTCAGGCAACAGTCACAAATTTTGAAACAAAATAAAAACTGTATTTATCAAGGTTATGATGTTTTGTAAATACTTTATGTTTGTGAACGTGTTTAATGGGTAACTGTGCCGATACAACAGCTTGAGCAAATAAGTTCTATTTTTCGTCAATTTTATCTTTAGAGCTGCTGATTTGAATGGAAATAGTTTCAAGAACGCTTCTTGAATATACAACGTAGTTGTTTGAATCAAGTGTGTCAGGTGGGGAATTAAATGTACGTATATATTGATTCCGTTGAATAGTGTTGCCCACGGCTTTGTCGGTTAGGCCCATCCGATCAGTCTGGTAGCCAGACATTTGACAGTGAGGCCTGTTAAGCTGCATTACCCTGCAGAGACATGTTATTTCGATCCGAAAATTGTTACAATCGCACCCAACACACTTACTTCAGAACAGTTTCACTTTATAGTTTTACGATCGTTGTTTCGGTTATGTAGACCGTACATAAGCCGTAGTTGGCTAGCAGTTTTTAAAATAGCAAATTCGATGCCGTTGACACGAAGACAGCTGTTCCACCGCTCTTGGAATCTCAGAAACACGCCACATAATTTACTGACATGAAAGCTTGTTCCTACAGGCTCGTAACTGTTAGATTGCATTTGTACCTAGATACAGTCCAAATGTCAAACTTGGAGCAATATTTTAAAGCACAGCATTTTACTAGCACATTAATAGACTTATGATTACAGAGACAAGCCTAAAAGCTTTCTCCGCCTTAACATTTCATCTACCAACAGACGGGTCCAGACGGAAAATCTCAACGCATGCACCTCCACCTCTGCACAGACTTTCACCACTAACTGTAAGTGGCTTGCTGTTTATAGAAAGCTAGAGCTATCGAAAGAGAGATCCGTGTAGTTCAAGTGAACTATTCCATTCCTTGCAACTCTGACTTCCAGTTTCTATTAGGGAAATGTGATGACATTATTGTTAATGAGAAGCAATACGTCTGTAGAAGAGAAACAAATCATTTGCTTTAACGACGAGCAATGAAATTACAAATATATCTCCTGCAGAATTAAAAACACAGAAATAAATGGACAGCAATAATGAAATACCAAATAATGTAAAATACAGTAAACACACTTCAGTAGGAACATTACGAATACCGCTCACTGTGGGAATAGGGACATGGATGGAATTTAACACATTACTAAAAGTCCAAGACGGACGTCAAGAGTGTAGAAAATCACTTGATCGTTTCTTTTAGGCTTTTTCTGTAATCAAGATCTATTAATGTGCTAATAAAATGCAGTGCTTTAAAATATCGCTCTAAGCTTGAATCTTGGACTAGATACAAATGTAACCTAATAGATACGAGACTGCAGGAACAAGCTTTCATGTCAGTAAACTATGTGGCGTGTTTCTGAGATTCCAAGAGTGGTGGGAAAGCTGTCTTCGTGTTAAAGGCATCGAATTTGCTGTTTTAAAAACTGCTAGCCAACTACGGCTTAGGTACAGTCAACATAACCGAAACAACGATCGTAAAATTGTAAAGTGAAACCGTTCTGAAGTAAATGTGTTGGATGTGATTGTAACAGCTTTCGGATCGAAATAAAATGTCTCCGCAAGACAATGGCACACTTCATCGTTAATCATGCTGCTTAATATGCCTCAACGTCGAGTGTTTGGTTACCGTATTGATCGGATAGGCCTAACCGACAAAGCCATGGGCGATACTACTCAACGGAGACAGTGTTCACGTACACTTAATTCCCCACCAAAATAATATCAAACTACCTGGGACAACACACAGAAAACTTTCACGGGTAAAGATATATGACACACTTCATTCAAACAATAACGTTGTATATTCAAGAAGCGTTATTGAAACTATTTCCATTCAAATCAGCAGTTCTAAAGATAAAATTGACAAAAAATAGAACTCATTTACTCAAGTTATTGTATCAGCACAGTTGTCCATCAAACACGCCCACAAGCATACAGCTTTTACAAAACATCATAACCTTAATAAATACAGTTTTTATTTTGTTTCAAAATTTGTGACCGTTTCTTAAGAGGCCATGCAGCCAATAAATAAAGTTAAAGATTTATGGTTAGCTGCGATTGTGCAGTGCTGCTCTGCCAATTCTTTTCTGATTAACTGCTCGGTGCAACAAAGGCCAAAATATTTGTAAGGAGATTTTATAAATTTCACTTTGAATAAAATTATCTCCTATGCAAAATGTGAATCTGGCAGAGATTTTTTTAACAATGGAGAAAGGTGCTGATTTAACCTCTCAGTATGTGAAAAATTTCTACTTGAAATACAAAATCATGTTTTACAACCTGTAATGAAGTGTCGCAGAGTATATGAGATCAGATATAAGGCATGTTATACATGTGAGACATAATTGGTTATGTCGCATATTTGCAACAGGACATCTTAATAATTGAAAACTCACTATACTTTATTTAGTAAAAGATTTCCATTTAACATTTTGGTGGTACATTGATAGGACTTACATGATTAAAAACTAAAAAAAAAAAATACATGGCGGCATACAATTGAATGATTACATATAATAAAATGGAGCCTTATACATGAAATTCTCAGAAACAGTTTATCATCTTGTTTACGCGCAGATGAACGTAGCGCTTACTACACATGACTACTGTATGTACGCCGGCCAAAGTGCCGCGCGGTTCTGGCGCTGCAGTTTGGAACCGCGAGACCGCTACGGTCGCAGGTTCGAATCCTGCCTCGGGCACGGATGTGTGTGATGTCCTTAGGTTAGTTAGGTTTAACTAGTTCTAAGTTCTAGGGGACTAATGACCTCAGCAGTTGAGTCCCATAGTGCTCAGAGCCATTTTAACCATTTTACTGTATGTACTTTACAATTTGGTCTTTCCAATCTTTGCTTACACCAGTATGTAGCTCTAATTGTTCAAACAATAACTTCTCATGTGTGTGTCGTGAACAAAGACGCCAAGAGCAAGTCTCTCTAAAAGTACCTAAAACACTCAGGAGATAGAATCGCATGTCAGAGGTGTTGGTAGCTTCGTGTAGAGCCCACGCAGAATATCGTGGCCAGTAGATGCGCAGAGCGCAGAGGCAGGTCACCATGGAGAGAGCAGTCGTGGTTGGCGGCGGGGGGGAGGGGGGGGGGGGGAGGAGGAGGCGCTGTAGGGGAAATTCCGAGTGCTGGAGGGAAAGTGCCGTTCTAAACTGAAGCCTACACTCGCATTTTTTGTAAATATTAAATAGGGCTCCTCCATACTCACGCTTGCATGGTGACCATTCAAAAAGATCTGTCGCCTCAGCGCCGGTTAGTATCCAAACAGAATTTGTACCTTTCAGAGAAGCATCATGAATGGCGAATTTTGAGTAAAATCTACGCATTTCTCTTGTTGTCATGTTAAAATGTGCGGAGTTCACACAGTCTCACCTCGCTAATATGTTGTGCAGACACAGCTGCAAGGGAATTCTGAGACGGTGGTTTGTTAAGTTTGTTAAGTGAGGAACTGAGGAAAAATAAGGTCAGTAGTTTATGAAGAAGCACATCTCAGCACAAAATAAATGTGTAATGTCTTCCCTTGTGTTGTTCAAAACGCATAGAATTTCTAGTTTCACCAGCTACCAATGGCCCTTAAAAATTACATTCTTTCATCGAAAAAGTCTGTAGTTAGGGAATAACACAGTAGATAATGAAGTTTTTCATGAAAACCACGTGGCAAAATATTCTCCCCTTTATGTGCTATCATTCGCCAAAATTTCATTTTTATGTCTCAAACCGTTTATGAAATATGAATAAAGTTGTGGATATTTCACTCTGGCTTTATCGCTAGCACGACGCGATCGCAAATGAGTGTGCTACTTCAGAGCAATTTCGTGGGGCAGAATTTGAAAATACCGCTTAAGATGAAAGGTTCTTTTTATTCAAAACACGACCGGTTTCGGGCTCCTATATGCTAATCATCAGGAGTTATAACTTTGTGCTGTGACCCCGAGCACTTTGGTGGACGAGTACAAGACCCCACTGTATCACCAGCAAGATCGGTGACAGATAGAGACCTCCACCCAAGTCTAAATAAAAATTCAATATGTTACCTAAATTTCATACACAGCAACATATTATGAACCATGCACCAAATGCAAAATCATAGCGCCCCCTATATTTCATTGAAATTTTTTTCGAATTTCGCGCAATGTCTTACTTGCATGTAAATATCACAATAACTATGACCATTAACGAAATGATAGGCACGTCATCATGAACCTGTCATATAAAACTACAAAAATGAAATTTTTTCACCAAATAGTTTCTGTGAAATCGTATGAGAAATATTGCAGGGCGTGCGCTTCCATTCTGTGATCGCTGACCAGCCGAAAGGTGGCAGACACTGTCGGCCTACCTTTCCGAACAAGTGAATAAACTCACCCAGTGCTTTGGACAAGAACTGCTTACTGCGCATCGGCCACCATATCCTGCAAGGACCTTACAATCTGCATCTACGGTCACTAACACTAAAAACAAGTAACCTTCCAGCCGCGTCAGGTGGAATTTTAACTACCTGAAGCAGATGGAAGCCCTAGCAGTTTTTATTAATTCCTATCGCCGCGAGGCCATGCAATCATAAATTAACTTTCCATTTATTAACGTCGCTTTGGTATAATGCGAATTCGCAGCGCACAGCCTTAGGCGGTTAAGGGACGTTGAGAAACAAAAGATTATATTAGCATGGTAGCTGGAACTGATTAATGTGCAAGTGGTGAAACTGCCCTGCCATCACCAGCGGCTGCGGAAAACTGACGAATGACAATGAAACCTTAACAGATGACAATCCGAAGATCAGAAGTCAGAAGTTCAAAATGGCTCTGAGCACTATGGGACTAAACTTCTGAGGTCATCAGTCCCCTAGATCTTAGAACCACCTAAACATAACTAACCTAAGGACATCATACACATCCATGCCCGAGGCAGGATTCGAACCTGCGACCGTAGCGGTCGCGCGGTTCCAGACTGTAGCGCCTAGAACCGCTCGGCCACTCCGGCCGGCAGAAGTCAGAAATATTTGCAAATGTACCTTTGATAAGTCGTTGTTGCAAACTGGGGATACGACACCTGGGAGACGTGAGAGAGTAGGGCGCATTCATTACTTCAGGTGTTTGTCCTTATATCACGGAAACGCAAACTACAATGATGAACAGTTCTCACAGTAATGGGTAGTGACTTCTCCGGACTTTTATTTAAATGCATGTATACTCGTAATATAGTCTGTTCCTTTGTGCACTTATTCTACGAGGGGCAGTCGAATGAAAACGAGACAGAAAAAAATAAGTAAACTGCTTATTATTTCAAAAGCAATACCTATAACTGGTACAAATGGCTATAAGCACTATGGAACTTAACATCTGAGGTCATCAGTCCCCTAGACTTAGAACTAGTTAAACCTAAGTAACCTAAGGACAACGCACACATCCATGCCCGAGGCAGGATTCGAACCTGCGACCGTAGCAGCCGCGTGATTTCGGACTGAATCGCCTATAACTGCTCGTCCACAGCGGCCGGCAGTACCTATAACTGTTAATATCCCCTTGTGAGACAAGAAGGTCAATGATTTCGTGGGAAAATGTTTGCTGTTCCCTATGAAACGACGATTGTACCAAGGTGTGCATTTCTTCATCTGAAACAAATCAACGGCCACCGATGTCTTTCCTCAGGGCTCCAAAAATTTGGTCAGAGAACGGAACTGTATGGAGGATGTGCAAGGGCTACCCGGCGAAAATTTTCTGCAGTGTAGTCGAACCAACCTTCGCATCTTGTTGGCGGGCATTAACTTCAGCTGAATGATGCCTCCGACGACATTCCTTGGCGTTTGGACTTGATGGGGCGCTTTAATGCAAAGTGTTCACGTACCGCGGTGTGTTAATTGAGGCGCCGTGTTCCAGAAAGTCAATGAGTAGTGAGGCCCTTGCAGTCGAAGAAAAAGTTGTCATGACTTTCTCAGAACTGTCGTACACAGCGTGGAACTCTTTCCTATGCTTCCGTTGTTGGCTCTGGTGTTTGCTCTCCGGCTCAAAATGCTGACAGCATGTTTCATCTCGCACGAAATACGGAACAGGAAACGATATTCTTCATTGTAATACTGTTCTAGGTCTGCAGTGACGTCGACATTCTATTCCTTCTGCTCTTCATCCGGGTATAGCGAACATAATGCACATAGATTTTCCAGAACTTCACATGCTCTGTGATGACGGCGCGAACAATAATGCAATAATGCAATAAATGCTCAAAATGATGTCCGTCAACCTCAATGCATTTGGCAATACGTGTAACGACATTCCTCTCAACACCGACGTTTTTGAGATTTCCGATTCTCGCGCAATTTGTCTGCTACTGATGTGCGGATTAGCCGCGACAGCAGCTAAAACACCTGCTTGGGCATCATCATTCGTTGCAGGTCGTGGTTGACGTTTCAAACGTGGCTGAACACTTCCTGTTTCCTTAAATAACGTAACTATCCGGCGAACGGTCCGGACACTTGGATGATGTTGTCCTGGATACCGAGTAGCATATATAGCACACGCCCGTTGGGCATTTTGATCACAAAAGCCATACATCAACACGATATCGACCTTTTCCGCAATTGGTGAACGGTCCATTTTAACACGGGTAATGTATCACGAAGCAAATACCGTCCGCACTGACAAAATGCTACGTGATACCATGTAATTATACGTTTGTGACTATTACAGCGCCATTTATCACAAAGCGAAGAGAGTGGTCCAACTAAAACATTCATATTTCTTTACATACTACACGAATATGTAATAAAAATGGGGGTTCCTATTTTAAAAAAACTCAGTTGATATCCGCTCGACCTTTGGCAGCGCCGTCTATCGGGCCAACCATAGTGCCATCTGGTTTCCCCCTTCAAGCTAGACAAGTTTCGTTCTTTGTAGTTTTTTCGTTTGATGCTTATTTCGTGAGATATTTGGCCCGGTCACCATCAATGGACCACCGTGTATAGTCTGCCATGTTTTAACGTAAGTGCCCCTCATAAAATTGTAAGTTATATTTATGTTTGAGGTACTGGATTTTCCCGCGAGAGAACCCTCAAAGAACAAAAATTGGCTTCTAGTCCAGCCATCAATATCTACACAAGAAAAGAATGTAGTAAAATTCGACTAACCGAGAACGTAAGTACATACAGGGGTAAACAGAAATTTGGAAACACCAAATACGCAATACATTTATATCCCTAATACGGAGTAGGACAACCGCTGGCATTCGAAACTGCTTCCAGTCGTCTCGGAATGGATTAATACGGTCCTGTATGACTTTCAAGAGAATCTCATACCATTCTTCCCGCAAAACAGTGGAGAGTTCAGGTAACGATGATGGAGATGGATACCTTCCACGCACAA
Source organism: Schistocerca piceifrons (assembly GCF_021461385.2). NCBI lineage: Eukaryota > Metazoa > Arthropoda > Insecta > Orthoptera > Acrididae > Schistocerca > Schistocerca piceifrons. The sequence goes on from NC_060141.1 coordinate 421,746,386, forward strand.
TTCTCTCCAAATGAGACCACAAAGGCTCCATAATATTGAGATGTAGAGACTGTGCTGGCCAGGAGAGATGCGAAAATTCATCCTCGTACTCAAAAAACCAGTCCTGGACGACTCGAGCTGTGTGATCAGGGGCCCGGTCGTCTTGGGCCACAGCAGCACCATTGGGGGACGGACTTTGTACCATGGAATGGACCTGATCCGCCAAAACTGACACATAATTATTTGCAATAATGAGAGCATACTGAGTAATCACGGGGACCATGCAGTACCACGATACGGCTGCCCCAATCATCAACGAACCCGCGCCATTTTCCACTCTCGAGACGTAAAATCGGCTAGAAGTTGCGAACCGTATGCAACAAAATTCATACGACATTCTTCCAATGATCCATAGTCCAGGTTTTATGGCTTCGGCACGACGTTTTCCTATTTCGGGCATTTGCATCATTAATGAGAGGTTTTGGAATTCCAGATCGTCCTGCAGTTCCTTGCTTATGGAACTCTCTTCGCGTTGTTTTGGTGCTACCAGGGCTCTCGAGTGCGCCATTCAGTTCTGCAGCGACTTTTGTAGCTATCGTCTCCTTACTGCGCGGAACAATTCTTTTCAGTGACCATCACTCAACACACATTTTTGTCCGCATTGCGACTAAGTGGATGATGTATTTCCGCTTTCCCTGCATGTTGAATAAATCTTAGATCCCGCGCCCGGGTTCCCGGGTTCGATTCCCGGCGGGGTCAGGGATTTTCTCTGCCTCGTGATGACTGGGTGTTGTGTAATGTCCTTAGGTTAGTTAGGTTTAAGTAGTTCTAAGTTCTAGGGGACTGATGACCATAGATGTTAAGTCCCCTAGTGCTCAGAGTCATTTGAACCATTTTTTTAAATCTTAGATATAGTACACACTTGGGCTACTTTGCCTACGGAAGCACCCATCGTAGGAACACCAACATTAAGCCCACTTACGAAATCTCTTAGCTCCGACACAATGTACTGAAAACTACACTGAACACTGTTCTGACCACGACTGACACTTGCAACGTATTTAGAAAATAGCGTAGGCGCTGTTCGTAGGCAAATACAAGAGTGCAAACTGCAGGCCTGCCTAGCATCTGCATTTGTGTTCAAGCATCCATTTTTCGCGGTGTTTACACGTTTTTCTCCAAGTCCTGTAATCTACAAACATAAGGAAACGCGACGGAGAACGACGCTACACAAGATCACATAGTCATGTGGCGACACCGTCCCGGCAACGTAAGTGAAAACATTCACGAGACTTGGGACTGGGGCTCCATTCAGCAATGTTGATGGCTGGTGTGGACGTCGCCATTTAAGTCACACGGGACAATGCTTGACGTGACGTGACGAGAGGTGACGCATGGTGCGTATCGACCTTGATGCGATGTTCCATTGTTCGCTAACACTCCATCCTCTGTCCTCCAATACAAACCCACATCGTGAAAAGGACAGCTCCTAATAAAGGTGATCCGTCTAACGTAGACGTCCTGAATTTTCCGCAACGGTTCCAGATAACGCAGTATCGTTTTCACCGAGTGATATTATCTAAGTAAGTGAGTACTTTTCCACATAATGCATACTGTATGAATACACGAACAGAATTAACCAAACTTTTTTTATAACTGGAAACACAACATTTATTTTAGTGGTATCTGAAAGTATCTGCAAATAGGATTGCATTGACATGAAAAATACAAATGTCACGACTTACACTGACAGAAAAAATCGCTACACCAAAAAATAATTAATGTACAGTAATGAAATTTCGGAGCACATTTGTCTAGGTAACAATTTAAGTCATTAACTTCGCAAAATCCCTGGTTAATGTAAGCACGAGATAACCCATTGCAAATGTGAAATGCTGGTACGTTAATAACAGTTTTAACCGCCAGAATGTTTAATGCAAGCATTCAAACGTGCGTGCATTGTGCTGTACAGGAGCCGCATGGGATGGAGTTCCATGCTTGTTCCACTTGGTAGGTCAATTCAGGGACGGTTAATGCTGTTGTGGATGACGTTGGAGCTGCCGTTCGATGATATCTCATATGTGCTTTTGGGAGACAGACCTGGTGAGCCAGCAGGCCAAGGTAGCATGGTGACACTGTAGAGCATGTTGGGTTGCAATAGTGGAATGCGTGCTGTTCATGAATGGCAGCACAAGAGATCGAATCACCAGACTGACGTACAAATGTGCAATCAGGTTGCGTGGAACACCACCAAGAGTGCCCCCCTGTCATACGAAATCGCACCCCAGGCCATAACTCCACATGTAACTTCTATGTGTCTAGCCCACAGGCAGGTTGGTTGCAGGCCCTCCTCAACTGGTGTCCTTTTAACCAACAAACGGCGTCAATGGCACCGAAGCAGAACCAGCTTTCATTAGAAAACACAACAGTCGTCCACTTTGCCTTTCAATGAGCTCACTACCGAATCCGCCTATAGTGGTGGTCTGGGGCCAGCGGAAAGTACGCTACAGGGCGTCTGGGTCGGAGCTTTCCTTGAAGTAACCGATTTGTAACTGTTCGCTGTGTCACTCTGATGCCAACTGCTGCTCAAATTGCTGCTGTAGATGCAGTACGATGTGCCAGAGCCATACGCCGAACATAATGGTCTTCCCTCTCGGTAGTGTCATGTGGCTGTACAGACTCCGGTGTTCATGCGACCGTACATTCGAGTGGCCACCATTGCCAGCAATCATGTACATTGACTACATTCCTGCCAAGTCTTTCTGCAATACCGCAGAAGGAACACCCAGCTTCTCGTAGCCCCATTACACGACCTCATTCTAACTTACTGAGTTGTTCATAATGGCGTCTTTGTCGCCTTAAAGGCATTCTTGACTAACATCAGCTCACCACGTCCAATTAGTTATCTTTGGATAACTAACTCTCACGACAGTTACAAGGTGTTTATAAAGTGAACCAGATTTGTATCCCCATAGTGGCGCTACTATCGCTACTCTTATGCTACTGGCGCGACAGTTGAATAGTTATCATCTTTCAGATGTAGAAACATGCCTACCAACTTTCATTTACCTCGCACAGCTCCTTCTTGCTATTGCGATATTTTTCCGTCAGTGTACAATGACCGCCTGCTCAACTGTGTTCGTTCACCTTTGGAAAGAAATACAGCAGAGGTTCAGCTTGGCTCGGATTCCACATGTATTTACGCACAGATCACGCAGTTATCGTAAATTATGTGTCGGTAGTTTGTGGGAGCGGAACTCGCCCCCGATAACGTCTCAGATGCACTCCATAGGGTTCTGATCAGGCGAATCTGGTGACTAAGACATCAACGTGATTTCATTATTACGCTCGTCGAGCCACTATTGTCTGGCGTTATGGCACGGTAAGTTATCCTGCTAGACTATACCATCGCCATGAGAGAAGATATTAAGCATGAAATGGATGCAAGTGGTCCGCAATAACGTTTATGTAGTTATAGTTGTCATGGCTCCTTCCATTACTACCACAGATCCTATGGAGACAGATACCTTGTCGGCTACTCGTGGTTTCACGCTCTTTCAAACCATCTTCCAGACATGCACACGACATCAGCACGTGAATAGCCGACCAGCTTCGCCGTTTCCGAGACGCTCTTCATAGGCACTCGTTCGACCTATACTTGAGTATTGCTCATTAGTGTGGAATCCGTACTAGGTCGGGTTGACAGAGGAGATAGAGAAGATCCAAAGAAGAGCGGCACGTTTCGTCACAGGGTTATTTGTTAAGCGTGATAGCGTTACGGAGATGTTTAGCAAACTCAAGTGGCAGACTCTGCAAGAGAGGCGCTCTGCATCGCGGTGTAGCTTGCTGTCCAGGTTTCGAGAGGGTGCGTTTTCTGGATGAGGTTCGAATATATTGCTTCTCCCTACTTATACCTCCCGAGAAGATCACGAATGTAAAATTAGAGAGATTCGAGCGCGCACGGAAGCTTTCCGGCAGTCGTTCTTCCCGCGAACCATACGCGACTGAAACATGAAAGGGAGGTAATGACAGTGGCACGTAAAGTGCCCTCCCCCACACACTATTGGGTGGTTTGCGGAGTATAAATGTAGATGTAGGCGCCGGAACACAACAACCTTTCCTACTTCAAAGACACTCGTATGTCAGTAGGTGTCCCCATTTGCGTCCCGTATTGTCGCTCATCACTGCCGGCTTTACGGAGTATCTGTCCTAAGGGTCGTCAGGCACATTTTCGATACCGAGCACCGTTGGAAAGCGTCGGTCTGTTTCCCGTTAAAAACAGAATGGTTTTTAAAGTGGAACTTTACGAGTCCGTTCAACTGAGTGGTCCCAATTAGTCTAGTGTGATCTTTTTGCCAATATGTATTAACAGGGACAGTAGAAAGACAAGGAAAGAGTGCATTAGCAGCGAAAGCACCGCCGTGGCTCGTGCTGATTGCTGACCGACATTGATTCAAATGGTTCAAATGGCTGAGCACTATGGGACTTAACATCTGTGGTCATCAGTCCCCTAGAACCTAGAACTACTTAAACCTAACTAACCTAAGGACATCCCACACATCCATGCCCGAGGCAGGATTCGAACCTGCGACCGTAGCAGTCGCGCGGTTCCGGACTGAGCGCCTAGAACCGCTAGACCACCGCGCCCGGCGCTGCCGACATTCAGAAGCCTACTGCTCAGTCGCTGCAGGAGTACCGATTATTCATCGTTTCTTGTTAGTAGATATCTGTAAAATGAATATCTCAACAGATTAATGTGGGGCATGTAATGATATAAAAATAATTTTGTTTAAAACGGGCAACAAACTGACGAATTCCGTTGGCGGTAGGCGTCGCGTGAAATATGTGTTTAATAGCATTTGTTTGGTCTGATATCAGTTACAAAAACGAAATTGCAAATATCTGTCGAAAGACCAGCGGAAATGTGCCTGACGACCCTTAGGAGACACCCGGTATACTTCCTTTGCTGAGTCATGTGCTCGCAATGCCACCAGGCGACATTCATTCACGGGATGGGAGGAATTCACAATATATTGGCTTATCAATGTAAGTGTGTGGATACATATACACAGGGTATAAACAAAAACATACAGAGAATCTCTCAGAGGCTGTAGATTGTGTCTTGAGAAACAAATTGAGAATAGAAATCCATGTCTGGAAATGTTTTCGCCACATAGGCGATCAAACAATTTGTCAAACTTTAACGTTTGTCGTATAATTTGACAGTGTGATGCTTTGTTTAAAGTTTGTTTGTCAAAGATAGGCTATGTATGCCGTGATTCTGAGAAATTTAGATTGCTGGCAGAATTGACAAAGAAGTTTCATAGTTTAATCATGCGTTTGACAAACAATAGACAGTTGCTTGCGGGACTCTTATCTATAAAGAGACAGAGGAATTAAATGCATCAGCTGCCAATGGGCACTGATTTAAATCAACGGGGAAAGCTGAAAATGTGTGCTGGACTGGGATTCGAACGCTGGTCTCCTGCTTACTGGGCAGATCCGCTGACACTATGCCATCTGGGCAAAGTGGTTGTCGCAACTACACGGACTACTTTAGCACGCCTTCCGCCAGGCACAAATTCTTAACTTATCCACATACTACAGATGTAGTGCCCCTTGCTCATTATCCCATTACTCGCGCCATTTCGTCGTTTCCTGTAAGAGTTCGGGCTCGGTTATCATCCACTCTGAAGGTGTCATTGGCCATTGTCGTCTTAATTATGTGGTGTCTGTTCTTTTGGACATGTCCGAAAGAACAGACACCACATATATATATTATCTATAACTTTGAGAGATCTGACACTTGGAACAGATTTTGGAGACTTAAGGTTTATATCCTACATTGCACCTCGCACACTGCCCACTAGTGTTAAAATACTTTGAGACAAGAAAGGTACAACGTGACAGTTGCTTCAAATGTGTTGTTAGATTTGGAAAACTTGATTAATACGTCTGAGCGATTGTTTGACAAATCCGTCGATGACAAACAGCGAATCGGACAAACAAGTTTGACTGTTTGCGGGGGGCTTTGTAACTCCGACGATCCGAAGCGACGTAGAATGTCGATAATTTTTGGTACAATCTCTATATTGGGATAGCAACGTAAAGCACCGGACTACCAATTCCAACTTCACCACCACCCGTAGCAATGCTTCACCAGTACCCGTAAACTGCTGCGTTGTAGATACGGCGGCTGTATTTTGCCTTTAAATATGTGACACAATTAATGGAAAGAACGAGGTGCTCTACTTACTCAAGGTAAGTCTAACAGAAACGTCAAGAAAATACACAAAATTTGTGGTGAAAATCGTCACGCTCTGATGGTTATATAACAGCGAAGACAAAGACTTTACGGAAGTCTTACTGTTGCGAGATGATTGCAGTCCCAAAACACGAATTCGGGGAAAGGTTGATATGAATGAGACGCAGAATTTCGATGCCTTCGCACGCGTCACTGCGAACCCCTGAATAGGTACGCGAGAAATTTTTGGGCTTGTCGGGGTACATAAAGTAAGCGTACTGCGGAAGTTCCCTGGGTAACAGTTGGCTGCCCAGCAGCAATTGTGTGCTGGTCATTCCCAGCAGCGTGTCCGGAATGATCTCAAGAACATGCTATTTACCGATGAAGTGACCTTGACAAATCATGGGCGCATAAACTTACGATACCTTCGTTGTTGAGCGACGCAAAACCAGCGCTGGTTTCGTTTCATGGAGCCACGGCGACATCAGCGAGTGAACACGTAGCGTGAAATCGCTGGAGACCTCTTCATCGGGCCGCACTTCATCCAATGGCCGCTGTCCAACAGTAAGTACGCCCATTTACTCACAGGTGTCTTATCGGCTCTTTTGGAAGAAATAGTGCTCACTTATTTCGTGGCAGCGGTCTCAGCATGACGATTAACCTAAGCATTCTGCTTTGACGCTGAGGCAAGAGTTAAAAGAGGCCTCTGTAACTGATGACTAGGGCGCAGTGATATACAACACGTCTCTAGATTTAACGTGCAGGAATCATTAAAGGGCAGGATATGCAATACGGTTGCGACGACACCAAGGGACGTATATGAACGAGTGGTGGCATTATTCCTGGAACGCACTTCATCCAATGGCCGCTGTCCAACAGTAAGTACGCCCATTTACTCACAGGTGTCTTATCGGCTCTTTTGGAAGAAATAGTGCTCACTTATTTCGTGGCAGCGGTCTCAGCATGACGATTAACCTAAGCATTCTGCTTTGACGCTGAGGCAAGAGTTAAAAGAGGCCTCTGTAACTGATGACTAGGGCGCAGTGATATACAACACGTCTCTAGATTTAACGTGCAGGAATCATTAAAGGGCAGGATATGCAATACGGTTGCGACGACACCAAGGGACGTATATGAACGAGTGGTGGCATTATTCCTGGAATAAGTTTCCTCACTCGCTTCAAATGGTTCAAATGGCTCTGAGCACTATGGGACTTAACATCTGAGGTCATCAGTCCCCTAGAACTTAGAACTACTTAAACCTAACTAACCTAAGGACATCACACACATCCATGCCCGAGGCGGGATTCGAACCTGCGACCGTAGCGGTTGCGCGGTTCCAGACTGAAGTGCCTAGAGCCGCTCAGCCACAACGGCCGGCTCACTCGCTTCGTGTGTATTTATAGACGTATAGTACGGGTGATGACAGAAATCTCAATTCCGGACGACGGGTATTCAAATCGTTGTCCAGGCATCCATATTTAGATTTATCAAGTTTTTCCTAAAGCGCCTGCGGCAAATGCTAGGATGGCTGCTCTGCAAAGGAGCAGCCTAATTTGCGTCTCTAATCTAAGTTTGTGCTAGTTCCTAATGACCTCGTCGTCGACGAGATGTTAAACCCTTATCTTCTTTTCTTTCCTTCTTTCTGAAACATTGAAAGTATGCTGTGGAAGGGCCTAAAATGTCGCATTTCAGTCATAATTGTGATATTGTAAGACTTTTGCGAATGCAGGGGCTCAGATAGTGTGTCTATATACTCGACAGCACAACCAGCGGCGCCGTATACTCGCAGCAGGCCCAGTAAAGAGCTTCAGGCCACACCGCGCCACGTGGCGTTTTCCCGTGATCTGCTCGCACAACAGCAACTCAGTCTCGTCTTCATCCCTGCATGCATACCAGATACGCGCCAACTATCGTTCTGTTGACGACCTACGCTGCCAAATTTGTCTGTGTCTGGTGTTTTTCTCTGGCTGGATATCTCATTGCATTAAGTTGGACTTGGACTCTAATCATGGATCTGCAGCATTTCATAGTGTTCATCCTTTCTGCAATTGCAGCCAGCCAGAAGGTTTTGCTGTAAGCCCACATCACAACCTGTGCATAGCTTGCAACTATTGTTGATTTTCAAACAAAGGCTACGGCAATGCCATTCCAGCAAACTTCTACTTTGGCCATGTTGGGCTCCCTTGGTTGTGCATGTCACACATTATAGTTAATAAATGGGAATCAAATTACATGAAGTACATTATTATTTGAATAAAATGATTTATTTGCATCAGGATTTCAGTCTCATTATTGATTTCTCATCCATTCAAGTACTAGCGTCGATGCGTATTGCATACTGTGCTCGATGCCCCGTTATCTTGGCTTTGTGGTGCTAGGAAGTGGCAACACCAGGCTGATCGAGGCATTATGATAGATGCTTTCTACAGCCGTCCACTGTTTCATACTGACAGCCTGCAGCAATGTATTATACCTACACATTAATTCTGTCCTGCCGTTTCTGTTTTGCATTGTCCTTTGTACGCACTCTCAAAGGCCGTTAAAACAAATATGTGTGATGAAATCTTCTCGGGTTATCAGTTGATTCATTTCTTCTTGTCGTCGCAACGTTTCGAGGTGTTTCGTACTATCTGTCTTCAGGTGAAGTGATTTCGACGAATATGACGAGTAGGAAACTCGTCATAACATTGCGACAACATGACACTAAGACTCGGATGATGATCCGAGAAGATTTCACAAATTAAATTCGCTGAGAACAATTGAATTGATATGTGTTTCTAAATTAGAAGGTTATATAATATTTGACATCTTCATGCGCTCATGCAGTCTGTTAGGGGTATAAGTGCAGATATTTTTATTGGTGAGTGAGAATAATGCACTGAACAACATTACATCAGTATTTACTTCATTTGCAGATTAATAATATTAGTTATTAGGAGCAGTATGTTTTAGATTGGTTAAAGCATCCAAGTACATGTGGCAAAAGCAAGTCATTCATTAATGCTTATTTTCCCCTGAGCAGCAGGTCAGGAGTTGAAGTGTGGACGTGTAGACGCAAAACGGTTAGTCTATACTGACAGGCGCAGTCTACTCAGTGGTGCAGTTAGGACCATGCAGAAAACATCAGGTAGTAAGTATGTGACGTGTTTTTGGAATACTGTCCGACACAGAAAAAAAAGAACAACACACTGACGTGTGTACATATTAAGGTACCACATATAAAAATATCTGCACTTATGCGTATACATTCTCATGTTGTGGACACGCACTATACGACCAACTTCTCATCCCCGTACATGATATCGCTTTATGAAAACTGCATGTCGATTACTGTATCCTCTTAGATTTTCGACTTCTCAAACGCTTTTTTTTTTTTAATCTGACTCTAATGACATCGATGTCTCTCAGTGCTGTGAATAAACTGGAGTCTCGAGGAGACCATCTTTGTGCGCTTATTTCAGATGGTGGAGGACTTTCAGCTAGATCTTAAAAAGTTGGTTTTCAGTTGGGGAATCGTTGTTGTGGACGATCGAATAAAAATTAGAGACACGCCATTTCACACTTCAGAATAATTCTTTATAATAGTATTTTTGTATCTTACGACACCGCTTTCGATTTGCAAGCAGAGATCTGGACTGATTAATTGATTGATTGAGAGGGGTTATGGAACCAGAGACCTTAGTGGCATCCGAGTCAGCACGAAGTCCTCGTATTCAAGTATAACGGCGCGGCATTCTAATTTTCAATTATGCTTTCGGGCTTCTCATTTGGTACGATGGTCTTGGCTCGCAGCGATTTTTGCTTGTTTCTATATGGGCATTCTACACTACTGGCTACTAAAATTGCTACACCAAGAAGAAATGCAGATGATAAACGGGTATTCATTGGACAAATATATTATACTAGAGCTGACATGTGATTACATTTTCACGCAATTTGGGTGCATAGATCCTGAGAAATCAGTACCCAGAACAACCACCTCTGGCCGTAATAACGGCCTTGATACGCCTGGGCATTGAGTCAAACAGAGCTTGGATGGCGTGTACAGGTACAGCTGCCCATGCAGTTTCAACACGATACCACAGTTCATCAAGAGTAGTGACTGGCGTATTGTGACGAGCCAGTTGCTCGGCTACCATTGACCAGACGTTTTCAATTGGTGAGAGATCTGGAGAATGTGCTGGCCAGGGCAGCAGCAGGGATCGAATGAAGGGTAGAGCCACGGGTCGTAACAATCTGAAATGTAGCGTCCACTGTTCAAAGTGCCATCAATGCGAACAAGAGGTGACCGAGACGTGTAACCAATGGCACCCCATACCATCATGCCGGGTGATACGCCAGTATGGCGATGCCGAATAATACGCTTCCAATGTGCGTTCACCGCGATGTCGCCAAACACGGATGCAACCATCGTGATACTGTAAACAGGACCTGGATTCATCCGAAAAAATGACGTTTTGCCATTCGTGTACCCAGGTTCGTCGTTGAGTACACCATCGCAGGCGCTCCTGTCTGTGATGCAGCTCCAAGGGTAACCGCAGCCATGGTCTCCGAACTGATAGTTTATGCTGCTGCAAACGTCGTCGAACTGTTCGTGTAGATCGTTGTTGACTTGTAAACGTACCCATCTGTTGATTCAGGGATGAGACGTGGCTGCACGATCCGTTGCAGCCATGCGGATAAGATGCCTGTCATCTCGACTGCTAATGATACGAGGTCGTTGGGATCCAGCACGGCTTTCCGTATTACCCTCCTGAACCCACCGATTCCATATTCTGCTAACAGTCATTGGATCTCGACCAACGCGAGCAACAATGTCGGGATACGATAAACCGCAACCGCGATAGGCTACAATCCGACCTTTATCAGCGTCGGAAACGTGATGGTACGCATTTCTCCTCCTTACACGAGGCATCCCAACAACATTTCACCAGGCAACGCCGGTCAACTGCTGTTTGTGTATGAGAAATCGGTTGGAAACTTTCCTCATGTCAGCACGTTGTAGGTGTCGCCACCGGCGCCAATCTTGTGTGAATGCTCTGAAAAGCTAATCATTTGCATATAACAGCATCTTCTTCCTGTCGGTTAGCACGTCATCTTCGTGGTGTAGCAATTTTAATGGCCAGTAGTGTACTTGCTGCCTGGACTACCTCCAGCTTCGCAATCTTGAGCTACCTAGGCTTGACCGCTTCAATACGCGACTCCCACAGTTTCACTGCTCTACGCAATCACCAGACAGAAGTGTTTCTATGACGACCGATAGAAAAAGTATCACCGTTTCTTAGTTCGAACGTACAGCTTCTGACAATATTTGTGGGTAGTTCTTGATGTGTGGATAGTAGGCTATGGCGAGTTCTTTACTTAACTGCTAGCAGACGAATGTGTTCAAAATATAAAATAAACCTGAAATAAATTACAGTCTGTGACTGAAATTCTCAGACATCCTACATATTACCCCACTTGACTGTTCCTGACACATAAATCTTCTTTGAATAAAGAAAACTATAACGCTCAAATGACAAAAAAATTGTAGAGGATATTTCTTGCTGGTTAATAATGCAACAAAAAATATGAACTAGTAACTCTTTAACGAAGTGAAGTATTCTTCAGCGCTAATTTCCGTAAACTTTCAGGAGGAACAGTGTTACAAAGAATCTTCACGTTTACTCCATACTCGTCAGGTCGTTCTAAAATAACAGTCAAATGTCCTATTAGTCCTCGGTTTACTCTCACTGCTGCATTTAAGAACAAAAGACGTTAGTAAAATGGCCCTCCAAAAGTACGATACATTAATGTTCTGTCTCGCTACGTGTTACAGGTGAACGTCGATAAACTGTGATCTTCCTATCATGTATCGTGTATAACAACAATCGTAAGGCGAGCGGTTCCCTGCATTACGTCAGTGGACCCAGCCTCCCCCTCTTCCCTTCCCTCCGCAAATAAAATAAAAATATTAGCCGAGAGACATGGCGCAGTCGTTGAGCCACTAGGTTTGTACCCGGGAGAAGGCACGTTCAAATCCTCGTCAGGTTTTCCGTGGCTTATCTTAACCGCTCCATGCGAATGGCAGGGTGCTGTTATTGACAAGGCCTCAGAGGATACCTCTTGCCATTCTTCTGCAAATTGTTTACCACTCCACCTCTTAAAAATCTTAAGCTCGAGACTTCCTTCCGTCTATAAGTCTGCACTTAAGCTACTATGGAAATAATACAACTCACATAATTTTTTCTTCGTCTCACATGAAGGAGGGACTTACTCATAGTGTTACCAATATCGTAAATTGTGTCTTGCAAACAGTCTCTTATGAGACACTCCTGCGCCACACAACCATTTTGGAAATTATAACCCCGCTGTGGTTTATTCGTCGTGATGAATACTCTTCCTGTTTACGTCTCTGCTCTTTCCAAACTCTTTCACTTGTTTCACAATCTTGACCACATGGTTTCGGTGCCGTGCATTTCATCCTCCTAATTATGCTATCTCCTATTACTCTTAAACTTTTCTCTAACGTAACTGTAATTTGAAGAACATACCGCACCTCCTACTTGCAGCAACAAAACGAGGCATCAAGTTACGCAATAAGGCTCATAAACACTATTCGATCAAAAGTATCCGGACACTTATTAGGAAACGTTAATAAAGGGCGTATCCACCCTTCGCGTTTATGAAAGCTTCACCTCTGCTTGGGACTCTTTCAGTGAGGTATCTGAATGTCTGTAGATGAATAGCAGCCCATTCTTTCTCAAGAACCGAAGCCAGAGAAGATTGTGGTACTGGACGCAGGTTTCAGGAGCGAAGTCGAAGTTCTGAGTCATCCTCAAGGCATTCCACTGGGTTCCGGTCGGGACTCTGGGCAAGCTAGTCCGTTTCACGGATATTATTGTCCTCAAATCATTCCCTCGCAGATATCGATTTGTGTCAGGGTGTACTGTCATGCTAATTCAAACAATTATCGCCTCCAAAATATTCCTCTGCTCTACACAGAACACATTTAGCATTCTCCTGAGCGCAATAAGAGGACCGCACCCCACCATGAATAACTCTCCAACCTCCTGTTTACCTCACTGCTGGCAGTGCACACGATGGCAAGTGGCGTTCTCCAGGCATATACCAAACCCAAACACTTCCGTCAGGTTGCCTCAGGGTAGAGCGTGAATCATCACTCCAAATAGCACTTTGCCTGTAGTGCGCTATCTATTGGTGTCGCTCTTTGCACCGTTTCAAATATTGGTTAGCACTAATTACAGAAATTCTTCACTCATGAAGACTGGACTGCTGGAAGCGCTTCAGAACTGACGAATGATTCTTTCCTCTGATTTCATGCAATTTTTTACAACCACCATCCGCTACGATCTACGGTATCTGTCTGTCAGTAGATGAGGTCTGCCTGTTCTTGGATTAACTATGGTTATTTCTTTACGTTTCCAGCTCACAATCACATCACCAGCAGTCGATCTGGCAGCTTCGGAGGGGTACATCGTGTGTCATTCTAGTCGTCCGTGTCCACCTCCAAGTCCACATCCCCGCCACCACCGCACTCCGTCAGTCCTGTTACCTTTTGCTACTTGTGTAGGGTGTCTCAATTGTTACTGCAGACGCCAACTCTCAAATAACCAAAACGTCAACGATTCTTATTGTGTAATGTAAATGCGACAAGTTGCCTAAGAACAAGATCGTCTTCAAAAAATGTTCAAATGTGTGAACTCTTAAGGGACCAAACTGCTGAGCCACCCGGTGTGGCCGAGCGGTTCTAGGCGCTACAGTCTGGAGCCGCGCGACCGCTACGGTCGCAGGTTCCAACCCTGCCTCTGGTATGGATGTGTGTGATGTCCTTAGGTTAGTTAAGTTTAAATAGTTCTAAGTTCTAGGGGACTGATGACCTCAGAAGTTAAGTCCCATAGTGCTCAGAGCCATTTGAACCAAACTGCTGAGGTCATCGGTCCCTAGACTTACACACTACTTAAACTAACGTAAACTAATTTATGCTGAGAGCAACACACACACGCATGCCTGAGGGAGGACTCTAACCTCCGGCGAGAGCGGCTGCGCAATCCGTGACATATCGCCTCTAACCACGCGGCCACTCCGCGCGGCAAGATTGTCTTCCTACTTTTTCCTGCATAAGCGGCGATAAAAAAGGTTTATATTCGAAGGCTGTACAGTTCAGAATCGATAAGGCAATCAGACAAAATCGCCGTGAACACCGGTGTGTCTCCCACTTTAACTGGTTGAGGCTGGTCTCCCAGATCGACAGGCGTCTTCTGCCGAATCGTCACCAGCACGGAACTTGGCGCACCATTCCACGACGGTGGTTTTCGACAGACATACAACCCCATTACTCATTCTTCAATCTCCGATTGATGTATACCGGTGCTTGTGATTCATCAGCCAAGAAAATAATAGCAGCTGGTCGGTGCCGTCTGGACGCACTTGATAATGACGTCGCCATAGTTCCTGTTTCCGCATTTACTACATGCACGTCTGAAAGACACGAATGCTACAGTAATCCCTTGACTACATGTCGGTGCTTATATACTCACGTCTGAGTCGTGCTACATTGCATATACGCTGCAGCAACGCCCTGAAATGGAAACTTTTTGATTGCCCCTTATACCACAGAAGCCGTTTGCTCTCATCAGCTCAGAAACATTGATACCAATATGACTGACATAATCGTAATTATTTTGTTTTAAGAAAAAGTATATTGAGGAGTTATCGAAGGGTTTTTAATCCTCTAGCCAAAGAAACAATGCATCTTTCGCTATCGGCCACCAATCAACCTGATCTCACGATAAAAAGATTAGCAGGTGTTGGACAACAAATAGACTTTAACCAGCAACGTAATGGATAAAATACCGTGCGCTATTACTTCGGTCTTCTTGGTTATCATATGTCAAGGAAAACATCCAAAAATAAAGAGAGCTTAAAAAGCTATACGCCGAATGCGATAGAGTAGCCCACCTGTCCTGGTAAGAAAAAAAGCAGTAAATCTGTACCTGGCAAACAATTAATGTATGAACACGTTCTTTACAGTAGAAAACGAACGTATTAGGGTGATTTACTACAAGAAACGATACTACGGAGCATGATTACCTAGAGCAACAATGCACTACGTACTGAAATGAGTGACGCTGCCAATAACGATTGCTATAAGCTACATGGGAAGTGAGCCAGCCGCGGTGGCCGAGCGGTTCTAGGCGCTACAGTCTGGAGCCGCGCGACTGCTACGGTCGCAGGTTCGAATCCTGCCTCGGGCATGGATGTGTGCGATGTCCTTAGATTAGTTAGGTTTAAGTAGTTCTAAGTTCTGGGGGACTAATGACCTCATATGTTAAGTCCCACAGTGCTCAGAGCCATTTTAAACATTTGAACATGGGAAGTGAAGTCTAGTTGCAGAACTGCTCTCAGCGTGGTATCGACCTAGGGAAGAACGCAACGAACAGCAACACGCCTTTCGATAGCTTTCCATCCGTGTTCTAAGCGATTTAGATAGACCGAAGGACCTGGCTTATCTGTGCCGTGAATTGTTTGCTGTTGGAAATATTAATCCAGAGGATTAAAAGCGTACCGTGTTTCGCCGAGCGTTTTGATGTTGTAGGATCAAATGAAAGTTTATATGTGCTCCTAAAGACATTCTACTCCACTTCTTACCAAATGGTTCAAATGGCTCTGAGCACTATGGGACTTAACTTCTGAGGTCATCAGTCCCCTAGAACTTAGAACTGCTTAAACCTAACTAACCTAAGGACATCACACACACCCATGCTCGAGGCAGGATTGGAACCTGCGACCGTAGCGGTCGCGCTTCTCTGTTGCACATCAGCAACTGGATCTGATGAATGATAATTAGTTCCGGATAATTAACATATCAAACCACGCCTTCTGCACTTGAGGGAGAGAGAAGGGTAAAATTCGCCGAGTTCTTGGCATTTCGATAAGCCACACGCGCCTCCTGCGTCGTGTCAAATGGCGGAGCACCTCATGGAGCTCAGCTTTCGTTGGCTGAGTAGGGTATATTGAACCCGGAGTATGAGCTGGTGAGGGCCACGAACTCTGTACCAGTAAGCTCTGTGCATGCTTCAGCGACCACCGTGCGGACGGCGACAGAACGTTGTTTCACTGGGAACGGAACCGTCGCGTCATGTGCATGGTGCAAACCGTCACAACAAACCTCTTAACCTCACGCTGAGCTAAATACCGATGCGGTGGATGGTCGTTGAAGTGAAACAGTCGTTAGACGGCAAGTCCTGTGGAACATGTCGCACCTCAGTTGTACAAGGTGGACAAAATGAAACTGGCCCGAAAATATTTACAGTAAAACTGAAACGGGATTCACCCTTGTTAATGAACATCACATACTGGATGTGCTCGATTTATCAAACTGTGAAACATGCGGAGCAGCTTTATCCTAGGGATAGAAGCAGTAGCACTCTGCTGTAGCTCTTTCAGTGAACGAGAATTTTTTCAACACACCTGATCCTTCAGTCTGCCCTACAGGTAAAAATTGCTGGGAGAGAGATCAGGGGATGCAGGTAGCCAGGAGATTGTACTGCCCCTGATGGTTGTCCTCTCGTCACCGGACACCTCATGCATCCTCGACAAGGCTTTCTGAAGTTGGTCGCTGAAAATATGCTCACAGTCGTCATTTACTGTAAATGACTTATGGATTAAACAATCTCTGGACATACAAGTTGACGCCAACAGTTTGGTGAAAATATGGTGTAACTTCTTCTTCATGTGCCGTCTCCTCTAAGAAGGTGGGCTGTCATCATGGCAATTTCTGATCTTGATTTGGCTGATCTAAGGAGTTCTGACGTTGAACAGTTGTACCAATTTTTTAAATTGTCAATCCAGGATGTCCGTCTTCTACCCCTCGTTCTCTTCCCACAAATTTTCCCTTCTAGTATTATTTGCAATATTTTGTAATTTACTCCCCTAATAACATGGCCTAAATATTGTAGCTTCCTTACTTTAATAATTTTAATTAATTCTTTTTCCTTTCCCATTCTTCTTAGGACATCTTGATTAGTAATCCTCGACACCCAACTAATTCTAAGTATTCTTCTATATGCCCACATTTCAAAAGCTTCTAAACTGTTCATGTCCTTCTTTTTCAATGTCCACGCTTCCATTCCGTATAATAATTTTGAGAATACATAGCATCTTAGCAACCTCATTTTTGTGTTTAAACAAATGTCTCTCGAACAGAATGCATTTTTCATCTTATTAAAGATACTTCTGGCCTGTCCTATTCTCGATTTAATTTCTTCTGAGCTTTCAATCTCCTCATTTACAATTGTTCCGAGATATTTAAATTTACGTACTTGATCGACTCTTTCCCTATTGATTGTAAGATTTTCTTGTTGGTGTGTTTTAGATATCACCATGGACTTAGTCTTGCTTACGTTAAGAGTCAAGCCAAATTCTTCACTTTTTTCTGCGACTTTGTCAAGAAGTAATTGTAGATCTTTGAGGTTTCCATCTAGTAGTGCAGTGTCATCAGCAAATCTAACATTGTTAATGTTTAGCCCATTCACTTTAATGCCAGCTATTTCATCTGATAGAGCTGCCTGGATTATGTCTTCTGAATACATATTAAACAATAAGGGTGAGAGAACGCAACCTTGTCTCACACCCCTCTTTATTTCTATATCATTCGATAACTCATTTTCTACCTTCACGGTTGCGGTTTGATTGTAGTAGAGGTTATATATAATGCGGATGTCTTTCTTATCAAGTGTTTTCTTTTCTAACAATTCTATGAGATGATCATGACGAACTTTGTCAAATGCTTTATTATAATCCAGGAAGCACACATATAGTGGCTGGTTAACCTCCATACATCGTTGCGCTAATATGTTAAAAGCAAACAATGCTTCTCTTGTACCGAGGGAACTTCTAAAACCGAATTGTGTTTCACTTATACCTTCTTCTACTTTTTTGTATATTCGTTGGTGTATAACTTTTAGAAATATCTTTAAGGTGTGACTCATTAAGCTTATTGTACGGTGATCATTACAAGTTTTGGCATTAGCCTTTTTGGGTAATGTAACAAAGGTAGATGTCAACCAATCCCTAGGAATAATTCCCGAATTATAAATATCATTAAACAATTGTACAAATATATCTATATGGTCTAGTCCTATGAGTTTCAGGATGTCATTTGGTATCTTATCCGGTCCAGGGGCTTTTCCTGTCTTTGATTTGTTGATAACATGTAATATTTCTTCTTTTGATATGCTTGGTCCTCGTTCTCCGATCATGTTATCATAAAATTTTTGATCTTTTCTTGTATCTTCAAATAGTTCTTTGACATATTCTGTCCACCTGTCTAGTTTACCTTTAACATCAGGAATTATTTTGTCATTTTTATCTAACAATAAACTTGTACTTTTCTTTTTATTAAGTCCAGCTAAATCTTTAACTTTTTTGTGTAAGTTGAAACTATCATGTCTTGTTTCATAACTCTCAATTTCAGAGCATTGTTCCTTGTACCATTCTTCTTTTGCTCGCCGTGTTTCTTTTCGTATTTCTGCATGTAATCTTTTATACTCACTTTCATCTCTATTTTTAAGTATTCTTCTTTGTTCCATCAATTGTAATATCTTCTCTGTCATCCACTTCTTTTTCATGTTGTCGTGTTTGGTCGCCATTGTGTTTTTACATGCATTATTTAATGTGTCTTTTATAAGTTCCCATTTGCCATCAATGTCTTCTGTTTGATTATTCTTTATCCTAACTAATTCCTTATTAATCTCTTCAGAAGTCTTTTGTTTAGTCAAGGGGTCTCTTAGAATAGTTGTATTTATATAGTCCTTCTTTTGTTTCTTTTGTATGGCTTTCAGTTTCACATGGAACTTTGCTACTAAAAGGTTATGATCAGAAAATATATCAGCTCCTGGATATGTTTTCACACCATGAATAGAATTTTTGTACCTCTTGTTTATAAGTATGAAATCAATTTGATTTCTGCAAACTTCTTCATTACAGTCTCTTGGTGATTTCCAAGTATAAAGTCTTCGTTTAGGGAGTTTAAAAAATGTGTTTGTAATAGACAGATTGTTTTCCTGGCAAAATTGTGACAGCAAATCTCCTCTTTCATTTCTTGTTCCTAAACCAAAAGGTCCAATAAGATCACCTTCACTTCCTTCACCTATTTTGGCATTAAAATCTCCCATGGTGATAATAATGTCTCTGCTTTTTGAGGTTCCTATTGCTTGTGTTAATTCTTCATAAAATTTTCCTATTTCTTCTTGGTCTTTGTCGGCTGTTGGAGCATAGATTTAGATTAAATTAATATTTGTTTGTTTCGTTTGTAAATGTAGACCGATTACTCTATCTGAGATTGGTAAAATGCTTTTGACAGATTTACTAGCATACTCATCTAAAATTATTCCTACCCCATTCCTGTGCTGGCTATCAGAATTTCCCGAGTAATATACTTTCATGTTGTCAATGGTCATTTCTCCTGAGTCAGGCCATCTTGTTTCACTTACACCCAAAATGTTAATTTTTAGGCGTTTCATTTCTTGTATAACATTATTTACTTTGCCTGGTTGGTATAATGATCTTACATTCCAAGTTGCTATTGTTGCATTATTTTTGTATTTACTTGTGGCATTGTTCAAGGCTCTCCCCCCCGGAGATCCGAGTGGGGGAGTTGAAACTCCGGATAATTTGACATTGAACCCTGCCATGATGAGTTTTCCTGGGGATATCCATTGGATCTTTAATGCTGTGGTTTCCCGTTGCCTTCAGCATCCTATGCCGTTGACCACCCTTGGTGATTCTTCCGTCTTTAGGAGTGATTTCTCACTCCAAGGACAAGAGGGTGCGCACCAAACACCAGTCTTGAGATTCCGGCCCTTCGATGTACTGGTAGCGATTTAGTGATCCGTAATGGCATATCTTCCATGAGTTCACATACCTTGACAAGCTCAACCAGGTCTTATCTGAAGAAATGAGAAACTCAGGATCCAAAAGTACTGATTTCACTTCACTCTGAAACAACACGCAGAAGACAACACGTGAAGGTTTGTCTGGATGCTCTGTAAGGACAACAGGTGAAGACCCTTTTTGATAATGTTTCTGCGCCACAGTGTCTTAATTCCCACTTGAACAGATACACAGCGTTGAACTTTCGTCGGACTTCGTTCCTCTCTTTCCTTCATTAGAAGAAATTTTCAAGTGTTCGAACTCTTTCAGGATATCATTCTCTGAAGAACCCTTTTCGAACTATTTTTCATTTTATGCTTTGCCGGAGGTTTTGCCAAACTCTTCCAGTCATTAACACTTGATGAAACAGTTCTGCATACGTTCCGCATATAACACTCATAATGAAAACACATTATTTTATGGTGGACACCATTTTTGTTGCATTCGACTGGCCAGTAAACACGTCCGCTCCTCTCACTCACTCAGACACGGCGAAGTGCTCCGGGCAGAGCATGCAGGGGATGCGCATTCGCAGACATGTAACAGAATGGTTCAAATGGGTCTGAGCACTATGGGACTTAACATCTGAGGTCATCAGTCACCTAGAACTTAGAACTACTTGAACCTATCCAACCTAAGGACATCACACACATCCATACCCTAGGCAGGATTCGAACCTGCGACCGTAGCAGGTGCACAGTTCCGGACTGAAGCGCCTAGAACCGCTCGGCCACCACGGCCGGCATGTAACAGAAGCCGGCTGGTGCATCGTAATCAGTTTTCTGTGTTTGGCAGTTCTCTCATTAATTAACAAGGGTCAGTTCCGCGTTAGTCTTATAAATATTTTCCACGCCAATTTAATAATGTTCACTCTGTTAAGGCTTACTTAGGCGAGCGGGATTCTGTCTGGATGAACACTAACTGTTCGTGGGACGCAGGTGGATACTACATTACTCATAGGCACTCCCATCAGTTTGGATGATCAGTTAGGCAGTAATCGCTTGCAAACAAGCCATAGAATTCATGTGGCCAGTCCACCAAAGAAGTCTTCAAGCACTGAAGTAAATAACATAAGTGACAATCCACACCCATTGACAAACAGTTTATTTATTATTAATAATATTATTAAAAGTAATTAAGAAACTTTTGGAAAATTTGGAAAATTCTCCTCTTTTTACATCAACGAGGAATTCGATGGAGTTGTAGGCTCATAAAAATCTATATAGAGACTGAGAAACAGTACAACATTTTCGGGATCATAAGAGCAGCCCAAGAAAGCAACGTATTAAATGCCAAGTCCCTAGTTTTTATGCTCTAAGTACAGAGTTACTATAGCACGAAACTTTAGTAAAGGGTTCGTCAAATACAGAGACATGAGGTAGTTGCAAAAGGAGTGGAAAGGCAATGATGTAAGTGAAGTGCAAAATATTACGAAAAGAGTAAATACTGAGCTAGAAAAGGTAACAGCCTTTATTCGCACAATTAACACACCTAAATCAACTGAAAACACTGCCTCAGGTTTCATGCGCTTGAATTTTAGGTCTTACACACTGTCAAATCACGTTAATGTGACCGCCTGCCAAAAGTACGAATAATCACCTTTTGCGGCACGGGCTGCTGCGAGACGCGCAGGAAGGGACTCACTGAGGTTCTGGAGGGTACCTACAGGGATATGGAGCCATTCTGACTCCAATGCCATGGCCAGCTGCGCTAGGATTCTCGGGTGAGGATCGATGGCGCAAACATCGCGATCGAAGTGGTCCCACAGATTCTCTTTTGGGTTTGAAC